>NC_090654.1:120621571-121229696 GCF_040937935.1 Hyperolius riggenbachi | reverse complement strand
CTGGGTGGACATCCCACGGGGCAAGACGGCAAACAAATCCACAACCACAGGGGAAGACCACCAAGAGGCCCCCTCTTGGAGGGGAAATAGAGTGAATGAGGGACTAGTTAAGGACCACTGCAACAATAAATCAAATTGACTAGCCATATGATAATTACATGACATTAATTACATTACTGCAGGAAGAATAGATACATCTGTACGCATACTAGTTGTATATACATCAAAAAGGTGCGTACACACGCACTACGGCCGGCAAGGACGGGTTCGTCAGACCCTCCCGCTCAGCGGATCGTTCAGGAACAGCCTTATCAGTCTGCCAACAGTGCGTACACACACGCTACTGTCGCCTGAAATTCCGCCCAGCGGGGGGGTCTGACGGACCCGTCGTTGGCGGCCGTAGTGCGTGTGTACGCACCTTTAGAGGAAGCATTTATCAGGCCAGAGACAAAGGACTGTCATTAATTAAGAAAAGAGTCCCAGAGAGATCATCAGGGGTCCAAAAAGCAAGACAGGTCAGTGTTGTCATTAAGACCCAATGGGCCCATGGCATCAGTTTGAAGAATCAGCAATGCCTCTTCTCTCCTCAATTTATTTTCACAATCTCCTTCCCTCATAGAGGGAAGCACTTGGAGTAAACCAGCAAAGGTAAGTTTCTCAGGGTTCCCATTATGGTGGCTTCTCATATGTTCCACCACCCTAGGTGACCCTTTGCCAGAACCTATAGAATTATAGTGTTCTCGAAATCTTTCACTGACTGCCCTCGTTGTTTCCCCTATATAGACAAGACAAGACAACAACATTTATATCGTGCTTTTCTCCTGGCGGACTCAAAGCGCCAGAGCTGCAGCCACTAGGACGCGCTCTATAGGCAGTAGTAGTGTTAGGGAGACTTGCCTAAGGGTCTCCTACTGAATAGGTGCTGGCTTACTGAACAGGCAGAGCCGAGATTTGAATCCTGGTCTCCTGTGTCAGAGGCAGAGCCCTTAACCATTACACCTTCCAGCCACTCTATAGAACCTACCGCAGGGGCACCACAGGGCATAAACCACGAATTTGGTTTTACACGCAATGAACGGACGTACTCGTCGTTGCAGAGGGCCTACTTGAAACAAATTACCCGTAGCCATCTGTTTACATGATTTACACCGACCGCATTTGTGGTTGCCCTGTGGTAAACCCCTGCGCAGCCAATCACTTCCACCCACTGAATTAAATTCACTTCTACTCACAAAGGATCCAATCGTGGGTGATCTGAAAGAAAACAAGGGGCCTTCCTCAATCAATGGTTTTAAGTTAGGGTCTCTTGCTAGAATGTCCCAATTTTTATTTATTACTTCTTTTACTTTTTCTGAAAAGGCTGTGTGTTCAAAAGTAAAGGGAATTCTCTTATTTCCTGTGCTGGTGATTCTTCCAGCTATTTTCCTCCAAAGCAAAGTTTGTCTGTCTTGGGCATAGGCTTTTTGGAAGGCTTTCTGAATTAATTCCTCTTCATACCCTCTTGCAGCCAACCTAGAGCCCAGCTCCTCAGACTGGTGATGGAATTCCGTATCGCTCGCGCTGTTTCTGAGAAGTCTGAGGAACTGGCTATAGGGCAGTGCCTGACGTGTTTTGGGTGGAAGCTTGTCCTATGAAGCAACACATTAGACACTGTAGGTTTTCTGTAACCCCTTTTAGATAGACGTCGAGAGCTTGTATATGGAACTGCAGGGAAACAAATTGAGCCCAAGGGGTTACAGAAAACCTAGTGTCTAATTTGTTGCTTCATAGGACAAGCTTCCACCCGAAACACGTCACCCAGGCGGCACTGCCCTATAGCCAGTTCCTCAGACTTCTCAGAAACAGCGCGAGCGATACGGAATTCCATCACCAGTCTGAGGAGCTGGGCTCTAGGTTGGCTGCAAGTGGGTTTGAAGAGGAATTCATCCAGAAAGCCTTCCAAAACACCTATGCCCAAGACAGACAAACTTTGCTTTGGAGGAAAATAGCTGGAAGAATCACCAGCACAGGAAATAAGAGAATTCCCTTTACTTTTGAACACACAGCCTTTTCAGAAAAAGTAAAAGAAGTAATAAATAAAAATTGGGACATTCTAGCAAGAGACCCTAACTTAAAACCATTGATTGAGGAAGGCCCCTTGTTTTCTTTCAGATCACCCACGATTGGATCCTTTGTGAGCAGAAGTGAATTTAATTCAGTGGGTGGAAGCGATTGGCTGTGCAGGGGTTTACCACAGGGCAACCACAGATGCGGTCGGTGTAAATCATGTAAACAGATGGCTACGGGTAATTTGTTTCAAGTAGGCCTTCTGCAACTACCGAGTACGTTCATTCATCACGTGTAAACCCAAATTCGTGGTTTATGCCCTGTGGTGCCCCTGCGGTAGGTTCTATATAGGGGAAACAACGAGGGCAGTCAGTGAAAAATTTCAAGAACACTATAACTCTATAGGTTCTGGCAAAGGGTCACCTAGGGTGGTGGAACATATGAGAAGCCACCATATTGGGAACCCTGAGAAACTTACCTTTGCTGGTTTACTCCAAGTGCTTCCCTCTATGAGGGGAGGAGATCGTGAAAAGAAATTGAGGAGAGAAGAGGCATTGCTGATTCTTCAAACTGATGCCACGGGCCCATTAGGTCTTAATCACCACACTGACCTTTCTTGCATTTTAGACCCCTGATGATCTCTCTGGGACTTTTTCTTAATTAATTACAGTCCTTTGTCTCTGGCCTGATAAATGCTTCCTCTTAGATGTATATACAACTAGTATGTGTACAGATGTATCTATTCTTCCTGGAGTAATGTAATTAATGTCATGTAATTATCATATGGCTAGTCAATTTGATTTATTGTTGCAATGGTCCTTAACTAGTCCCTCATTTGCTCTATTTCCCCTCCAAGAGGGGGCCTCTTGGTGGTCTTCCCCTGTGGTTGCGGATTTGTTTGCAGTCTTGCCCCGTGGGATGTCCACCCAGGGGTCCCCTTGTTTTTGATTTTGTTTATTTCAATTGCTTATTGTTTAATTTTACACCAAACCAGTTAGATGCACATTGATGTATCACTAAATGGACATTTGTCTTTTATTCACGTCTTTCATTAATTTAATTTTCACCCCTTTTACCTACACTTATTTTCATCGGTTTATCTCTCACTAAAATTCTTTCTTTGTCCTGACGTGATGGCATCCATTGCCTTCTCTTTTTCAAATGCTAGATGGCGCTTATGGTAGAAGCGCTGAGGAACACAAAGTTACGTAGTTACGTCAGCGCAGACCAATAGGATCAGCGTGGTGTTCCACCAATCAGGTCCCTGCCCGGACGCAGAATGTCACTGGAGCGCAAATGTGTTCCAGGCTCTGGCGCCGGCCTGAAGGGAAATGGAGGGGTGGAGCAATCGAGTGGCGTGACGTCGCCATAGAGCGCTCGGTTATTTATACCAGCAGTTGGCTCCCCCCACCTTTGCAGCCTCCGTAGATGCGCAGACGTGCGCGAAACGGCAGTCAGGCTTCATGCACCCAGCACCCACCGCACCAACAATAGCCCTAAGAATGGTATGTTCTTTATTCATCAAGAGTATTTTTATGTGTGTTTTGCAATGGTACTTGCGTCCACTTTTTGTACACAATAAATCAGTGTTTTGCAGTAGTGCGGGTTTCTCATATGCTCCTTCCTTCCACAACATATCCACAAGCTGTTCACCAGTGCACACTGCAGCCGGCGCTTTGGGCTATATGTTTATACTGCGCACCAAAACACAGCTAGATGAGGGTGTATCAGCTGTAGTGCCAGCCCACTATACTTCTCCCCTTGTCTGTGAGAGAAAGGTAGCACAGGGTTATACAGCATAGTACAAGGTTATTCCAGAGTTAGTCCATGGGCAGGGTGCCATTGGTGGGGTTGCAAGACCAATATTGAATATATACCAAATTGGCCTTCACCACTGTGAGTACTGTGATTTGTGTTGGTTGGCTGAGAATGCTGGTTAGTTGAGTTCTGGATCACTGGCACTCTACTGTAGCTTTCTGGGCTGTAACATTATGCATGTACCGAGGTCCACTGTATTTCTGCCTCCTATTCTTTTATGTGATCATAGACTGCGATATTACAGGGCATGCTGCAGAATACACCTGGCTCTTGTTAGTTTCCGGTGATTATAAAAATTGATTAAAGCAATATTGTAACAGTATCTAAAGGCCATAACACACAGTAGTGTTCTTACACAAATCTGCTGAATTGAATATATATCAAATTCCTTTCACACTTGGCATCTAAAGCAAAATCTGATGAGACTACTCATTCATGAAGGGAAGGGGAATTCCCTCACACATCTGTTAACCCGATGTGTGAGAGAAAGCTCTCACTGCCTGTCTCTCACTGAGCTATCTGCAGAGAGCAGAGGAAATGTAAATTGCTTGTAATTGTATGTGAAACCTGACACCCCTTTTCATATGCAATCTGACATGCAAAGAACAGTGTAATATTGACGCAAACCTTTGCAAATAAGACATTCGAACTGAATTAAAATCTACACACAATGAATTAAAAAAAACTTTTGCCTCTGATATTTAACATGAAAAGTAGGAAAATCTTTACACAGCTTCTTGCACATTATTTGTACATTGTCATTTTAGAACATTTGGTTCAATAGTGTTTCTTTAAAGAAAGTTGCCCTATCTTCTGATCTGCAGTTACATTTTGCACAGTATCTACTGTAATGATAAGCTAGACATGTATATCCAGTTAGCTGTCTAATAAAAAAAAATGTAGTTGTAATAAAACACGTATTTTAATGAAAAAAAAACTGCTAAGCTGAAAATTCCCTGTGCCTTAAAAGATTGTGGATTAGGTAATTACTTCACACTGTGAGCACAGGGGAGTGGAAGCTGGCACTGAATCTGTGTCAAACTGCAGGCTTTAGATTGCTCTAGATGGTTTGCTGGAACTTTCCACAGGCTCCACTATACTAAGGAGGAGGATGGAATTTATCTTTCTTATCGCAAGTACGGACATCTTAATAAATAAGGACATTTTTCAGATTTGCCGTTTTTATACCATTGCAAATATTTCTTAAATTATTCGTAAAATGCTTTGTTTAAAATAACTTTGTAAAGCTTAAAAACAAATAAGTTGAATAAAAAATTCTGATATTTTCCTTGAAAGGAAGTCTACCTCAGAGCATTATTCCTGCATGGCAAGAGTTCCTATTTTCTGCAGGAATAATGCTTAAAGAGAACCTGTACTGAGTAAAATTATTTAAAATAAACACATGAGGTAACTTCAAATGAAAATGACATAGTCACCTTGCCATCAGTTCCTCTCAGAAGCTCAACATTTTCTTCTTACAGTGATCCCTTCCAGTTCTGACAACATTTTGTCAGAACTGAAATATATCAGTTGCTGTCAGTTATATATCAGTTGCTGTCAGTTACAGCTGAGAGGAGAACTGATGTGTCCATGTTTCCCTATGGCTCAAGTGGGCGATGTTACAGTTTAACAGTGTGCTGACCAGGAAGCTGTTATGGGGTAATAGCCATTTTCAAAATGGAGGACGGAGAATTCCATTGATCACAGTGGACAAACAGGACGCAGGAGAGGAAAAATAGATTGAGGAGTAGACTACACAGGAGGTAAGTATGACTTGTGTATGTTTATTTTGACTTTTAAAGTTCAGTACAGGTTTTCTTTAACCTCCTTAGCAGTATGCACTAGTCTGACTCATTCAGGGGAAAACAGCTGAAAATGGTATAGACGAGTCAGGCTCATCCAGCAGTTTTGAGGCAGGATTGTTTTCTTGCATGCATTTTTCACATTCACAAAAAAAAAAAATCACGTTCATGAAAATGTTTGCATGCTCTGGAATCCAGAGAGCATTATTCCTGCGTGGCAAGAGTTCCCATTATCTGCAGGAATAATGATTAACCACCTTAGCAGTATACACGAGCAGGGCTCTGGAGTCGGAATTGGAGTCGGGGCAATTTTGGGCACCCGGAGTCGGAGTTGGAGTAGGAGTCGTGGTTTCATAAACTGGGGAGTCAGAGTCGGCTGATTTTTGTACAAAATCCACATCTCTGCTAAGTATTAGACTAAGGAGTCGGAGTCGAGGAGTCGGAGCCATTTTGGGTACCCGGAGTCGGAGTTGGAGTCATGATTTCATAAACTGAGGAGTCGGAAGATTTTTGTACCGACTCCACAGCCCTGTACACGAGTCTGACTCATCCAGGGAAAACAGCTGAAAACGGTATAGGCAAGTCAGGCTCATCCAGCAGTTCTGAGGCAGGATTGTTTTTTTTTTCATGCATTTTTCACAAAAAAAGAAAAATCACGTTTATGAGAATGTTTGCATGCTCTGGAATCCAGTATGAAAGAATTCACACACAAAAGTGAAAATTTTATGTGAAAAAAAAAAAAAAATGTGGAAAAACTATATGAGGGAGTGTTACAAGGTATAGAATCTCCACTTTTCAATCTGAATTCATCACCTCGTGGGGATAGGAGGAAATTCTGTCCTCACAGGCTCCACTATAGCAAATAAGTGAACATCTTCATCTGATTTCCTAATCAGGTTTATCATCTTACTGAATTACTAACAAACAACTGGACTGTATCGGGTATGGCCAGTGGTCCATTTTTCTCACAAAAGTATCCTTTTAAAACTAAAATCTTCATTCTTTTCTTACCCAGTATTGTGTGGGCAGCACTTCATCTCCAGAAGTCCGGTCTGATCTAATGCACAAGCGTAAATATCTATCACATGACCAGAGGCAGCTGCACGGTTTGCCAGAGCTTCATAGTGCTGGAAACGGAAGAAGAAGAAACATTCACTGTCTCACAGAGTATATGGTGTATACTGTAAGAAGACTGCATACAACCATTATCAGTAGTACTTACTAGGTGAACCTTAAACCTAATCCAAATTAACCAAATGAACAATTACTGGTACATCCGTGTGCACTGAGACAAACAGAAAAATTCTGAGCACCTGGGAAAGTATTTGGTACAGAACCGGCAACATAAATCCAACAAACGTTGTTTTAGGTACCGTAATATCTTTAATGACGTACATAGCTTTCTTGCCAGAAAAGAATGTACAGTTTTTTTTATTAAAAGTATTACCTGAATGAACATTTTTTGCTTTGTGAGTAAATCTGCTTCATGGCTAACACTGAACTATGTCACTCAGTGTACAATACATAAGCCCTCTAGTTTTCACCTATGTGCATGACTATTATTATTATTATTTAGTATTTATATAGCGCCAACATATTACGCAGCGCTGTACAGTGTATATATATATCTTGTCACTAACTGTCCCTCAAAGGAGCTCACAGTCTAATCCCTACCATTGCCATATGTCTATATTATTTAGTGTAAGTACTGTAGTCTAGGGCCAATTTTTTAGGGGGAACCAATTAACTTATCCGTATGTTTTTGGAATGTGGGAGGAAACTGGAGTGCCCGGAGGAAACCCACGCAGACACGGAGAGAACATACAAATTCTTTGCAGATAGTGCCCTGGCTGGGATTCGAACCAGGGACCCAGCGCTGCAAGGCGAGAGAGCTAACCACTACGCCACCATGACTAAATCTTTTCCAGTCCATGAAGATTGAATACTGCAGACTAGCAGTAGATAATATTTTTACTCTTTTTTGCTGAAGACAACTATTTACATTTTCATTTTTTATACTGCATTAATAAACTATTCCCCAGAATGTGTCAGAAAGAATCATGCAACCGTATACTTGGGATGTTTTATTTTCAAAAACAAGGAAAAACCTGAGCAGGGACTTACATCAGGATTTTTCATCACATTTTCAAACTATTCCAAAGCACATCCCATTTTTCCATATCACAAATTGTTAAGAAAGCAGACAACACAGTTCAGAGAAATACCACTATGTGTAGTGAAACTAAATACAGACAATTATCAAGCCTTTTTAATGACCACAGTATAAAATGTCATGGGCCGCTTCATCAGGTCAAATTCAAGTGCCTTGTACAATGTGCTATGTCCTCAGGGGACAGGCGCCCAGGACCGTGAGGACATAGCACATTGTACAAGGCACTTGAATTTGACCTGATGAAGCGGATTGTATCCGCGAAACGCGTTGTCTGATGTGCATAATAAAATCTGGTATTTGTAAGAGAAAAAAAAAAATCGCATTTTTGAATCTAGACCATAACAAGCTAAGACGTCTTACCTACTTTAGTGTGAAAACTGATATCTTGGGTGCCTCCTACCCTCCCCTTAGTGTTTACAGTAGCCTCCCGAAGAGGAGGTTACTTAGTCTTTCATCTCACTCAGAGTTATGGTGGCCATACATGGTACAATTTTTTCATACAATCTTACCATTTCTATGTAGTATAAGGGTAAATTAAGTGAACATACTGAAAGGATAATTTAGGCAGTTCCCTTATATTACATAGAAATGGTAAGATTGTATGAAAAAATTGTACCATGTATGGCCAGCATAAGAGATGATTTTTTTGGAGCTGCGACCACCTTACCTAACAAAGGCCGAGTGGGGACGGTACTTCCTCACCTGCGCTAAACAGTGGTTGCTTGGATTGCAACCCACACTTGTGAGTATTTTGACACTTGCTTACACATTTATCCGGCACTAACCAGACGGTCCTACACGAGATTGGGCTCCCGGTGTTCCTGTGTCTTTTTTCTCCCGCTTTCAAATATTGTAATTACACGACTCCTACCTTAATAAAGACAACTGAAGTGAGAGGTATATGGAGGCTGCCATATTTATTTCCTTTTAAACAATACCAGTTTCCTGGCTGGCCTGATGATCGCTGACTGCAGTAGTATCTGAAACGCACACAGGCAGCATGGTGGTGTAGTGGATAGCACTCTCACCTTGCAGCACTAGGTTCCCAGTTCGAATCGAAGGGCACTATCTGCACGGATTTTGTATGTTCTCCCCGTATCTGTGTGGGTTTCATCTGGGCACTCCAGTTTCCTCCCACATCCCAAAAACATACAGATAAGTTATTTGGCATCCACTTAAATTGGACAATTCAACCTCAGGAGACTCTATCCAAGTACATAGAGCCGGTGCCAGTCCTCCAGGCAGATTCACCAATTTTGCCACTACTCAGTGCAATATCACTCACAGAAGCAGGCACACTACTGGCCTGAACTTGTGTTCAATTTATTGCATGTCACACACAATACATGTTACGGCAGAGCCTGACGAAGTGCTCTGCCCGTAGCCTATATTCTGCATGACATGCAATAAATTGAACGCAAGTTAAAGGGCAAGTGAAGCAAGAGGGATATGGAGGCTGACGTTTATTTCCTTTTTAACAATGCACATTGCCTGGCAGCCCTGCTGATCCTCTGCCTCTAATACTTTTAGCCATAGACCCTGAACAAGCATGCAGCAGATCAGGTGTTTCTGACACTATTGACAGATCTGATGAGATTAGCTGCATGCTTGTTTCTGGTGCGATTCAGACACTTCAGCAACCAAATAGATCAGCAGGGCTGCCAGGCAATGTGTATTGTTTAAAAGGAAATAAATATGGCAGCCTCCACATTCTTTTCAGTTCCCCTTTAAGGCCAGTAGTGTGCCTAGTTCTGTGAGTGATAATCTTCTAAACTGGCCCTAGACTAAGATACAATACACTACACTAAACATGAATTAGCTCTAAACTTCGATACATACATAGACATATGACTATGGTAGGGATTAGATTGTGAGCCCCTCCGAGGGACAGTTAAAGGACAACTGAAGAGAGAAGAATATGGAGGCTGCCATATTTATTTCCTTTTCAACAATACCAGTTGCCTGGCAGCCCTGCTGATCGATTTGGCTACAATAGTGTCTGAATCTCACCAGAAACAAGCATGCAGCTACTCTTGTCAGATCTGACAATAATGTAAGAAACACCTGATCTGCTGCATGCTTGTTCAGGGTCTGTGGCTAAAAGTATTAGAGGCAGAGGATTAACAGGATAGCCAGGCAACTAGTATTGTTTAAAAGGAAATATAGTAGCCTCCATATGCCTCTCGTTACAGTTGTCCTTTGACAACTGTGACAAGACAATATACTTGTATACTTAATGTACAGCGCTGCGGAAGATGTTGGCGCTATATAAATACTAAATAATAAAGAATACACACCTGAAACAAGCATATGGCTTATCCATTCAGCCTTCAGTCAAACATTTGATCTGAATGCTTGTTCAGGGTCAGTGGTAAAAGTAATAAGAGACAGAGGATCAGCAGGACAGCCAGGCAACTGGTATTGTTTAAAAAGGTAAAAAGTGTGCCAGCCTCCATATCCCTCTCGGTTCAGGTATGCTTTTAAAGACTACCGAGGCAAACTCTTATAATTCTTCTTGCACAATACATTTATTGCCATAGTAGCAGCTGTTAGTGAAGTATCACGGTAGCGATACTTCACAGGACCGCTCGCATTGAAAGTTACCAGAGTTGCTAAGGAAGCAGTGCACGTAACTAAGGGAAGGCACGCTCCTACATAGCAGTGAGTGCTGCTGGTATGTAAAGTGTGGATTAGCGCGCACTACTGCACATAAAGCTGCGCTGCTTTGGCAACGCAGCTTGATGAATCAGGCCCATAGTGCAGCTATTACATTTCGCATGAGTTTTTCCGTAAGCAATTTTTGAATGCAAATTTTCTCATGTGTAATTGACTATCGAAATGGATGAGGTGTCCAACCAATTGCAGCATGCTGTCAGTTTTTCCCCTGCATTTACTTGCAAGCAGAAAATCGCACAAAATGGAAACTAGCCTATACACTTGCATTGCTGTACATTTTTCCAAGGTGGAAATACACAAAGGATTTGCATGGTGGAAATGTAGCTTAAGGGTATAGAAAGTACAACAAGAGCCTTGCTTGCTGTGGAAACGCTCTGAATAAACTAACATTCCACAAGAAAAAGTACTAATGTACCAGTGATCGGTATTCCAGCAGCTAAGGAGTTACAATTATCCCATCCCCAACTCTTATTACCTATCACCTCTGCAAAGTAACTCTTCCAAAGGGGGTGTACATTAAAACCTCCCTAGCGGTATGGACAGAGATATCCGTCCATAAAAACATGCTGTGAACAGTATAAACGTTCATACACATCAATACTCTCCTGCACTGTATACTAGACCCTTGCTTGACACATTTTGGCAAGTTACAGGAAAAAAAAAGTTTTACAAATAAATTGTATCACTTTTTGCACTGAAATCTTGGGAAAATTGAACGCCAGGGAGGTTAATAGAGTCTGAAAATTAAAGGGAATATGCTGGGAGGAGGAGGGCTGAAGGGTGGGACCCATTCATGCAAATGAGAGTGAAGTGAATGCTCTCCGCTATGCAGCCTGAGTCATTCCGAGTCGGGCAGGCAGGGAGGGAGGAGGTGTGCATAATCATCAGACATAAGCAAACAGGGTGAGGACTCACTTGCCCTCATTTCACCACTTCCTCCCAGTAAAACCAATACCAAATACGTTCAGTTGAATAGCGGAGCTGTCTGCTTAAGACAATTACATGAGCAGAGGAAACTATGAGGTTGAGATCAGGGCTGTGGAGTCGGTACAAAAATCTTCCGACTCCAACTCTGACTCCTCAGTTTATGAAACCACGACTCCAACTCCGGGTACCCAAAACTGCTCCGACTCCACAACTCCGACTCCTTAGTCTAGTACTTAACAGGTCTGTGGATTTTGTACAAAAATCATTCGACTCCGACTCCTCAGTTTATGAAATCAACAACTTCAACGCCGACTCTGGGTGCCCAAAATTGCCCCGACTCCGACTCCACAGCCCTGGTTGAGATGACTGTACCTCCATAGCTGCTGGAATGCCAATGCTGTAATAACTGTACTTTGCTTTAGATTCAGCACTACCTGTTACTGCAGAATCTCAGCTTCTGTCCAGAGATGCATCACCTTGGACCTATGATCAGGTAACCACACGTCATATTCCTAGTTACACTCTTAATCTGTCATAATGCAAGAATAAAGCAACAACCTCCTTACTAACCTTTGTTGATTTCTTGACATACTTTGCATTGTCCTTTTCAATGTCATGCCAGGAACGGATGGGAGTTTTCAGCTCTTCGCCTACAACCATGCCAGGCCCTTGTGTTGCTGGTCCTCCGATGAACATCATAATTCTAGCTCCAGTATTGGGAAAAGTGCACTATTTAAAAATAAAAATGTGGCATGATCCAACTTAAAATATCCTTAAACAATATACATGTCATGGGTATAAAGCCCACTTAGGTACTTGCATATCAGTCTCTCTCCCCACAGCTGATCGGCTAACAGATGATTCAAAGGTAGCTGGGAAGATTAGTATCAGTGGCATTGAAGCGTAAAGATTATTACTAGGTATCGGAGAGGAGAGTTAAGTATTAGGCAGAGCGGAGGTTAGGTTAATGTTAGGCAGAGGAGAGGGAAAGTTAGCGTTAGGCAGAGGATATAAGAGGTTAGTGTTTGAGGGGAGGTTAGGGTTAGACAGAAGAAATGGGAGGTTAGCGTTAGAGGAGATGGGATGTTAGTGTTAGGCAGAGGAGAGGAGGGGGGAGGGGAGAGGGGAGGTTAGTGTTAGGCAGAGGAGAGTGGAGATTAGTGTTAGGCAGAGGAGAGGGGATGTTAGTGTTAGGCAGAGGAGAGGGGAGGTTAGTGTTAGGCAGAGGAGAGGGGAGGTTAGTGTTAGGCAGAGGAGAGGGGAAGTTAGGTTTAGGCAGAGGAGAGGGGAGGTTAGTGTTAGGCAGAGGGGAGGTTAGTGTTAGGCAGAGGACAAGGGAGATTAGTGTTAGGCAGAGGAGAGGTTAGCATTAGGCAGAGGAGAGGGGAGGTTAGCGTTAGGCAGAGGAGAGGGGAGGTTAGCGTTAGGTAGAGGAGAGGACAGAGGAGGTTAGTATTAGGCATTGGAGAGGGGAAGTTAGTGTTAGGCAGAGGAGAGGGGAGGTTAGTGTTAGGCAGAGGGGAGGTTAGTGTTAGGCAGAGCACAGGGGAGATTAGTGTTAGGCAGAGGAGAGGTTAGCGTTAGGCAGAGGAGAGGGGAGGTTAGCGTGAGGCAGTGGGGATAGGAGGTTAGTGTTAGGTAGAGGAGAGGACAGAGGAGGTTAGTATTAGGCATTGGAGAGGGGAAGTTAGTGTTAGGCAGAGGAGAGGGGAGGTTAGTGTTAGGCAGAGGAGAGGGGAGGTTAGTGTTAGGCAGAGGGGAGGTTAGTGTTAGGCAGAGGAGAGGTTAGTGTTAGGCAGAGGAGAGGTTAGTGTTAGGCAGATGAGAGGTTAGTGTTAGGCAGATGAGAGGGGAGATTAGTGTTAGGCAGAGGGGAGGTGAGTGTTAGAGGAGAGGTAAGCATAGGAGGAGAAGGTGGTAAGTATATATACAGCAGTATATACCGTCTCAGGTACAATTACAGATAAGACACATATTAAATACATCAATAGTCATATCAAAATAACATTTTGTGCAAACCACCAGCGTTGAGATACAGATAACCTTTTCTATAGTGAGGAGAACCTAAGTCTCCTATGCGCCACTAGAGAGTCTTTACAGAGAATGTATACTCATATATATTCAAGTAAATGTTATTTTCAAGGCAGAGCACTTGGCTCAACGCGTTTCATGGAGATAACACTCCACAAGGGTTATCTCCACAAAATGCATTGAGCCAAGTGCCTAATGACTATTGATGTATTTACTATGTGTCCATCTTGAGACCCATATGTAATACAGGCTTTTCTTTATATTAACATTGTGTATGTTTTTCTTATTTTAAATATGTTGAAGGTAAAGGTTTGAAATCAGTGAATGGAATGTCATTTTCCAATCATCTTATTTGACTCATTATCCCCACTAAACCTGCATAGACCTATTTCAATTTTAAAAATATGTAATAATTGGAAGAAGGAGCGTTACCATTACTGTTTCTTTTATAATAATTTCTAAATGGTGCGACTAATTCAGGTCTGCTTGAAAGTCACAAATTTTTTTGTACTTACAAATAACACTATTATGCTTAAAAATTTTAACCAAATCCAGTTTCCTAGTTATCTGCCGACTTAAAGAGAACCAGAGACGAAGCACCGTCATGTATTTTATTACATTTATCAGTGGGAACATGAGAGTAAACACCTATCATGCTTTTAGTTTTATTCTTCTCAGTCTAATCTATCTGTTATCAACTGTGATAAGAATCCACCGACTGATTCAGTCTAGGTTTGACCTGGAATCATTATAGCTGAGTCACTCTTCTGTGGAGTCTTTTCAAGCCCAAGCCTGCCCCCTCCTAGTTCAGATTTCCTACTCAGAGCTGTTGACATGGGAGGGGCTGCTGCTGCAAAGAAAGAAGCTCTGAAACAGACAAGTGTATCTGTGTGCACTGTGCAGCCAGTCATTATCTACTGTATGCAGTTTCATTTCTATGAGAGACACTTCCTACAGGCAGCCACACAGCATACCAGAATAATAAAGTTGAAAGCAGACAGATGAAAGGCTGCAGCAGCCCTGCTTGTCTATAGTCTCATAGAGGCTAGACAGCACATCAGAACAGCTTATAACCTGGAAGCAGAAGGGATATGAGCCGGCGGCCATATTGGATATTTCCTGGAGCAATAATGGATAAAAAAACACTCAAAAAGGCACACCAGAGTGGCGAAATTATCAGGTAGAGCATTTATTTTTTACAAGCTATCAACTGATATGTTTATTTTGTGTGAATCTTTCATCTCTGGTTCCCTTTAAATAGCTGCTGATAACTTTTCAAGGGAAACATTTTGAAAGGTATAAATTACAAAACATTATCATTACTGAATACCCAAACCAGTGAAACTTCAAAAAATGTGTTCCATGTGGAAGAATGCATTGTACTGTTACCTCTAGAAGCCCAACTGCAATGGACAGGGCAGCCCCTGAAGATCTCATAGGTCGTTTACCCTGCGTAACAGGCCAAGGATCTCGCTGCAGTTCTCCCAAAAGGTCAGTAAGGTTCATGTCAATTTTCTGAACTGGCTGCAAAAATCTAAAAGAGAAAAAAACTGCTAATATGCCTGACACATCGGCATTCATCATGACAGCCTAAACACTAGGAGGGTGATAAGGCAATACAGGATGCTTTAACAGCTGACTATATATGAAAGCCTGAATCTGAGTTAGTTAACAGTTCTGCACGAAACTGGCATTTCATTTATCTGATATATTTCTCACAAGCCGTTCTGAAATCCCATTGTGAAAATTCACAGCAAAATTTGAATCCACTTGGCAGATCATTTTTAAATGTACATTGGGCCACAGCAGTGATCAATGAGTGGGGCCCACTGCAACATCAACATCACCGAGTTGGGCCCACTGCAACGCCCTAGCCTATCAGTTGCAGGTCATTAGGGGAGAGTGAATGCAGATGTCTTACCAATAAAGTCACACTCCTCACTGCCAGACACAGATGAGCAGAGCAACTCACAGGAACTGGATGGAAAGGAGCAGTATCAAGAAGCAATCTGTCAGTGATGAATACACTGTCCCTGCTGATCATTCGCATACTAAAAATGTAATTGTTACAATTATATTGCAAAAACAGTTTTTGTTTTTTGCAATATAATTGTACATTGTGCACTTTTTCTTTTAGAAATGCTGTGAGGAGCTGTGAGGATGTGGGTGTGGCAGAGGATCACTTAGCACGGGACGCAGACACTTAGCATGAGGCAGAGCCCTACCAGTGGCCTACAAACAGGGGAGAGCCCATGTAATAAACTACTCTTAGCTGTATCTTAACTTCAGGGAATATGAGTGCAATCTTTTTTTATTCTTATGAAATGTTTAAGGTTTTACACTATATGACGCTTTTATTTGAAATGATGAGTTGTCTCATGCTTGCCATTATATTGCGGATGCAAATGAGGAAGAATTGCACATTGCTATCTGAGGTCTGAAATTAGCCAGGGAGGTGAGGAATGACACCAATAACAGTCTCAAGCTGCTACTACACATAACTGGAGGTCTACAAGGACGGGGAGTCTCACACAGCGGCTGTGGTGGCAGCGGTCCTATCATGATTTGCATTGTAGAAGATTTATGCTTATTTGGATGCCAACATTGGTTCTAGTGGAAAGCAAGCACTGATGATGTGTGGCAATCATACATTGGGACTGATTGTGTGGCAATACCTCTAAGTGACTTTATAAATTCATAGTTAAATGCTGTTGAACTCAAAGTGACCAGGATCCAGCACATTGCTCATACCTGTTTGATGGGGGAGGCTGCTGAACTTGTGGCCCACGTCCTTGTTGAGCAGCAGGAGCTTTTGCAAGAGACAACATTTCCTGTAGAAAAACAACAACATTAACTTAAAGCGGACCCAAACCAAACATTTTTTTAATTCAAAATATTTAGTTGCACTATTCTGACACATACAAAGATAAATAAACACTGATTTAAGCATATAAGCATTTCAGTGCATGCTTTTTGCCCTTCTCTTTTCAGGACACCATGTACTCCAACAGTTTGCCGGATTCTGTCCCGGCAATATCAAAGGAAGGGAGGGGTTTCTCCAAGAAATGTAAAATAATTTATATTTGTCATCATGCAGCTGAAAAAAGGCTGCTATTTATTATTATAAGTTAGAAAATAGATCTTATGTCTGAAATCTTGTATTTTTAATTTGGGTCCACTTTAAAGGGGAACTTCAGCCTAAACAAACATACTGTCATCAAGTTACATTAGTTATGTTAATTAGAATAGATAGGTAATATAATCTCTTACCCACCCTGTTTTAAAAGAACAGGCAAATGTTTGTGATTCATGGGGGCTGCCATCTTTCTCATGGGGGCTGCCATCTTTTTGGTTGAAAGGAGGTGACAGGGAGCAGGAGACACAGTTCCAACTGTCCTGTGTCCTGATTACCCTTCCCAGCTGCACACGCTAGGCTTCAAATGTCAAATTCAAAATGTAAAAAAAAAAAAATTGCACCAAAACAGCAGAACGAGAACAACATCAGAAATCCCATCATGCTTTGCACAGCATCAGGGGAAAAAAGCCCGGGCAGTTTTCTTCTGTGCAGCAAAAAATGAGGCTTGTATAAGAGAAACAAAGTTCTGATGCTGTGAAACTGTTAAAGAAACACAAAGCCTTTTCAGTGCTGCTGAGTCGATTTTTAGTCCGGAGGTTCACTTTAAGATATACAGTATATCTTTTAGTTTAAAGCGAACCAGAGACAAAGCATCCTCATGTACAGTGGCTTGCAAAAGTATTCGGCCCCCTTGAAGTTTTCCACATTTTGTCACATTACTGCCACAAACTTGCATCAATTTTATTGGAAGTCCACGTGAAAGACCAATACAAAGTGGTGTACATGTGAGAAGTGGATCGAAAATCATACATCATTCCAAACATTTTTTACAAATAAATAACTGCAAAGTGGGGTGTGCGTAATTATTCGGCCCCCTGAGTCAATACTTTGTAGAACCACCTTTTGCTGCAATTACAGCTTCCAGTCTTTTAGGGTATGTCTCTACCAGCTTTGCACATCTAGAGACTGAAATCCTTGCCCATTCTTCTTTGCAAAACAGCTCAAGCTCAGTCAGATTAGATGGACAGCGTTTGTGCACAGCAGTTTTCAGATCTTGCCACAGATTCTCGATTCGATTTAGATCTGGACTTTGACTGGGCCATTCTAACACATGGCTATGTTTTGTTTTAAACCATTCCATTGTTGCCCTAGCTTTATGTTTAGGGTCATTGTCCTGCTGGAAGGTGAACCTCCGCCCCAGTCTCAAGTCTTTTGCAGTCTCCAAGAGGTTTTCTTCCAAGTTTGCCCTGTATTTGGCTCCATCCATCTTCCCATCAACTCTGACCAGCTTCCGTGTCCCTGCTGAAGAGATGCACCCCCCAAGCATGATGCTGCCACCACATTTGACAGTGGGGATGGTGTGTTCAGAGTGATGTGCAGTGTTAGTTTTCTGCCACACATAGCGTTTTGCATTTTGGCCAAAAAGTTTCATTTTGGTCTCATCTGACCAGAGCACATTCTTCCACATGGTTGCTGTGTCCCCCACATGGCTTGTGGCAAACTGCAAACGGGACTTCTTATGCTTTCTTTTAACAATGCCTTTCTTCTTGCCACTCTTCCATAAAGGCCAACTTTGTACCGTGCATGACTAATAGTTGTCCTATGGACAGAGTCTCCCACCTGAGCTGTAGATCTCTGCAGCTCGTCCAGAGTCACCATGCGCCTATTGACTGCATTTCTGATCAGCGCTCTCCTTGTTCGGCCTGTGAGTTTAGGTGGATAGCCTTGTCTTGGTAGGTGTACAGTTGTGCCACACTCCCATTTCTGAACGATCGCTTGAACAGTGCTCCGTGGGATGTTCAAGGCTTTGAAAATCTTTTTTGTAGCCTAAGCCTGCTTTAAATTTCTCAATAACTTGATCCCTGACCTGTCTTGTGTATTTCTTTGGACTTCACGGTGTTGTTGCTCCCAATATTCTCTTAGACAACCTCTGAGGCCATCACAGAGCAGCTGTATTTGTACTGACATTAGATTACACACAGGTGCACTCTATTTAGTAATTAGCACTCATCAGGCAATGTCTATAGGCAGCTGACTGCACTCAGATCAAAGGGGGCCGAATAATTATGCACACACCACTTTGTAGTTATTTATTTGTAAAAAATGTTTGGAATCATGTATGATTTTCATTCCACTTCTCATGTGTACACCACTTTGTGTTGGTCTTTCATGTGGAATTCCAATAAAATTGATTCATGTTTGTGGCAGTAACATGACAAAATGTGGAAAACTTCAAGGGGGCCGAATACTTTTGCAACCCACTGTATTTTATTACATTTATCAGTGGGAACATGACAGTAAACACCTACCCTGCTTTTAGTTTCATTCTTATCTGCTTAATTAGTCTATTAGCAGCTGTGATAAGAATCCCCGACTGGCTCAGTCTAGGTTTGACCTGGAATCATTATATCTGAGTCACTCTTCTGTGGAGTCTTTTCAAGCCCAAGCCTGTCACCTCCTGGCTCAGATTTCCTGCTTTGCATACTGAGAGCTGTTATGACATGGGAGGGGCTGCTGCTGCTGAGAGAGAATCTCTGAAACAGACAAGTGTGGCAATATGATCTGTGTGCTCTGTGTGCACTCTGCATAGATACTGATGATGACTGCAGTTTCATTCCTATGAGAGAGACTTCCTACAGGCAGCTGCATATCATACTAAAATGAAAGCACACAGATGAAAGGCTGCAGCCTTTCTCATATAGCCTAGACAGCAGCCTAGTCTCATATAGCCTAGACAGCACATCCAGAACAACTGATAACCCGGAAGCAGAAGGGATTTGAGCCGGCGGCCATATTTGATTTTTCCTGGAGCAATAATGGATAAAAAAACACTAAAAAAGGCACACCAGAGCGGCAAAATTATCAGGTAGAGGATTTAATCTTTACAAGCTATCGACTGATATGTTTATTTTGTGTGAAACGTTCATCTCTGGTTCCCTTTAAGAGAGAGTGGGAAAGTGGTTCAACCTATTTTCAGGTTTGTTTTGGTGTTTGTATCCTTGTTCCTTTTACTTCTGTAAAACGAGAGTATGCAAGCCATTCTCTGTAACGGCAATCCATACTGTGAAAAGGTGCCAATCAACAATACAATCGACTGTCCAATGTGACCACATCTATTCCCACGACCAGTGTTACCAGATATCCTTCCTTAGACCATTTCAGCAGATTCTAACAACTGAAAAACAAAAACAACCGTACAAGACCTTCCATTTTAGAGACCCAACCAGCTCAATTTAGCGTATGTCAAAAAATCCTCATATCTGCCATCATTTTCAAGAACTGTTGACTCGCTAATACTAATGTTTTCCACGTCTGAACAAGTGCTATTGTAACCAAAAAAAAAATCAATGTTATTCACTTTGCCTGTCAAGTGTTTGTAAGTTGTAGCTGATCAGTGTACAGTGCAGTATCCCTCTCTTCTTTTTATTAGCCTGTGTTAATAACATTTCTTTCTATGCACAAAGATCTCATTACTGAGGTAAGCCACCTCATTTTCTTATTTTTATGTGTTTTTAATAGTTTTATCTACACCAGGGTGTCTCTTTCGCACATTTGTGTTCCCTCTCTTCTGTTTATACTCCTTTCACAATGAGCCATACCTTTTTGCACTGCAGTGCACTCACTTCTCCTAGCAATAGAGATCACATTGTGAAGTAAAAATAAATAAACAGACAGACATTGAGGGCCTGTCTCCACTAGTTTGTTTTTGTAATTTGTGAGTTTTAGCATGTGTTTGTGGGAGTGAGGGCAGTGCATTGAAAAGCGACGTACACTGCATTGTGGTGCATTTTTTAAAATGCTCCCATTGACTTACATTACATGTGCTATACCAAAAAAATAAAAAAAAAAACGCAACATCACCTGCATTTCAAAAATGCCTCCAAACGCAGCGCTTCAATGAAGACATCAGGAAGTACTTTTTTTTAATGACCTTGCATAACACAGAATGTAGTGCGCTGCTCAAATCTGCAACGCAACACACTAGCGGAGACAGGCCATAACAGCCATTTCAACCAAGGAAGTATTTAATGGAAATTGATTACCTGGAGCTGTTTTGCGGACAGATCTTTTTTTCCTTGGAAGACATAGCTTTTTGAAATGCCCTCACATCCCAGCTCATGGACATGGACCATGCGGCCAAACGTAATGAGCCCCACCAAGGCTGTGGGAGGCAGCAGGCTCAGAGACATTTGCATGGATTCCTTCAAAGCCTGGAGGTCTTCATCTTCCATACAGGTGTCCACGACATAAAGAAAGATTAGGGGCATCTGAGGACCTCGCTGTGGGAAAAGTGTCAAGAACGTGAGTGAACATAAGAATAAAAACTCTGGTGAAAACTTTGTTTGAAAGTTTGGCATAGAAAGTACACTTTTCTGGCCCATGTACCACTTGCTAGAAATTATCTCCTAACCTCCCCTACTCTGAATGAATACAAAGAATACATTCTATGCCCCTCTTTCAAAAGCCTTATCTATTTGCAAAGAAACAACAATGAAAAGAAATATAACATCACTCTAGATTGTTGGACTTCTCAGCATTAATTTGATGAATATTTACTCACATTTCCTGCATTTTAGCACTGTAAAGGCTCATACCCACGAGATTTTCCAGACGAATATTTAATAATGACCATTTACGCGATATCCTGTAACATCAATTAACGAAAGTGTTTTAAATGATGTTCAACGACTGCAGATTACCCGCAACAATTATTAGTTTTGACTGACCGTTATGATGGATCCCGCCGTGGACCGTCGTTCTGATCCCCCAATGAGCCCCACGATAATTACCGTAATCGTTCAAAGTCGCCTTCCGCCCATCGTCTGTTCCTGCAGCATGCTATTCATAAGGTAAGTCGAGGAACTTTTGTTTGTTGCCGCGTATCCCCCCATTCGATCTTCTGAGGTATTGAGGTGGGCATTCAGCATAAGGGTGGTTTCACACATCTACTTTTGATTGGCCTATTTTAAATCTTCCATGTAGTATGATGCCCAACAGATTTTGAATACTATGAACAGACTGTGTAGGTAAGCTCTCATATTAAATGGAAATGGTAAAAATTGGCCAATCAAAATTTACTGTTATCTAAAACTTTGATAAGTTGGTTTCTTTTGTGTATAACTGCCATTCCAACATTATTATGTATAATACTACTCATTACCATTATTTACTAATCTGTCTGTAATAGATTGCGGAAAAGCCGCCACGTGGACTGGCAGCAAGGCGGCTGATTCTGCGTCCAGCGCGGCGGTTTGCACGCAGCAGCGTGCGTCTGGTGTGGCTGGGTCTGTTAGTTCACACAGGATGAGGAATACGCGCGCTGAGAGGCAGAACCTTATTGACAAATGAGAAGGGATCAGCTGACCAGGCTGGTCAGCTGATCTCAGAGCAAGTGGCTGTTGGTTGATCGGTTATGGGTGGCGCCGGGGAGCGCCGCTCTATATATACTTACTGCTGGTCAGTCCCAAGTTGTCTGCCGTTGCGAACACTTACGTGAAAGCACTCAGACCATAGTCAGAACACACAGTGTGTTAGAACCAGGAGGACCTGGGAATTCAGACTGAGCCAGATTACTTCTGTGTTATCATTGTGTTATACTTCAGACTAGTTCCAGGGTGTTGAGACCACAGACCTCACACCCAAGACTAGGGATACTGTGTTATCATTGTGTTATACTTCAGACTAGTTCCAGGGTGTTGAGACCACGGACCTCACACCCAAGACTAGGGATACTGTGTACCATCATATTATACTTCAGACTAGTTCCAGGGTGTTGAGACCACGGACCTCACACCCAAGACTAGGCATTGTTTGTTATCTGTTATGACCTATTGCATTCCTGACTATCCCTCTGCTTTCTGATTCGGTACCTACGCATATCTGATTACCTGTTGCCAACCCTGCCTGCCCTTGGTTACCGAATAAGCCTTCTGTCTCTGTACCTCATCTGCCCGTGTGTTGCCGACCTGGCTTGCCCGACCTTGAGAGCTATCCCTCTCCATTGAGAGATTAGTCTCCAGACCTGCTTGTGACACCCACCTTCCAGGTGTCACTCAGCCACAGGTCCTTCCTGCTATTCAGCCTGCGGCTCCACCCCTTTGGATGTCTCAGGCTGCTGGATGGTCTTTGCACTTCCCAGAGGGAGGTATTTCCCATACTGCCAAGGACCACCTGCTCCTCGGGTGGTCCCACTCAAAGTCATTACTGTTGCACCAAACACTCACACTATATAGGTGTCCAGAGGTTAGTTATACTTGTATTATTGGTGATTCTGCAGATCATCAATAATCAGGTATATATCTGTATTCTTGGTGATACTGCAGAACACCAATAATCAGATTCTCTCTGTGTGCTGACACCGATCTTTACACGGTCACTTTGGATAGTCAAATTGTTTTATCTTTCAAACTGTAAACTTCTATGTCACTGTTGTGCATAACCATGCTGTTTGTTATTAATATACTGTATTTAGCTTGTAAGTTTGAAATAGAGAAGCATTAGAACTTCGGTCCGGTTTGTTTTGGCATTTGTGCCCCAGTCCTTCTCTTCCTACTCTAGATTATTAGAGGAACTGGCTGCAAAGTGGCGTAAAACAGAGGAAACTATTTCATGTGTTAATGAATAAACAGAAACCTGTAGAGACAGGAATATGGAGGCTGCTATCTTCATTCCTTTGCAAACAATGCCAGTTGCCTGTCCATCATGCTGTGCCTTTGGCTTTTGTTGATTTTGAGTCACACACTTGCAACAAGCATGCAACCAGTGTAGTCAGACCAGAGTGACAGCATCTGATCTGCATGTTCATTCTGGGCCAGTGAATTATAGAATTACTCAGTCCCTCATTGTTTCCCCGGGAGGGCCCAATACTCTGGGCGAGTAGCACATGTGCGTCCGAGGACGCTCTGTGCCTGGCCAGTAACTACTGTGCAGATCACTCCCGGCCATGGGAACGCAACAGGGGAGTGCGTGGACAAACACAACGAGGCCTGACTCAGCCAGCGTACCAGGCCATTCAGCAGGGGACAAGAACGGCCCGGGGAGACGGCAAGGGGCCAAAAGGGTGCTGGAGGAAGCCCCAGGTAACTATAAAACTTTAGACTTCTTTTGTCTCAGGTACACTTTAAAGACTGGGTTACAAAGTTCCCAAATTTAATAAACTTTCAATTAATGTATTTTAACATGTAATAGAGTTCATGGTAGGTATACAGAGTAGGATATAGTGCTGTATTAGCTAGGCCTATTTTAACCACTTCAGGACCACAGTCTTTTCGCCCCTTAAGGACCAGAGCCTTTTTCTCCATTCAGACCACTGCAGCTTTCACGGTTTAATGCTCGGTCATACAACCTACCACCTAAATGAATTTTACCTCCTTTTCTTGTCACTAATACAGCTTTCTTTTGATGCTATTTGATTGCTGCTGCGAGTTTTACTTTTTATTATATTCATCAAAAAAGACATGAATTTTGGCAAAAAAATGACTTTTTTAACTTTCTGTGCTGACATTTTTCAAATAAAGTAAAATTTCCTATACATTTGAGCGCGAAAGTTATTCTGCTACATGTCTTTGATAAAAAAAAAAACATTCAGTGTATATTTATTGGATTGGGTAAAAGTTATAGCGTTTACAAACTATGGTGCCAAAAGTGAATTTTCCCATTTTCAAGCATCTCTGACTTTTCTGCGCACCTGTCAGGTTTCATGAGGGGCTAAAATTCCAGGATAGTACAAATACCCCCCAAATGACCCCATTTTGGAAAGAAGACATCCCAAAGTATTCAGTGAGAGGCATGGTGAGTTCATAGAAGATTTTATTTTTTGTCACAAGTTAGCAGAAAATGACACTTTGTGACAACAACAACAAAAAAAAAAAGTTTCCATTTCTTCTAACTTGCGACAAAAAAAAAATGAAATCTGCCACGGACTCACTATGCTCCTCTCTGAATACCTTGAAGTGTCTACTTTCCAAAATGGGGTCATTTGTGGGGTGTGTTCACTGTCCTGGCATTTTGGGGGGTGCCTAATTGTAAGCACCCCTGTAAAGCCTAAAGATGCTCATTGGACTTTGGGCCCCTTAGCGCAGTTAGGCTGCAAAAAAGTGCCACACATGTGGTATTGCCGTACTCAGGAAAAGTAGTATAATGTGTTTTGGGGTGTATTTTTACACATACCCATGCTGGGTGGGAGAAATATCTCCGTAAATGACAATTTTTTTATTTTTTTTACACACAATTGTCTATTTATAGAGATATTTCTCCCACTCAGCATGGGTATGTGGAAAAATACACCCCAAAACACATTATACTACTTCTCCTGAGTACGGCGATACCACATGTGTGGCACTTTTTTGCACCCTAACTGCGCTAAGGGGCCCAAAGTCCAATGAGTACCTTTAGGATTTCACAGGTCATTTTGAGAAATTTCGTTTCAAGACTACTCCTCACGGTTTAGGGCCCCTAAAATGCCAGGACAGTATAGGAACCCCATAAATTACCCCATTTTAGAAAGAAGACACCCCAAGGTATTCCATTAGGAGTATGGTGAGTTCATAGAAGATTTTTTTTTTTTGTCACAAGTTAGCGGAAATTGATGTTAATTGTTTTTTTTCACAAAGTGTCATTTTCCGCTAACTTGTGACAAAAAATAAAATCTTCTATGAACTCACCATACTCCTAACGGAATACCTTCGGGTGTCTTCTTTCTAAAATGGGGTCATTTGTGGGGTTCCTATACTGCCCTGGCATTTTAGGGGCCCTAAACCGTGAGGAGTAGTCTTGAAACCAAATGTCGCAAAATGACCTGTGAAATCCTAAAGGTACTCATTGGACTTTGGGCCCCTTAGCGCACTTAGGGTGCAAAAAAGTGCCACACATGTGGTACCGCCGTACTCAGGAGAAGTAGTATAATGTGTTTTGGGGTGTATTTTTACACATACAGATGCTGGGTGGGAGAAATATCTCTGTAAATGACAATTATTTGATTTTTTTTACACACAATTGTCCATTTACAGAGAGATTTCTCCCACCCAGCATGGGTATGTATAAAAATACACCGCAAAACACATTATACTACTTCTTCTGAGTACGGCGATACCACATGTGTGACACTTTTTTGCAACCTAGGTGCGCTAAGGGGCCTAACGTCCTATTCACAGGTCATTTTGAGGCATTTGGATTCTAGACTACTCCTCACGGTTTAGGGCCCCTAAAATGCCAGGGCAGTATAGGAACCCCACAAGTGACCCCATTTTAGAAAGAAGACACCCCAAGGTATTCCGTTAGGGGTATGGTGAGTTCATAGAAGATTTTATTTTTTGTCACAAGTTAGTGAAAAATGACACTTTGTGAAAAAAACAATAAAAATCCAATTTCCTCTAACTTTTGACAAAAAATAAAATATTCTATGAACTCATCATACACCTAACAGAATACCTTGGGGTGTCTTCTTTCTAAAATGGGGTCACTTGTGGGGTTCCTATACTGCCCTGGCATTTTACGGGCCCAAAACTGTGAGTAGTCTGGAAACCAAATTTCTCAAAATGACTGTTCAGGGGTATAAGCATCTGCAAATTTTGATGACAGGTGGTCTATGAGGGGGCAAATTTTGTGGAAGCGGTCATAAGCAGGGTGGCCTCTTAGATGACAGGATGTATTGGGCCTGATCTGATGGATAGGAGTGCTAGGGGGGTGACAGGAGGTGATTGATGGGTGTCTCAGGGGGCGGTTAGAGGGGAAAATAGATGCAATCAATGCACTGGGGACGTGATCGGAAGGGGGTCTGAGGGGGATCTGAGGGTTTGGCCGAGTGATCAGGAGCCCACACGGGGCAAATTAGGGCCTGATCTGATGGGTAGGTGTGCTAGGGGGTGACAGGAGGTGATTGATGGGTGTCTCAAGGTGTGATTAGAGGGGGGAAATAGATGCAAGCAATGCACTGGCGAGGTGATCAGGGCTGGGGTCTGAGGGCGTTCTGAGGTGTGGGCGGGTGATTGGGTGCCCGCAAGGGGCAGATTAGGGTCTAATCTGATGGGTAACAGTGACAGGTGGTGATAGGGGGTGATTGATGGGTAATTAGTGGGTGTTTAGAGGAGAGAAGATCTGCGGGCGATCTATTGGTGTGGGTGGGTGATCAGATTGCCCGCAAGGGGCAGGTTAGGGGCTGTTTGATGGGTGGCAGTGACAGGGGGTGATTGATGGGTGGCAGTGACAGGGGGTGATTGATGGGTGATTGACAGGTGATCAGTGGGTTATTACAGGGAATAACAGATGTAAATATTGCACGGGCGAATTGATAAGGGGGGGTCTGAGGGCAATCTGAGCGTGTGGGCGGGTGATTGGGTGCCCGCAAGGGGCAGATTAGGGTCTAATCTGATGGGTAACAGTGACAGGTGGTGATAGGGGGTGATTGATGGGTAATTAGTGGGTGTTTAGAGGAGATAAGAGATGTAAACAATGGATTTGGGAGGTGATCTGATGTCGGATCTGCGGGCGATCTATTGGTGTGGGTGGGTGATCAGATTGCCCGCAAGGGGCAGGTTAGGGGCTGATTGATGGGTGGCAGTGACAGGGGGTGATTGACGGGTGATTGACAGGTGATTGACAGGTGATCAGGGGGGATAGATGCATACAGTACACGGGGGGGGGGGGGGGGGTCTGGGGGGGGGGTCTGGGGAGAATCTGAGGGGTGGGGGGGTGATCAGGAGGGAGTAGGGGGCAGATTAGGGACTTAAAAATAAAATAGCGTTGACAGATAGTGACAGGGAGTGATTGATGGGTGATTAGGGGGGTGACTGGGTGCAAACAGTGGTCTGGGGGGTGGGCAGGGGGGGGTCTGAGGGGTGCTGTGGGCGATCAGGGGGCAGGGGAGGGGGAAATCAGTGTGCTTGGGTGCAGACTAGGGTGGCTGCAGCCTGCCCTGGTGGTCCCTCGGACACTGGGACCACCAGGGCAGGAGGCAGCCAGTATAATAGGCTTTGTATACATTACAAAGCCTATTATACTTGTTACATGCGGCGATCCGGGTGCTAGTAACCCGCCGGCGCTTCCGAACGGCCGGCGGGTTACAACGAACGGTGGGCGGAGCCAGTCCCCGGCGGCTGATCGCGTCACGAATGACGCGATCGCCGCACAGCCACTCCCGCAGCCGCCCCCGCCGATGGGCGTATTGCGGTCGTTTGGGCCCGGTCTTTGCCGCCGCCCATCGGCTGGGGGCGGTCGTTAAGTGGTTAAACATTGAGTCTCAAGCAACCAAAAAGCACACTTATACAGGATTAGCTGATCCTGGTTGGTGCTAGATACTGTATTTGCATTTAACGTCACATGTGCAAGTTGAAGCTCCAATGATAAATCACTCAACTCCTCATAGTGGGTTAAGTATAGAGAGATTACCTAAATGTCCTAGTAAGACGAGTTTACATTTTGTTGCGCCCTGCAATCTGGGCTTTCTCAAGACCGTAACGGTCTTGAGAAAGCCCAGATTGCAGGGCAAAACGATTGTCGACCCTTCTCCGCACCTCCAGATACACTGCCTTTGTCGATAAGTATATTATTTGACGTCTTTATGCTGCTAAGATTTTTAATCAAGATTTGAAGTAAAAGTTGTGAAGTTTTATGAATATCATATGGCGAGTTGCTCCTGGATTCTCTTTCTTGCTTGAATATACAATTGTACTGTTTTCAATCCGTAAGTTGCACCACGATTGAACATGAGTATCAGGCATTAGGTCATAAGGTGTGCGCTCGCTTTCTTTTTCTTGGGGATTTCTTATATAAAAGATTAACATCCCTAGCGGTATATATACACGTCCATACAAAACATGCTGTGAACAGTATTGATGTACATACATGTCAATACTCTCCTGCACTGTATATCAGACCCTTGCTTGACACATTTTGGCAAGTTACAGGAGAAAAAGGTTATGAAAATTAATTGGATCACTTTTTGCACAGAAATCCTGGGAAAATTGAATGCCAGGGAAAGTAAAAGAAATAATTGCATACTGCACTCCATCCCAAAGTAACTCATTATGGGTGATGCTTCTCACCCATGCAAATACAGTCTGTTTAAAGAAGATACAACCATGAGAAGAGAAAAAAGAAACGTTTAGTGAAGGCAAGTCAAACAGATGGATAACATTTTTACAAGGGGTTTCCTACAGGAAAGAGCAGAAATGTTCTGTTACCTGGACCACATATTCGATGCTGGAGAATTGTGGCAGGAGTTCAGCAGGCTGATTTATTTCAGTGATGCCAGCATATGTAGGAGGAAACTAAACACAACAAGGGTTACATTTGCCAAATGTTCCATTCCAGAAATACTGCATTAATTAACAGGATAATATTTGGACACATACATGCATTCACAAACATTATACACAAAAAGGAAAATAAACACAGACACAGACGTGAATAAATGGGCTGCGGCATACACTGGCGTTATACAGGGTGGGCCATTTATATGGATACACCTTAATAAAATGGGAATGGTTGGTGATATTAACTTCCTGTTTGTGGAACATTAGTATATGTGAGGGGGGAAACTTTTCAAGATGTGTGGTGACCATGGCGGCTATTTTAAAGTCGGCCATTTTGAATCCAACTTTTGTTTTTTCAATAGGAAGGGGGTCATGTGACACATCAAACTTATTGGGTATTGCACAAGAAATACAATGGTGTGCTTGGTTTTAACGTAACTTTATTCTTTTATGAGTTATTTACAAGTTTCTGACCACTTATAAAATGTGTTCAATATGCTGTCCATTGTGTTGGATTGTCAATGCAACCCTCTTCTCCCACTCTTCACACACTGATAGCAACACCGCAGGAGAAATGCTAGCACAGGCTTCCAGTCTCCGTAGTTTCAGGTGCTGCACATCTCGTATCTTCACAGCATTGACAATTGCCTTCAGATGACCCCAAAGATAAAAGTTAATATCACCAACCAGGAAGTTAATATCACCAACCATTACCATTTTATTAACCATCCTGGCGTTCTATTAAGATTGCCAGGGCGGCTGCGGGAGGGTTTTTTTTTTTATAAAAAAAAAAATCTATTTTATGCAGCCAACTGAAAGTTGGCTGCATGAAAGCCCAATAGAGGGCGCTCCTGCTGCATACTTCTGATCGCCTCCGGCGAACAGAAGTAACAAGAAGGGCCACGATGAGCGGCCCTCCTTCTTTTGCTTTGAGTGACGTCAGCCGACGTCCTGATGTTAGCCGCCTCCGATGCAGCCCTTAGCGCTGGCCGGAACTGATTGGTCCAACTGCGCAGGGCTCGGGCGGCTGGGGGGACCCTCTTTCGCCGCTGCTCGCGGCGGATCGCCGCAGAGCGGCGGCGATCAGGTAGCACACGCGGCTGGCAAAGTGCCGGCTGCGTGTGCTGCTTTTTATTTGGTGAAAATCGGCAAAGCAGGGCCTGATCGGCACCCTCCGGCGGTAATGGACGAGCTGAGCTCGTCCATACCGCTCAGGAGGTTAAGGTGTATCCATATAAATGGCCCACCCTGTACATGTTCCACAAAAAACATCCAGCTCAGTACATGTAGGCTTTTTTCACATTGTGCAACAAAGGTGGTCGTGCGTTTGTATCGCATTGCTCTCTAATTCGGCACTGGTCCACACGGGAAATACGCCAAGAGTCTGCACACCTCCACACACACTAATATAGTGTCCGTTTTTTATTTACAATTTGCCTCGGGTATCCTTTAAAGAAAACCTGTAACTACAAAAATTTTCCCTGGGGGGTACTCACTTCGGTAGGGGGGGAAGCCTCCTGATTCGATCAAGCCTTTCCCGTCCTCCTGTGTCCCACGGCGGTCTCGCTGTGGCCCTCCGAACAGCGGGCATGTAAATATTTACCTCCCCGGCTCCAGTGCAGGCGCAGTATCCGCTCTCTGCTTGGAGGTAGGCAGAAATACCCGATCGCTGTCGGCCCACTCTACTGCGCAGGCGCAAGTCCCCTGCCCCTGCGTAGTAGAGCGAACGCGAAAGAGATCGAGTATTTCCGCCTATCTCCGTACGGCTTGCCGCAACAGCGCCCCCGCTGGAGCCAGGAAAGGTAAATAAATCAGCGCTTATCAGCCTTGTCGAGGGAGGATTCAGGGACACTTCGGGGGAGCCATCGCTGGACTGCCTGCAGCTACAGCGGAGGGGAAGCCTCATTGGGACCCTGAGGCTTCCCCCTACCAAGGTGAGTACCCCTCAGGGGACCATTTTTTTGTTACAGAGTCTCTTTAAAGGGAGCCTGAACCCAGTAAAATTATTTAAAACAAACACATGATGTACCTGCAAATAAATATGACATACTTACCTCACCATCAATTACTCTCAGAAACTCACCATTTGCTTCTAACAATGATTCCTTCAAGATCTGAAAAGATTCTGTCAGAACTGAAATCTATCAGTTGCTGTCAGTTACAACTGAAAGGACAACTGATGTGCAAGGCAATGCCCGTGTTTCCCTATGGCTCATGTGGGTGATATTACAGTTTAACAGTGTCCTGACCCAGAAGCTGTTACAGGGTCATTGCCATTTTTAAAATGGAGGACGGAGAATTCCATCAATTGCAGTAAACAAAACAGGACGCGGTAGAGGAGAAAGAGATTGATAAATAGACTACACAGGATGTATGTATGACTGGTGTATTTGTAAAGCAGTAACACAGAGGCACCAAGTAGAGTAAAATCGATTAAAAACTGTTTAAAGAGAGTCTGAAGCGAGAATAAAACTCGCTTCAGCTCTTATATTCAGCAGGGGCATGTTTGCCCCTGCTAAAACGCCACTATCCCGCGGCTGAACCGGGGCCCCTTACCTCCCAAATCCCCTCCGTTCTTTGCGGGGATCTCTTCCTGGTGAGGCAGGGCTAAAGGCCGCAGCCCTGCCTTACACGCGTCTGTCAGCGCGTATCTCCGCCTCTCGCCTGCCCCTCTCAGTCTTCCTTTGCTGAGAGGGGCGGGGGAGAGGCGGCGATGCGCCGCTGATAGACGCGCTGAGAAGCAGGGCTGCGTCCGTTAGCCCTGCCTCCAGCAGCAGCAAAATCTACGACCAAGTAGGTCGTAGTTTTTGCAAGGGGGGATTTGGGGGGTAAGGGACCCCCGTTCAGCCGCGGGATAGCGGCGTTTTAGCAGGGGCACACATGCACCTGCTGAATATAAGCTCTGAAGCGAGTTTTATTCTCGCTTCTGAGTCTCTTTAAAAGGGGGAAGTTGGTGGACTCACCTCCCTCGTAGAAAGAAAGACCGGACAATGGGATGTTACTCACAGTATAAAGTAACTTTTTATTAAAAGCTTCAAAGTTGCAACGTGTTTCACGGGTCACAATCCCGCTTTATCAGGCAAACATTTTTGGAGGGTACAAAATCGGTTCAATGGCTTGGCTGAGAGCCTCTGTCAAACAGACAGACAGTGGCGCTCAAGCCAGGCCATTGACCCGATTTTGTACCCTCCAAAAATGTTTGCCCAATGAAGCGTGATTGTGAACCGTGAAACGCGTTGCAACTTTGGAGCTTTTAATAAAAAGTTACTTTATACTGTGAGTAACATCCCATTGTCCGGTCTTTCTTTCTACGAGGGAGGTGAGTCCATCAACGTCCCCCTTTTTAACAGTTTTTAATCGATTTTACTCTACTTGGCGCCTCTGTGTTACTGCTGTACAAATTGTCTAGTCCACCCTTGGTGGAGGGGTGTATCCCCATTCCTTCCTGTCTATAGAGAGCGACTTCTTAAACCTGAGCGGGGTCAGGTTATAATTCTCCCCGCCCGCTTATCCAGTGGTTGCCTTTGTGGCAACACTTAGCTGTTTTGCACTGGCGCGCAAGCGCAGTGTAGTAGGAGCTTGCGTGCCAGTGCAAAAAAGCTGAGTGTTGGCAAATGACTGGAGGGGAGGAGCGGCTTATTTAAAACTGGCTCATTAAGCCCGACGTCATGCGGCAGAGACGCGGCAACAGACAGCAGAGCCGGCTCATTAGCCACAGGTCATCATTAAAAGACAATCAGCAAATGGATGGTGAGGGAGAGCGGCTCATTGCGCAGCAGAGTCTGTGCTGACAGCTTCCTCCCTCAAAGCCTGTGGAATGCCAGAGTGCGGGGGTCCTTGCTGTAACGGTTTGTAATGGGGAAGACGGGCAGCAGGTGAGCTCCTGCATTAATTTTTGGCAGTTGTAAAAGCAGGGCTATACCATCTGGGTTTTTTTTCCAAAACCCGAAAAGGCACCCCCTGCTGTGACTGCTAGTTAAAAACGTCCGTCAGCGTTCTGTGACGGACTGACAGACACATTACATTGATATGTGGTAAATTAAAGGGCCATCACAAAATATAAAAAAAAAAAACACAGCAAGGCTGCTATATACTTGTTATATCTACTGTGGGATAGCTGAAAATTAAATGATTTGCGGTAGTGGTCCTTTAAAGAGGATCTGTAACGTCAAAACGTCTCCTGGGGGGTACTCACCTCGGGTGAGGGAAGCCTCCGGATCCTAATGAGGCTTCCCACGCCGTCCTCGGTCCCTCAGAGGTCTCGCTGCAGCCCTCCGTACAGCGGCGACGTAAATATTTACCTTCCCGGCTCCTGCGCAGGCGCTCTGGTGGCTGTCGGCTCCGAAGTAGGCGGAAATACCCGATCGCCGTCGGGTCCGCTCTACTGCGCAGGCGCAAGTCTCCGGCGCCTGCGCAGTAGAGCGGACCCGATGGAGATCGGGTATTTCCGTCTATTTCCGAGCCGAAAGCAGCCACAGCGCCCCCGGTATAAAGGTAAATATTGATTTGACAGTCGGGTCTGTTGCCGGCTGTTTGGAGGGCTGCAGCGAGACCTCCGTGGGACAGAGGACGGCGTGGGAAGCCTCATTAGGATCTGGAGGCTTCCCCCACCCGAGGTGAGTACCCCCCAGGGGATGTTTCTGATGTTACAGAGTCTCTTTAAGTCAGTTTGTGTCATAAACAGCACTTGCAATTTTACTTACTTGGTTTCGCTGATAACAGAAGTTGCAAGCCCAGAGCTTCGCCCGATAGTCCACTTGACTGCAAAACATCATAAATACAAACACATACATGAAAGCTAACTCACTTTCTCGATCACAAAGTGTATTATACAGTACTAAATACAAACAACACAAAACTAGTGCAATATAAAATTACACATTTTATCATGCAGCTACGTCGCCTATTCTGTACAGCACGTTTTAAAACCACATTTGTTATAAAAATCCAGCTAAACCTGTCAATACAATCCTGGAAACCTGTCAATACAATTTTCCTCTGTGAAGCCAGCAAACATCTCAAATTATCTGCTTTTGTGACCTCTCCATAACTGTAGCAGTCATATTGGTGTTTAGCCTCCAGCTGGGTTACAGATTATATCATTATCTCTCAAGGTTCCTGTGAGGCAGACCTTGAAACATGTTCTTAGGTAATATCTCCACATGAAAGCTCAGAAATGTTTTCTAAGAAAGTATATCAAAATGGGAAAATGTTTTAAGTATATATATTCATATAAGAGCAATTTATACAGGAAGACCTGGAATGTAGGCTATAAGTCTGCTGTAATCTTCATATTTTTATGTTGTTTTGTTTTATCTGCTGGTTGGCTCCACTAGTCCTGGAAACTAAAAAAGTTTTTATTTGTTCAGCTGAAGTAAAAAAGGCTGAATCATTAGTTAATTTTAGCTCCTGTGGATAGGGAGGGGGTGATTAACGGGGACAGTTCAATTCTTATGTGTACACAATTTGCTTCATAAATCAGGAAAATATAAAATAAATATCCTATTTAATTTTTCTTACTGAATTAACTTTCAGAGCTATGTGCCAGGGCTCGTACACAAAATACCAATACTTAAAAAAAAAAAAAATATATATATATATATATATATATATATATATATATATATATATATATATATATATATATATATATATATATATATATATATTTGCTGAGAGGGTCCCCGGTTCGAGGAAGGCGAGAGAGCCAACCACTATATATATATATATATACACATACACATAGATACACAGGGTCTTCTCCAAAAATTAGCATATTGTAATAAAGTTCATTATTTTTTGTAATGTACTGATAAACTTTAGACTTTCATATATTTTAGATTCATTACACACAACTGAAGTAGTTCAAAGCCTTTGATTATTATAATATTGATGATTTTGGCATACAGCTCATGAAAACCCAAAATTCCTATCTCAAAAAATTAGCATATCACGAAAAGGTTCTCTAAACGAGCTATTAACCTAATCATCTGAAACAACTAATTAACTCTAAACACCTGCAAAAGATTCCTGAGGCTTTTAAAACTCCCAGCCTGGTTCATTACTCAAAACCGCAATCATGAGTAAGACTGCCGACTAGACTGCTGTCCACAAGGCCATCATTGACATCCTCAAGCAAGAGGGTAAGACACAGAAATACATTTCTGAACAAATAGGCTGTTCCCAGAGTGCTGTATCAAGGCACCTCAGTGGGAAGTCTGTGGGAAGGAAAAAGTGTGGCAGAAAACGCTGCACAACGAGAAGAGGTGACCGGAACCTGAGGAAGATTGTGGAGAAGGACCGATGCCAGACCTTGGGGGACCTGCGGAAGCAGTGGACTGAGTCTGGAGTAGAAACATCCTGAGCCACCGTATACAGGTGTGTGCAGAAAATGGGCTACAGGTGCCACATTCCCCAGGTCAAGCCACTTTTGAACCAGAAACAGCGGCAGAAGCGCCTGACCTAGGCTACAGAGAAGCAGCACTGGACTGTTGCTCAGTGGTCCAAAGTACTTTTTTCGGATGAAAGCAAGATTTGCACGTCATTCGGAAATCAAGGTGCCAGAGTCTGGAGGAAGACTGGGGAGAGGGAAATGCCAAAATGCCTGAAGTCTAGTGTCAAGTACAGGTCAGGCGCCTCTGCCGCTGTTTCTGGTTCAAAAGTGGCTTTACCTGGGGAATGCGGCACGTGTAGCCCATTTCCTGTACATGGTGGCTCTGGATGTTTCTACTCCAGACTCAGTCCACTGCTTCCACAGGTCCCCCAAGGTCTAGAATCGGCCCATCTCTACAATCTTCCTCAGGGTCCGGTCACCTCTTCTCGTTGTGCAGTGTTTTCTGCTACACTTTTTCCTTCCCACAGACTTCCCACTGAGGTGTCTTGATACAGCACTCTGGGAACAGCCTATTTGTTCAGAAATTTCTTTCTGTGTCTTACCCTCTTGCTTAAGGGTGTCAATTATGGCCTTCTGGACAGCAGTCAGGTTGGCAGTCTTACCCATGATTGCGGTTTTGAGTAATGAACCAGGCTGGGAGTTTTAAAAGTCTCAGGAATCTTTTGCAGGTGTCTAGAGTTAATTAGTTGATTCAGATGATTAGGTTAATAGCTCATTTAGAGAACCATTTCGTGATATGCTAATTTTTTGAGATAGGAATTTTGGGTTTTCATGAGCTGTATGCCAAAATCATCAATATTATAACAATAAAAGGCTTTGATCTACTTCAGTTGTGTGTAATGAATCTAAAATATATGAAAGTCTTAAGTTTATCAGTACATTACAGACAATAATGAACTTTATCACAATATGCTAATTTTTTGAGAAGATCCTGTATATATAATACATATATATATATATATATATATATATATACACACACACACACACACATATAACACACACACACATCTTCAAGTTGTGATATATAATATATATATATATATATATATATATATATATATATATATATATATATATATATATATATATATATATATATATATATATATACATACATACACAGTTAAACACAGCCTGAAGAGGAGGAAGGGGGGACATACACTGAGTGGCCAAAAAATGAGAGACTAATAACGACTGGGTCCCCCTTTAGCTCTGATCACAGCCAGTATTCTTCTTGGCATGGACTCAACAAGATTCTGATACCGTTGTTGAGGAAAGTTGGCCCATGCTGACATAATGGCAGCTCTAAGTTGGGTCAGATTGGATGGTGGTGTTTCCAAGCCTCGAAGTGATCTTTCCACTTCGTCCCACAAATGATAGGATTGAGGTCAGGGGATTGAGCTGGCCATGGAAGCAGGTTAAACTCTGATTGATGTTCCTCAAACCAATTTTAGAGCAACTGAGCACAGTAGCAAGGGCCCACAACATGTGTCTTTTCCTATGTTTTCTTTGATACCAAAGGCACTCTTGATGGTCTCCTGCTGCTAAAGCCCATCCTTTCCAAAGTCCGTCTTGTTGTGCGTTGGGATATGCTTTGTGATGGACCTGCATTGAATTCAGCTGTAATTTGTTGTATTGTTGCCCTTCTGTTGCTGTGGGCTACGGTGCTCCTTGCTTTTCACCTTTCTCCACTAGCCTTTTTCAACCAGAATACTTATAACTTAAAGTTTTTTTCTCAACTGTCACTCCCTAAACACCCAAGATATTGCTGGGTGAAAAATTCCTAAAAAAGAGTCAATGTTTCAGAGAGCTAGCACCCCCTCTTCTTGCACCGTCGATCATCCTTCGTTCAAAGTCACTTAAATCTTTTGTCTTACTGATTTTTACATTACTTTTCATGATAACTACGTTGTCCGAAGCGGAGCTTTTTTTATATTAGGTAACGCTGCATTGTTACATCACTCTACGTCACTGTTGGACTGGTTTACTTTCAAAGAGCGGTGTCTCTATTTTTTTGGGCACTCAGTGTAGATACTGTACTTGCCTAAGTACTTGGAAGTCGTTGGATGGTGCAAAGGCTTCAAGATCCTTGTACAGGCCACCATTCAAGCACAGGGTCCCTCTCCATCTTCTGTCCACATCCCCGGCCATGGATATGCACAGGCTAGGCATGCATGGGTCAGGCCTTTGCATGTCTAGTAGAATGAAGTCACTTGTGAATGCTTTTTTTTGTGTACAAGCACTTCTTTATACTGGGCATGCACAGATCTAGCTTGTGCATTCCTAGTCCGAAAGCCACACGTGCAGCCAGAAGAAACCCTTTCAACTCACTTTTATCAACTAGGTTTAGAGAAACCCTGTGCTAGAACACTGGGCTGCAGGAGGATAAGTATCTAACATTGTCAGTTCCTCACTTCAGGTGTACTCCTAATATGTATAAAAAGAAAAACTTCAAGATCAGTAAATTCTTAAGGCCTCGTTCAGACTATACGCGCTGCCGTGCGCATTTTGGCAGCTCGTATAGTGTGCGACACGCAAGAACGGTAGAAGGGCATAGACAGCCCTTCTACCGTTCCCATCATATGCGCTGCGTGGCAGCGCGATTGCGCTATCGCGTGCTGCACGCATTTTTGGGAATCGCAGCGCAGATCCCATTCATTGTAATGAATGGGATCTGCAGCGCAGCGCATAGGAGCGCAGATGGCGTGCGATCGGACGCGTTGCGTTCCAATCGCACAGCCATCTGCGCTAATGATGTGAACGAGGCCTAAGTGTCCTGTAACAGAGCAATGCGTCGATATGAAAATTCAAACATGAAATGATTATTTGCAGAACTGTAATTCTTACATTTGGACAAAGTGCAAGGAATTAAAGGGTAGTATTTGCTGTAGCGGAAATAATGAGATGGGATCAAGTGGAGGAAAACTACATAATGATTATATTTGAAAAAAAAAACAACAACCACAAAATACATTTTTTTTTAACAAAAATAAGTCTCAAAATAAAATAGAAGATAGTTCCTGGAAAATAAAAATCTGACTATAACCCTTCCTACTGGATTTAAAACATAAATAAACATACACACTTGGGCAACATGTTTCTGCAGACAATAAGGCAGTTCACACTGTTTGTTGGCTTGTGTCTGCAAGTTTCAGTTCTATGGTGCTAGGCAATGGCAAGGAGGACCTAGGCAGCTGTTCATGTCTTAAGAATGCTAACCATCTGTGTATCTCAGCATTTGTCACTGGCTGTGATTGACTATAACAACAAACCTACACACCATTTCACTTTACACAGGTACCTGTTAAAGTATGATGGAAAGAAGGCTCATAGAAAAAAAGAAATCAGACTATTAATCCTCTATGTTCAACAAACAGGCACGTTATCTTGTTAACAAGATCAGGCAAGCTCTGGAGTATGATAGGAATGTGGAAAGGGACAGGTCATCAGAACATTAGACACAGAGGCTGCTGGGATGATGTTTCAGCCCTATCACACTCATGGTAAAGGAAAGAATCTGCTTTGTGTGTCAGCTTAGCATTGATTTTCTTCCATGTGGAAAAGTTTTCAATCCCTCTGCACCAAATTACACTACAAAGCATAGTGCACATTACAGCAGCACTGCAATGCAGCCTGCCTCAGAGCTTTCCCATGCTAAGTACACTGCACATTACAGCAACACTGCAATGCAGCCTGCCTCAGAGCTCTCCCGTGCTAAGTACACTGCACATTACAGCAACACTGCAATGCAGCCTGCCTAAGAGCTCTCCCCTGCTAAGTACACTGCACATTACAGCAACACTGCAATGCAGCCTGCCTCAGAGCTCTCCCGTGCTAAGCATACTGCACAGGAATAAAGAATGCATCAGAATACTTCTTATTGCTGCAATTTTCTCTTCTCATGCTGCAGCAAATCTAAAGGTGGCCACGCACACAACACAACAAATGTAAAGCTTTTTTTTTTTATATTCGAGTGAAACGTCCGATCGAATTTCCCGTTTTGTTTTCCTATTGGGAGGGATGGAAATTTCTGATTAATTTTTTTGCAAGATTATATGGTGTTTGATAGATTGACAATTTTGTAATGTGGAGACCCAAGTATTTTTTTCAGAATTTTCAATCTTTTTTTCCATAATTGGGCAAAAACTGAACACACGTATGGTACATTAGACAGAATTTTCAAATGTTACACTCCATTAGAAAAACTGATTATAAATCTTGAATTAAAAAGAAATAAATACATTTGTATAGTGTGTGATCACCTTGTCACAAATGTATTGACTAAAGTCCTCATAGTTACATAGTTATTTTGGTTGAAAAAAGACATACGTCCATCAAGTTCAACCAGTACAAAGTACAACTCCAGCCCGTCCCCCACATACCCCTGTTGATCCAGAGGAAGGCTAAAAAAACCCCACAAGGCATGGTCCAATTAGCCCCAAAAGGGAAAAATTCCTTCCTGACTCCAGATGGCAATCAGATAAAATCCCTGGATCAACATCATTAGGCATAACCTAGTAATTGTAGCCATGTTCTAAGCTCATTGAGCTTAGAACATAATGGCCTCAATTCATAAAGCATTACCTCATGCGGTAATGCTGAAAACAGCAGACTTTACCGACCACTTAGAAAAATGTCAATTCATAAAGGCTGTTACCGCATGAAAAGCTGACATTACCGACCAGGGAGATAAATTACCGACTTGGCTGCAGTTACCGACAACACATGTCAGTAAATTGTTAGCAAATGTCAATTCATAAAGCCTGCAACAAGCGGTAAGCCTGGCGGTAGTTACCGACACCTCTGGTGAGGTCTTAACAAGTTACCGACAGCTCTGATGAATGCAAAGTGCAGAGAGCCGAAGTCTGTCTGAGTCATCAGTGGAGAGAGCCGGCTGTGTGAGTCATTTCAGCAGGCAGGGAAAGACTGTGTGACTCATCTGTCTGAGTCATCAGTGGGAGAGCCAGAGAGAGCCGTCTGTGTGATTCATTTCTGCAGGGCAAAGAGAGAATCGAGACACTGCTCTACTCTACCGCTGAATGGGCTGCGGTAACTTACCGACCTCCAAGGGCAGCTGGGAAAATCTTTATGAATTAGCACACAGACCGGGAAAATACCGAGTGCGGTATTTTCCCGACAAGATTTTTTTTATCGCACTGCTGTTTATGAATCAAGGCCAATGTAAATTTTGTGATCCAGTCACTTTATTCTAGAGTGGATGATGGCTGGTGAAAAGTTACAAGATTTGAGACTCCCTCTGTGATTATCACAGTGTACTATGATGTGAAGGCAAAACATTATGTAGCAGGTGTACAGGAACACTAGTTGCTTTGCCCTCATCATGTTCACAATAGTATGAGCTTTCATTTTTACATGGTAGTTTAACAATGACCATGAATAGTTACTGCAGTTCATACGGTCAAAAAAAAAAAAAAAAAAAAAAAAAAAAGAATTATCAGTTGCCCCGTTATCCTTTTTATAGACATCTTGGGCTTCACAATCACTTTCACAGACAAACCAATGAAAACATGAGGAAATCTCACCACAGCGGATTAAGTACAGCCCTGCAGGTTGTTCTGCTACACAGGACAGGTTCATATTGAATGGGGGGAAGATCTGGCCTCTCCTTTAATGGGGTAAAGAGCGAGGCTACTGGAACCACCATTCTTGTGGCCTCCAAACGGCTAGAAGGCCAAACATTCCAGCTGATGCGGACACCATCTCTGTCTTCATTCTGCTGAATAAACTCCAGAAAGGTGGTCATGGTCAGATGCTCTCCAGCAACCTGGAACAAGTACAAAGAGCTAGGTCAAAATGAGAATTACAACCAATTCCAGGGTAGAAAAAATGATTACAAAAAAATGTTATTCACATAACATAAATGTAGAAAGCGTTGGATCGCTACCATTTGTTTTGTTTATGAAACTGCAATAAAGAGATAGAACAAGTCTTTACACTGTTGTCTCTGTCCCTGTTAAAATGGCCATACCTTGATCGTCCAAACAATCTTTTTATTTTGATCAAAAAACCATTTGTCAGGGCCCATTCACACTAGAAGCGCTTTTCAGATCGATTAGCTTTTTTAAATATCGCTCCCATTCGCTTTAATTAAATTCGCAGTAAAAACCGCTCAGCGGATCGTTCAGAAACAGCCTTATCAATCCGTCGACAGTGCGTACACAAGTTCTACTGTCGGCTGAACGTCCGCCCAGCGGGAGGGTCTGACAGACCTGTCGTTGCCGGATGTAGTGTATGCACCTTTAGAATTCTGTAGTTATTTTAAGGATTGAACTTTAGAGATCTATCCTTAACTTAAAAAGTGGTCTAACACCCAGCATTTCAACTTTGCTTTAAAAGATTGCTTACAGCTTAGAAACGATTATGCCAGATTTTTTTTTTTAGCAGAAATTCACTGAATGGATTAAACATGACATTTTAGTGCTGCATTTAGCTAGAAATCCTCCTCCTTAGGTTTAGTTACAAATGATTCTGTGCTTTAGGTCTAGTCTGTCATTCGTAATTTGTACTGTGTTTCCCCAGTATGGCTGATATTTTTGTTAAACCCCTCCTACAGAGTAATGTCATAACCATGGTTCTGACAGTTTGCGGTCTGTAAACCTTGTGGCATTGTGGGAAATAACTTATTTTTCCAACTGCCAAGTAACCAGTATCTCCCCCTGTGCATAGAACTCTCATTAACTCTCATTAACCACCTTAGCGGTATGGACGAGCTCAGCTCGTCCATTACCGCCAGAGGGTGCCGCTCAGGCCCTGCTGGGTCGATTCTCTCCAAATAAATAGCAGCACACGCAGCCGGCACTTTGCCAGCCGCGTGTGCTACCTGATCGCCGCCGCAGCAGTGGCGAAAGAGGGTCCCCCCCGCTGCTCGAGCCCTGCGCAGCCGGGACAAATAGTTCCGGCCAGCGCTAAGGGCTGGATCGGAGGCGGCTGACGTCCATGACGTCACTCCGCTCGTCGCCATGGCGACGAGGAATGCCAAACAAGGAAGGCTGCTCATTGCAGCCTTCCTTGTTAATTCTGATCACCGGAGGCGATCGGAATTATGCTGCAGGAGCGCCCACTAGTGGGCTTTCATGCAGCCAACTTTCAGTTGGCTGCATGAAATATTTTTTTTTTAATTTAAAAAAAACCCTCCCGCAGCCGCCCTAGCGATCTCAATAGAACGCCAGGGTGGTTAACGATCATTCTGCACAGATCACCTGGCAGAACTCAAGCTGTCACCACCAGTGATAAATTCTAGAGTATACATCACAGAGAAGAAAGATTTAACAATTGGCAAACCCTTACTAAATAATTGATAAGTTAATATAGTAAAAAATGAGCGATTTTATTCATCATGTTATTTTCACTCCAGTTCCTTTTTAACCAGATCAGGACCAAACGAATTTTCACATATCAGCACTGCTCCCATTCATTTCCCAATAACATTATTACTACTAATCACACCTAAATGATCTATATATTGTTTTTTTTCAGGACAAATTACCGTATTTTTCGGACCATAAGACGCTCCGGACCATAAGACGCACCCAGGTTTTGTGGACAAAAATCAGGAAAAAAAATAAATCTATACTTATCCTGCTGCGTCCATGGCACAGGGGCATCTTATGGACCTTTCCCCCCAAATTATGTCTACCGTGTACCTTTTGTGTCCCTCCTTGTGCTACTCAGCCCTTGTTTTGTCCCCCCTATGTCAGTCCTGTGTCCCCCTATGGTCTTCGTGTATTTATTCTGTGTCCCCCTCTCTGTTATGTGGATGTCCTATGGCCTGCTACTCCATCTCCCACATGGCCCCCTTCAGATGCCCGGGAAAACCCGGCCAATCAGATCTCCACCCACCGCACAATGCCACTTTAATTGCAATTTTCACGTGGCCTCCTCCCACAGTCCTGCTTCAGATGCGGGTGGCCGATGTGGGTGCGCTGTCCATCACGGCCGCTGCAGCGCCAGACATGCTGACCCCTGCCGTCACACTTCCACTTGGCCTGATGTTTCCGGGGTCAGGGTCGGCTGTCCGGCGCTTTTGCAACAAGTTTCCCCCTCCAGAGGACCGGCTCGCTCTTTCTGCGCTGTCAGTCATGGCCAAAAATGCTGATCTCTGCCACCCATCGCACAGCGGGATCGCTCACTCTCTCTCCGGGCTTCCGTCTTCACATGTCCCTATGAGAAGCCGCCAGCCAATCAGGTGGGGGCCGATGGTCCTGCGGGCGGGAGCAGGCTCTGCCGTTCTAGCCAATCACTGCACTCGCTGATGGCAGGGATCAGCATTTTTGCCCATGACTGACAGCGCAGAAAGAGCGAGCCGCTCCTCTGGAGGGGGAAACTTGTTGTAAAAGCGCCGGACAGCCGACCCTGACCCCGGAAACATCAGGCCAAGTGGAAGTGTGACGGCAGGGGTCAGCGTGTCTGGCGCTGCAGGGGCCGTGATGGACAGCGCACCCACATCGGCCACCGGCATCTGAAGCAGGACTATGGGAGGAGGCCACGTGAAAATTGCAATTAAAGGGAGTGATACGCTGTGGCATTGTGCGGTGGGTGGCAGGGATCAGCTATCTGACCGCAGTGTATGTGTGGGTTCCTGGCGCTGGCCCCAATTGTTACATTTGGACCATAAGACGCAGGTACTTTCCCCCCCCCCCCCCCACTTTTGGGGGAGAAAAAGTGCGTCTTATGGTCCGAAAAATACGGTAGGCTTTTAGTGTGTGTGATAATTTTTTTTTAGTAATTACCTTATTTTCAATCCATTTTAAAGGGAGAAAAAAAAAACACTGAAAAACACACTATTTCTTAATTTACATCCATTATAGCGTTACAATAAACAGTGCTAAGACAAGACAAGACAAATAACATTTATATCGCGCTTTTCTCCTGGCGGACTCAAAGCACCAGAGCTGCAGCCACTAGGTCGCGCTCTATAGGCAGTAGCAGTGTTAGGGAAACTTGCCTAAGGTCTCCTACTGAATGGGTGCTGGCATACTGAACAGGCAGAGCAGAGATTCGAACCCTGGTATCCTGTGTCAGAGGCAGAGCCCTTAACCATCCAGCCACTGCTAACTATAAGTTAAACCCACAAATTTGTTTTGCTTATTCATCCTAGTTATAACAACGTTTAGATTATGTTCCTAGCACAGTGTGACAATATTGTGTTTGGAAATAAAGGTCTTTTTTATGTTTTTCGTTTTTTACTTTCTTATTCTACACTATTGATGATTATAAGACCTTATTTGCAAAAATAATAGTAATATACCCTCATGGCATACATATTTAAAAAGCCAAGTTCCTAAAGTAACAATATATGTTTTTTCTGTTTTCATTTTACAAGTCTTTTATTTTGGTACAGAATATGCAAAAATGTAATTGCCTTTGATTTAGTTTGTGACTAAAAATAATACACAAGACATGGGCCTCAGCCCTAAAACTTTCTAAACTCTATTCTACTACTTACCACGGTTAAAATGTTACTACATATGTCTCTTGTAGTTTTGCTAAAACTTTCCCAAATTTGATCATAATTTTGAAAATGACTTTTTATGTTGGATTGAGTTTGTCCGTACCTATTTTTTATGTGACATACGTCCAAGTTTTAAGACCCACCAAAATGTATTCTACATCTCTTAACAGTTGAAATGATAGCACATGTGCCTCATTTAGTAACAAACTGGTGGTGCACTATCCACAAAAACACTGGACGTTTATAAATGTCCAGTCAACATTTAGTGGTTAAGGCAGCAACTACTAAAAATGTGTATACATATATACACAAATTAAAAAAAAAATAAAATAAAAAAATATATATCTATAAATATATATATAGATAGATAGATAGATAGATAGATAGATAGATAGATATATATATCTATATATCTATATATCTATCTATCTATCTATCTATCTCTCTATCTCTCTATATATCTCTCTATCTCTCTATCTCTCTATCTCTCTATCTCTATATCTCTATATCTCTATATCTCTATATCTCTATATCTCTATATCTCTATATCTATATATCTCTATATCTATATATATATATATATAATATTATATTATATATATATATATATGTAGATGTATACACACACACATACACGCACACTTCTTAGCCTACCAAGAAGTGTCCACAAATTTTCACTGTGGAGGTTAGAGGTTAAATGTTTTCAAGATAAAAAACAAATTACATATATATATTATATGTAAAACAGATCTCCAGTTGAAACTTCTACAATTTCCTTTGGACAGTTATACATACTAAATTTGTACATTGTAAATGTCTGCTATATCACACAAAACACAATCACTGGTTTATAAGCTCTATGACAAATTAACATGGCGAAAAAAAAAAATCTTAAATGCTGTAACCAATACTACAAAACTGCAGACTAGGGATGGGCCAAAGGAATTCAGAGGGTAACCAATTCAGTCTAGTTTGAACACCATAAAGCAGATAAAAGAAAACTAGTAGGTGCACTGTGTCTTTTGGAATTTGCCCAGCCATATTGCAAACAAAGCTTTATGCTGGTACTGATAATTCTTATGTAAACAAATAAAATTGTATTCTGATAGGAAAGCACACATACAAAAAACATAACAATATATTATAACCATTTTAAAATAAGATCATTCAAAAATACAAAAATATATTTCTTTATAGTAGCTGGATAGAGTGAACAGCTGAATAGAAGAAATGGAAGCAGCATGGGGATTTTATTTATTTATTAATTTTCTGTTTACAGCTTTATACTATTAGGGTTCATAATAATAATAATAAACTAATCTTTCACTCTCTTGCTGTTTCAGCTTGTGAATTGTACAGGGCCACAATAATCCAACATACATAAAGACTGTTTCAGAATGGTTGGTCCTCATCAGTGGATGGCAAATCACAAACACCTTCTGTTTTAAGAAGGCAAATTTCTGTTTTGCATAGCATTTTTAGTAAGAGGGCATTTTATCCTTTTCAGCCCCCTACACACTTCTAGGAGTTCTGGTTCAACGCAAGGTTGCTGGGCAATCTTTAACTCTGGGCGTTTCAAGTCCTTCGTCATAGAGCCACATTAATCCATGCCATGCACTGATAAGGAACCACCCAGTCTAAAACAGTCTGTAAGCATGTTGGATCATTATGGCTCCGCACAATTAACAAGCTGACACATCAATGCATCCCAGCGGTTCTGGAGACGTTTTGGCTTTCAGGAACAAAAAAGGGAAAATTCAGCAGTGATGCATTGTGGAAGACCTCATATGCTCACTCCAACCTGAATAATCACCAACACCTTTTTTTTTTTTAAAGGCAAATTTCTGTTTTCCATCGCGTTTTAGTAAAAGGTTTTTTTTGTCTTTTTTAGCCCCTTACTTCTAGACTTCTGGTTCGCTACAAGTTTGCAGGGCAACTCTTGCAGGTTTGTTAAAAGTTGTAAAGCATAAAATCGACCCCAGAAACCCCTAGGCGCAAGGCCTAAAAAGGTTGGAAACTTGAGAGTGGGCACTATGACAGCTGACTACCATTTTACTGAGCACTATATATGCATTTTATGTGTGTATGTATTTGTTAGGTCACCCTTGGACCCAACAAATAGTACTATTGCTTTTAATTGATTTCTCCAATTTACTGAATAAAATTTGTGTGGTTTTTACAGATTACTGACCACCTTGTTGTACTGTTAAGCACTTGGTGGTTGCTGGAACTGTCAAAATTGGAGGTTTTCGATTGATGGCAGCGCTGAGGTTGAGTTCTTGTGCACCAATCTGTGGAGTGGGAGCCTCTGGCAGCAGCATAAACTCTTTACCATACACATGTTTAACCCTTTGGGGACCGGCTGCCTAACACCCCCCTTAAGGACCAGGCTATTTTACATGCGGGGCGGGAGGCACATTTGGGGGGGGGGGTTTCAAGCAGCCAGATACCTAGTATGGCTAGTGTGGGCAGGTGTCCCCCATATGGCCAGCAGCCTTTACTCACCTCCCAGGCTCCAGCCCCCTCCCACTCTGGACGGCATCCTCGCTCGCATTGCCGTTAAGTTCCAGGTCGCGGCTTGATGACGTCATTAAGCCTGGACCCGTCACTTAATGAAGAGCGAGCAGGGATGCCGGCCAGAGTGGAGAGACGATCGCCAGGGAAACGTCAGAAGGCGAGTCCCCACTCTTCTTCCCCTCAGACCGCCGCTGCCAACAGTGATCACTATGATCCGCTGGCGATTGTAGTGGTCACGTGATCAGGAGCCAATCACGATGGCTCCTGATCACTGAGGGGAGATGTCAGCTGTCATATGACAGCTAAATCCCCCCTCTCAGGTGCGCACGATCGCGTCGGGAGCGAAAATGGCAGGTGGCATAAATCCTACACCGCATCAGGCTTAGACAGCCACAAGTGCAGTGTAGGATTTACTACCAGCGGTCCCCAGCAGGTGAAAGGAGTGCCGGTACTAGCACTCCATTGTGTCCACAAAATGTTCTACCTGCTGTGTAGTAAATAGAAAGATGGTCCCATGTGTACAAAGCAACCCTGAATTCTAATTGCATCCAGGCAGTGGCGCTGTCAATTGGACCATCTTTTCCTTTTATGAATTTTTTTCTTTGCACCTAGGCATAATCTGAAGTAGAAATATGTATGAGATAATGAATTGTATGTGTAGTATGGCTAACAAATAGATTATTAGTAGCAAAGAAAAGAATCTCACTGACAGCTAGCACAGCTGTAGTATGCAGAGTGCCTTAAACATATTTCAGACGCTTTCTAGAGATATATATATATATATATGATGCAATTTAAATAATGAGAAGCGTATATAAAGAATTAAAGTGGTCTTGTTAGTTAATATGCTTTATAATTTTACAAACGTTGTCAACTTCATATACACCTGTAATTTTACAGAGACTGGTTATAGATATGTCGGACAATTTATACTCTTATACACCTATAGATCAAAGATGGTCTAGTTTATTATGGTATATTCTATAGATATGGCTTTTGAATAGAATGCTACTTATATATTTTGTGATTTTGTACTGTTCAAAAATTGATAAATAAAGATTATTTGAAAAAGAAAAGAATCTAAGGTGTTTTCCAGTACAGGAAGAGTTAAAAAACTTCAGTCATCATCAATGCAAATATGCTTCTCTGAGCTATTCGACCAACTTGGTCTGAACTCAGTGCTGTCTTCTGAAGAGCTTGAGGAGGCAACTAACAATACAATTTGCCGAACGATTTTTTTTGTATGAACAATCGGAAATGATGGCTTATGATGACTAATGGAAAAAAAAAAAATCTCCTACAAGGTCCAAACAGATTAATTAAATCGACCCGATTTTCTGATTGATCCCTTCAATCTGATCGGATTGGTTAAATCCATGATAGGGCAACAGTTCTGGCCCCAAGCTTATACAGACGCATGCCTAGGCTGCAGGCAAGCAACGTGTACTGTTGTATGTGGGCGGGGAGGAGGGGTAGTTGAGGAATAAAGGCACATTGCACCATGGAGTGGATTCCAGTGGACAGAGTAAGGCCCTGTTTACACTGGGGATCGCAAAACGCTAGCAAAATCACTAGCATTTTGTGATGGTGATACTTTTGCGTATTTTTTACTGGACGATTTGCAAATTTTTGAGAGATCGAGTTTAACATTTCAATCGCGATCATTTTCCGCAAAACGCAAATTGTTGGCGATCGCTGCAGTGAGATCAATGCCATGTACTTTCAATTACTCAAGCGACTTTAAAAGTGCTAGCAATCATCAGCAATTCCAAAATCTGCTGAAAATGCCGCAGTGTGATTGGGCCCTAAGGAGAAGTAATAATGCCTTTGGCTGGCATCACTTTATACATGTTAATTTTTTTTTTTTTACAATAAAATTTGAAATCCATAAAAAAAAAAAAAAAAAAAAAAAAAAAAAAAAGGAAACATTATGCAATTCAGAAATACAGCAATACAATCCAGTTGTTGCATTAGACTGGTTCATTTTCAAGTTGTATATAATTTGCATAAAATTTGCATAAACTCCTTATCTCACTGACCATCCCTACTGCCTACACTTTCCATAACATTTGAATGGAAGCTGGAATTAATAGCATCTCACTGTCCATCTCTATTACTCAAGGCGTAGTAACAGGATGAAGTCACACCCCACATAATGCTGTATTCTGCAAACCAGCAGGACAAGAAATGCGAATTCTCCAATAACAACAACAAAAAAATCACATCTGCACTATGTTTAACAGCCACAGTATTTCTTTGATATTATTATTTGTTTATTTATAAAGCGCAAACATATTCCGTGGCGCTGTACAAAGTAGGAAAACAAACAAGGGGTACATAATGATACAGCAATGATATACATCAAATATGGACACTGGTACAAAATACAGAACTGGTGATTATCATGACAGATGTAACATGATGAACAAAACGTATAACAGAGTGCACGCTATAAAAAGATTAACAAATTCCAAGACACAAAAGGGTGAGAGCCCTGCCCTTGCAAACTTACAATCTAAAGGAATTTGTGTTGGGGGGGGGGGGGGGGGGAGAGAAAAGAGGTCAGGAAGTATGCAGTATACAACAAGCAGTGCATGTTTAGGTTATTTAGTAAGTAGATAAACTAGATGCGAGGCCGAAGGAGGAATAGCCTAAGTTAGAGCATATGCTTGTCAGAACAGGGGCGTTTTGAGGAAGCGTTTAAGGATTTCAAAAATGGGAAAGTGACGAATGTGCTGTGGAAGAAGGGGTGAGGCACATGAGAAGTCTTGTATACGTGAATGCGATGGGGTAATTTTAGAGGAGGATAAAAGAAGCTCATGTGCAGATCTGACATTGCGGTTGGGTTGGTATCTGGAAACTAGTGAAGAGGGAGAGGGACTGTGGAGAGCTTTGTAGGTTAGGGTTAAAGAGACTCTGAAGCGAGAATAAATCTCGCTTCAGAGCTCATAGTTAGCAGGGGCACGTGTGCCCCTGCTAAACCGCCTCTATAGCGCCGCTGAACGGGGGGAGTCCCTTCACCCCCAAACCCCCCACTGCGACACTTGGTTGCAGACTTGGTCGCTCCTTGGGGCAGGGCTAATGGCTGCAGCCCTGCCTCCAGTCGCGTCTGTCAGCGGCGCATCACCGCCTCTCCCCCGCCCCTCTCAATGAAGGAAGACTGAGAGGGGCGGGAGAGGAGGAGATACGCGCTGACAGACGCGCGTGGGGCAGGGCTGCGGCGGTTAGCCCTGCCCCAACCAGGAAGCGCTCACCCGCATTACGGAGGGGATTTGGGGGATCAGGGACCCCCGTTAAGCCGCGGGATAGCGGCGGTTTAGCAGGGGCACACGTGTCCCTGCTATCTATGAGGTCTGAAGCGAGATTTATTCTCGCTTCAGACTCTCTTTAAGAGTTTGAACTGTATCCTCTGGTTAATTGGTAGCCAATGAAGAGCTTGACAGAGAGAAGTCGCACAGGAAGAACAAGAAGAGAGATGAATGAGACGAGTAGCCGAGTTCAGTACAGATTGGAGGGGTGCCAGTCGGTTAGTCGGAAGTCCAGCAAGCAATATATTACAATAGTCCAAGCGAAATATAATAAGAGCATGTACTAACATGTTAGTTGTGTCCTGAGTGAGAAAAGGTCGGATGTGTGCTATGTTTTTTGAGTTTGAAATTATAGGAGCTGGTTAGGGAGTTAATGTGAGGAATAAATGAGAGAGAAGAATCAAATATTACCCCTGAGTATGGAATAATGGCCTTTGAATTTAGCTGTGAGAAGATCATTGGCCACTTTAGTAAGGGCTGTTTCTGTGGAGTGGTTTGTCAGACTGGAACTGATCAAACAGGGAATTAGCAGATAAATAATGGCTAAGTTTAGCATGAATGTGCTGCTGAAGTAATTTAGATGCAAATGGGAGAAGTGACACTGGGCGGTGGTTGGCGAGCACAGTGAGGTCTAGAGATAATTTTTTTTAAGTAGTGGTGTTACAACAGCCTTTTTGAGTGGGGACGGAAAAATACCAGTGGAGAGGGAGAATTCAAACAGCAATGTTAGAGCAGGGATGAGGATATCTGCGGAATGAGATCGGAGAGGATAGGATCCAAGGAACAGGTGGTTAGATGAGATTTTGGAGATTAGAGTGGAGAAAGAATGTTCGGAGAGTGAAGAGAAAGCAGATAGGGAGCAATCGACAAGAGGAGATGGAGTTTTAGGTCTGCATGGAAAAAAACTACTTCAGATTTTGGCAATTTTATCAGTGAAATATGTTGTAAATTCTTCAGCTGATAAGCATGAAGAATAATATAATAATATACTAGCATTCACTTTATTTCAGATGAGCTCGTTCTCCTGATGTCTTTCCTACTATAAGACTGTTCCTTTACCTTGAGGGAAACAAACACCACTTTCATCCACGGGACTGTACCGATCACATGGACGCTCATTAGCAGTGCAGGTTCTGCACTGCAGTTACCAACCAGCTGCAAACCTGTGCGGTTATCATCACAGAGACGTCATCAGCTCCAAATGTACGCTCTGTAAAACCAGGGCTGTGGAGTCGAGGAGTCGGAGTAATTTTGGGTAGCTGGAGCCGAAGTCAGTGGTTTTACTAAACTGAGGCATCAGAGTAGGAGTCGGATGATTTATGAACCAAATCCATAGCCTTTGTAAAAATTAGAATAAGGAGTTGGAATTGATGAGTCGAAGCAATTTTGGGAACCTGGAGTCGGAGTTGTAGGTTTCATAAACTGAGGAGTCGGATGATTTTTGTACCGACTCCTCAGTGCATAAAACTGCTGTAGCAGCGCAGCTTAGTGAATAAAGCCCAATATACTTTGTACAGCACTGCGGAAGATGTTGGCAGCACTTGGTCAGCACTTAGATCTTGCATGGATCATAGGTGTAACAATTTTATACTCTTCACAGATAATCCCTCTAGTAAATGGGGCGGTCTAATGACTGAAATCCCTCGCTTCTTCTACATCTCTGAATAGGTTTCCTCAGGAAAGAAAAGTAAACGCTTAGCTGAATATTCTTTAACCACTCAGGGAAAGGGTGCTACTTTGACTACCCCTAAGAGATCTACACTTGGCAGTGAACAATACAATAAAATGTGATTAAAGTTCAATGGACCTGGCCAAGTTTACCCTATCAGAAGTTTACTATATCAGAATTCATCATACATTAAACATTTATACAGGCACATGGCTGGGACTTGGGAACTGAATTTCCTTTAGCCAAAGGTTTACCAAATCAGAGTTTACTACTGTATTAGAGATTCTACTGAACTGTTAGAGTAGAATACAAAGTTACTGTGGTTTTTTTTAATAGGTCTTTTTGGGGCAAAGTAAACCTCTCGAACAAAGTATAGCAGAAAAATACTGTAAAGGCCCATACACACTATTAATGTCGCCTGGTGGGAATCGAGATCCACTCCGTCGGGCAACATTAAAGGGCTTAGACTGCACAGATGCATTGCTAGCCTGCAGGCTATTGACGTGTTCTGCTGCTATACAGAGGAGCCAGGTGAGTGTGCAGAACAAAGCTCTTGGCCACTGCTCCCTCGAAGTGATGGCCAGGCAGATTGTTGGGGGCCAGGCGGCCATCAGGAGTTGCTGAGGCGTTTGTTAATTGGCCACCTCGGCCGAGTTTTGTTTTGTGAGTGTACCAGCCTGTTGAAGTTTCAAGGGGGTAATATGAATTTTCTGTTTGTTGGTTAAAGTGCACCTCCAGCAGAACGGTGGTGGTCTGATAACCTGCAGCCACGCTGGGGGTGGTCCACAGCAACATGGCAACACAGCTCGGGTGGCCACAGAACTGCAGTTTGCTTCGGAAGGCTGGGGTGGGGCTCAGAATGCTAGATTTTTACGGGTCACCAGGAGAGTAAGTGTACTTTTAATCAGGGCTGTGGAGTCTGTACAAAAATCCTCCGACTCCTCAGTTTAGGATTCCACTGACTCCGACTCCTCTAATTTGCATATTACAATCTTGTTGATTGAAAGTATGTAACGTGAAAATCGTCTCTTAACTGCCAACGCTTAGGAATTTTAAAGGACAACTGAACTGAGAAGGATATGTAGACTGCCATATTTATTCCCTTTAGTCATAGACTAAAACTAGTCCTTGGTAAGAGTACGTGTAAAAGGTAAAGACCAGAACAAAGAACATCTATCAGGCCCTAGGCAATGTAACTGTGGGTACATGTAAGAGTGATGTGCAGGTACTCTGCAGGTGAATGAGGAGATTCTTCCTCTATTACACATTCTTCATGCACAATCTAAACTAGGTTTATGGGTGATAGACAACACCTCTGTGTTCAATGTGCACAACATTCTCAGTGTATTCCCTGCAGCTCTGTGGGGCGTGCATATGTATGTGTAACAAAGTAAACCTGAGACAGATGAAATTAAAGTTTTATACATACCTGGGGCTTCCTCCAGCCCCCTTCAGGATAATCAGTCCCTCGCTGTTCTCCTCTGCCACCTGGATCTTCTGCTATGAGTCCAGGTACTTGAGCCAGTCTGGCGTGGTGCGCATGCACACACTCCGCCGCCGGGAGCGTACTACACCTGCGCAGCACTATTGCGCAGGTGCAGAACGCTCCTGGCTGTGGAAGCGGCATGCGGCCGTACAGCGCTGACTGGCTGAATTACCAGGACTCATAGCAGAAGATCCAGGTGGTGGAGGTGGACAGCGAGGGACTGATTAGCCTGAAGGGGGCTGGAAGAAGCCCCAGGTATGTATAAAACTTTTCTTTTCATCCGTCTCGGGTATCATTTAATTTGTAGTCAGCAAACTTTAACAACATATCAAATGATTTGATTTCATGAGCAAAGAGAGTGCGTACATTTGCATAAATCAGAATCAACGCAGAATTATCTCCATCTCGTTGACCATCTCTATTAGTGACACGGCTACACATCAGGCTTTATACTTACAGCATAGATGTTATTTAGTATATATACAGTCACAATCAGATGTGTATATCTGGCTTTAAAAATACGGGGACTGCTTTATTGAAGCAGCACAAGTAACTAATTTTGATTGGTGTATTTCATTGTTGCAGGCTAAGCACAGCTATTATTGTATGTATAAATTATTTATGATGACTATTACCTGAGAAATAGAACATTTTATCATATTTTCTATTTTAATTACAGTTCAAATTCATTAGGAGTCAGAGTCTGTGCATTTTTTCCCGACTCCGACTCCAGGCACCCAAAATTGCCCAACTCCGACTCCACAGCCCTGCTTTTAATTTGCCAATTTTACCTTATTTTGAAATAAGCAACACGGTAAATGTACTCTTCTTCAGCACGATGGACGTGGTCTTTAGCCTACATTTTAATAAAAGCAGACAGTTCACAACTACAGTACAATGTAAGAACTGTTCAAAATATTGCTGTCAAGGATGGGTTTGCCCATGCAATCCTACACCTAGCAACTGCTCAGCACTGCAATTTAATATAACTACCTGTAAAACATAGCTGCTATAAAATTGCTCCCTAGAGTACGTGAACAGCAATTATCTTATATACAAATTTATATTTGGAACACCTATGTTCACAAACATATTCCTTGGTAAGTTGTGAATCAAAAAAAATGCAAACTCTTAAATCTCCTTCGTGAAACTACATTTCTGTAACAATAACATTAAAATAGCAATGATTCAAATATGGGAACCTTGACATTGAAGTCACACAAGAAAGTAAGGAGAACACTCAATATTCAAAAGCCAGTTTATCCCGGGGAGTATTAAAGGACAACTATAGTGAGAAGAATATGGAGGCTGCCTTATTTATTTCCTTTTAAACAATGCCAGTTGCCTGGCACCCCTACTGATCTACAGTATTTGGCTGCAGTATTGTCTGAATGTTGTTCTGGAGAAACTTCTTTTGGAGAGTATTCCCTAGCTAGAGAATTTTGCTCACTGCTGCTTAAACTGATCTGTATTGCTGGCCACAAAGAGTTAAAAATGCACCTGCAGAGAGCAGTGATGGGAGGGGTCACCTGATCTGTGCTGACGTGAAGACTAGCTGGTGCCTGCTCCCTGCTTCCCCCTGACTTCCTTATGTGGGTGATAGTAGAGAACGGTAATAATCTGGACAGCTTTTCGTCTACTAATATTCTGTTGATTTTAGACAGAAAATGGAGCTACAGGAACCAGCCAAGCAAGTACGTAGGAAATCCCCCCTACCCACCAAAAAAGAAAAACATAAATGCCAGTGAAATTAAGCCTACATTGTCCTGAAATAAATACTGTATTTTTTGGACTATAAGACTCAATTTTTCTCCACCAAAAGTGGGGAAAATGACACTGCGTCTTATAGTCCAAATGCAGGGAGTTCCTGACTTGTGAACGCCTGCCATTACAAACCTCCAACCTGCCGCAATGTCAGGGATTCATTGTACTGTGCCCACGCAGAGGACACAGGGGACAGAAAAGGGCATACAGGACACAGGGAGAAACAAGAGGTACAAGGAAGCATAAGGTACACAGTGGGCATAATCCACAAGATTCACCATGGATGCACCAGGTTTAGTATATATTTTTTTCCTCTGGTTTAGTCCTCTAAACCTAGGTGCATTTTATCGTCAGGAGCGTCTTATAGTCTGAAAAATACGGTGCATGTATCACTTTGGTGTTATAACTGGATTCAAGTCTGATGAAGGCACAATAACCAAAAAGCTTCCTGTAATTTTTTTTTAATTTATTTAATGTAGTCAATAGATGGTATCATCCTGATTCAAAACGTTTTGCTTTTGGTGGCATAAGTAATAAAAAGTTATTGCTGCATCCATAGTAACACAGCCAAAATGCCAGTCTCCATAAACTTGTATGGACCTTGTGGCAGGGATGATGCAGGGAAGCTTAACGTGGGAAGACGCAGTACAAGGGGTTCCCAAAAAAACTTAAACTACTGTTGGCCATCACACTCAGAGAAGTACTTCTTAAGCATGATTAAAGCCTGGTACACACTTTCAATTAGGATTGGCCAATCACTGACCAATTTTATCACCTCCATGTAGCATGAGGCTCAACAGATTAAGTATTAGGCCAGAAACCCACTGGGAGCGCTTTGTAAGCGTGAGTGATTTGAAAAAGCTCTTGGTAATGCAATGCTATGGGGGATTTTTATAAAATCACACCGCTCTAGTGGGATCACACCCATAGCATTACATTAGCTAGAGCTTTTCAAATCACAAAGCGCTCAGAAAAGCTCTCCTAGTGGGTTTCTAGCCTTAAAGTGGATCCGAGATAAATGTTTACTTATTGCATAATTGTGTTCCTTTCATATAGTTTATAGGGCATTCCTCAAGCCAAATACTTTTTTTGCTTTGTTTTAATACTTTAATTCCCTATAAACTAAACAAGCCTCACACACAGCTTTTCAGAGAGCCTTGGCACTCTGTCCCAGGTAGCAAGGGCTTATGGGAGCTCAGTCTGGGCAGGAGGAGGAGGTTAATAGCCAGAGATTTCAGAGGCAGAGGGGAGGAGTGAAATTCTCCACGGGCTGAGAGCTGGAGATGTTATAAGCTTATATTTACTCAAAATTTGAAGTGGTTTAATAAAGCTGACATGCGTGTCATAAAAAAGTAATGTCCGCAATTAATTTAGGAAAATACAAAATTATTTCCTTATTAACATTATGAAACTCACTAAGACAAATTAAAAACGCATAGGATGGCCACCCAGCCACACATGCAAAGCACACCCCACTCACTGGTGCACCATACACACACACACATAGGGTACAAGGGGACCAGATTGGGACAAATGGTTGTATGATGAGTGAGCTACTCCTAAGTCCTTTTTTGCAGATAAACACTTCCACCAGTTGTCATAATGCTTAGAATTAGAAGCAATTAGTGTTAGTAGCAGCAGCAGATCTGAGCGAGTGCACAACAGTGACAGTTAGCAGAAAACACAAGCCAAAATATCACCTCGGTCCGAGCCAAACAGCTTCAAAACAGCGGGTGACAACCAGGATCTCCCTGTATATCACATCACGTGTTAGTTCAGCTTTGCACAAAGCGTGCAGCAGACAGTTAGTAGGTCACACATAGGTGCATCTCACCCACTCCTTTGGACAGTTCACAGTGTTGCTGGATCCGGCAAGAGGACAGAGAGCTGTTAGCATGTGGCATCCGATAGATCCCTCCCAGTGTGTATGTGCATCAACTCCGGGCACCGGAGAGTGCTAGGACCGGCCAGTTGGTACTCTTATCTAGACAGGCCACCGGACGGGTGGCAGATGTCACAACCCTCACTGGGTGCTGCACTGCTGGGTGGCGTCCCATGGAGGAGAGCGGTTCCCTACCGCAGTTTCGCCGCCTTCGTCAGGGGGGCGTTATCACCTTGCCTCAGTGTAGTGTGACAAACAGAACATGGCTGCCCTCATTGTATCACATCAATAAATAATCATAAACTTTTGAAGCTGTTTGCAGCTAGATTTGCTGGGTAAACTTTCTAAACTTTAGATAAGATATATAGACAAGTTACTTGTTATAGTTACTTTTTCATCTCGGATCCATGATTGTGTAGGTAACCCTCACACTACAATACATGGAGATGGTAAAATTGGTCATTGTGGCTTTGTTTACATCTAAAATCACAATCGCTGAGGCCAGCGGTTTGCGATTTTGTAAGTGATTTTTTTTCCCTCCTGGCACTTACCTTTGTGCCACGTTTTTTTGTAAATCGCTTTTCAAAGTGCTTTTGCAGAGCGATTTGTTTTTTCACTACCTGACAAGTCAGAAAGAGAACTCTGACCCAGAAAAGAATAATTACAATGTATTTATTTTTAAAATCGTGAACGCAATCTCCGCATAAAGCGATTTTGTGAGCTTTTTTTGTTTTTCCTATACCTTCCATTGTAGCAAAAATGCACTAAAAATGGTACATGCAACGCTTTGCTGAGCGGAAAGCAGATGAACCACACAGATATCAACTATCACATAAGGATTCATTGCACAATGGGTGTTGTTATTTTAAATCGCCGGCGCTCAAGAAAAACGAAAAATGCTCTAGGTGTGAACAAGCCCTGACTGGCCAATCATAATTGAAAGTATGTACCAGGCTTTATAACCCTTGGCCCATATGTATATAATTCACTTTTTCTCCAAGTTGATATTTTTCCACCTGTCAATAAAATGCCTTCAAACCCCCAGCAAGATAGAGAATACACCAAATCATTTTGACAGTACCTTTTCAATTGCAAAATGCTGAAAAGTTATTTTAAGAAGATGAAAAATGATCACCCAGGAGAGAACGGAGGAGAAAAAGTGAATTGCAAATGGGCCCTCAACGCTCAGGCTGGTTTCACACTGGAAACCAGCGTCAGCTAGGCGGTGTGTCACACCAGACGCACCACAATGCACCATCAAAAATAGGCCTTCAGGGAACACAGCGCTTCAGCGCGGTGTTCCGTTTAGCCACCGGCCAAGCAAGAAGTGACGCCCGCGGGGTGCGCTTATCGTCACTTCCTGCTTTGGGTATACAGATGTGCACAGAAGTGTATTATTAATATACGCTTCTGCACGTGTGCACCGTGACGTCGCATTGGTGAGTTTTTAGAAATCTACGCATTGCCATAGACTAACATGACTTCTGGGCTGATGCAACTCGCCGCAGAATCTGCGCGTTAATGAACTTCTGGCCCTGCATCGGGGATGCAGCGAAAATGTCACTTCTGTCGCAACGTCTCAGTATGAAAGTCTCAATAGACTTTCATTGCATGGCGGTGGGGTGCGGTAAAAATACCACACCGACTCGGTGTGAAAGGGCCCTCAAAGAGAACCTGTAAGAAAAAAAGTTCCCCTGGGGGTACTTACTTCGGAGGGGCAAGCCTCTGGATCCAAAGAGGCTTCCCCTGTCCTCCGCAGTAGAGGGTATCCAGTGCTGGGATTCCCGAAGACATCCTTGTTGGCAGCAGCGCTCTAGCAGCTTCCCATCTAGCAAAAATAGCTGAGCCTGACCGTGTTCACTCTGCTGTGCAGGTGCCTAGCACCTGTGCAATAGAGTGGACCCAATTAGGCTTGACTATTTCTGCCGGAGCCCAAGTGTAAAGCCGCTACTGTGCCTATGCGCAGTGGCAATGAGGATTAGGGATTTTTTTTTTGGGGGGAGGGGTGTTTGTCCGGAGGAGCCAGGGCTGGATCGGGGTGACGTAGAAGAATGGGGGAAGCCTCATTAGAATCCAGAGGCTTCCCCCTTCTGAGGTAAGTGCCCACCAAGAGCACTTTATTCCTTACAGGTGTTCTGTAAAGAAAACCTGTAACGACAAAAAGATCCCCTGGGGGGTACTCACCTCGGTAGGGGGAAGCCTCCGGATCCTAATGAGGCTTCCCCCGTCCTCCTGTGTCCCACGGCGGTCTCGCTCTGGCGCTCCGAACGGCGGGGACGTAAATATTTTACATTCCCGGCTCAAGCACAGGCGCAGTATTGGCTTTCCACTCGGAGATAGGCGGAAATAGCCGATCGCTGTCGGGCCGCTCTACTGCGCAGGCGCAAGTCACCTGCATAGTACAGCGGACCTGACGGAGATCGGCTACTTTCCCCTATCTAAATGCAGAGCTGCAACAGCTCCACCCATTGAAGCCAGAAACAAGAATTAAGGTAGCCATACACTGGTCGATTTGCCATCAGATTCGACCAACAGATAGATCCCTCTCTGATCGAATCTGATCAGAGAGGGATCGTATGGCTGCCTTTACTGCAAACAGATTGTGAATCGATTTCAGCCTGTAACCGTTCACAATCTGTTGTGGTGGTGGTGGTGATGCCGCCGCTCCAGTCCCCAGGTCTCCGCTGTATTCTCCGCTCTGGTCTCCAGGTCTAGCATGCTTTACTTCTTCCTGCCCGGCAGGAAGTTTAAACAGTAGAGGGCCCTCTACTGTTTAAACTTCCTGCCGGGCAGGAGGAACTGAAGCATGTCGGAGACCAGCGCGGACACGGAGCAGCGGTGACTGGGGGTAGTCACGCCGGTGGAGCAGGTAATGTATTGCCGCTCTATTGCATCGGTCGTCGGGCACTCGAACGCCGCTAGCGACTCGCTCCCTACCCGCGGGCGATCGACAGTAATTTTCCGCACAGATCGACGGGATCGGACTAAATGGATCGAAATTTGGCGTGTAGCGCGAACGATTGGCAGCAGATTCAATCCCAGTGATCGAATCTGCTGTCGAAACGGCGGCAAATCGGGCCAGTGTATGGCCAGCTTAAGCGAGATCCTTGTATAGAGATAATCATGAGTAGAAGGGACTCTGGTATCTTATTTAATTAATCAAGTTAGCAATTAATAAATCATGTACATAACACCACAAGAACCTGCAAAGTCTACAAATCTTCTTTTACATTTATTATACTCCCACACTTTTAACCTTTTGGGTGTGTCTGATACAGCTGACATGAAGATTGCATTTTAATCCTTAAAAGTTTTGAAATTTAAATACAGAAGATTCACACAGTGCAGCTCCCAGCAGATCTATGGCATTAATGACTGACCAGAAGTATGAAGGAAAGGACCTTGGACACCTTTTTTCCTTTAGAGTATATTATTGGAGATACAGTTACAATTATGAATTTCTGAATCTGACTAGTCCTGTGCAATCTAGAGCTAAAATGTAATTTCTCATTTCACAGCTGATATATGTAGTTTATATGCTGTACTTCTCTTCAAATGTCTCAGCATTACAAAGTAATAGTGAATGTGAAGCAGAGCTACATCGCCCAGCAGATCAGGGCCAGTGACAGGTCCTCCTGGTAGGAGCTGCATAATGCAAGGACCGTTACTTGAGCATAGAAGGAAAAGTTTGATTGTCAGAGCAGCTCGCAGCCCTCAGCATTCACTATTAACGAGAAGTCACGTAGCGTGCAATGTATGCCGATGAATGAGACAGCAGATCATTTCTCGTGGACGTTCTGATCCTCCGTGGAGAGACGGCTGTTTATTTTATATTGCTGTCAGCGATGAGTGACACTCACTTCACAGACACACAAACTCACGCTCGCTCCATGCACAGCTCCTCACTTCCTCCGCACAACACATGCCAGTGTATTTCCCCACAAACTACCCTTCACCCAGCTCAGCAGTCCCGCAGACACTCTTACCTCTCTCCCCTCTCACTCCTCAGCTCCTGCTAGATCCCAGTGGCCTGCCAGCCAGCCAGCGCACCGCCTGACGTCACCAACATGGCGGCGCCCAGTGCCACGTCAAGGAGCAGAGAGCAGCTTGAGAGGCGATTACAGCACCTGCCCATGCCCATTGGGTGCCCAACTCTGGCTTCCTAGGGTCCCTGAGAGGGGATATCGTTTACATGTTTGTGCGTCGTGATTCACCACTGTATGTCCCCAGTTCTGCTATAATGGAAACCGTGATGTGTTTTATCTGCCAATTTCAACCAGACGTAACTTTCTCTTCAAACTAGCGCTAAAACATGAGTGGCGCTGGAGTAAGAAGTGGTTGCCAGCAGTGCCCATGCTTGCTAAGTGCCCGGTACAGCAAGGCCTTTTTTCATGGCTCCCAAATGTCCCCTTTTCAGAGGGACAGTCCCTCTTTGGGAACTAAATCCCTCTGTCCCTCTTTCTTCCCTATTTGTCCCTTCTTCAGGAATGTGTTGATATATGTTACATGAAAATGGTGTTTAATTGACTTTAAACATTATTTTTATCAGTTAAAGTGATATATTGCTTATTTTAAAAAGGAGAACTAATAATGATAGAGAAGATCAGCATCATCTGAATTACATAACTGTCTAAGGCCCAGTGCACACCAAAACCGCTAGCAGATCCGCAATATGCTAGCGGTTTTGGGAGCTGATTTCAGAGCGATTCTAGGCATGTTTAGGGCCTGTTCAGACTATATGCGTTCCTAGCCGTTTTCAGGGAACGCGTACTGGTACCAAAAACGCATAGAAACGGCTCCTAATGCTTTTGAATGGGCTAGTTCACATGTATGCGTATGAGACGCATACGTTTCTCATCCGCATTGCTGCACGCAGTTCTGTGCGATACGCATAGAAACGGACGCAATGAAAGTCTATGGACGCGTATCAAAAACGCGTACTATTGCGTTTTTAGCGTCCGTTTTCCTCTACGGTTCCCATAATTCTTTTTTTTCCCCTGTGTTTGTGCAAAACGCAATAGAAAACGCATTCAAACGCAAAAAAAACGCATGCGTTTTTCAACTTGCGTTTCTTTGAATTTATACGCGTTCTACAAACGCAGCAAGTATGAACAGGCCCTTTAGAGAGGTTTTCTAAACATACCTAGCGGTTTTGAGTGTGTTTTTGTGTAGCAGATTACACATATTGTTACAGTAAAAGCTGTTACTGAACAGCTTCTGTAACAAAAACGCCTGGCAAACCACTCTGAGGGCCCTTTTCCACTAGCAGTCGCTAGCGTTCGCGCTGAACGCTAGCGATTGCTGAATCGCAATTCCGCCGTTTTCCCGACGTTTGCGGCCGCGATTTTGCTATGCTATGCACTGCATAGCAAAATCGCGGCAAAAGTCGCTCCGCGGCGCGATCACGATCAAGTAAAAAACGAATCGCGGTAGTGGAAATGACCTACCGCGATTCCTATGTTAAAAAGCAAACCGTAGCGATTGTAAAATCGCTAGCGGTTTGCGGTTTTGCGATTCAGCTAGCGCAAACGCGCTAGTGGAAAAGGGCCCTGAAGTAGCGTTTTTCAGAGCGGTTTGCGTTTTTCCTATACTTACATTGAGGACGAAACGCTTCCGAAAACCGCAAACGTGCAGCAGGAGGCGCGTTTGCGGCTTGTCAAAAACCTCAAACCGCCAGTGTGCACCATCCCATTGCAATACATTAGCCAATCGTTTTTACAGGCGGATGCGGCCGGCGGATCGCTCCAAAAACCGCTCGGTGTGCACTAGGTCTTAGTCAGGACTGAGTCAGCCACTTACATACCTGATATTTAACTCTTTCAGGCAGAGAAAGAAAAAAAGAAACACAGCATAGTTATTTGTGTGCTAGGCACTGTACATTCACATGTCTATCTCATCATGTCACATATCACTTCGGGTTTCCTTTAAAAGGAAATCAATATGGAAGCCTCTATATACATCTCACTACAGTTCTCCTTTAAAATATCCCTCTTTCTTATCTCAAAGCATTGGGAGGCATGTCTTTTCCAAAGGATGAGGCTTAAAGGGACTCATAGCTGTTGAAAATAGAAAGATTTATACATACTTGGGGCTTCCTCCAGCCTCATACGCTCGAACCGCTCCCACGTCGCCGTCCTAAGCCTTCTGCAGCGCCGATACCTGGTCCCCGCGGTTCCGTCAGTCGGCTCCAGTCTACGCAGAAGTGCGCTCTTTGCGTATCTCTCCAGCAGCTGCTGGAGAGATACGTAGAGGGCGCACTTCTCTTACGTCAGACTGGCTCCGACTGACAGAAGTGCGGGGACACGGTACCGGCGCTGCAGAAGACTGAGGACAGCGGCGTGGGAGCGATCGGATTGTATGGGGCTGGAGGTCAACTTAGCCGAGCAGCAGCCAACTTCTTTGAAGACGCTGCTCCCCCACCTGCCACATGCACGTGCCGCTCCCACATCCCTCTGCCCCCAGCCATAGCAGCAGAACGCTTTGTCAGCTACACAGCTGACACGTCTGAGCAGGCCAGCGTTGTCACCCAAGCGGATCATGTTACGATTCCCAAAGGGCAACATCAGTTGTAAGGCATGTCACCTTTAAAGCAAACCCAAAGCGATTTTGAAATAAAAATTTGGATACTTACCTAAGAAGAGGGAAACATCTGAAACCTCCTGGGGCTTCCCTCCTGAGGCACCACCGCTGCCTGGGACCCTCTGAAAGTTCTCAGCGATGCTCTTCTTTGTGCATGACCGTTGCCATACTGTGCCTACAAAGTAGCATGAAGAGGCTCATGGACAAGTGGCTTCAGGTTTACTGAACAGGTGCGGCCATACTCGCACAGGTTCAGTACAGCCCGCTCATACATGGAGCGGAGCTTGGACAGGAGAACATTTCTGACAAGCTTGTCGGGAAATGTTAGGGTCCGTGTGTGGCAACAATGGGCTCGAGAAGGACACAGGAAGTCTCTGGACTATCCAGAGGTTCCCCCTACTTAGATAAGTACAGTAGAATCCTGGTTATCTGGCACAGGCGCGGATTGCCTTGAGAAATCAAGCAACCGGCCCTAAAATAACACTAATCTCCCCCTTGCATATCTGTGCACCGTGGAAGCAACTTGCCGAACCCCCGGGTGCCGTCTTCTTCACTTCCTGCAGCTCCCAGTGGCTTTCCTTGATCCTCCATATACAATGAAGCATGCATCTGAACTGATGCAGGTCACCTGACATGCCGGGAGCCGTAGATGCAAGCAGAAAAGCCGCTGGGAGTTACAGAAAGTGACAGTGCCCGTTGTTTCGGTAAGTCCCTTCTGCTGCACAAAAGTTATGAAAAACATGAAAGTTCCGCCCCCACCCCTCAGGCATGCCGGTTAGTTAAGACATCTAGATGCCCGTGTTCCCGCTTACGAGGACTCTACTGTATCTAACTTTTTAACTATTTCCTTTAAAACCACCTGGGGTTCACTTTAGGGCGCTGAATTCACCACCTGTCAGCTGCTCTCTGCAGTTCGTAGCACTCAGCATGGACGTTTGAAAGCTGTACCACCCCACCCCTGATGGAGTTACATTTCAGCATGGAGGTTGCTGCCCTCAGACATAATTTGCATTTTTTTTATTCTGCCGATTAATGCTACTGCATGTCTAATTATGACATACGTGGTGTTAGAAAGGCTGCCAATGGGCTGCATGAAATTGCTCATGGCGAGGAAGCTGAACTGTCCAACAAGTGCACAGTTCAGTTTCTCATAGAATCTAGCGTGTGTATTGCAGCCCACGACCCTTCTCAACCAGTGATCCGTCCTAGCAGATCACTACAGCCAGGTACGACTGAAAGCATTGTTCTCCCCACTGAACCCTTCTGCCACCTGACGCACATCCGTGGCGCTCAGTCTTGATTAAGACGGTCACAACGCTGGAAGCTCCGCTCTGTGTGTCTCACACAGCGGAATGCCGGGAGGCTGGGGAGCAGCAGGGGGAGCTGCCAGGGAGAGGCAGAGCTGGCGAATGGCAGCTGGGAAGGGCTTCAGGAATGCCCCTAGTGGGTGTTTAAACCTTTCCCTGCCACACAATTTGTCCTAAATGCGAACATCTACTGCCAAGCAGTTTTTAGACATTTTGCCCTCATTAGATTTTCTTAGGTTTTTCAAAACAAAATGTTGACTTTTTCTGGAGATATTTCAAATTTTTTTGAGTAAAATATGTTGAAAAAAAAGTGATATAAAAAATAAAATATTTTTCTGTTGTGTTTTTTTTTTTTTCAAATAAGCATTACATTTACTGACAAAAATGTTACTGTTTGTAAAAGCCCTGATTCTGCTGAATCCAAGGATACCAGATATGTATTGGTATCCCACTTTTCCTGTCCTGGAATAGGTGCGCCCATACAGGTAGTCAAGTACAGGTGCTGCCAGTATAGGTAGCCTGGAATAGGTGCACCAGTACAGGTAGTCAGATATAGGTGCAGCCAGTATACCGTAGGTAGCCTGGAATAGGTGCTCCAGGCCAGGGATAGGTGCAGCCAATATAGGTGCCACCATTACAGGTAGCAGATATAGGTGCAGCCAGTATAGGTGCGCCAGTACAGGTAGCCAGATACAGGTGCAGCCAGTACAGGTAGCCAGAAATAGGTGCCCCAGTATAGGTAGCAGGTATAGGTGCCTGAATATAGGTATAGGTGCCGCCAGTACAGGTAGCCAGATATATGTGCAGCCAGTATAGGTAGCCAGGAATAGGTGCTCCAGTATAGGTAGTAGGTATAGGTGCCCCAGTATAGGGAGCAGGTATAGGTACCCGAATATAGGTATAGTTGCCCCAGTATAGGATGCAGGTATAGTTGCCCCAGCATAGGTAATAGGTATAGGAGCCCCATAGGTAGCAGGTATAGGGGCTACTGCAGGAAGGGGGGCCAACATCATCCTCCACATGGGCCCCCTCCTGTGACCCCCTACAGAGCTGGAGCCAGCGGTAGGTGTGTAATTACTTACCCGATCGCTCGCTTCACACGGTGTCCCCTCCAGCAGCAGGCTCTTCTCCCGATCTCTGAATGGCGCTTAGTTAATATGCGTCATACAGGAAGTAGAGTGGAGCCAGCTGCCGATTGGGACACGGCTTAAAGCGAGCGATCGGGTGAGTAATTACACACGGACCACTGGATTCAGGGAGGCAGAGAAGGGGGGCCCAAATAACGTACTAGGTATGTTGCTGGCAGTTAAAGCATTTACCTGCCACAACGTACCTAATACATGCTTGGCAATACAGTGGCTTGCAAAAGTATTCAGCCCCCTTGAAGTTTTCCACATTTTGTCACATTACTGCCACAAACATGAATCAATTTTATTGGAATTCCTCATGAAAGACCAATACAAAGTGGTGTACATGTGAGTAGTGGAACGAAAATCATACATGATTCCAAACATTTTTTACAAATAAATAACTGCAAAGTGGGGCGTGCGTAATTATTCAGCCTCCTTTGGTCTGAGTGCAGTCAGTTGCCCATAGACATTGCCTGATGAGTGCTAATGACTAAATAGAGTGCACCTGTGTGTAATCTAATGTCAGTACAAATACAGCTGCTCTGCGACTGCCTCAGAGGTTGTAAGAAAATATTGGGAGCAACAACACCATGAAGTCCAAAGAACACACCAGACAGGTCAGGGATAAAGTTATTAAGAAATTTAAATCAGGCTTAGGCTACAAAAAGAGTTCCAAAGCCTTGAACATCTCACGGAGCACTGTTCAAGCGATCGTTCAGAAATGTTAGGAGTATGGCACAACTGTAAACCTACCAAGACAAGGCCGTCCACCTAAACTCACAGGCCGAACAAGGAGAGCGCTGATCAGAAATGCAGGCAAGAGGCCCATGGTGACGCTGGACGAGCTGCAGAGATCTACAGCTCAGGTGGGGGAATCTGTCCATGGCACAACTATTAGTCGTGCACTGCACAAAGTTGGCCATTATGAAAGAGTGGCAAGAAGAAAGCCATTGTTAACAGAAAAGCCTAAGAAGTCCCGTTTGCAGTTTGCCACAAGCCATGTGGGGGACACAGCAAACATGTGGAAGGAGGTGCTCTGGTCAGATGAGACCAAAATGGAACATTTTGGCCAAAATGCAAAACGCTATGCGTGGCGGAAAACTAACACTGCACATCACTCTGAACACACCATCCCCACTGTCAAATATGGTGGCAGCATCATGCTCTAGGGGTCCGTCTCTTCAGCAGGGACAGGGAAGCTGGTCATAGTTGATGGGAAGATAGATGGAGCCAAATACAGGGCAATCTTGGAAGAAAACCTCTTGGTGTCTGCAAAAGACTTGAGACTGGGGAGGAGGTTCACTTTCCAGCAGGACAACAACCCTAAACATAAAGCCAGGGCAACAATGGAATGGTTTAAAACAAAACATAGCCATGTGTTAAAATGGCCCAGTCAAAGTCCAGACCTAAATTCAATCGAGAATCTGTGGCAAGATCTGAAAACTGCTGTTCACCTACGCTGTCCATCTAATCTGACTGAGCTGGAGCTGTTTAGCAAAGAAGAATGGGCAAGGATTTCAGTCTCTAATGTGCAAAGCTGGTAGAGACATACCCTAAAAGACTGGCAGCTGTAATTGCAGCAAAAGGTGGTTCTACATAGTATTGACTCTGGGGGCTGAATAATTACGCACGCCCCACTTTGCAGTTATTTATTTGTAAAAAATGTTTGGAATCATTTATGATTTTTGTTCCACTTCTCACATGTACACCACTTTGTATTGGTCTTTCACATGGAATTCCAATAAAATTAATTCATGTTTGTGGCAGTAATGTGACAAAATGTGGAAAATTTCAAGGGGGCCGAATACTTTTGCAAGCCACTGTAACAGGGTTAAGCAGGGAATGCCTCTTCACCCTTTCCCCTCGAGATTGGCGACAAGTTGCAAGTCGCCAATTTCAGGGGGTGATAGTGTGGTGCAGCGGGGCAGTGACTGGCATGGAGGACACACAGAAGCATGTCAGCCAGCAGGGAACATGCCTCTGTGTCCCATCTGCGCCGCCTCGGGTACACTTTAATGGCTGTAGCATTTATTGAGGGATAACCAAAATGGGCTGTGCATTAGCACAAGTTGGTTAACATTAAAAAGGCCATGTTTACAGTGGTACATTGCGTTGCGTTCCTTGTAAACTCTGGAACTCAATGCAATGGTACAAAAAAGATGTACTGCATGTTACGGCCAGGTTGTGTTGCATACCCGTACTGTAACCCCTTATACCGCAACGCTGCCACCGCACTGGTGCACTGCACCGCAACCAGGGCTGTGGAGTCAGTACAAAAATCATCCAGCTCCTCAGTTATTATTATTTATATAGCGCCGACATATTACGCAGCGCTGTACAGTGTATATATATATATATATATATATTGTCTTGTCACTAACTGTCCCTCAAAGGAGCTCACAATCTAATCCCTACCATTGCCATATGTCTATATTATGTAGTGCAAGTACTGTAGTCTAGGGCCAATTTTAGGGGGAGCCAATTAACTTATCTGTATGGTTTTTTTTGGAATGTGGGAGGAAACCCGAGTGCCCGGAGGAAACCCACACAGACACGGAGAGAACATACAAACTTTTTGCAGATAGTGCCCTGGCTGGGATTCGAACCAGGGACCCAGCACTGCAAGGCGAGAGAGCTAACCACTACGCCACCATGCTGCCCAGTTCATGAAACCTCCGACTCCAGGTACCCAAAATTGCTCTAACTCCTTAGTCTAATACTTACCAGGGCTGTGGAGTTGGTACAAAAATCACCCGACTCCTCAGTTTATAATACAACTGACTCCGACTCTAGGTACCCAAAATTGCTTTGACTCCTCAACTCCAACTCCAAAGAACTGACCGCAACACACCACTGTGATCGAGGCCACAATGGCTGGATAGTGTACTGGTTAAAGAGGAACTGTAACGACAAAACGGCCCCTGGGGGGTACTCACCTCGGGTGGGGGAAGCCTCAGGATCCTAATGAGGCTTCCCACGCCGTCCTGCGTCCCTCGGGGGTCTCGCTGTAGCCCTCCGTACAGCCGTGACGCAATATTTACCTTCCTGGCTCCTGCGCAGGCGCTCTGATGGCTGTCGGCGCTGAAGTAGGCGGAAATACCCGATCGCCGTCGGGTCTGCTCTACTGCGCAGGCGCAAGTTTCCGGCGCCTGCGCAGTAGAGCGAACCCGACGGAGATCGGGTATTTCCGTCTATTTCCGTGCCGAAAGTCGCCACAGCGCCCGCGCTGGAGCCAGTAAAGGTAAATATTGAAGCTACAGTCGGCTCTGTCGCCGGCTGTTCGGAGGGCTGCAGCGAGACCCCCGTGGGACAGAGGACGGCGTGGGAAGCCTCATTAGGATCCGGAGGCTTCCCCCACCCGAGGTGAGTACCCCCCAGGGGAGGTTTTTGTTGTTACAGAGTCTCTTTAAGGACTCTACACAGGAGACCAGGATTTGAATCTCGAATTTTCCTGTTCAGTAAGCCAGTGCCTATTCAGTGAGGAGACCTTGGGCAAGACTCCTTAACACTGCTACTGCCTATAAAGCATGCCCTAGTGGCTGCAGCTCTGGTGCTTTGTTTCCGCTAGGAGAAAGTTTGATATACATGTTCTGTGTCTTGTAAACTGACATGATTAGATAAACTTACATGGGGTGAGGGGTTATGGTCGTAAGGAAGGTAAGTTTCATTATATATGTGCTTTAATAAACCACCATTTGACCTAACGGACCAACAGGGGTTGAAAGGAGTGCATCTGTATTCGTCATACAGGAGACCACCATTCTATCCATGTAATGGACATTTTGATGTCCTGTTTTCCAACAGCTGTTGCATGCACTCCTGCCCCACTTCTGGTTTTCAACTTTCTGATGAGCCGTGCAGACCAACTGGCAGTTCATAGGTTGTGTACTCAGCCTTTTGCAGTCAGGCTGACTCAAACTGACCCCAGCCTCTCTGTCCATCACGCATTCTATCTGTCTGCTGGTCCTGTAACACCTCCCTACAACTTTCATTGGCAGCATAGCCAGACGCAGGGCATTCTCCTGCTTCCTTTTCCTGAGAGCCTCATGCTGCTGTAGTCATCAAATGAAGCACAGCTGTTAAGAAAGTTAATGAATGCCTCACATAAAAAATATGATGTCTGAGTCGAGGAGTTGGAGCAATTTTGGGTACCCGGAGTCAGAGTTGATGGTTTCATAAACTGAGGAGTCAGAGCTGGATAATTTTTGTACCTACTCCACATCCCTGATTCAGACACTACTGCAGCCAAATAGATCAGCAGGGCTGCCAGGTAACTGGTATTGTTTAAAAGGAATATAATATGGCAGCCTCCATATTCTTCTCATTCCAGTTGTTCCCCCCATCCTTGTCCTCAAGGCCCACCAACATTACGGGCCATACCGCGGCTGTACTGTAAACAATGCACGGCAGTGGAACAGTTTCCATTCTGTGCTGGTTATGCGGAGCAATCCGAGAATCTGCAGCATGCTGCAGATTCTCGCACGCCCGTATCTGCCCACCGTCTCCTCCTATACACTTCTGCATCTCCCGATGGAAAAGTGACGCATAGCCACATCGCATGCTTTCGGCTCCCATTCGCCAGTGTAATCAGGCCCCCAGGGCTCGTTCACACTGCAGGCATTTTCGTCCTTTTTTCATGCGCGGGCGATATTTAAAATCGCCCCCCAAACGCTTGTGCGGTGAATGTCTGTGAGAAGGTCCATATTAGCGCGAGTCGTGTGCTGTTTGTTCAGTAAATTGGTGTGTGGACCATTTTTGAGGGGATTCTGCCTCAATGGCAGGTATAGGAGAAACACAAAACGCTCACAATATCCGCGTTTTTAAGAATAAATACAATGTATTTATTATTTTCCGGATCAAACTGTTCACTTCCTGACTTGCGTCAGGGAGTGAAAAAACGCAATCGCTCTGAAAAAGCGCTTATTGAAGCGCTTTACAAAAACCACAGTGCCCACCCGAGTCCCGGGAGAAGTAAAAAAAACTCCTCAAAAAAAGCCAAACGCAAATGCTAAAACAATTGGAACGCAAGGCGAGTCCTTATGCTGGGTACACACTATGAGATTTTCTGGTCGATTTACTGTCAGATCGATTATTTCCAACATGTCTGATTTGCTTTTCGTTCGATTTCCGAGCAATTTCCGATCGATTTCCGTTCACTTTAATAGGAAATCGATCGGAAAATGCTCGGAAATCGATCGGAAAGCAAATCGAACATGTTGGAAATAATCGATCTGACAGTAAATCGACCAGAAAATCTCATAGTGTGTACCCAGCATTAGGGCCTGTTTCCACTACGCGCAGATTGGATGCAGAATGGATGCAGAAAAACTGACTCCAATGAATGCCTATGGGAAAATCTGCATCAGAAAAATTGCGTTTAGTGGAAACAGGCCCATAGGCTTTCATTGGAGTCAGTTTTTGTGCATCCATTCTGCATTCAATCTGCGTGTAGTGGAAACAGGCCCTTAGGGCCTGTTTCCACTACATGTGGATTCTGGATGCAGAAAACTGACTCCAATGAATGCCTATGGGAAATCTGCATCAGAAAAATCGCGGTTAGTTTTTCTGCATCCAGAATCTGTGTATTGTGGAAACAGGCCCTAAGGACTTGTTCACACTACAAAATCTTTTTAAGAACTGGTGCACACCAGAGCGGTTCTGGAGCGTTTTTTTAAAACGCTTGCAGGGGGAAAAATGCTTGGCTAATTAAAAGTAAATGGGATGGTGCACGCCAGAGCGGTTCGTTTTTTCCACAAACGCAAACTCGGGGGGTGCAGCATTTTTGAGATTTCTGAGGCGTTTCTGCCTCAATGTTAAAGTATAGGAAAGTGGAAAACCGCTCTGAAAAAACGCTAGATCAGAGCGGTTTTTCAGGCATTTTTGTTTCATAGCTGTTCAGTAACAGCTTTACTGTAACAATATTTGTAATCTGCTACACAAAAACGCTTCAAAAAACGCTAGGCATGTTTAGAAAACATGCCTAGAATCACTCTGAAATCTGCTTTCAAAAACCTCTAGCGTTTTGCAGATCTGCTAGAGGTTTTTGGTGTGCACTGGGCCACAGTGTCGGGCATACCGCAAAGGAGGTTAAAGGATTCCAGAGGTGAAAATAAAAATTGTTCTTTTACTAACCTGGGCCTTCTTCCAGCCCCCGTAGGCTTGTAAGTCCCTCCCATCCTTCTCCTCGCTCAGCTGTTTGCCCCCCTACTGCAGCCGAGTCACACAGTACTGCTATCGCATTGACTCAGTGACGCACATGCATCCTTGATTGCGCTTCCATGGCAGGGAGTGTATGGAGCTAAGAGGCTTCACTTAGGCCCAGTGCACACCAAAACCGCTAGCAGATCCGCAATATGCTAGCGGTTTTGGGAGCTGATTTCAGAGCGATTCTAGGTATGTTTAGAGAGGTTTTCTAAACATACCTAGCGGTTTTGCGTGCGTTTTTGTGTAGCAGATTACACATATTGTTACAGTAAAAGCTGTTACTGAACAGCTACTGTAACAAAAATGCCTGGCAAACCGCTCTGAACTAGCGTTTTTCAGAGCGGTTTGCGTTTTTCCTATACTTTACATTGAGGACGAAACGCTTCCGAAAACCGCAAACGCGCAGCAGGAGGCGCGTTTGCGGCTTGGCAAAAACCGCAAACCGCCGGTGTGCACCATCCCATTGCAATACATTAGACAAGCGTTTTTAGAGGCGGATGCGGCCGGCGGATCGCTCCAAAAACCGCTCGGTGTGCACTGGGCCATAGTGAGCATGCGAAGAGCACTCCTGGCCACTGGAGGGTAATCAAGGACACATGCTGCTTGGTCAATGCAAGCACAGTACAGGAGAGGGGCGAACAGCTGTGTGAGGAGGAGTACCAGCAGGACAGCAAAGAATATACAAACCTATGGGGGCTAGAAGAAGTCCTATGTAAGTAAAGAAACAATTTTTATTTTCACCCCTGGTACAATGCAAATTGCTTTACTGTCCTGCTGATCCTCTACCTCTTAGGAGCTGTCTCCACTCATCAGAATTTCTGTGCAGTGGGAGCACACATGACATAGCGTGAAGGGCTGCATTTTATGACATGTTCTATGTTAATGTTGTGTGCATTTTTACTGCATTTTTGGTGCATTTGCAATGCGTTTTTCATGCGTTTTGCGTGCGTTTTAATGTGTTTGCGGTTCACATCTACAAAATGCATATGTGTTTTGTATGCGTTTTCCATGCGTTTTTATATTTCCATTTATGCAAATGACTAGGAAGACAACAGGAAGTGGAAATAGAGCAAAAAAAATGTTTGTGGAAAAATGTATATAAAATGCATACCATTGCGTTCTCATTGACTTTCATTATGTGCGTTTTTCATGCGTCTATGAATATTATGCAACAAAACCAGCGTTTTTAAGAATGCAGGTTTGAAAACGCATAGAAAACGCACATGTGTTTTTATATGCGTTTTTTCCCTGCGGCCCATAGACTTCCGTTCGCGGCAAAAACACAGCGTTTTACGCAATGCTAGCGTTTCTGCTATGTGTGCACCCAGCCTTCATGAGTTGTCTGACAGTGCTGCATTGCTGTCAATTGTTTTTCTGCATGTGAAAAATACATTCAAGCGTGGACTAGCCCATTGATTAACATTGGTTGCAGTTTTCCTGTGCTGAAAATGCACAGAAAAACGAATGAGTGGAGACAGGCCCTAAGGCCAGATCCACACTATTAGCGTTTTTTTGAGCCCTTTGTAAAAATGTCTCCAATTCACTTTCATCAAAATCGTGGTAAAGATCGCCGTGATCGCATACACAAAAAATTGCGGTGATTTTTAATGCGATTGTAATGAAAGTGAATGGGAGAAATTTTTAAAAAGCACTAATCAATCACAAAGCGCTTAGAAAAGCGCTTAGGCGCCATTCACACTAGAGCCTTTTTCCGGCGATTTCGGCAAAACGCTCCAGCGGTAGCGCTTTTGAAACGCTAGTGCTATAATACACTATGGGCCCATTCTTACTTGGGCGATTTGCGTTAATCGCCGGTGATTAATGCAAATCGCCAGACGCAAACGCGTAGCCTGCACCATTTTCAGCCGATTTCCCGCATTTCAGTGCTATAGAACCACTAAACACGATCGCGGAAAAATCGCAGTGTCCAGTGATTTTTCCGCGTGAATCACAGAAAAATCACTTCTGCAAAACGCCAAGACAAGTGTGGATTCAGCCTAAGGCCTGGAACCCACTTAGTGTTGGTTTTTTTGAGTGTTTACGTTTGTTCACATTTAATAAAAACTTATTGAAACTATAAAAAAACAAACTTATTGAAACTACTTTTGTTCACATCTAAAATCAAAATCGTTGTCGGCAGCGATATTCGATTTTTTGATATTTTTTTCCCCCTCCTGGCACTCCACTGCGCGGTACGATTTTGTGCAAAGCACTTTTGTAAGCACTTTATGCAGAGCAATTCTGGAAAAGAATAAATACATATATTTTTTGACCCGGAAAAGAATAAATACAATGCATTTATTCTTAATAAAGCGAACACAATTGTCGGATAAAAAAAACTATTTGTGAGCTTTTGCATTTTTTTCTATACCTTCCATTGTAGCAAAATCTCCCCAAAAATGGTACATGCAGCGCTTTTGTGAATGGAAATCATACAAAACGCGCTGATATAATGAACTATCCCATAAGAATTCATTACACATATTTAGAACGTTTTTCAAAGTCGCCGGCGCTCAAAAAAAGCACAAAATGTTCTAGGTGTGAACAAGCCCTTAGGGAGCGCTTTCAATTGCTAGCCATTTCCCTAATCGCTCTGCCAATGTAAATGGATGGGACAGATTCCACTAGAGTGATTGCGATTAAGGAAATCGCATTTGCAGGACATGCAGCATTTTGGGTTCGTTTCCATTCTAATGAATTGTATAGGAGCAGGGAAATCGCTTCCAAAACTGCTTGCAAAACGCTATCATAAATCGCTAGTGATTGCAGTAGCATTTTGCGCTTTCTAGTGGGCTCCAGGCCTTAGGCTGGGAGCACACTCGTCTTTTTTGGTGAGCATCTTTTGCACAGGAAAACTGACAACCAATGTTAATCAATGGGCTAGTTCACGCTGTAATGCATTTTTTGCATGCAGAAAAAGAAAACTGACTGCAGAACAGCACTGTGCGCACTTTTTTGCTATTACGACAATTTACATTAGTTTCTGTGAAACCATGCAGAAAAACACACACAGAAAACTGACAAATGTGCTCCCTGCAAGGCTGGATTTAAGCCAAGGCCACATAGGCCATGGCCTAAATCACCACAGGATCAAGGGCGGGTGGGCAGCAGGCTATACCAGGCAGGGAGGGTCATCTGGCTACCTATACTGGAGGGAGGGGGTCATTAGGCTATCTATATGGAAGGGGGGGGAGGGTTATCTGGCTACCTATTACTGGAGGGGGGTGGCTGCTGGCAGTGGCCTTGTGTGGTAAAGAGTACAAATCCGGCCCTGGCTCCCTGCCTTATACTTTAACGTAAACCTGTTCGTTTTACAAATGCAAAAGTCAGATACTTCAGAAGCGTCCCATTTCCTCATCGAGGCCACTGATCAAGCGCTGCGATCCTCTACATATTAGCAATTTCACTTCTGTCCATGGACGAGCATGGCCACACTGCACAGGACACCTTGGGCCTGTGCAGTAGCACAGAGCTGCTCAGGGTCGGCGGAAATAGCCAAGCCCGAGTAGCTCTGTGCTACTACGCAGGCGTGAAGTGTTCTGCACAGTGTGGCTGCACTTGTTCATGGACGGGAGCACACCTTTCAAGAAGTCCTTGTCGACAAGGTTCTAGGGGTCCCAGAACTGGATCGGTTGAGGCAAGGGGGACTGGGGAATCTGAATTTGCGCGTCCGCGTAGATGCTTTCTAATCGGGCTCAGGCGAAAATAGCCGAGTTTGATCGGGACTAGAGATGGCCCGAACGGTTCGCCAACAATGCAGGTTCGCGTTCATGTCGAAACGCGAACATATAGCGAGTTCGAACCGCCCCCTATACTACATCATTGGGCTAAACTTTGACCCTCTACATCACAATCAGCAGCCAATCAGGCTGCACTCCCTCCTGGTGCCCCCCCCCCCCCCCCTATAAAAGGCAGCAGCGTCGACCATGTTCTCACTCTGTCTGCTGCCTGTAGTGAGAGATAAGGGAGAGACATTGCTGGATAGATAGGAAAAGCTTAGTTAGTTCTTGTTAGCTTGCTCCTTGCTGATATTGTTGCTGAAAAGCACCACAAAAAAGCTCTTTTGAGAGCTAATGTTCTTGTGATGTGTTTTTTTTTTGTGTGTGGCCCACTGACACTGCATATACAGCCCTGTCTGTGCAGCTGGCCCTTGCTAATTGCTATACTGTGCCAGGCCCAGCACATTTAGCGCATACCTTTTTACTGCATCTGTGTGACTGCACATTGTATTATACCACCATCACTGCATACCTTTCACTGCATCTGTGTGATAGCACACTGTTTTATATACCAGTCAGTGCATTCCTTTTATTTATTTATTTATTGTATTTATAAAGCGCCAACATATTACGCAGCGCTGGACATTAGTTTAGGTTACAGAAAATATTTAGGGGTGACATACAGCAAAATGACAATACTTGAATAAAAGAAAGACCAGATCATGCAGCACAGTATGAGTACAAGCTAATGCTTAGTCAGTCACTGGATGGGAGAATGGAGATTAGGCAAGTTAGGTTTACTCAGATGCATAGCATGGGTTCACTGTAATGGAGGTGCATGATCAGGTAGGACACAAAAGGAGGAGGACCCTGCCCAGTGGCTTACAATCTAGAGGGAGAGGTAAGAACACGAAAGGTAGGGGACCAGAGTTCAGCTGTGGGTTTAGAGCACTTGTGAGGGGTAGTAGGCCAGAGTGAAAAGGTGAGTTTTGAGGGCTTTCTTGAAGATGTTGAAGGAGGGGGCTACCCTAATTGGTGGAGGTAGGGAGTTTCATAGTGTTGGAGCAGCTCTTGAGAAGTCCTGTCCTGGAGGCGTGCATGGGACTGGGTGATGCGGAGGGCGGTTAGGCGAAGTTCATTGGAAGAGCGGAGTGAGCGGCTAGGTGTGTACCTCTGAGTAAGATCGGAAATGTAGGTTGGACAGGTTTTGTGGACAGATGTGGAGGTCAGACACAGTATCTTGAATCTGATTCTGGACTGGATAGAAAGCCAGTGGAGGGATTCACGGAGGGGAGACGCCCTGGTGGAGCGATGGGAGCAGTGGATAATTCTTGCTGCCGCATTCATGATGGACTGCAGTGGGGCTGTTTGAGTCATAAGGAGACCAGACAGTAGGGCATTGCAGTAGTCAAGGCGGGAAATTATGAGGGCATGGATGAGGAATTTGGTAGTGGCAGAGGTCAGGAAAGGGCGAATCTTACAGCTGTTACGAAGGTGGAAGTTGCAGGACTTTGTGAGGTTTTGGATGTGGGGAGTGAAGGAGAGTGCGCAGTCCAGGGTGACGCCCAGGCAGCGGGCTTGAGAGGTAGGGCGAATGGTAGTGTGGTTAACAGTGACATGCACATCTGGGAGTTTCATGGATGGCCGGGGTGGGTAGATCATAAATTCCGTTTTGTCTAGACTTTCAGGAACCTAGCGGACATCCAGGAGGAGATGGCTGATAGGCAGGAGGAGACCTTGTCCATGGTAGTGGTGGATATGTCAGGGGTGTGGAGGTAGACCTGGGTATCATCTGCATACAGATGATAGTTAAAACCCATGGAGGAGATAACCTTGCCAATGGAGGATGTGTATAGGGTGAACAGTAGGGGGCCAAGGATCGAACCTTGGGGACTCCCACAGAGAGGTGGTTGGGGGTGGACGAGGACTCATTGAAGGCGGTCGTGAAGGAGCGGTTGGAGAGGTAGGATGAAAGCCAGGACAGAGCGAGATCGTGAATGCCCATGGACTGAAGGGACTGGAGGAGTAGGGGATGATCTACTGTGTCAAAAGATGCTGAAAGGTCAAGGAGGAGGAGAATGGAGTATTTACCTTCAGCTTTAGCTAAGGCAAGGTCATTGACCACTTTCATGAGAGCAGTTTCGGTTGAGTGGGCAGGCCGAAATCCAGATTGCAGTGGGTCTAGCAGTGAGTTGGCATTGAGGTACTGGGTCAGGCGTTTGTGAACCAGACACTCAAGGAGTTTTGAGGCAAAGGGGAGGAGAGAGATAGGACGGTAGTTGGAGGGTAGCGAGGGGTCGAGGGGGGGTTTCTTGAGCAGGGGTAGTACAGTGGCCTGCTTGAAGTCTGAGGGGAAGGTGCCTGTGGATAGGGAGAGGTTGAACAGGGTAGTGAGGACTGGGGCCAATTCCGTGAAGTGAGGCTGGAGTAAATCAGAAGGGATGGGGTCAAGGAGGGAAGTAGTGGTATGGGAAGTCTGCAGTAGGTGGTTGACTTCCTCGGTGGTAGTAGGAGTGAAGGATGTGAGGGGAGGATAGGGTGGAGGAGGAGCTAGTTGGGAGGGGGTGGGAGGTGAAGATTGGAGATTGGATATTTCCTGGCGGATGGAGACAATTTTGTTGGTGAAGTGGGTGGCTAAATCTGTGGCAGAGGGGGAGGAAACGGAGGGTGGGTTTAAGCAGGGAGTTGAAAGTGGCAAAAAGACGCCGGGGGTTGGAAGCTTGTGCTCCGATGAGCTTGGTAAAGTATTCCTGCTTTGCATGAGCAAGGGCAGTGTGGAACTGCAGCAGGTTGGCCTTGTACTGTAGGAAATCCTGGTTAAGTCTAGTTTTTCTCCATTTCCGTTCAGTGGCGTGTGTTTTGCTCTGGAGGTTGCGAGTATGGGTAGTGCACCAGGGCTAGGGGTTAGGGGGTCGGTTGCGGCGAAATATTGGTGGAGCAGCTTTCTCTAGAGCTGATGAGAGAGTTTGGCGATACTGAGCTGCAGCAAGATTAGGACAGGTTAGGGTGGGGAGAGTGGAGGAGAGGGCATGGAGAGGGTCAGCAAGGACGCTAGGGTTGAGCTTGCGTAGGTCTCTCTGCCATCGACCAGGTGGGTGGGCGGGTAGTTTGGAGGTGCCTTCCGTGAGGAGGTTGAAGGTGAGGGTCTGAGGGTGGAAAGGGTGCGATGTCAAGGTCTGCAATGGTGGTGGATTTAGTGAATATAAGGTCGAGAGTGTGACCTGCAGTGTGAGTGGGGGTGTTGGTGTGTTGTACTAGTCCAAGTGAGTTGGCAATGGTGAGTAGCCGGGTCACAGCGGAGTTCTGGGCTTCATCGATGGGAATATTGAAATCAGAATAGTTTTATTTCGCCAAGCATGACTGGGTCATGCTCGGAATTGGGTTTGGCACAATACATAGTACATAGCTCCAAGTGGTGCATAGGCAGAAAGCAGAAAAAGAGCATTACAATACAATAAGGACATGGCAGTAAAAAACATCGTACTCAGGAACATATTGCACTCAAGAAAGAGGAAAAGTATGTACACAATATACATTCAGAAGTATACAGTCAGCGGCCGTATGCATTTTCCAGTGCGCTGCTGGAGTCTGGCCAGGGTGCAGGGACAAAAAGTCCAGTCAGTTAGGAGTGATGGCCGGTTTCTTCAAAAAGTGTATTTAGTTTCAGTCCGCTACTGTGTCGGTGGTAAGACACAGACAAAGGGTGGGAGAATGTTAAGGAAGTTCCCCAAGGATGATGGTGGGGAGGTCAGAGGAGAGGATGTGAGGGAGCCAGGAGGCAAGGTCATCAAGAAATTGTGGGGTGCGCCCGGAGGGCAGTATAAGACCGCAACAATGGCAGGGAGGGGGTGGTAGAGGCAGATGGTGTGGGCCTCGAATGATGTGAATTGTAGGCAGGCCCGGCCCTAGACCATTTGCCGCCTGAGGCAAACTTTAAAGAAATCGCCGCTGCGCGCCCCCCCCCCCCCCCGTGGGTGTGGGGGGGCCGCCCAAGCTGGAGGGGATAGCGGGCAGGAAGGGGGTATTGGGGCTAGCGGCGGGGAGGGGGGTCGGACCCCCCCCTCCCTCGCCTGGGTCCCCCGTCCTCCGCTCCCCTCCAGCTTGTTATGCGCGCTGGCTGGCTGGCTGCAGCTGTAAGAGGCAACGGGCGGGGATCACTCACCTCTTCCTCGTTCAGCCTGCGCTCCACTGACGTCACTTCCTGCTACGCCGCAGGAAGTGACGTCAGTGGAGCGCACGTTGGAACGAGGAAGAGGTGAGTGATCCCCGCCCGTTGCCTCTTACAGCCGCAGCCAGCCAGCCAGCGCGCATAACAAGCTGGAGGGGAGCGGAGGACGGGGGACCCAGGCGAGGGAGGGGGGGGTCCGACCCCCCTCCCCGCCGCTAGCCCCAATATCCCCTTCCTGCCCGCTATTACCTCCAGCTCGGGCGGCACTCCACACCCACGGACGGGCGGGTGCCGCCCCCTCAGAAGCGCCGCCTGAGGTAAACGTTTCACCCCGCCTCATGGGCGGGCCGGCCCTGATTGTAGGGAGGTAGGTGGGGTGAGGACACGGAAGGTGCACCTTTTCACTGCATCTGTGTGACTGCACATTGTATTATACCACCAGTCACTGCATACCTTTCACTGCATCTGTGTGACAGCACACTGTTTTATATACCAGTCAGTGCATACCTTTTCACTGCACCTGTGTGACTGCACATTGTATTATATCACCAGTCACTGCATATCTTTCACTGCATCTGTGTGACAGCACACTGTTTTATATACCAGCCAGTGCATACCTTTTCACTGCATCTGTGTGACTGCACATTGTATTATACCAGCAGTCAGTGTATACCTTTCACTGCATCTGTGTGACTGCACATTGTATTATACCAGCAGTCAGTGTACACGTTTCACTGCATCTGTGTGATTGCACATTGTATTATACCAGCAGTCAGTACCTTTCACTGCATCTGTGTGACTGTACATTGTATTATACCACCAGTCACTGCATACCTTTCACTGCATCTGTGTGACTGCACATTGTATTATACCAGCAGTCAGTGTATACATTTCACTGCATCTGTGTGACTGCACATTGTATTATACCAGCAGACTATTATACCAGCAGTCAGTGTATACCTTTCACTGCATCTGAGTGACTGCACATTGTATTATACCAGCAGTCAGTGCATACCTTTAACTTCATCCCCCCCCAATATGGACAAAACAACAGGCAGAGGCAGTGCCAGAGGCAGGCCACCCGGCAGGTCTGTTCAAGGTCGTGCTGACGTGATTTCGTGCGGCCCTCGACCAAAGTACAGTGTTCAGAAGGCACGTGCCATCAATTCCCAAGATTGTCAGGATGTAGTTGACTATTTAACCACTTGAGGACCACAGCCTTTTCGCCCCATAAGGACCAGAGCCTTTTTTTCCATTCAGACCACTGCAGCTTTCACGGTTTATTGCTCAGTCATACAACCTACCACCTAAATGAATTTTACCTCCTTTTCTTGTCACTAATACAGCTTTCTTTTGGTGCTATTTGATTGCTGCTGCGAGTTTTAGTTTTTATTATATTCATCAAAAAATACATGAATTTTGTCAAAAAAATGATTTTTTTTTTACTTTCTGAGGTGACATTTTTCAAATAAAGTAAAATTTCTGCATACATTTTTGTCCAAATTTATTGTGCTACATGTCTTTGATAAAAAAAAAAATCCATTCAGTGTATATTTATTGGTTTGGGTAAAAGTTATAGCGTTTACAAACTATGGTGCCAAAAGTGAATTTTCCCATTTTGAAGCATCTCTGACTTTTCTGACCACCTATCATGTTTCATGAGGTGCTAAAATTCCAGGATAGTATAAATACCCCCCAAATGACCCCATTTTGGAAAGAAAACATCCCAAAGTATTCACTGAGAGGCATGGTGAGTTCATAGAAGATTTTATTTTTTGTCACAAGTTAGCGGAAAATGACACTTTGTGAAAAAAAAAAAAAGTTTCCATTTCTTCTAACTTGCGACAAAAAAAAATTAAATCTACAACGGACTCACTGTGCTCCTCTCTGAATACCTTGAAGTGTCTACGTTCCAAAATGGGGTCATTTGTGGGGTGTGTTTACTGTCCTGGCATTTTGGGGGGTGCCTAATTGTAAGCACACCTGTAAAGCCTAAAGGTGCTCATTGGACTTTGGACCCCTTAGCGCAGTTAGGCTGCAAAAACGTGCCACACATGTGGTATTGCCGTACTCAGGAGAAGTAGTATAATGTGTTTTGGGGTGTATTTTTACACATACCCATGCTGGGTGGGAGAAATATCTCTGTAAATGACAATGTTTTCATTTTTTTTACACACAATTGTCCATTTACAGAGATATTTCTCCCACTCAGCATGGGTATGTGTAAAAATACACCCAAAAACACATTATACTACTTCTCCTGAGTACGGCGATACCACGTGTGACACTTTTTTGCACCCTAACTGCGCTAAGGGGCCCAAAGTCCAATGAGTACCTTTAGGATTTCACAGGTCATTTTGCGACATTTGGTTTCAAGACTACTCCTCACGGTTTAGGGCCCCTAAAATGCCAGGGCAGTATAGGAACCCCACAAATGACCCCATTTTAGAAAGAAGACACCCCAAGGTATTACGTTACGAGTTTGGTGAGTTCATAGAAGATTTTATTTTTTGTCACAAGTTAGCGGAAATTGATTTTAATATTTTTTTTTTCACAAAGTGTCATTTTCCGCTAACTTGTGACAAAAAATAAAATCTTCTATGAACTAAAATCTTCTATGAATTGATTTTTTTTACACACAATTGTCCATTTACAGAGCGATTTCTCCCACCCAACATGGGTATGTGTAAAAATACACCCCAAAACACATAATACTACTTCTTCTGAGTACGGAGATACCACATGTGTGACACTTTTTTGCAACCTAGGTGCGCTAAGGGGCCTAACGTCCTATTCACAGGTCATTTTGAGGCATTTGGATTCTAGACTTCTCCTCACGGTTTAGGGCCACTAAAATGCCAGGGCAATATAGGAACCCCACATGTGACCCCATTTTAGAAAGATAACACCCCAAGGTATTCTGTTAGGAGTATGGTGAGTTCATAGAAGATTTTTTTTGTCACAAGTTAGCGGAAATTGACACTTTGTGAAAAAGAAAACAATACATATCAATTTCCGCTAATTTGTGACAAAAAATAAAATCTTCTATGAACTCGTCATACACCTAACAGAATACCTTGGGGTGTCTTCTTTCTAAAATGGGGTCACTTGTGGGGTTCCTATACTGCCCTGGCATTTTAGGGGCCCTAAACCGTGAGGAGTGGTCTTGAACCCAAATTGTAATAGATAGCGGAGATGCCGCCGCAGCGGTGAGCGGCATGACAGCTGTCTCCGCGTCTCAGCCGGCAGCCTCCGCTGCGCAGTTACATAGTGGAGTTTTGCCTGGTCCTTCAGTTGCACATAGACTGAGGGCTACGCGCGCGCGCGCCAGGCGACAGGACCTTTATGCAAATAGAAGGGGAGTCAGCTGATCGGCCGGTCAGCTGACTCCAGCAGTGCTCATGATTGGCTGAGTGACTGGGGCGGCGCTGTGGGGCGCTCTCAGTATATATAGGACCTGCCTGTCAGTAGCTCCTCGTCTGCTGTTGCAAATGCTACGTGTTAGCACTCAGACCTTAGTCAGATCCCAAAGTGTGCTAGAACCAGCAGGAGCTGGGGATCCACACTTAGTCAGATTCTGTTGATAGCTAAAGTACTAATTGAATTGTATTATTTGTTATGACCTTCTGCTAGCCTTGACTACTCTTCTGCTTACTGATTCTGTGCTTCTGCCTATCTGATCCTGTTGCCGACTCAGCCTGAACACTACTCTGATTTAAGCCTTCTGTCTTTGTACCGTATCTGTCCGTTTGTTGCCGAATCTGCTTGTCTGACTCTCCTGCCCTCACCAGTGAGCCTAGTCCCTGGTGAGGGATTCTCTGTACAGCTTAATCACCTGCTCCTCAGGTGACAAGTAGCTGCAGTACAGTCTTAATCACCTGCTCCTCAGGTGACCAGTAGCTGCAGTACAGTCTTAATCACCTGCTCCTCAGGTGACTAGTAACTACGGTACTGTCCTCATCACCTGCTCCTCAGGTGATTAGGAGCTGCAGTACAGTCTTGATCTCCTGCCCCTCAGGTGATCACCTGCTGCACTACAGTCTGAATCACCCGCTCCACGGGTGATCAGTATACGTTGCCTTACTGTGCACCACCCACTCCTTGGGTGAACTGATTACTAGTTCATCTGCATCTCCAGCTTGCTGGAGTGCTGATCCCTGTGTTCTATAGAGATTTCTCCCTCTACCAGCTTCTCTGGGGGAGTTGTTATCTCTATCTGTATTACTGTTGCACCAAACACCTATCTTTACATCTGGTTGTCCTGTGTCTCGCTATACTGGCATTATTGGTGATTCTGCAGATCACCACATAATCAGAAAATCTGTTCTTGTTGACACCAATCGTTACACAAATGTCTCCAAATGACCTGTGAAATCCTAAAGGTACTCATTGGACTTTGGGCCCCTTAGCGCAGTTAGGCTGCAAAAAAGTGCCACACATGTGGTACTGTCGTGCTCAGAAGAAGTAGTATAATGTATTTTGTGGTGCATTTTTACATATACCCATGCTGGGTCAGAGAAATATCTCTGTAAATGACAAATTTTTGATTTTTTTTTTTACACACAATTGTCCAATTACAGAGAGATTTCTCCCACCCAGCATGGGTATGTGTAAAAATACACCCCAAAACACATTATACTACTTCTCCTGAGTACAACGATACCACATGTGTGACACTTTTTGCTGCCTAGGTGCGCTAAGGGGCCCAACGTCCTATTCACAGGTCATTTTGAGGCATTTGTTTTCTAGACTACTCCTCACGGTTTAGGGCCCCTAAAATGCCAGGGCAGTATAGGAACCCCACAAGTGACCCCATTTTAGAAAGAAGACACCCCAAGGTATTCCGTTAGGTGTATGGTGAGTTCATAGAAGATTTTATTTTTTGTCACAAGTTAGTGAAAAATGACACTTTGTGAAAAAAACAATAAAAATCAATTTCCGCTAACTTTTGACAAAAAATAAAATCTTCTATGAACTCGTCATACACCTAACAGAATACCTTGGGGTGTCTTTTTTTCTAAAAAGGGGTCACTTGTGAGGTTCCTATGCTGCCCTGGCATTTCATGGGCCCAAAACCGTGAGTAGTCTGGAAACCAAATGTCTCAAAATGACTGTTCAGGGGTATAAGCATCTGCAAATTTTGATGACCGGTGGTCTATGAGGGGGCGAATTTTGTGGAACCGGTCATAAGCAGGGTGGCCTCTTAGATGACAGGTTGTATTGGGCCTGATCAGATGAATAGGAGTGCTAGGGGGGGGTGACAGGAGGTGATTGATGGGTGTCTCAGGGGGTGGTTAGAGGGGAAAATAGATGCAATCAATGCACTGGGGAGGTGATCGGAAGGGGGTCTGAGGGGGATCTGAGGGTTTGGCCGAGTGATTAGGAGCCCACACGGAGCAAATTAGGGGCTGATCTGATGGGTAGGTGTGCTAGAGGGTGACAGGTGGTGTGATTAGTGGGAGGAATAGATGCAAGCAATGCACTGGCGAGGTGGTCAGGGCTGGGGTCTGAGGGCGTTCTGAGGGTGTGGGCGGGTGATTGGGTGCCCTAGGGGCAGATAGGGGTCTAATCTGATGGGTAGCAGTGACAGGTGGTGACAGGTGGTGATTGATGGGTGATTGATGGGTAATTAGTGGGTGTTTAGAGGAGAGAACAGATGTAAACAATGCACTTGGGAGGTGATCTGACGTCGGGTCTGTGGGCGATCTGATGGTGTGGGTGGGTGATCAGATTCCCCTCAAGGGGCTGGTTAGGGGCTGATTGATGGGTGGCAGTGACAGGGGGTGATTGATGGGTGATTGACAGGTGATTGACAGGTGATCAGTGGGTTATTACAGGGAAGAACAGATGTAAATAATGCACTGGCGAATTGATAAGGGGGGTCTGAGGGCAATCTGAGCGTGTGGGCGGGTTATTGGGTGCCCGCAAGGGGCATATTAGGGTCTAATCTGATGGGTAACAGTGACAGGTGGTGATAGGGTGTGATTGATGGGTGATTGATGGGTAATTAGTGGGTGTTTAGAGGAGAGAACAGATGTAAACAATGCACTTGGGAGGTGATCTGACGTCGGGTCTGCGGGCGATCTGATGGTGTGGGTGGGTGATCAGATTGCCCACAAGGGGCAGGTTAGGGGCTGATTGATGTGTGGCAGTGACAGGGGGTGATTGATGGGTGATTGACAGGTGATTGACAGGTGATCAGTGGGTTAATACAGGGGGGATGGATGCATACAGTACACAGGGGGGGGGGGGTCTGGGGAGAATCTGAGGGGTGGGGGGGGTGATCAGGAGTCCCCAGGGGGCAGTTTACGGAATACAAAAAATAGCATTGACAGATAGTGACAGGGAGTGATTGATGGGTGATTAGGGGGGTGATTGAGTGCAAACAGTGGTCTGGGGGGTGGGCAGGGGGGGTCTGAGGGGTGCTGTGGGTGATCAGGGGGCAGGGGGGTGCAGATCAGTGTGTTTGGGTGCAGACTAGGGTGGCTGCAGCCTGCCCTGGTGGTCCCTCGGACACTGGGACCACCAGGGCAGGAGGCAGCCTGTATAATACGCTTTGTATACAATACAAAGCGTATTATACACTTTGTATGCAGCGATCTGGACGCTAGTAACCCGCCGGCGCTTCCGAACGGCCGGCGGGTTACAGCGCGAGGGGGGAGGAGCCTGTCACCAGGGGCTGATCTCATCACGAATGACGCGATCGCCGCATAACCACGCCCACCGCCGCCACCCGTATTGCGGTCGTTTGGGCCCAGCCCTTGCCGCCGCCCATCGGCTGGGGGCGGTCCTCAAGTCGTTAACACAGAACCCCTCATCTTCCTCAGCTTCCGCACGGAACCGTGACATATCTTCCTCCTCCTGCTCTGATTCTGGCACCCCACTTAACACTCAGCCGGCAGCCATCACTGCTACTACTAGCACCACATCCGCTCCATTTGACAGTTTGCAGGAGTTATTTGGTGGAAAATTAACTGATTCACGGCCATTATTGTTACAAGATGAAGGCGCTAAACTTGGTACACCACCTCATATGTCTGAGTTAGGTGTCAGTATGGACGTAAGGTGTGAGGATGATGAAGTACCTGTTGTTGGTGCAGTTTTGGAGGTGTCTGATACAAGCGAAGCTGTGGATGATGATTATGATGATGATGATGATACTGCCATGGATGTCACGTGGGTTCCCAATAGAAAAAGACAACATGAACAGGGGGACATTTCAGAGGGGGAGTCAGAGAGGAGTAGGAGGAGACGAGTTGCTGAAAGAAGCAGGGGGAGCTTGTCGTTAGAAACAGCTTGTGGCAGTGTCCAGGAGCATGTATCGCCACCTATGGACAGCCAGCCAACATGCCCTTCAAGGTCAACTGCTGCCGCCACCACCACAGTGCCATCATCCTAGGGCTCAGCCGTGTGGAGTCATTTAGAATCATTTAGAATGCTGAGTAGTGTGTAAACTGCAAATATTAGAAAATGATGCAATGTTATAAAAAAAACTATATAACTGAAAATAAAAATGAGAATATTTTCTTTGCTACTAATGTTCTAGTAATTATCCGTAATACACAAGCAATTCATTATATCATAATTTTTTTTTTCACTTCAGTGTTTCTTTAAATGCTAGGTTTCAGATAGGTTGTAGTAAACTACACCAACACTGTTCTGCTAATTAAAAAAAACTTTGGGCTATAGGAGGGTACTGTGATGGGAGAACTGTTCTCTAAAAGGTTTCCTTTCCGAGGTTTTATAAACTGAGGAGTCGGATGAGTTTTGTACCGACTCCAGAGCCCTGGTACAGACACAGAGTCAGTACTCATTTTCGTATACTTCGATTATGGAAAAGAGAATGCAGGGACAGCATACAGTGCATACACAGACTGCACTGTCTGTCATCTCCATTCATGCGCAGCGATTCTGCACTGAATCGTCGCGCATGGTTTGCTGCATTTCGTGGAGTTTCAGCCCGCGATCCCATTCTTTAATGAATAAGATAGCAAGCCCCGCAGGGAGTCACGCGCAACGCAGAGCCACGGGGCTCTGCGCTCTGATGGAAACAAGCCCTCAGCTGTACAGTTGTTGACATATTGTTGCTATTTGGGGAGGCGGAAGGGTCTACTACAGAGTGGTGCAGACATTACAGAGCAAGAAGAAAGATACTGGCTGTTGCTTAGACAAGTTGATTTGATTGGAAGATTTCTTGCCTGGCAGGAGTCGGGCTACTGTACAGTACACACGCTGGATTTTTGGCTGAGGCGGTCATTATCAGCTGCCCCAGTTGACTTTAATCTAGCTTGTACAGGATCTTCTAAAAAAATTAGCATATTGTGATAAAGTTCATTATTTTCTGTAATGTACTGATAAACATTAGAATTTCATATATTTTAGATTCATTACACACAACTGAAGTAGTTCAAGCCATTTATTGTTTTAATATCGATTTTGGCATACAGCTCATGAAAATCCAAAATTCCTATCTCAAAAAAATAAGCATATTTTATCCGACCAATAAAAGAAAAGTGTTTTTAAAACAAAAAAAAAGTCAACCTTCAAATAATTATGTTCAGTTATGCACTCAATACTTGGTCGGGAATCCTTTTGCAGAAATGACTGCTTCAATGCGGCGTGGCATGGAGGCAATCAGCCTGTGGCACTGCTCAGGTGTTTTGGAGGCCCAGGATGCTTCGATAGCGGCCTTAAGCTCATCCAGAGTGTTGGGTCTTGCGTCTCTCAACTTTCTCTTTACATTATCCCACAGATTCTCTATGGGGTTCAGGTCAGGAGAGTTGGCAGGCCAATTGAGCACAGTAATACCATGGTCAGTAAACCATTTACCAGTGGTTTTGGCACTGTGAGCAGGTGCCAGGTCGTGCTGAAAAATGAAATCTTCATCTCCATAAAGCTTTTCAGCAGATGGAAGCATGAAACCACTTTTGAACCAGAAACAGCAGCAGAAGCGCCTGACCTGGGCTACAGAGAAGCAGCACTGAACTGTTGCGCAGTGGTCCAAAGTACTTTTATCGGATGAAAGCAACTTTTACATGTCATTCGGAAATCAAGGTTCCAGAGTCTGGAGGAAGACTGGGGAGAGGGAAACACCAAAATGCCTGAAGTCCAGTGTCAAGTACCCACAGCCAGTGATGGTCTGGGGTGCCATGTCAGCTGCTGGTGTTAGTCCACTGTGTTTTATCAAGGGCAGGGTCAATGCAGCTAGCTATCAGGAGATTTTGGAGCGCTTCATGCTTCCATCTGCTGAAAAGCTTTATGGAGATGAAGATTTCATTTTTCAGCATGACCTGGCACCTGCTCACAGTGCCAAAACCACTGGTAAATGGTTTACTGACCATGGTATTACTGTGCTCAATTGGCCTGCCAACTCTCCTGACCTGAATCCCATAGAGAATCTGTGGGATATTGTGAAGAGAAAGTTGAGAGACGCAAGACCCAACACTCTGGATGAGCTTAAAGAGACTCTGTAACAAATTTTTCAGCCTTAGTTCTTCTATCCTATAAGTTCCTATGCCTGTTCTAATGTGCTCTGGCTTACTGCAGCCCTTCCCAATTGCACTGTCTCTGTAATAAATATTATCTTATTTCCTCTGTCGTGTCTGTCGGGCTAAGGCTTGAATGTGTGGAATGTGCAGGGCTGCTTGTGATAGGATAGAAGAGATACACACCCTCTGCAGGCCCCCTGCACACTCTGTATGACTCACACACTCTGTTTTTGTGAGCCTATCACAAAGCTGGTTAGTTTGTTTGTAAACACTGCCTGAACTGTTAATTACAAGCCAGGATTGCAGCAGAGAGTGGCAGAAACAGCACAGAGGGGCACAGGAGAAAATAAGGAATAGAATGGTATGCTTTTTAGTGTAAGAATATTAGAGTACAGATTCTCTTTAACCTGCTGGGCGGTCTGGACGAGCTCAGCTCGTCCAGTACCGCCGGAGCCTACCGCTCAGGCCCTGCTGGGCCGATTTGGCTCAAATAAAAAGCAGCACACGCAGCCGGCACTTTGCCAGCCGCGTGTGCTGCCTGATCGCCGCCGCTCTGCGGCGATCCGCCGCGAGCAGCGGCGAAAGAGGGTCCCCCCAGCCGCCTGAGCCCAGCGTAGCCGGAACAAAAAGTTCCGGCCAGCGCTAAGGGCTGGATCGGAGGCGGCTGACGTCAGGACGTCGGCTGACGTCGATGACGTCACTCCGCTCGTCGCTATGGCGACGATGTAAGCAAAACAAGGAAGGCCGCTCATTGCGGCCTTCCTTGTTTATTCTGGGCGCCGGAGGCGATCGGAAGAACGCCTCCGGAGCGCCCTCTAGTGGGCTTTCATGCAGCCAACTTTCAGTTGGCTGCATGAAATAGTTTTTTTTTTATTAAAAAAAAACCCTCCCGCAGCCTGCCTGGCGATCTTAATAGAACGCCAGGCAGGTTAAGGCCGCTATCGAAAAAACATCCTGGGCCTTCATAACACCTGAGCAGTGCCACAGGCTGATTGCCTCCATTTCTGCAAAAGGACTCCCAACCAAGTATGGAGTGCATAACTGAACATAATTATTTGAAGGTTGACTTTTTTTGTTTTAAAAACACTTTTCTTTTATTGGTCGTATGAAATATGCTAATTTTTTGAGATAGGAATTTAGGGTTTTCATGAGCTGTATGCCAAAATCATCAATATTAACACAATAAAAGGCTTGAACTACTTCAGTTGTGTGTAATGAATCTAAAATATATGAAAGTCTAATGTTTATCAGTACATTACAGAAAATAATGAACTTTATCACAATATGCTATTTTTTTTTTAGAAGAACCTGTACTGTAGGGTGGGGAAATGAGTTGAACTTACCCGGGGCTTCTAATGGTCCTCTGCAGACATCCTGTGCCCGCGCAGCCACTCACCTGTGCTCTGGGCCCCGCCTCCGGTTCATTTCTGGTATTTATGACTCTAAAGTCAGAAAACCACTGCGCCTCCCGCTGACGTCACCAAGAGTGTATTGCGCAGGCCCAGTATGCTCCTGGTGACGTCAGCGGGAGCGAGGACACAGCCGTGCAGGCACAGTGGTTTTCCGACTTTAAAGTCGGAAATTCCAGAAGTGAAGCGGAGGCGGGGCCCAGAACATTGTGAGTGGCTGCACGGGCACAGGATGTCTGCGGGGGACCTTTAGAAGGCCCGAGTAAGTTCAACTAATTTTCCCCTGACCCCCTACAGTATTCCTTTTAAGGTAGGGGAAGTAATTGAATATGCAATAAGACGTAAAGTTGTAGTGCAACAGGCATGCTATCTGCAAACATTTCCATGTGACTCTTGATGGGTAAAAATGAATTGCTGTTAACACAGCCTCAAGGAGAGGAACAATAACTTTATTGAGACACAACAACTAGAATGCAGTAATTGCATTTTTACATAAAAAGTGAAACTTTCGACCACAAAAGTAAACTTTCACTTTAGCTATTGCTACCAAATTTTTATTTTATTTAGGAATCCTGTATGCTTTTATCTGCAGCATCCATGTCCAGATCCAGAACCAGAGATGATTACAGCATCGTGTAGCCCTCAATCTTGATATAACACGGCGCTCACACCACCACCTAAATTGACAGGGGTAAAGAGTTCACGCCTGGTTCTAGATCATGTGACTTTTATTAGCCAAGCAATAGAATAGAGATGGGAAGTTCGGATCTTTTCAATGATCCGGATGATTCGAATCGGATCATTGAAGAGATCCGGATCTTTGATTCGAATCTCGGATCATTTTACTACCGGAAGCATTCGGGGTGAAATGAACAGCAGGACAGGTCTGTGGACAGGAGAAGGGGAGGGAGTGGACACACAGAGAAGGGGAGAAGATGGACAGAGGGCGGGGAGTGGACAGGGAAGGGAGGAGGGACGAGCAGAAATGTTTGCACGTAATACCCACATGCTGAAGTCATATGCTTTACATATATTTCACATATATGTTTATCTGTACACAGTGAAAGAAAGCATTCCCAGAAGATAAGTGCAGCTGTTTAGTGCGGAGTGCAGGAGGATTACATTGCCTTTCAATCACAGTGTCTGCAAAGTTACTGAGCTGTGCTGAGCCAAAAGCTTCCCATGTGATCACTGTGCAGCACTACGGAACAGCGAGCCTGTAATGGGCAGCATGTTATAGCCAGTATGTGTGCTCTACACATATCTGGCAGTGGCACCCATGTCCCCTCTCTCTCATCTACCTGTCTCCCTGCAAGGCTGCCTCCCATACAACAGAGCGATCCATCTCAGCTCTGCTTCCAGGACCCCGCTGCCCGCTGAGAGGGGGCGTGTCGCTCCTGGCCCCGCCCCTTTTGCGATCCGAATCACTCATTTTGATGATTCGGATGATCGACTCATAAAATAGATTCGGATCAAAGATCCGAATCGTTCATGATCCGGACAACACTACAATAGAAGGCGAAGGTACCGCCAATCAGCAGAGTCGTTAGTAAATGCGTTCCAGTGGTAAAGTGCCGTGCGCTCCAGCACTGGTGTAGACGGTGCTGCTGTCCAAGAATGGATTCCGGGCCAGAGGAGCTGATGCCGCGGTTGCTGCCGGTGGGGGACTGTGATCTCTCGGAAGATTATGACCCTGCAGTGCCGCCCAGGACCCCTCAGGAGTATCTGAGGCGGGTGCAGTAAGTAGCCCCACTCTAGTATGGTTGGGGATGCCTGCTGACAGTGATACCTACCGTGTGTGACCAGCTTCCATCTGATGCCATCACGTTGTGTATAGCCTGCAGGTCTTTCTCCCACCACACTGCTGTCAGTGCTTTGTATGCAGATACAGTGCCTGGTTGTCCACAGCACTCGCCAGGAGGTGGCTGTGGACATAAGCTGGGTTCTGATAAAGGCTGCTATACACTGGCTGATTTTTACACACATTGCTTGAAATATTTCGTCCAGAATTTGGCAGAAAATATAAAAGCAAAGCAAACTCTTTCCTACTGTCCAATACAGCACAAAATGCTGTTGAAGTCTGTCCAGTGTGGCTAAACATCAATGTTTTGTGCTGTATTAGGCAGCAAAAAAGAACAACTTGCTTTGCTTGTTCTATCACAAATTGGTGCCAGTGTAGTTGGCGCCAGTCTACTTTAGGGGACCCAATTTGAAACCTAGGGAACATTTCTTCAATCACAGTATGAAGTGTTGTGATTTGCTGAATTGTGGTGTCTTATCTGAAACCTAGAGGTTGGAGAGGGTGCTGTCCACCCTATCATCTTAGTACATATATGTCAAACTCTGACCCTAAGGGCCTTTAAATTGGTACCCCCTGAACCCCCCCCCCCTCCCCCAGTGGTTCCCCACTTTGCATTATGTTTGGCCCACTCTAGACCATCAGGGAAACTATTGGAGGTGAAGCCCTAGAACACCAGGGAAGCCATATGGGGAGGTAGGGGGAAAGCACTAAACACTATGGAACTGTATAGAGGAAGGTGGGGGCCACTAGATGTCAGGAAAATGTATAGGGGAGGAACGATCACTAGACACTAGGGAACTGTATAGGGAAGGGAGGAGGACCACTAGACACTGGGGAACTGTATGTTCTTGCTAGGTTCATTTAAACTATCACCCTGTGGAGTTATATCATGGTAGTCGCTGTCCTCAGATGTAGCATTTTGTTTGCCGTGGGATAACACCACCACGTGTCAAACAATGACACGTGTTGTGTTACCAAACACTGTCATGATTCTACTGCACAAAATTCCATCTGAAAGGTGCTCACGGGCAGCAGCCAGGAGGCTGAACTGGCAAACATTGTGCAGTTCAACCGTCTGTGAAAAAGAGGCTTAATTTGTGACCAGCAGCACACAGATTATTCCTCTGGTCTCTGTTCCTGTAAACATCAGTGTAAAGGCTCAGTAACGCCAGATGTGTACCTGAGAAGTTACTTAACACATTTATCAGCTTACTGGAAACACAGCTGACGGGCTAGATTTCAGGACACCTATTTACCATGTGATTTGGGCCTTAAAATAATCAGCTGCAGTTTTGAGTGATGTGGAGCCTGCATTGCACTGGGTAGGAATGCCATGCACCACTCTATTTTCCAAGACCTCTACTCTAAATTGGGAATTGAAGTTTAAGGTGTCTAAATATGGATTGATTTCTTTTTTTAAAACTCTTCTTTAAACAATTAATTTGAAACTGTTGATTTAAAGTTACACCTTACCACAAATTTGAACGCACATGCACACACACGTAGCTGCGCTCTAAGGGCTGGTTCAGATGGACGTTTGAACCAGCTGGACGTGGCACCCTTGCATCTTGTTCCAAATGCTTTTTGCAAACTAGCATAAAAAGCTTTCGTCTGCTTTTGCCAGTGCTACCCAGTGTGCAGCGTTTTTCATCCCTGCAGAGGTACGCAGAAGCGTGGCGGTAAATGATCTTGGTGGCAACATGTTGTTAAGTTCTGGGCAGACAGTGGAAATCAGGCTCAAAACGCAGTGTTTGCACAAACTCCATTTAGCAATCACACCGACAGCTGTCCATCTAAATGGACCGTTAACCAACGAGCGCCAAGGCCATTGTGTACTGTCACAGAACTGTCCATGTGAATCAGCCCTAAACAGTTCATTTCTGCCTCTAGGCTTCTGAGATTGCCCTGCTTACTATATACAGCAGGGTGGGGCAGGGAGGCATCCATTGCTAGAAGAATACACAGCAGGGGATATTTCAAGAATAGGACATCACATTGAAAACAAAAGATACATTTGTAATCTGGTTTCTTTACTTTTGTTTGCTGTAGGATTGAAGCTGCACGATGCCCAGATGTAGTAATTGCTCAAATAGATCCCAAAAAACTACGAAAGAAGCAAACTGTCAGCATAGCAGTGAGTAAAACTTTGTGTGCCATTTATGTCGACTATTCAAATATATTCATTTTTGCCCTTGTAAGCTACTACTTTCAGAGATGCTAGTTTGACACATTTGCAGCTAGAAACTCAGTGAAGGATTGAATATAACCCTGTAATGAGAGGTTTTTAAAGTGGCAGTACAGAGTGTCCAGTTAAAGTGGACCTGGAGGATGGGGGGGGGGGGGATAGAGTTGGATACCTTATCCAGTAGTGGGAAGCTACTGGATAGTCCAGTGACTTCCGGGATCCTTTGTCCAGCCCACAGTTCCAGTGTGGGTTCCCTCTTATCTCGGCATGGGTCGAATATGTCTCTTTGTCCATGAGTGGCTGCGTGTGAGCGCATTTGGACTGCACATGTACAAGTAAGCCAAGCTGAAAATAAAAACCATGTTAAACTTTTACAGTATACAGTCACATGCTACAGGAGTTTGAAGACTGGGTGGTCCTGCATGATGGCTGCGGCCTGGGACTAACAGAGAGTGATTACCCTTTTTGCAGAATGGGGTACGCTTCTAAAAGAGGCGTGACACCGTGTGTGACATCGTATATTGTGATTGGTCTGAGGTTATGAGCATACCAAGGATTCAGTGAGATCATACTAATATTAGCCGGCATAGACTACAAACATAGTTTAAGCTCACAGAACTGCTGTGGTCCAGATCCCGAACATTGTAGGTCACGATTTATACACCGGACCTACATCTTGTGTACTGCCACCTATCAACTCATGGACTTCCCGGTTAAGCGAATGATGTGGAGGAGAGTGCATGTGCAGACCAGTCCATTTTAGGCATTTTAGGGGTCTCTCCTCACTACAGTGTGTTTTTAGTGTAAGGGTGGAAAGGCACTCAGAGGCTACCAGTTTGGCTACATGTATTTATGGAAGGTTATAAATATGTTTTGTATATTGTGAGAGCACTGTATGATTTGCATTGTCGTTACCAGTTCCTGCCAATTGTAGATGGCTTAGTTTATATTCTAAGAGGGTAATGCAGTGGTACATTATGTACAAACGATCATGTGCAAGTAAGGTCTGCATGTCCAGAAGAATGAAGTGCTCCTGGATCCATTCTTTTTGATGAAGTATTCTGACTTTTGATCATATTTGTATTAATGTCCACTAGCCACTCTGCTTATTTTAGACATTAAGAATGATCTGCTCATTAGTGTGTTTTCTCTATCACACCACAGCTATCAGGATGCCAGCCTGCCCCTGAAGGGTACTCGCCAAGTCTGCGGTGGCAGCAACAACAGGTGGCCCAGTTCTCTGTTGTTCGGCAGGTAAACGACCAGCGCAATATGCTAGCTCTGTGCTCATCTGGAAGCTTGTCTCAGTGCGCATCTTTCTCTGCTGTGTGTTCCTAATTTCTTGTTAACCACTTGCCGACCGCACACTCATAACGTGCGTCGGCAAAGTGGCAGCTGCAGGACCAGCGACGCAGTACTGCGTCGCCAGCTGCAGCCTAATTAATCAGGAAGCAGCCGCTCGTACGAGCGGCTGCTTCCTGTCAAATCACGGCGGGGGGCTCCGTGAATAGCCTGCGGGCCGCCGATGGCGGCTCGCAGGCTAGATGTAAACACAAGCGGAAATAATCCGCTTTGTTTACATTTGTACGGCGCTGCTGCGCAGCAGCGCCGTAAGGCAGATCGGCGATCCCCGGCCAATCAGCGGCCGGGGATCGCCGCCATGTGACAGGGGACGTCCTGTCACTGGCTGCACAGGACGGATAGCATCCCGTGCAGCCCGGATCTCCAGGGGAGGCAGCAGGTAGGAGAGGGAGGGGGGAATTTCGCCGCGGAGGGGGGCTTTGAGGTGCCCCCCCCCCCCCCCGCCACCCACAGCAGGCAGGAGAGATCAGACCCCCCCAGCACATCATCCCCATAGGGGGGAAAAAAGGGGGGCAATCTGATCTCCCTGCCTGCACCCTGATCTGTGCTGGGGGCTGCAGAGCCCACCCAGCACAGATCAATCAAACCAGCGCTGGTCCTTAAGGGTGGGTAAAGGGTGGGTCCTCAAGTGGTTAAACTCTCCTAGAGTATAGAAGGCACAAATGGCACAGAATGCATGAAGAAGTAGCGAGAGGCATTTTGTCACATGCTTAAAGTGTACCTGATATAAAACAAATGCAAGCATTTATACTTATATGGGGCTTCCTCCAGCCTCTTGTAGACAATGTGCTCCCTCGCTGTCCTCCCAGGCTGCTCCGTTGTCCCCCAGTTAGCTCACTGCGCATGTGTGCGCCCGACCCGTGTGCGCCCCCCCCCCCCAACTGCACTTCTGTGGCTGGAGCATTCTGCGCAGGTGCAGTTCGCTAAGGCACAAACACAGGGACAAAAACAAGGCACACCAAGATCCCCAATAGTGTAATATGTACTGGTGAATGGTTACTAGATAGAGTAAAAATTAATACTCACAAACCAGGGTTACCATTAGGCAACCACTGTAAAGGCAGGTGGGGAGATTTTTCTGACCCCACTCAGCAATAAGAAGTCGCTCTCTGTAGATGAGAAAAAGGGGGTTCAACCCTCCACCCAGGGTGGACTCAGTATTATGCAGGCGAACTGAGGCGCCAAAAAGATAAAAGGAAGCTAAATGAGCTTAAAAACCAAATTCTTGGTAAATAGAGGAGGTAGTGGTGGACTTGCCTCCTCCAAGTAGACACAAAACAACTGTAGTAAAGACAGTCAATATAGTTTATTTATGAACTCCAAATGTGCAACGCGTTTCGCAGGTTTGAACCCGCTTCATCAGGCAACAACAGAGCAATAGCATATGTGGTCAGTAGAAGAGACAGGCACCTCTGGGATCAGAGTTGTACAGGCTGTTTTGTGGTCCTGGGCCATATGCTGAACAATCCCAGGTGTATAATAAGAAAATCTTATATCTCTACCTATATTTAATGTATCTTCATGCTGTTTTGTTTTTTTAGAGTCTCAACAAGCACAGAAGTCACTGGAAATCCCAACCTTTAGATAGCAATGTTACAATGGTGAGTAAGTTACTATGTAGAGGGCCACCGTCTTGGCTGCTACAGGGAGTGTCTTTTTTGCAGGACCTTGTGGCTACGTTCAGTGGTGTGTTACAATGCAGCATAACAGCCACTGAACACACCTTGCCACGCTGCAGTGCCCCACCTATGCAACGTTCACAGTGTGGCAGGTACAATGTGTTATAATGGCATTCGCCATCCCAACGCAGTGCATGCGGTGCATTGCCACAAAACAAGCACGTTAATAAACTGTTCTAAGTCTGGCTGAAAAGAAAAATGGCACTAAAATCCAACAGCAGAGCTTCTGCCTGGCCAGCAACTTCCTCTTTCCTGGCAATAAGAGCAGGAGTAACACGGTACTTGTAATAGGACTTAACCACTTCCTGAAAAATGGAAGTTTTTAAACAGCCTGTTTTGTGCATCATTAGTGCAAATAACAAAGTGCACGTACACATTTAAACCCTCAGCCTACTGTAAAAAGTGGTTAACATAACAAACTAACTTTTTAGTAGTGGGAGTTTTTTTTAATCCCTTTTTAAAATCACAAGTCGCCTGACCAGTATCAAATGTAAACCAACATTCCTGGTCAAAAAGCTTGTATTAGTACAATGTCCACATAATTGTTAACATTACTTACTGCAGTAGATCTACGTCCCGCAGGACATCCTATGAAGTCCCTAAGGATGTAGATCCTCGTCTACTGCGGTGGATGGCCGCTGCGTTCCCATGGGGGTATTTATCGCCGCCCGTTACAGGGGAGATCTGTGAATGGGAAGGCAGTTCCTATTCATTGATCTAAGTCCCTGTGTCAGTGATTGCCCACATCAATGAGATGCCTGCATCGTAACTAAGAAAGTAACTCGTCCACCCATTATTTCACGTTCGTGAACTTATAGTACACTAATAGGAAATAATGTGCAAGGACATCTTGTGGCCAAATAGTAAAATTACACCTACATACATTTATTTTAAGACCTACACTTAAAATTAACTCCTCCTTACCCCCCCCCCCCCCCACACACACACACACACACACACTCACACACAGTACCCAAATACATTTTTTTTGCATTTAAAAAATAATAATAATAATTAAAAAATACATAATTACTTTAGGGACTGAACATTTTAAATATGCAGGTCAATAGGGTATATTACTGTTATTTTTAACATTATGGGCCTGTAATTAGTGATGGATGCAAAACTGAAAAAATGCAGCTTTATTTCCAAATAAAGTATTGGCGCCATACATTGTACTAGGGAAATATTTTAAATGTTGCAATTACTGGGTAAATGTGTGGCTTTTATCCACAGTAGAACATTTTATTTTAAAATAAAAAAAAAATGGCTGAAATGAACTTTTTTTTTTTTTTCTCATACATATATACGCTTTTTATGTTTACACTTTTAGCCAAGCATAGAGGATGAAGAAAGTTGGAAAAAGTTTTGCCTCGGTGAGAAGTTATATTCTGATTTGGCTGCTGCCTTTAACGCTGAAAACCAAAACCCAGGTATCGACTATATTAAGGTAAGCCTCGTCAGTGGTGTGTACACTTTCATCCACAATGTACAGTCAGCAGTGTGTAGGCTGGTTGGCATATTTTGTTCTATAAGAAATCAATGTAGTTAAAATGGTTTGTTTTAAACTTACTGAAGTCAAACATTTTTTCTTTCATAGCACAAATAAGAAATGTATTATAAGTACACATATGGGCATTTTGGTGGGTGGAAGACACCTTTCTGTAAGGTAAAGCTCTGAGTGTCTGGACAGAGCACTGCTTCTGTTATCAGTAGTACCGTATTTTTCGCCGTATAAGACGCACTTTTTCTTCCCCAAAATGTTGGGGGAAAAGTGGGTGTGTCTTATGCGGCGAAGGTACGGATTTCGGGATGCAGAGGTGCGCAGGGAAGCAGTATATACATTACCTGCTCCTGCCGCCGCGCTCCTGGCTACAATCCTGGCTCCCCGATCCTCTTCTTCCATCTACCGCTGCCCGCTGCTGCCCCCGCCGAACATCGCTGGCCGGTCTTAATTAGCCGCATGGATACGCTATCAGCACACCACGTGCCGGGGTCACGCATGCCGCCGAACGCTGGCCGGTCCTAATTAGCCGCGCAGGGATACACTATCAGCACACCACGTGCGCCGGGGTCACACATACGCATGTGTGACCCGGCGCACGCTGATAGCGTATCCCTGCGCAGCTAATTAGGACCGGCCAGCGTTGTTCGCGGCATGCGTGACCCCGGCACGTGGTGTGCTGATAGCGTATCCATGCGGCTAAGACCGGCCAGCGATGTTCGGCGGGGGCAGCAGCGGGCAGCGGTAGATGGAAGAAGAGGATCGGGGAGCCAGGAGCGCGGCGGCAGGAGCAGGTAATGTATGTGTACTCACGCTGCCTGCACAGGGGGACACCGGCACTGGAGGACACACGGACAACAGGGGGCCACAGGCACAGGGGACGCTGCCACAACAGGGGGGCACTGCCACAACAGGGGGACGGGGGACACTGGCACAGGGGGACACGGCAGGCAGAACAGGGGGACACGGCAGGCAGAACAGGGGGACACAGCAGGCAGAACAGGGGGACACAGCAGGCAGAACAGGGGGACACAGCAGGCACAGTGGGACACAGCAGGCACAGGGAGACACAGCACAGGACCAGCATAGGGGGACACAGGAACAGCCAATCACTACACTGACCACATAGAGGAACATAGGCAGGCAGGCAACATGGGAACTACCAATCATAACACTGTCCCCTTATGTGGTGTAATAGTATGTAATGTAACTGGAAAGGGGGGGTAAAAAGTCCTTAAGACACACCTGCATCATAGACACACCTAGGTTTAGTTATTTTTTTTCTTTTTTTTCCTGATTTTTGCCCTCTAAATCTGGGTGCGTCTTATATGCCGGAGCGTCTTATACGGCGAAAAATATGGTATTTTTAGGTTATCACATGAAAATAACCTGACACGCACCTCCTTGTAAGCTCTATTTAGCCCTACATAATATGTCTCATTGTGTCTCTAAGAAATACACTATTTTGTGGATAGAGGCAGCTTTTAATGGGCTAAATGTTTATAAATTTAAGTGAGTGCAAAAAATCAAGTTGCAAGAGTTTCTTGAAACTACAATGCCTTGTGCAACCAATGCAACTTTTAGTCCGATTAACGGTCGAATCAATAATTTCTGACAGGTCCTATTTGATATCTGATCGTTTTTCTGATCAATTTTCCACTCACTTGTATATAAAATCAATCAGAAAAATGATCGGAAAACAGGTCAGACCTGTCAGAAATTATTCAACCTTCGATCTGATGGGAAATTGCATTGTGTGAACCAGGCATAATGCTAGGTACACGCCATAAAATTTTCTATTGGGAAAACAAAATCTATCTGGCAGGTAAATCTTAACAGAAAATTTGTATGGTGTGAACCAGGCATAAAGCATGTTTGAGCCAATTCCAGACAACGTTTTCCTAGTTCTGTGTAGACACTTTATCTGAGGTTGTTGTTGTTTTATCTGAACCTTAAAGCGGACCCAAACCAAACTTTTTTTTTTTAATTACAAATATTTAGTTGCAGCACTCTGACACATAGAAAGATAAATAAACACTCCTTCAAGTCTATGAGCATTTCAGTGCATGCTTTTCACCCTTCTCTTTTCATAACTAGGATTATACTGGGGGCAGCCATTATTAATTCCTCCATTGCCAGACGCCAACTACTTCACCAGTTTGCCGGATTTTGTCCCGGCAATTTGAAAGGAAGGGATGGGTTCCTCCAATAAATGTAAAATATTTTATATTTGTCATCATGCAGCTGAAAAAAGGCTGCTATTTATTATTATAATTTAGAAAATAGATTTTATTTCTGAAGTCTTGTATTTTTAATTTGGGTCCACTTTAACTGATGTCAATCCCTTTCAAAGTCCCTGGAGCAAAGCCTCGTGCACATACTAGGTAATCTTTTTGGCACCGTCTTGATCAAGAATCTAGCATGTGTACAGCTGCCCTTTGGCGTTTAGTGATCTCTCCCAGATCACTGAATGACGAGCCACTCCGTTATGGACACATTACGGGGCCCATACACTCAGCCGATTTTCTGATCGATCATAATTGGTCGATTGCAAATCAGTTGACCGGCCGATTTCGATTAATTTCAATCGATCTGGCAGGGTGGAAAATCTAGGTCGATCTGTTGAGATTGCTTATACTTTTGCATTGGCCCTAATGGAAATCTGATGGCAAAAAAATGCCATCAGATCGATTTTTCAATAGATTTCAAACTGAAATCTATTGGAATTCAATCCTAGTAAAAAATGTTCCTAAGCACATCAGATAGATAAGAAATCTATCTGATGATCTATCTGCTGCTAATCTAATGAGTGTATGGCCTTAGCCAACTGAAGCCATTCACCACATTGTCCCTGCCTGCACAGTGCTTATACCCCGCAGTGTCTCTCTAAAGAGAATAGCAACAATCTAGCATGTGTATAAAGGAGTTCTCTTGTATTTTTAAAAAAATCTAAAACTGTCACTTACCTATATAAAGCCTTAATAAATTATGATTGGCCAATCACTGACCAATTTTATCACCTCCCATGTAGCATGAGGGTCAACCGGTATTAAGTGCTAAGAACAAATTGTGTAGGTAAACCCTCATACTACATGGAGGTGTTTAAATTGGTCAGTGATTGGCCAATCCTAATTTAAAGTGTGTACCAGGCTTTAGACTTTAATCTACTCATTAAATCCTCTGTCCTGGTACAGCTTGATAAAGGTTATGACCCAGTGTTTGCTGCTAAACTATTCAGTAAAGCACACACAGGTTTGTGTATTTAATTTATTATTGCAAATTACTGTATGTAAACCCTACATTTAATTAACCAATTCACGACCGCTGTATATACAATCGGCGGCCGGGAAGTGGACCCCGCAAGGACCGCCGTATTGACAAATGGCGGCGGTCCTTGTAGGGGCATGGGCGGAGCGATCGCGTCATCAGTGACGCGATCCTCCGCCGGGAGTCGGAAGCCCGGCATTTTGCCTCTGCTCGCCGGCCACTTAGCAGAGCCGGCGAGCGGAGGAATCCGTAAAAGCAACCAATCAGGATGTATAAGGCACTTTGTTAGGTAAACAAAGTGCCTTATACGTGCTTCCTCCTTCGCCTCGTGGTCTCATTGTTGCAGAGACCACTAGCGAGGAGGAACCACTTCGTAAGTAACTCAGCACACTGTTGTTTTTGCCCTCAGCCTCCCTGATCACCCACCCCAGGCCTCATACCCCCCCTGATCACCCCAGCAGACCCCTGCCTAGCACCCTTGCACCCCTGCAAAACCCCCACCCCCCCCCCCCCCACCTGCCACTAACTAGCGACGCTGCCCCTTAGTTTAGGTCCCTAACTGCCTCCTAGTCACCCCTGATCCCCCCCCCCCCCTACCTTTAGATCACCCCCAGACCCCATCCCAGACTACCCCCCTGTATACTGTATACATCTGTATACAGCTACCTTACCCTCTGATCACCTGTCTATCACCTGTCCATCACCCCTCAGCACCCCCACCCATCAGAGCAGACCCTAACTGCCCCGCGGGGGTAACCGATCACCTGCCCAGGCCCTCGATTGCCCTCATACCCCCCTCCTGATTACATCTCCTGCTCTTTGTTTACATCTGTCCTCCCCAGCGATCACTAACTGATCTGCGATCAGTAACCCCCTGTGTCTGCCTCTCATCAGATCAGGACTCAGTCTGCCCCGTGCGGGCTCCTGATCAACCCCCCCACCCCCTCAAATTGCCCTCAGACCCCCCCCCCCCTAATCACCGTCCAAGTGCATTGTATTTGACTGTGCTGCGCTTGTATTCGATTGTGCTGCGATTGTATTTGATTGTCCCGTGATCTGCTTCGATTGTCCCGTGATTGTTTGATTGCCTCTGAGACCCCACTTCCCACCAACCCCCACCCTACCACCACCCCCCACCCCCCATCACCTTCCGAGTGCATCAGATTTGATTATGCTGCGCTTGTATTCGATTGTGCTGCGATTGTATTTGATTGTCCCGTGATCGGCTTCGATTGTCCCGTGATTGTTTGATTGCCTCTGAGACCCCGCTTCCCACCAACCCCACCCCACCACCACCCCCCATCACCTTCCGAGTGCATCAGATTTGATTGTGCTGCGCTTGTATTCGATTGTGCTGCGATTGTATTTGATTGTCCCGTGATCGGCTTCGATTGTCCCGTGATTGTTTGATTGCCTCTGAGACCCCACTTCCCGCCACACCCAACCCCCCCCCCCCCCCCACCACACCCAACCCCACCCTCCCCCCACCACCCCCCCCCCACCACCCCCCCCACCACACCAACCCTCCCCTCCCCCCCCCCCCCCCCCCCCCCCCCCACCACACCCAACCACCACCTTCCGAGTGCATCAGATTTGCTTGTGCTGTGATTGGAGTTGATTGTGCTGTAATTGTATTTGATTGTCCCGTGATTGTTTGATTGCCTCTGAGACCCCACTTCCCACCAACCCCAATACCTCTCAAATACTCCCTTTTTGCTAGGTAGGTGCTCTTTTTTTTTTCTGGGTAGTCTCGGAGGAAAACCCCATAAATTTAGCAATCCACAATGGCAAGAAGGGGGCTTTCCGATGACGAGGTATACAGGTACATGGACCAGTCGGATGAGTTCTTTTGGGAAGAATCATTCGTCGAATCTTCCGGGTCCGAATTTCAACCTGTAGAAAGCAGTGGTTCCCTGACCGAAAGTAATGATGAGGCTATGGTCCCGGGTAGAGCCAGGCGTACCAGACCCCAAGTCGTTAGACCGCAGGTGGCAGCAGGGTGGTGCTAGCGCTGTTGATAGTTTTCTTGGTGAGGCAGGCACCAGCAGCGCAGCATCTCCTGGACTTGGTACCAGTACTTCTGTAGACCCTGGCGAAGTGGTGAGCGTCAGCATGGAAGTTGAAACTGGTACGGTGGCAAGTGCAGTAGTACCCCCGTCGCAGCCACCAAGAAGAAGACGGGCCTGTAGTACCCATAGACTCCCAGAGGTGCTGGCACAACCAGATTGGCAATCCCCTGATTCCGCCGCACCCGTAGTGCCCCCTTTCACTGCCCAGTCTGGAGTCCAGGTGGCGACAGCTCATCTAGGAACGGCCCTAGACTTTTTGCAGCTGTTCATCACCCAGGTTCTCTTGGACTTAATTGTGGTTGAGACCAACCGTAAAGCCACACAATTCATCACCAAGCACCCGGAGAGCATGTATGCCCAGCCTTTCGGGTGGAAACCAGTCCAAGTTTCCGACATTAAAATCTTTTTGGCCCTTATCCTTCACTTGGGACTAATGAAACAGAATGTATTGCGGGCGTATTGGTCTACGAACCCAGTACATCATGTTCCCTTGTACCCTGCTGCCATGTCCAGGACACGATTTGAGTCCATCCTGCGCTTCCTGCACTTCAACGACGACGAAACCTGTCATGAAAGGGGAGACCCTGCTTATGACCGGCTCCACAAAATTCGGCCCCTCATAGACCACCTGTCCTCAACATTTGCAGATGCTTATATCCCTGAACAGAACATCTGCGTAGACGAGTCCCTCTTACGCTTTACCGGGCGCCTTGGCATCAAACAGTACATCCCAAGCAAGCGTGCCCGGTATGGGGTGAAACTGTATAAGCTCTGTGAAAGGGCCACAGGCTATACATGTCGTTTTAGGGTCTATGAGGGAAAAGACTCAAAATTGGAGCCGGTCGGATGCCCTGACTACCTGGGGAGCAGTGGAAAGGTTGTGTGGGACTTGGTGTCACCCTTGTTCCGGAAGGGGTACCATCTTTTTGTGGACAATTATTACACAAGTGTGGCCCTCTTTCAGCACTTAAAGTTAGAAGGAATCCGATGCTGTGGCACTGCGCGGCCTAGTCGCCAGGGCTTCCCCCAACGGCTCATTACCACCAGACTTGAACGGGGGCAGAGGGCCGCCTTGCGTACTGAAGACCTGCTCTCGGTGAAATGGAGGGACAAGAGGGACGTTTACTTTCTGTCCACCATTCACACAGACACGACAGTCCAAATTCAACGGGCAACTAAGGTCATTGTAAAGCCCCTTGTCGTCCACGAATATAATGTCAACATGGGAGGGGTGGACTTCAATGACCAGAGGTTAGCGCCCTATTTAATTACCTGGAAAACAAGACGCTGGTATAAGAAAGTGTCTTTTTATCTGATTCAATTGGCAGTTTACAACAGCTTTGTTCTCTACAGTAAGGCTAGGAGAACTGGATCTTTCCTCCAATTTCAGGAACAGATCATTCTGGACATCCTGTATCCAGGAGGTGCCAGACCCCCCCCCCCCCAGATGCAACTAGCCGACTGCATGGTAGGCATTACGCCTATCAGATTCCGTGTGCCCTAGGTCAACGCATCCGAAGAAAACGTTGTCGTGTCTGCAGCAGGACTGGAGGAAGGAATGACACCAATTTTTATTGTCCCCGCTGTCCTGACCAGCCTGGCCTATGCGTAGGGCCGTGTTTTGAGAGGTACCACGAGCAGGTACACTATTAGAACCTAGGGAACTCCAGACACAGGAGTAGGCACACACTCAGTGGTCTTTTGCACATTGTCGCAGGGAGAGGAGAGGTAAGCTTGAAAACCAAACGGGTAAGCATAAAAGTCGGAAGAAGGATCGGTTTCCATGCTTGATATTGCTGATCTGTCCTGGGTTGGCGATATAAGACGGCATGTTTGAATTTCCCTTGAGTGTGGACACCCCCGGTTTATATGTGATTTGGGCCTATGATGATGCTTTAATGCCACACAGAGTCATCTCTATTGGCAGGCATATTGCTGTATCCTACAGGCATAATGCTGTATACTAAAGTTCTGAGGCCCAGTCACATAAGTTGGTGGCTCACCCTGAGTGCAGGGTGGCACGGGGTGTCTCTCTCCTGAGGTTATCACTGCCATTGATGTGGAGGAAGATCTGCCATTGATGTGGAGCAAGGTATGTTTGCCGTTCATTTTTCCTTTCAGCCCAGAGTGCATTACCCGTATACCCAATATAAGGAGTATAGCAGAAACTCCTAATACTGGCCATACATGTAATGATTGCAGAGACCCTAAAATGCCAGGACAGACTCCACAAATGACCCTATTTTGGAAAGAGGACACCCTAAAGTATTATGTGAGGTGCACGGTGAGTTCATAATAGATTTTAGTTTTTGTCACAAGTTAGCAGAATTTTTTTTTTATTTTTTTTTTTAACAAAGTGTCATTTTCCGTTTACTTGTGACAAAAAATAAGATTTTCAATGACCTCACCATTACCCTCATGGAATACCTTGTTGTGTATTCTTTCCAAAATGGGGTCATTTGTGGGGTTTGTTAACTGTCCTGGCAAGTGGGCGGGGTGCTAAATTGTGAGCACCCCTGTAAAGCCTAAAGGTACTCATTGGACTCTGGGCCCCTTAGCGCAGTTAGGGTGCAAAAAAGTGCCACACATGTGGTACCGCCGTACTCAGGAGAAGTAGTATAATGTGTTTTGGGGTGTATTTTTACACATACCCATGCTGGGTGGGAGAAATACCTCTGTAAATGACAATCTTTTGATTTTTTTTTTTTTACACACAATAGTCCATTTACAGAGTTATTTCTCCCACCCAGCATGGGTATGTGTAAAAATACACCCCAAAACACATTGTACTACTTCTCCCGAGTACGGCGATACCACATGTGTGGCACTTTTTTGCACCCTAACTGTGCTAAGGGGCTCAAAGTCCAATGAGTACCTTTAGGATTTCACAGGTCATTTTGCGGAATTTGATTTCCAGACTACTCCTCACGGTTTAGGGCCCCTAAAATGCCAGGGCAGTATAGGAACCCCACAAATGACCCCATTTTAGAAAGAAGACACCCCAAGGTATTCCGTTAGGAGTATGGTGAGTTCATAGAAAATTTTATTTTTTGTCACAAGTTAGTGGAAAATGACACTTTGTGAAAAAAACAATAAAAATCAATTTTCCGCTAACTTGTGACAAAAAATAAAAGAAATCAAATTCCGCAAAATGACCTGTGAAATCCTAAAGGTACTCATTGGACTTTGGGCCCCTTAGCACAGTTAGGGTGCAAAAAAGTGCCACACATGTGGTATCGCCGTACTCGGGAGAAGTAGTATAATGTGTTTTGGGGTGTATTTTTACACATACCCATGCTGGGTGGGAGAAATAACTCTGTAAATGGACAATTGTGTGTTAAAAAAAAAAAAAAAAAATTAAAAAATTGTCATTTACAGAGGTATTTCTCCCACCCAGCATGGGTATGTGTAAAAACACACCCCAAAACACATTATACTACTTCTCCTGAGTAGGGCAATACCACATGTGCAGCCTAACTGCGCTAAGGGGTCCAAAGTCCAATGAGCACCTTTAGGCTTTACAGGGGTGCTTACAATTTAGCACCCCCCAAAATGTCAGGACAGTAAACACACCCCACAAATGACCCCATTTTGGAAAGTAGACCCTTCAAGGTATTCAGAGAGGGGCATGGTGAGTCCGTGGCAGATTTCATTTTTTTTTTTGTCGCAAGTTAGAAGAAATGGAAACTTTTTTTTTTTTTTTGTTGTTGTTGTTGTCACAAAGTGTCATTTTCCGCTTACTTGTGACAAAAAATATCTTCTATGAACTCACTATGCCTCTCAGTGAATACTTTGGGATGTCTTCTTTCCAAAATGGGGTCATTTGGGGGGTATTTATACTATCCTGGAATTCTAGCCCCTCATGAAACATGACAGGGGGTCAGAAAAGTCATAGATGCTTGAAAATGGGAAAATTCACTTTTTGCACCATAGTTTGTAAACGCTATAACTTTTACCCAAACCAATAAATATACACTGAATGTTTTTTTTTTTTTTATCCAAAACATGTTTGTCCACATTTTTCGCGCTGCATGTATACAGAAATTTTACTTTATTTGAAAAATGTCAGCACAGAAAGTTAAAAAAATCATTTTTTTGCCAAAATTCATGTCTTTTTTGCTGAATATAATAAAAAGTAAAAATCGCAGGAGCAATCAAATAGCACCAAAAGAAAGCTTTATTAGTGACAAGAAAAGGAGCCAAAATTCATTTAGGTGGTAGGTTGTATGAGCGAGCAATAAACCGTGAAAGCTGCAGTGGTCTGAATGGAAAAAAAGTGGCCGGTCCTTAAAGGGTAGAAAGCCCTAGGTCCTCAAGTGGTTAAAAATAGTAAAGTGTGTTTACCAATGTTACATCATCGCTCCTTCTGATACTCTGTAAACATTTGGGAACTGAGGAAACCAGTTTTGAAAATGTAGGTCTGCTTTTGTTGGTTAGTACTTCAGGTTGCTGTGGGAACTTGTTCTTTTTATGTTTCTGCAGTTAACAATGGGCAGTGGCAAGTGTGTTTCATCTGGTTTTCCCCCCAAATAGCTCTAGATTGTGGGCAGGACATATGACTGTGCAAAGGACATTACATTGGGTGCCTCACTGAGGGGACAGTGTGTGACATTAATTGTTCCATGCACTCTATAATTTTATAATTTGAATACCTGAGTGCCACAGCAGTGCCACTTGGCCCACCTCTGCTCAGCAATGGGTGCTGCCCTGTTACTTTTGTCTGAGGGAAAATGCTGTCTGTCAGCAGTGGAACCAGGCCCATATCCAGCTTCTGTACTCTGGCTGCAGTTCCCTTCTGCTAAGTGAGAGAACATAGCTGATCAGGAGAAAACCTTCGTTGCTGTTGCTGCTGCTGGAAAAGTGTTAATTCAGGCTCTAACTCTCATTGTTTACTTTAGGCTCCCTCACTGGGAAGCCTCCAGACTTCTGTTACCTAAGGAAGGTGGTGATTGACAAATCATCACAAGGTGAGTGGGGAGGAGGTTAAAAGGTCCAGCCACTGCTGTCCACATGTACAGACTTGATAGAAGTAGGAAAAGCTGGAATAACTAATAAATAGGGCTGCACTTAGGCCTCTCGCACACTACATGCAATTCCGATTAATTCTTCTTTTTTCTTTATACGATCCAATTTTTTAATTCCGATTTTTAAGAAAGTACTGCAGTGCTTGTTTGTTTTTTTTTAATCGGAATTTATAAAAAAATTGGAATCGCATGTAGTGTGCAAGAGGCCTTAAAGTGACACTGAAGTGAAAAAAAAAACCCACTTATAATGAATTGTATGTGTAGTATGGATAATTCATAGAACATTCGTAGCAAAGTAAATATTCTCATATTTTTATTTTAAGTTATACAGCTTTTTTTTCTTTGCATCATTCTTTAACCACTTTACCCCCAGCGGTACGGATACCTGACGCCGCTGTCCGCGCTCGTGCACGCCGCCGCCCACTCGCCCGGAGATCAATGAACGGGAAAAACCTTTCCCGTTTGTTGATCTCTGCCCCCCGCAATGATCAGCTGCTTCTACGAGAAGCAGCGATCATTGTGAGAAAATAAGTTTCCCAGCCTCCTAACCCTTCCTGCAAGCGTACAGGAAGTCTTCCTGCAAGCGTACTTCCTGTACGCTTGCAGGTCGCATAAACAAAAAAAGTTACTGTGGCCATCTTGTGGCCAAATAGTAAAACTACACCCTAAAGCATTTTTCATATACAAATACATTGTAGCCAGCCGATGTTACAGCATCACTCCATAGTATCGCTTGGGCATTGATGTCTCCTAGCATGTTATGTTTTCTATAGAGATTGGCTAAATTATAGCTTGGCACAGAGAGCTCTCCACCAATTGAAAGTGTACTGGAAACATTGTGTGTATTGGAGAGTGTTTGTTTAAGGCCTGGAACCCACTAGGAGGGATTTTTTTTTTTTTTTTTCCCTGAGCGTTTTGCGATTTGAAAACTCTCTTGATCCCACTTGAGCAGTTTGATTTTATAAAAATCCCCCATAGCATTGCATTAGCAAGAGCGTTTCAAATCGCTAGCGATTAGAAATCGCTCCTAGTGGGTTTCTAGCCTCAAGCGGGATTGTCAGCCATAGAGTCAAATACCATTTACCTACTGCTCTGTGTTTTGTATGCAGTCTACATCCTAATACTGCATTGCAAGCATTACAATATAGTCATAAATGTTTTTGTTGTAATGACTATGTCAGTTGTAATGACTATTATGTCAGTCAGCTTGGCTCTATTTTGGTATATTGCTGGGGAGAGATAAGCTTGTCCCCCCTCCCATGTTCCTGCTCCTCACTGATTGGCTGAGGGCAGTTCAGTGTGACAGGAGGGTGAGAAGTGAAATACACCTTCTCCTATAACACCCCCCCCCCCCCCCCCACAGCATGTCTGGAGACTCTTCTGGAGTCTGTAAACACAAAACATAGATCATATTTTAGTAAAGGAAACTAGATATGGCAGTGCAGTACAGTATAGAGCTCAGTGGGGAAGAGGGTTTTCAGTGTATACACCATTTCAGGCAGAAGAAAAAAAGAGTAATGGAGGAAATTGCATCGGATTGGCTTCAGTCAAAGGCAGTACATATGGAAAATGCCTGGAACCGTTTTCTCTTTACTTACTACATAAAATTCACTGAAATCAAAACGTGGACAGTACAATGCATAAGTTATGTAAGTGGATCAAGTATTTATCTACTTATATACAGTGGTGTGAAAAACTATTTGCCCCCTTCCTGATTTCTTATTCTTTTGCATGTTTGTCACACTTAATTGTTTCTGCTCATCAAAAAACTTTAACTATTAGTCAAAGATTACATAATTGAACACAAAATGCAGTTTTAAATGATGGTTTTTATTATTTAGTGAGAAAAAAAACTCAAAATCTACATGGCCCAGTGTGAAAAAGTGATTGCCCCCCCTTGTTAAAAAAAATAACTTAACTGTGGTTTATCACACCTGAGTTCAATTTTTGTAGCCACCCCCAGGCCTGATTACTGCCACACCTGTTTCAATCAAGAAATCACTTAAATAGGAGCTATCTGACACAGAGAAGTAGACCAAAAGCACCTCAAAAGCTAGACATCATGCCAAGATTCAAAGAAATTCAGGAACAAATGACAACAAAAGTACTGTAATTGAGATCTATCAGTCTGGTAAAGGTTATAAAGCCATTTCTAAAGCTTTAGGACTCCAGCGAACCACAGTGAGAGCTATTATCCACAAATGGCAAAAACCTGGAACAGTGATGAACCTTCCCAGGAGTGGCCGGCTGACCAAAATTACCCCAAGAGCGCAGAGAAAATTCATCCGAGAGGCCACAAAAGACCCCAGGACAACATCTAAAGAACTGCAGGCCTCACTTGCCTCAATTAAGGTCAGTGTTCACGACTCCACCATAACAAAGAGACTGGGCAAAAACGGCCTGCATGGCAGATATCCAAGGCGCAAACCACTTTTAAGCAAAAAGAACATTAAGGCTCGTCTCAATTTTGCTAAAAAACATCTCAATGATTGCCAAGACTTTTGGGAAAATACCTTGTGGACCGACGAGACAAAAGTTGAACTTTTTGGAAGGTGCGTGTCCCGTTACATCTGGCGTAGAAGTAACACAGCATTTCAGCAACAGAACATCATACCAACAGTAAAATATGGTGGTGGTAGTGTGATGGTCTTGGGTTGTTTTGCTGCTTCAGGTCCTGGAAGGCTTGCTGTGATAGATGGATCCATGAATTGTACTGTCTACCAAAAATTCCTGAAGGAGAATGTCCGGCCATCTGTTCGTCAACTCAAGCTGAAGCGATCTTGGGTGCTGCAGCAGGACAATGACCCAAAAACACACCATCAAATCCACCTCTGAATGGCTGAAGAAAAACAAAATGAAAACTTTGGAGTGGCCTAGTCAAAGTCCTGACCTGAATCCTATTGAGATGTTGTGGCATGACCTTAAAAAGGCGGTTCATGCTAGAAAACCCTCAAAGCTGAATTACAACAATTCAGCAAAGATGAGTGGGCCAAAATTCCTCCAGAGCGCTGTAAAAGACTTGTTGCAAGTTATCGCAAACGCTTGATTGCAGTTATTGCTGCTGAGGGTGGCCCAACCAGTTATTAGGTTCAGGGGGCAATTTCGTTTTCACACAGGGCCATGTAGGTTTTCAGTTTTTTTTCTCACTAAATAATAAAAACCATCATTTAAAACTGCATTTTGTGTTCAATTATGTTATCTTTGACTAATAGTTAACGTTTTTTGATGAGCAGAAACATTTAAGTGTGACAAACATGCAAAAGAATAAGAAATCAGGAAGGGGGCAAATAGTTTCTCACACCACTGTATGTGTTTTTTTTTTTTTTTCCTTTTCTTTTCGTGGAATAGTATGGCTGTCTTTGCTTTCATGAATATTAACAATATCTGCTCTAACTCAGATCTGATATTTTAAGGGCTGAAGCTTCTTCCTCTATAGTAAATTTTACTGCTTTACTATTACAAATCACATTTGTATTGTATCCCAGGTTGGGTTTCCACCTTTGCTGAGTATCGTCAGTCGAATGAGCCAGGTAAGAGCAAAAGTGGTTAGTTATCTATCCACTCTTGTGGTAGAATTGTTCTATATGTATACAAAATATTTTTAATTAAAGCCGCAAGCTGTCTGTTTTTAAAAACGCAAGCAATGTGATCCACCTTTTAGTGCGAGTGCACTCGAAGGGGGCAAGGATGGCCCCTGCCTAAGAAAGCTTAGCCATCAAACTGACATTTCCATCCGTTCTCGTTTTAAAACTAATTTTAGTCTGGAAGTATTAAGAATGTTGATTGTTGCATTTGAACAATGTATGTAGTAGGCAGCCATGGCAGGTTGTTTAAAATATTCCCTCCACTTAAAGTAAATGGGAAGTGGGGGAGGGGAACAGATACTTGCCTATGGAGAGGTAAGGCTCTGGATCCTATAGAGCTTTCCCTTTCCTCTCTTGCTCCCCTCGTTCCAGCGCTATCACCACCATTGTCTACATTGGTCCAGCTGGTGGAATACACATCTGGTGGGCCCCTGGCAAAGCATCGGAAGCACTTGAGCGCTACAGAAGACCGATGGCTCCATACTGCACATGGGAGAACGTGTATGCGTAGTACGGAGCCACCTGTCTTCAAAAGCACTTGGGGACACAAGTATATATGCAGCCTTGGGAGGCTTCCAAAGCAAACGGAGGTGATAATGCTAGAATGAGAGGAATGAGAGAGCACAGGGAAGGTTATATAGGATCCAGAGCAGCGGTAACTCTGTTAGGCCCGTCAGCTGCTGCTTTGTGTCAGCTGGGCCCTTGCTAGGCATTGGCAGTGCAGTGGGGCTCATCACATGGAGTCACATCTGAGCGCAGACACGTCTCGATGCAGATTCTTGCTGCCGGGTTCCTGCACTGGCTGTCAAATGCTGCCACGTGGGGCTTCAAATGCTGCATTGAGTTATGGCCGATGGCTAGTAAATGGAAGGATAAAGTGCATGGTGTGTGCAGTCCAGCCTCCTGTGTGAAAGAGGCCTTCTCCTTCCCAGCATGTGAATAAAGCAGGGGGTGGTGCTGTGTAGCCATAGGTGATGTTCTCCAGCCCAGTCTAATCTGTGAAGGTAGTTCAAGTAAATCATTGGAGATATTTTTCTTGTTTTTGAAGGCAACAGTTACAAGCGTGTTGGAGTACCTGGTGAACTGGTTTGAAGAGAGAGATTTTACTCCAGAGTTGGTAAGTGTCCTATTTATATATAGTATATTGTTCTTGTAGCCTCATTTGTTTCTTTGATATCTGCTTTCGTTCCTGTCTTCTCAGGGTCGGTGGTTGTACGCCTTGCTTGCCTGCTTAGAGAAACCACTTATGCCAGAGGCTCACTCCCTCATCCGGCAGCTAGCACGCAGGTGCTCCCAAATCAGAGCAGGGGTGGTATGTATAGCATGATTTGGCATTCTATCTCTCTATTAAACAAAAAGTTTGCCTTCTTAAAACAGAAGGTACTTGCGATAATTCAGGTTGGAGTGAGCATATGATGTCTCCAACAATGGATCACTACTGAATATTCAAATCATCCTGTGTTGTCCCTGAAAGCTAACCACACTTCCAGAACCGCTGGAATGCAATGACCTCAGCTTATTAATTTTACAGAGCGACACTGATCCAACATTCATGCAGACTATTTCAGATTGGTTGATTCTCATCAATGCATGGCAAGGACTAATGTGGCTGTATGGAGTAGGACTGGTTTCAAGTCGAGGAAGGTGCCTGCTGTGCAATGCCGCAATGAGAATGTTAGCAAACTTATGGCGCTTGCAATGCCATTGGGTGCCGAAATTTAGTGTCACTGCCGCTAACCAGGTGCCTCCCGGTGCTGAAATTTAACTTCCTTGCCGCATATCGCAACCATTATAAAAGATGCTATTTACAGCAAAGAAGGCAATTTTTTTTTTGTTTTTCTTTTTAGCAGGTGCCGCTTTCTTTGCTGCAAATCGCGGCTTTTACAATGGGTGCCTATGGCAGTGCACTTTTTTTCTGTAAGAGCTCCTGCACCCTTTTTTCAGGTGTCACATCTAACAGATGTGTACCAACTTGGCTTATTCCAGCCACATACTGCCGGATTTCCATCTGATAAGCTGAAGGAACTAACCTTGTATGCAGCCTACTGAAGAAAATGAAACTTGAATTGCAATACTTACTAATATTCTAACATTTAGTTACCATAGAGATTCTTCACTTTACATTAAGTTAATAGTAATCACCCACAAAGCTGATTTGCCAACTAGCTGACAGTGTGGGGCCAATAGAAGTCACTTTTTTTTTTTTTAAGGTAAAAAATGTATTCACACTTATGCCCAATGCTTGCGTCATCCTGAAGCTTCCATCAGGATCTCCTCCTCCAGCTTAAGGAGGCAGGTCACCATATCGCTGCAGAGTTCTGGCCAGTGACGCACACCACTCGCCCCTCTCACCATCTCCGACTGAAGGGACAACATGAGTGTTGGCTGTACACCTGTGCATATGCCACCAGACTGAACAACCGAGAGATGCCTCTCTGATCGAATCTGATCAGAGAGGGATCTGTTGCCTACCCACGCACTGCAGACCGATATCCGGGAAGTCTATTGGAAATTGTCCTAGTGCTGCCATTATGATCGAATCGGCCAGATATCACACATGCACGCACGCACGTCACTGGTACTTCTAGGACAATCCCTTTTGGGCTAACAACACCCATCCATTGTTGTTTGAATTGATTAATGTGAATGGGTTATAATTGGGTGATGAATTAACTTTACTGATGCTATAAATGATCACATCTAATAGTCTGTATGCGTTTTTTTTTTTTTGGGGGGGGGGGGGGGGGGATGATTACAGTGAATTTGTTCTGGAAATTTGAAATGATGGTCTTTGTTCTCTGCAGGAACACAAGGAAGATGAGAGAGTGTCTGCTCTCAACTTGCTCATCTGTCTTGTTGGAAGGTAAATATTAATTTGCCATGTAAAGTAACTGTAGACATAAGCCAGGATTTATGCATCCTAAAGGTCTGAATATTGGAGGACATATCTTGTACTTTTTCTGATCCTGAGGCGAAGGGATTTCTATATGCCATGTTAAAAGGAAATAAATATGTCAGCCTCCATATCCCTCTCACCTCGGGTTCCCTTTAAAATATATATTGTGTAAATGCTGGAATTCTCTCATAATGTAAGTGTGTTTATAGTTTTTGCACAATTCATCCTTTATTTCCATGTAGTATTGTAGTCTTAAGCTATGTATCCCTTTAAAAAAAAAAAAAAAAAAAATGTAAGCGTCGAGCGGTCGTTTCCGCAATATTGTGACGTAGGAACAGGCGCACAATCACATGACCATCGCGCGGCGATAACAACCATCACGGCGGATCGGATATTTCAGATCTCTTGAAGTCTTGTTCGTATCGAACATGTAATGGCGCGTGACGTCGTGCATACCCACCTGCAGGAAGAGGCGTCGCTGAACAATCAAGGGGATGTCGCTGGCCCCGTTGGGTGGCGAGTACGGAGCTTTAGCCCAAGTGGAGAAATGAGGCAAAATGTTTAACACAGCTAAACTGCAATCACCTGATCCCTATGCAAAAGAGCATCGCCACTCTTTACAAGCTAAACCCTAACCCTGCCTCTTGAGATGTGTACACACACAATTAGGGCTGGAACCCACAAGAGCGTTTTTTTGAGCATTTTGGCAGCGCTGCGATACGCTAGCGTTTTGCCAAAACGCTCAGCTGATGTTAATGGATGGGGCAACTTCCACAGGAGCGTTTGCGTTTCCCAGAAACGCAAACGCAGGACATGCAGCATTTTGGGAGCGTTAGCGCTTCAATGTAAAGTATTGAAACGCTAGCAGAAACGCTCAGCAAAACCTTAAACTGAGCGGTTTTGCTAGCGTTTTGCGGTTCAGCACACTGTAACAAAATTAAAAATAATTCACAGGACCAATCAGGATAAAAACGCAAAACGCTACACAACCGCTGAGCAAAAAAATACAATGTTGCAAAACGCGACCGAAAACGCGCATGAATCCGCTTGCAAACCGCTCAGACAAAACTCTAGCGGTAGCGTTTTGCGTTTGCTGTTTTCAGTGGGTTCCAGGCCTTACGGTCACCCACAGGGTTTGGGATGGGGCTGGGCTCTGTACAGACATGTTGCTAGCCTATAGGCTAGCTAAGTGTTCTGTTGCTATGGAGGACTGACGCTCTGCACACGATAGAGTGGCATGAAATATGAGGGGGTAAGGAGGGAGGACAGTGGTGCATGTAGTCCAGATATCTCTCACATACACATCAGAGGGAGATTGGGGGGCTGCTGTAAACCTCTTAAGCTGGCCATACACTAGGCCGATTACCCGCCGATTGACAGCAGATTCGAACACTGGGATCGAATCTGCTGTCAAATCGTTCACGCAACACGCTAATTTTCGATCTATTTCGGCCCGAAATAGATCGGTCTCGTCAATCACGCCGTGCAGAAAGTTACCGGCGATCGCCGCGGGTAAGAAGCACATCACTAGCGGCGTACGACCGACGCAGGTATACATTACCTGAAGCCTGGACCCGGGCATCTTCTCCGCATCGGCTCCCGGCTGGCATCTTCTCCGCATCAGCTTCCGCATCCCGGCATCCGGCATAACTTCCTGTGTCACTGCAGTGACAGCGGAAGTACAAATAGAGGGCGCTCTATTTGAACTTCCGCTGTCACTGGAGTGACAGAAAGTTATGCCGGATGCCGGGATGCGGAAGCTGATGCGGAGAAGATTCCTGCCGGGAGCCAATGCAGGGAAGATGCCCGGGACCAGGCTTCAGGTAATGTATGCGGGGGCCCGGGGGCGACAGCGGCAGCTCAGCAGTTGGTGAATCTGTTTCAGGCTGAAATCGATTCACAATCTGTTTGCAGTAAAGGCAGCCATACGATCCCTCTCTGATCAGATTCGATCAGAGAGGGATCTATCTGTTGGTCGAATCTGATGGCAAATCGACCAGAGTATGGCTACCTTTAGAGTTTTAGCTGAATGGCTGCCTCAGCTGAGAACCATCTAGAATGTGTACAAGGCATTACTTTTAACATTCCGGATGCGACCTTGTTAGTCAATAATTGACCAGGACTGAACTTGCAAAAGGACAGGGCTTTGCTCATTATTGCAAAAAGTTTAGTTGCCCACATAGAATGTGTCTAAATATCCAGAGGCTCACAAAATATAGCATATATCTGAGAATATATCGTGTGTATGTATGGTCTATGTGGTGCATATTCTTTGCAAAAGGGATCAAATTAACGTTTGTCAATGTGACTTTTTCACTTTGAAATCCTGCACACTGACTTTTTTCTTGAAACTTATCACAAGCACATCGTATTTCAACACCTCTGGCCGCTGCCTTCCAGGCATCAACTGAGTATGAAGCAATCGGGAACAAACTTCAAAGGTGGCAAAACAGGACAGGCTGCTTTTGGAGAAAAATTCAGTGCAAGTCTACCACTCCCAATTCATTTTAAATGCAGGGTATCACTGCTCTCATTCAAACCTTCATTCATAGTGCTTCAGAGATGCAGCTCAAGATGAATATAAGCTCAAAGTGTAAAATATGGTTACAGTGATGTGAATGCATTAAACGCCCCTTTTTTATTTTTTGTGTAGGTACTTTGAGCAGCGAGACCTGGCAGATTGTGGTGATCCTTCATGAAGTAGTAAGACTTCCTGCCCTCTCCTCCCCATGCACACAGCAATACCTGTCCCATCAAAACCAGTCACCCTCCATTATGTGGTACATCCACCATCTTTTCTTTTAAGACCTTGACTTTCGGAAGGGAAGTGGCCGTACAAAACCTCTGTTGCTGATGCAGTGCCATGAAGGGCTACACGGCATGACGGATCTGATGGGCAGCAGTGCGAAAGGAGCCTGGTGCTGAGACTCAAGTGTGGACTTCACCCTTTTCCCCTTATCCCTTATAAATGGCCAAAGTTTGTGAGCTTTAAGTGCCTAAAGGGCTTTGGAAACCATTACATGAATCTGTTGTTTCTGTCCCTTTTTTTTTAAAGAGCCCGTTCCCAGCCAGCAGGACCTGCATGGTTTCCCTGCTGGGACTGTTGTGGTTAAAGCAGCCTGTAGCATGGAAAACTGTGACACTGCTAATTCTATGGATGTCTGTCTGTTTGTATGGGTCTGTTTTCTTCTTGTATCGTGCATTTGATGTCCTGCCTCTGTACACAGTTATGGAGTTTGGATTATTTTACATATGCAAGAACACAGAATATCTGTAGCTGGGTATAATGATTTACTTCGAAAAATGGTCTTCCTTTCATCATCCAGAGCTACTTTCATGTGCTTCCTAAATGATACTGTACCACGCCTGTCCTCTCTGAACTCCTTGGTCTTGGATCGTTGTGTTTCTGTTGCAGGCTTAAAGTGCACCTGTATTTATATAATCCATTGCCCCTTTCCTCTCCCCAGAAGTAGAGGTTGGTGTTTGTTCTTCTAGCCAGGTAGCAGGATGCGGTTAGATGCCTGGGCATGCATTTAGAATCAGGGATCTCAGGAAAGGTAACCGAGAATCATGACAGAGGAGGGTGTAGCAGCAGTAAAGGCTTTATTTCCTATAGGTTTCATGCTGTGCAAACACTCCTCAGCCTCTAAATGCAACCAGCGACTATCAGTTGGGGGATTTTGATGGGACAATCAGTAGAGGTGCACTTTGCAGAATTTTTTTTTTTTTTTTTTTTTATTTAACATCCCCCCTATTGTTAAGTCAGAGGCAGTACCAGAATCCATGGTTTATTTTTACAAAATGTGGTTTGTTTTTCTGTACATAGTTTGTTTTTCTTTTTTAATTAAAATGTTTTTGTCTTAAGAATCTGATCTCGGTGTTTTATCTTCATTGATTGCTTTTATTTACATAGCTTATGGCAACCAAATGGCTGCTTGCACAGTTGACACCTGTGGAACACTTTTACCTGACAGTCAGTGTCAGACTGGGAGGTGGAAAAGCTGAGGAAATCCACCTGCTGGCCAAGCAGCAGTGACCCTGTGTTATCATTCCCAATAGAAACCTGAAGGAAGTCTTCACTGTGAGCAGCAACACCTTATTACTACTGCTTGGCCAGCAAGTGGATTTCCTCAGCTTTCCCACCTCCCAGTCCAACACTGCTGACAGTGTTTACTAATCTCCCATCTTGACCTTCTCACACCTGCCACGTACAGAATGGTTCATCAGGTGATGCCACAATTTCCTGTTTTAGTTTGTTACCTTTTGCTCATTTACATTGTGTATTGGAATCTTACTTTGAAGATTTACGGTTTGTGCAGTGTGGCAGAAGTATGTGCAACAGCACGGAATTGAAAAATATATATGGAGGGTTAAACTGTCCAGATCATGTGTATATATGGATGGTAAAACTGTCCAGGTCATGTTTATTTCTGTGTAGCGGTTTCCCTGGGGTCAAGCTTTATAGGTAAGGGCAAAAAGAGAAAGAGAGAAACTCAGACCTTATTTGCAGTAATGCGGGTGGTGACCGCAGGGAGGATTAACCATTTCTCTCTTTTTTTTTTTAAAGCAGTAAATTAACATCCTTGCACTCTTAGTGCCCCGAGCTGCAGGAACATTAATGTACAGGCACTTATCTCCCTCGCCACAGCCACAGACCTCCACATTGTCCCGCTGGCTGCCGGTAAAGATCGCGACCCTTCCAGTGAGTGCCCGCATGTGCATGACATTTGGCGTGCACTGCGCCAGTGCAGCAGTTGTACGCAGGGACAGTATGTGCCAGATGACGTGGACGCGAGGGCACGAATGCCCGTTCAGGCACAGAAGAGCTGACCCGTCAGCAGGGTCACTATTTTTACCATTGCTCGGCGTGGAGAACCACCATGCACTTCTGCTGAATGTGCAAATCCTCTCTTTATGCCTCTGGAGCCATATCCATGAATAAGTGACGGTGCACAGCTGCTTTTGTCAGTCAGAGTAGAATAATGTGCTCATAACAAATGTGCACTATTAACCCTGTGCTTTCAGTTCCTCTTTAAAGGGAATCTGATGTGAAAAGTTTGATATAATGAATTATATGTGTAGTACAGCTAAAATAGAACATTAGCATAAAGATATGAGCCTCATATAGTTTCCAGTACAGGAAGAGTTAAGAAACTTCAATTATTTATGCAAAAGAGCTTCTGAGCTCTTCAACCCAACTTGAGTTGTAAACAGCACTGCTCTGAAGCAACACATCAAGTACACAGTGAAAGACAACTTCAGATAAGGTTTTACTACAGGGAAGGGTCATTATTACTAGAAGATTAGCAGCAAATAATATATTCTCATTTTTATTTCAGGTATCTAGTGTTTTTTCTAACATTGCATCATTCTCTAATACGTGCAGATTACACAACACTCAGCATTCAAAATGATTCTTTCAGAGCAGTCTGAACTAATGACCTCTCCTCTGGCAGAGAAAAAGAAAATTGTTCACTTACAGTTGAGATAAAAGTCAGAAGACAGCCCTCTCCACGACTTTGAAAGTCGTAGAGCTTAATGGCTTTCTTGCATGGAGATAACTGGAGTATAACTCTTCCTGTACTGGAAACAATTACACTGATGTATCTGATCTTAATGTTTTATTTCTTAGCTGTACTACACATACAAATCATAAAATCATAATTTTTTTTTTCACTTCAGTGTCTCGTTAAGTCCTTTGCCCACTTTGTCAGTTTCCTTGTTGCCAGTCACCAATTTGGTGCAGGTGTGAAAAATAATTAGAAATCCTGCTTTGTTCAGCTGTTTTTTTTTACTCATGCAGGAGAGGAAATAACTGAGTTGTCACACAATGGCCTCAATTCACTAAGCAGTTTTGACTAGTCTACTGATGGTTTTTAGTCTACATGGAGTGCAGAATTATTAGGCAAATGAGTATTTTGACCACATCATCCTCTTTATGCATGTTGTCTTACTCCAAGCTGTATAGGCTCGAAAGCCTACTACCAATTAAGCATATTAAGTGATGTGCATCTCTGCAATGAGAAGGGGTGTGGTCTAATGACATCAACACTGTAATATCAGGTGTGCATAATTTTTAGGCAACTTCCTTTCCTTTGGCAAAATGGGTCAAAAGAAGGACTTGACAGGCTCAGAAAAGTCAAAAATAGTGAGATATCTTGCAGAGGGATGCAGCACTCTTAAAATTGCAAAGCTTCTGAAGCGTGATCATCGAACAATCAAGCGTTTTATTCAAAATAGTCAACAGGGTCGCAAGAAGCGTGTGGAAAAACCAGGGTGCAAAACAACTGCCCATGAACTGAGAAAAGTCAAGTGTGCAGCTGCCAAGATGCCACTTGCCACCAGTTTGGCCATATTTCAGAGCTGCAACATCACTGGAGTGCCCAAAAGCACAAGGTGTGCAATACTCAGAGACATGGCCAAGGTAAGAAAGGCTGAAAGACTACCACCACTGAACAAGACACACAAGCTGAAACGTCAAGACTGGGCCAAGAAATATCTCAAGACTGATTTTTCTAAGGTTTTATGGACTGATGAAATGAGAGTGAGTCTTGATGGGCCAGATGGATGGGCCCGTGGCTGGATTGGTAAAGGGCAGAGAGCTCCAGTCCGACTTAGACGCCAGCAAGGTGGAGGTGGAGTACTAGTTTGGGCTGGTATCATCAAAGATGAGCTTGTGGGGCCTTTTCAGGTTGAGGATGGAGTCGAGCTCAACTCCCAGTTCTACTGCCAGTTTCTGGAAGACACCTTCTTTAACCTCCTGAGCGATAATCCCGAGCTGAGCTCGGGGTATATCGCGCAGGAGGATTTCTCAGGCCCTGGTGGGCCGATTTGCATAATTTTTTTGTTTTGTTACACGCAGCTAGCATTTTGCTAGCTGCGTGTAACTTCCGATCCGCCGCCGCCCCCCCCCCCCGACCCCTTGCGCAGCCTGGCCAATCAGGCCAGGCAGCGCTGAGGGGTGGATCGGGACTCCCTCTGACGTCACGACGTCGGTGACGGCATCCCGCCCCGTCGCCATGGCGACCGGGGAAGCCCAGCAGGAAATCCCGTTCTGAACGGGATTTCCTGCTTACTCTGATCGCCGAAGGCGATCGGAGTGGGTGGGGGGATGCAGCTGCGCTGCGGCTATCATGTAGCGAGCCCTGGGCTCGCTACATGATTTAAAAAAAGTGCTGCGCCACCTCCTGGGCGATATAATTGTATCGCCCAGAGGGTTAAGCAGTGGTACAGGAAGTCGTCTGCATCCTTCAAGAAAAACATGATTTTCATGCAGGACAATGCTCCATCACACGCGTCCAAGTACTCCACAGCGTGGCTGGCAAGAAAGGGTATAAAAGAAGAAAAACTAATGACATGGCCTCCTTGTTCACCAGATCTGAACCCCATTGAGAACCTGTGGTCCATCATAAAATGTGAGATTTACAAGGAGGGAAAACAGTACACCTCTCTGAACAGTGTCTGGGAGGCTGTGGTTGCTGCTGCACGCAATGTTGATGGTGAACAGATCAAAACACTGACAGAATCCATGGATGGCAGGCTTTTGAGTGTCCTTGCAAAGAAAGGTGGCTATATTGGTCACTGATTTGTTTTTTTAATGTCAGAAATGTATATTTGTGAATGTTGAGATGTTATATTGGTTTCACTGGTAAAAATAAATAATTGAAATGGGTATATATTTGTTTTTTTGTTAAGTTGCCTAATTATGCACAGTAATAGTCACCTGCACACACAGATATCCCTCTAAAATAGCTAAAACTAAAAACTACTTTCAAAAATATTCAGCTTTGATATTGAGTTTTTTGGGTTCATTGAGAACATTGTTGTTCAATAATAAAATTATTCCTCAAAAATACAACTTGCCTAATAATTCTACACTCCCTGTACTGATGGTTTGGTGTAGTGTTTTAGACCTGGTCTAAAACATTCGGTAATTAGGTCGGTAAAGCAGGGGAAATGATGAAAAGATGCAATTCAAAGGCATTGCCGATCTGACTTACGGTGCTGCTGCGCAGCAGCGCCGTATGATGTAAACAGCGGGGATTTCTTCCCCGCGTGTTTGTTACGTTTGCGAGCCGCGATTGGTGGCTCGCACACTGTTCACAGAGACACCCTCCGTGAACTGGCATGGAGGCTATACCACTAACGACCTGGCGCCGCCCATGGGCGTTAGCTGGTCGTTAAGTGGTTAGTGTAAACTGCTTAGTGAATTGAGGCCAATAAAGCAGAGTTAAGAATATTTCAGAATAGATGACAAGTGCATTTTGTGCTTAGCTGGTTTCACACATTTACCTCTGGCTGCAGATTTCATTGAGAACTTTTTTTTTTTTCCAAAAATATTTTATTTTAATTTTCAACATACAAAATTAGTGTGCACTGCAGTCAACAGAATTATGCATTTCACCAGTAAAGAAGCTATTTTTAATTAAGTTAGATTGCAAAAACATTTGTGCTGCATGAATCAATTATTGTAACCATTTTTTGCCAGAGCGGAATTTTAAGTGAGAGGAATACAGAAAGTCATTCCTTTCTTAGAAGGAAACCCGAAATGACGTGATTATAGAAGATAAATAACCTCTTTAGTTTATGCATTTAGTGACGCCCAGTGAACAAGATCATTCTGAACACCTGATCTGCATTTTTATTCTGGATGGGTATTTAGAGGGCATTATAGGCAAAGGATCTGCACAACAGCCGCAATCGTGGCTAGCAGGATGATCATGGAGCTCTGCCAAATTACAGCTCTAGGACGGCGTTAGGCGATCCTGGGGCTGCCACCTTGCGACCACCAATTGGCTTTAGGAGGTCGTAAGGTGGTTAAAGAGAACCTGTAACAAAAAAAACCCTCTGTGTCCCAATGAGGTTTTGCCAACCTCTGAAGCTTGGAGGAATCCAGCGCTGGCTCCCCCGAAACATCCCTTGACAAGCGATGATATATTTACTTCACAGCGATCCTGCACAGGCGCACTAGCGGCTCTTCGTTTGGGCTAGGCAGAAATAGCCGAGCACAATCGTATCCGCTCCACTGCGCAGGCACAAATGACTCGCGTCTGCGCAGTAGAGCGGATACGATCGGGTTCAGCTATTTCCACCTTACCTGAATTAAGAGCCGCTAGTGCGCCTGCGCAGGATTGCGGTAGGTAAATATTTACCTTGCTGCACTTCGGGGGTCCAGTCGCTTGAACGGAAGGATAGAGGAGGATGGGGGATGCCTCATTAGGATCCAGAGGCTTCCCCCTCCCATGGTAAGTATCCCCCACAGGTTTTTTTTTTTTTTTTTTTTTTACATTAGTGACTTTTTAAAGCTTTTATTTTCAAAATGTATACTAGACCTTTGCTTGACACATTTTGGTAACTTTAAGTTCATTTTCATAACCTTTTTTCCTGTAACACTTTTTGCACAGAAATGCAGGAAAAACTGAACTCCGAGGAGGTTAAAGTGAACCTGAGGTGAGAGGGATTTGGTCGCTACTATATAAATGGTTATAAATAAAATAAAACATGATTCTGATATTTCCTTTGAAGAAATACCAGTTGATTGGCTGTCTGCCTCTAATACTTTCAGCTATAGACACTGAATAAGCATGCAGCAGATGTTTCTGACAATATTGTCAGAACTGACAAGATTAGCTGCATGCTTGTTTTTGGTGTGATTCAGACACCAAATAGATCAGAAGGGCTACATGCTACTGGCATTGTTATAAAGGACATTAATATGGCAGCCTCCATATTACTTTCACCTGGGGTTTACTTAAAGAAGCCAGTTTTTGAGGCCACAGCTAAGATAAGGTGTTAGCATTTCCTGAGGGTAGAGTATTCCCAGTACATCTGTCCCTTAGGAATATAATTAAATTAATGAGCAAATAGCATCATTGTGAATGTAGACTGATTGTACCTAAATCTGACAGGAGTAAATATCCATTTGCACAACTGATTATGATGCATGGTTTAAGTGTCCAAAATTGGAAGCCTCTTTCTAAGTACTCAAAAGATTCGAGTCTATCTTTCAAAGATACGGATATCCTTAAAGGACTTACAAGCCCAAATAGGTAAAAAAAGAGAAGTACCTTGATCACTTTTAAATGCACGGAGGACGCCATCCGCACCCTCCGTGCAGTTCTGCCGGGTCCCCGCAGAGTGATAGCTCCCCCGTGCCGCTCCCGACCCCACAGACTGGGTTGGGCTCCCCTTCCTCTCCTAAGATGGCCGCCGGAGCTGGCCGCGGCTGCACAGTCTGCATACATGTTAGTGCGGCTGTGCAGCTCTAGGGCCCTCCCCCCGATCCACGCACAGTAGCGTGGATCAAGAGGGGAGGCCCTAGAGCTGCGCAGCCGCACTAACGTGTAAGCGGACTGCGCAGCCGCGGCCAGCTCCGGCGGCCATCTTAGGAGAGGAAGGGGAGCCTGACCCCGTCTGTGGGGTCGGGAGCGGCACGGGGGGCTATTACACCGCGGGGACCCGGCGGAACGGCGCGGATGGCGTCCTCCGTGCATTTAAAAGTGATCAAGGTACATCTCTTTTTTTTTTTCTTTTCTTTTACCTATTTGGGCTCGTAAGTCCTTTAAAGCTCTAATGGAAAAAAACGGTACAGGTATTATTGAAAAAGGCCTGGGGTTTGTTTTTTAGTGCCCCCTTTCACTATATTAGTTGCTGTCAGTTAAAACTGAAAGGACAACTGATGTGCAAAGTAATGTTCATGATTCCCGATGGCACAAGCGATATTACTGGTTAACGGAGTGCTGACCCGAAGCTGTTGCACGCGGTCATTGCCATTTTAAAAATGGAAGACAGAGAATGCCATTGATCCCAGTGGACAAACAGGACACGGGAGAGGAGAAAGATTGGTGAGTAGACTATGTGAGAAGTATGACGTGTGTATGTTTATTTCAATTTAGGTTTGCGTTCGTTTTTTTTTTGTAAAATTACCTGGTGCGGTGGCTCACAATTGCTGATCTCTCTGCTGACTTACATGCTGCACTGGACTTCTACCGCAGTTAGAATGACTGCCACACTCCTGTCACTTAGGAACTGCTGTAACCTAGCCATGTACTGGGTAGAAGGTGTGCACTACTACCGTGGTTAACCACACCTGCCCACTGACTGTATGTTATGGCAGTCAGTCTCTGATAGGGTGGCATTCCTGCAAAACCCACATCACCTAAGGGTGTGTGGTAAGGAGGCGCCAGTGAGCAGCAATTTACTAAATACTTTTATGGTTTAGGTTTTTTTTTAAACTTGCCTAAATGGAGATTATAAAATCTGCTTCATGCCTGGCTGCTGTGCTGCTCCTCTGCCCATTTACATTCTCAGTCACTAACCTCGAACAAGTTTGGAGATTGGACAATCTGATTGCACTGGATGTATACTTGTCCCAGATAAATGACTCAACCAAATGAAGCCAAAACATCAACATGACAACCAGGAAAATGCCATGTTTTAAAGCGATTAACCACCCTGGCGTTCTATTGAGATCGCCAGGGCGGCTGCGGGAGGTTTTTAATTAAAAAAAAAAAAAAAAAACTATTTCATGCAGCCAACAAAGTTGGCTGCATGAAAGCCCACTAGAGGGCGCTCCGGAGGAATTCTTCTGATCGCCTCCGGCAAGCATAAGTAACGAGGAAGGCTGCAATGAGCAGCCTTCCTTGTTTGGCTTTCCTCGTCGCCATGGCGACGAGCGGAGTGACGTCATGGATGTCAGCCAACATCCTGACGTCAGCTGCCTCCGATCCAGCCCTTAGCGCTGGCCGGAACTATTTGTTCCAGCTGCGCAGGGCTCGGGCGGCTGGGGGGACCCTCTTTCGCCGCTGCTCGCGGCGGATCGGCGATCAGGCAGCACACGCGGCTGGCAAAGTGCCGGCTGCGTGTGCTGCTTTTTATTTTATCAAAATCGGCCCAGCAGGGCCTGAGCGGCACCCTCTGGCGGTAATGGACGAGCTGAGCTCGTCCATACCGCTAAGGTGGTTAAAAAGGGCTACCTCCATATCTCTTTCACTTCAGGCTTCTAAGTAAAATGGCAGGAGTGTCAAAACTCATAAAATAGACTGGAAAATAAAAGCAGCCAACAATTGGGGTAAACCTCCTCACCAGGGTCACACAGACAGCAGTGAATCTAGGGGACCACTGTTTAACACTGTAAAGGCTAGCATATAGTGCCTGTCCTAAAGATGGTCCTCTCGCCAGTGGCGTAGCTAGAGATCACAGGGCCCAATAGCAAAACTTTCATGGGGACCTCAGATGTAGGCACTCATAAGCAATGCAACCTGCCCCTGCCCTGTGGAGAGGGGTTTATTGGGCAGTTAACATTATCATGCAATCAACCCTGCCATAGTTCATGGGCACTGAGAAAGTCAGAGGGTGAAGAAACTCAACAAAGTTAACCACTTCGGGACCAGCACCCTCTGCCCCCTTAAGGACCAGAGGGTGCTAGTTCAGTAAACCACCTCTTCCCGACGAATCGCAGCTAAAATCCGCCGGTCACGTCGCTCTGTCCCCGCCGCAGGCTGCTCTCTCTGCCGTCGCTATGACGGCAGAGCGCTGTGTGCCGGTCAGGAGCCGCTTTCATTGGCTCCTGACCCTGTCACTCCATGTAAGCCAATGGGAATGGCTTAAATGAATGACAGGGCCAGGAGCCAATGAAAACGGCTTCTGCCCGGCTCACAGTGCTCTGCCGTCATAGAGGCGGCGGCGACGACAGCGGCGGGGGCACGCGGTGAATGGGACGTAGAGTTTACGTCCGATCAGAACCGCAGCGCCCCCTGCCCGCCATAGATTTATACTGCGGCGGTCCGCAGGTAATTAATGGCGAATACATTAAGTATCCACTGGGCCCCCTCTGCTCCAGGGTCCCATAGCAGAAGCTATGGCTGCTATGGCTATTGCTACGCCTCTGCCTCTCACACATTGCCTGGCAGCACTTTATATGGAAGTATTGGCAGTCCATAATGGTTATTCTGTTCCTTACGTATTTGATCTTAGAAGAAAAGTCTGTACAGATGCTAGATTTAAATTTCTGGAGATGATCCTTCATACTTCATAGTAGTCCCGTACAAGTGTAGCTACTGTATAAAAGTCCCATACTCTATGATAGATCATGACAGATTGCTAAATGACAATACTGTGGTTTTAATTATTCTCCCTGCCACAATGCATTAATACAATGTTTGCCAATGAGGCCCCTTACACACTGAATGCGTCACGTTACAGTAGTGGTAAAAAAAAGTTGCATGCTGTACAACGCAAAGCTGATCAATTGTGGATGGCAACTGTGCGTTGGGAGGCAAAACGGCGTTTTGTTGCTGCTCCTGTGGCCTGAAATAATGGAGTGTCATTTTCATGACTCCTGGGTTACGACGTTTGAAGCGGTGCTCTGTGTGTCTCACACATAGCAGCGTGCAGGGAGGCGGGGAAGCCTTCCAGGAACACCCAAGTGGACATTTAGCAGGGAGTGCTTCCCCACCCCCTCCGGATGTCAACATGCTGTATTTTGGCAATTTCGGGGGGTGACAGCATGGTGGTGGGGTGTGGGGGCTGACGACACAGAACCAAGACATGCAGCAAGGGAACATGCCTCTGTGTCCCATCTGCCCCTCCAACGCTGCCCCGGGTACTCTTTAAGTGTCCATTGACACTGAACCAGTTGCTGTCAGTTATAACTGAACAGACAATTGAAGTGCAGTCCAGTGTCCATGTTTTCCCTATGGTCAGTTTACATTATATGCGTTTTAACTAAAAGCTTTTCGAAATGCACTGCTATGAAACAAATCAGTTAAAACACATCCATTTTTCAGCGTTCAGTGTGAATGAGGCCTTAGGGCCCTTCCACACTGAACATCATGATCGCAGTGTGCTGCAGTTGGCAGGTGCGATGGCATTTTCCAATGAGATAAGAAAAAGCAGGACTTTTTTTCCAAATGGGAGAATGCATAGCACCGCATTTTCTAGGCCGTTTGCATGCACACCAATTTAACCCAACTGCAAACGCACGCAAACTGTAGCATGCACTGCATTTGCAATTTGGTTAAAAAGGAATTGAGCCACTCTATACAGGGCAGCATGATTACTATGTTAATTATGGTGCCCTTGCGATATATAAATAGCATGACCTTTGAAAATCAGACGTAAGCGCATGCAGAGTGGAAGGGCCCTTAGGGCCACTGAAATTGAGCATCTGTATGGGACTGTAGAACCTCTTAGCAGATATTGCCAGAATAATTTGAATAGGTAAGATCTCAGGATCTGCACCGTCTAAAATTAATATTTATTTAAAGCTCTTTAAAATCCATAGCAAGCATCATTCAGGGTGGCCGGGTCACCATGACGCACGGCGTTTCAGAGATACAGCTCTTTCCTCAGATAGTACTGGCACACACTCTACCATTCATCCATTCAACTTGCTATTTAACATCAAACTGCAGACTTGATGGAAAACTGTTAATCCAAAGTGCATTAGCATGTATACATATTCATATTGGGAGTGATCTTTCATTGCTGCTCACATCTTATTACTATTCATATATAACATAATCACTGCGGAGTAGTGTCACAAAGAGCAGGCATAAAAATCATGTTTGCACTCAGACTCACCTCGCTATGAAACCACAGCGCTGTATCGTCTCTCACCGTGCAAATCATTTTACGGGGTCAGCCAATCAACAATATGCCGACAACTTGGTCATTTTACGGGGTCAGCCAATCAACAATATGCCGACAACTTGGTTGTCGGCATATTGTTGATTGGCTGACCCCGTAAAATGATTTGCACGGTGAGAGACGATACAGCGCTGTGGTTTCATAGCGAGGTGAGTCTGAGTGCAAACATGATTTTTATGCCTGCTCTTTGTGACACTACTCCGCAGTGATTATGTTATATATGAATAGTAATAAGATGTGAGCAGCAATGAAAGATCACCCCCAATATGAATATGTATACATGCTAATGCACTTTGGATTAACAGTTTTCCATCAAGTCCGCAGTTTGATGTTAAATAGCAAGTTGAATGGATGAATGGTAGAGTGTGTGCCAGTACTATCTGAGGAAAGAGCTGTATCTCTGAAACGCCGTGCGTCATGGTGACCCGGCCACCCTGAATGATGCTTGCTATGGATTTTAAAGAGCTTTAAATAAATATTGATTTTAGACGGTGCAGATCCTGAGATCTTATCTGATTTAGTTACCCTGTGCACTCCAGGGTCGATCATTGCACGTCTTATTCCACTGGTGCTGTTGCTTTTGGAGAATATACAGAATAATTTGAATATGCAATGTAACAAAACCTATTAAACCAAATGCCTGTGTGCACAAAGCCAATAAGGTGCAGTGTTGTGTCGCTGGCTCTAGTCTTCCCATAAATACTAATTGCTGCTCTAATAAGGTGCCTTCTCCACAATGCTGATTGTCCTACAGAAGAGTCTGATCAGCAAGCAGCGCCCTGCAGTCCCCATTTATTTCTTCTTCATTTGTGACCTGTTGGCTCTGCGCCTCCTGCGTTCCATTGCCGCTCTCAGTGCTGACGTCATCTTTTCTCTGTTGTTTAGCACATTGTGCCGATTCACTTCCAACAAGCGGTCAAAATCATAGGATTCATAAGTGAAGTTCTTTGTCCGGTAAGGAGAGTCTTTATCTGACAGCATAAAATCTCCAAATGCCTTCTCCTTTTCTGTTTCCCGTGTTACACCTGTGAAGTATGAAGACCCCATTGAGAGATGTAATATAACTGCAGTCTGTTCACAACCATTACAATCAACATACAAAAGGTCTGGCCTAGTTGAGTGGTGTTTCTTGTGTAGTGTCACAATGCAGTCATGTGCCAGAAAGCTTGGATGATCAATTTCTCTTTTGTTTTACCATAAACCTGAATGGAGAAGTGGTCTAAATGCTCAGCAAATGGTAATTTGGGGAGATTTATTCCCTATTCTATGTGCTTGAAAGAACAAGGCTGGATTTACACTACTCGCTGCATAATGCACTAGTTATGTGTGTGAGCTGCATACTGACTAGATATACATTGCATCGCAACAAAGGACCAAAAAGTTGCATGTGGTGTAAGAGTAGGTTCACGCTAGGTCTGGGAACGTATCCGTGGCTCTGTTTTTAAAACCTGATGAAAACCGGAGCCACCGATAGCAATGTTAAAAATAGAAGCCGTCTTGACCCAAACAAAAAAGGGATCTTTCTGCATTTGCAGGGACCCGGTTTCAAAACCTGAATGGAAGGTCCGGCTCTGCAGCATTTTCACGCAATACATATGGATCCTGATACACGCAGGGGTAGTGGCAGGCAATAGGAAAAAAGATCCCACTCTACACAGGCAGATTTGGACACAAGAGACGGATCCATTTCTGAGTCACAGCCTGGGGGGGGGGGGAAGAGAAGGGTCCGCCCTGCTGGAGGGGAAAGCAGCCAGGACGGGTGTGGCATCGGTCGGAGGGGAGTCGCCCCCCCCCCCCCCCCCCCACCTGGGTCCCCCTCCCTGCTACCCCTCGAGCTAATTGCGCAAATTATTAAAATATGTCCGCAGTGAGCGGGGAAGATTACCTTCTCTCTTCTTCCTCCGCTCGCCGCGTCACTTCCTGCAATGCCGCCCTCCGAAGTATAGTGGGGGGCGACATTGCAGGAAGTCTAGCGGCGACCGGGGGAAGTGGAGAGAAGTTAATCTTCCTCGCTCGCTGTGGACATTATAATTTAATAATTTGTGCAAATAGCTGGAGGGGTAGCGGGGACAGGGGAACGCCCCCCCCCCCCCCCCCCCCCGATGCAACCCCATGTCCTGGCTACTTCCCCCTTCACTTCAGCGCCACCACCCTCCCCCCGGGCATAGAATTTCACGGACTGGAAACGTATGCTCCAAATACATTGCTTATTAAAAATGGTAGGGGGAAATACCTAACCAGATCTGTTTCAAACGGATCCGATCTGTCACGGACCTAGTGTGGACCTAGTCTAACGCACAGCTGATCAATTTTGGGTGGCAAACAAAAGGCGTTGCAATTTGTTAACACTAGTGTGTCATAACACGCGTTGATGCAAAACGCACGGTAACTGTGAGTTGGGTCGCAATGCACAATTTTGTCACATCGCAACGCAGTAGGTGCGGGCTGTAAACAGTGAAAAAGTCACATTGCTATGGAAAAAAAGTTGCATTGTGGTAGGGCTTCAGTTTCAATGCGATTTAACTTTACTTGACACATTTGGGGTGTGTAAGGGCTCTAAAGGTGGAATTCCAGGTGAGAAAGCAGAAAATCCAGACACTGACTCAAGAAATCTTCCTCGTTGGACCCTGATTGTATTCTTTGATCAGCAGGTTTCTTCACCACCAACACCACAGTGAAAGTAGGGAAGCTTTTCCAGAACATTTAAGACTCTTTGTCACCTCCAGCCCCTTCAAGTAATATTACTATGGGAAAGAAAGAGAAGTGACTGACAGGGTCACTATCCTCTAACCCATGGCTTTTCAATCTTTTCACTAATTGTACCACTTTTATCACCTGAAAATGTTTAAGTACCACCAGTGTAGGGCTGCACGATTTTCCGTTTTTAAACCGAAACCGCGGTTCCTGAGAAGACGATCTTGGGATCGTGAGTATCCAGCGTTTTTTGATTTAGGGCCCCCTGTGCCCCTGCTTGGCCGCATGGTCCGCCTACTGCTATGGGCTGAGGGGAGGTGCCGTAGTACATATTCCATAGGTTAATAAGCCCGGGGGGGGGGGGGGTCCAGTCCAGAGCAGCACAGAGCTTCTCCAATCCCTGGAAAGCAATGGAATGACGGAGGCAGTAGGCGGAGCTGTACGCTCTGTACAGCTCTGCCTACCGCTGCCGTCATACCATCGCTATCCAGTGATTGGTGAAGCTGTGTGTGCCGCTCCGGACTGGACTCGCCCCCCCCCCGCCGCCCGGCTCATTAGCAACATGAATATGCACTGCTTCTGTCAGTGGATCCGCCCCCCCGCTGCCTGGCTCATAAGAGTCCCGTACGCCGCACAAAGTAGTACCGCACGCACATTGTTAAGCCGAGGGGTCATCATAGAGGGCTTCAGACTTTATAAATGTGCATTGCCTGAAATGCAATGCGAATGCACAGCAACATTTTCTGACACAGAGCCCGCCATAGCTAGGCTCCTGACCCTGCCCCGCTAAAGCTTGTTTTGAAAAAAAAAAAATAATCGTGAATAAATCGAAATCTCAATTTCGAACAGAAAAATCGCAATTTCCGATTTTTACCCAAAATCGTGCAGCCCTACACCAGTGTGCCTGTACAGTAGGAATGCTGACATGGGGATCTTTGGGGGTCCTATTGCTGGATCCCCTCAAAAAGGGGGAAGTCTCTAACATTCAGGGGCTCCCCCCCCCCCCACGTCCTCGCAGAATAGTTCAGAATCAGGCCTCAGATCAGCGGTAACACGACCGCAGTGAAGAGACAAAACAGGCGAAAGGTGCACAGTGACAGCACGTATACCTCAAATACAGGAAGTGAGCAGTGATGTCATTGTCACTGTGCACCGTTCGTCTGGTTGTCTCTTCACCACTAATCTAAGGTCTGAAGTATGCCGCAGGGCAGCACAGCGAGGAGCGAGTGAGGGGGAGCTAAACTTTGTGGACGCAAGATGGGACCAGGAAAAGTTCCAGGCAAACCTGGTGTGTACCACCTGGCCAACAGCAAAGTACCACTGGCGGTACGCGTACCACAGGTTAAAAAGCCCTGCTCTAACCTTTTTGTGCACATTGTAAGAGTGACTGAATCACTTCTGCTGACAACTCTTATAGCCACAAGCTCGTTTTTTAACTCTTTAATCCGGACTGCAGGACATTTTTTATTTCTGAAGAATTTGGATATGGCTTACAGTTTAAAAGACACAAAGTAAAATTGCAGATTGCGATGATAAAGAATAGGGGCCCATATGCAATTAACTTTTTCTTCTGCGCTATCTCCTAGGAAATAATTTTCATCTTCTATTTAACCCTCCTGGAGGTTTGCTAAAAATCCGCCAGGGAGCAGCAAATCTTTTTTTTTGTTTTTTCATGTAGCGAGACAAAGTCTCGCTACATGATAGCCGCTGCTCAGCAGCATGCATACCAGCCCCTCCGATCGCCGGAGTTAAAAGAACGGGATCTCCTGGAGGGCTTCCCCGGGATGACGTCATCGACGTCGAAGGGGATTCCGATCCACCTCATAGCGCTGCCTGGCACTGATTGGCCAGGCAGCGCACGGTGTCTGGGGGGGGGGGGGCGGCTGCGGCGCGACGTAGCGGCGGCAATCGGGCACTGCACGCAGCTAGCAAAGTACTAGCTGCGTGCAGCAAAAAAAAATTATGCAAATCGGCCCAGCGGGGCCTGAGCGGTGCCTTCCGGCGGCATAGCGGCTGAGCTCGGGCTTACCGCCAGGAAGGTTAAAATAACTTTCAGTATTTTACAACTGAAAATGTACTCAAAGTTCGTTAAAAAGTACTATTAAAATTATTTTGAGTATTTTCTTATTTGCTGGTGCCTTAAAAAGCATTTTATGGCAAGGTGTGCATATGGTTCCAATTAACTTTTTCTCCTAAGATTTCTCCTAGACCTAGAAGATTTTTCATCTTGTATTTAAATTAACCTTTCAGCATTTTGCAATTCAAAAAGAGTAGTTGAAATACTATCGAAATTATTTTGAGTATTTTCTTGCTTGCTGGTAATTTAAAATGCATTTTATTTAGAAGATGTGAAAATATTACCTAGTAGAAAACTTGGGGAAAATGGTGAATTGCCTATGGCCCCTGGGTCCATATGCAATTCACTTTTTCTCCTGACTTTTTATCTAAGTGATATTTTCACACCTTGTGATAAAATGCATTTTATCAAAGTAAGAAAATACTTAAAATAATTTTGTAGTACTTTTGGGTACATTTTTAATTGTAACATGCTGAAAAGTTATTTTAAAGAGAAGATGAAAATTATCTCCTAGGAGATAACTCAGGAGAAAAGGGTAATTGCATATGGGCCCTCCCAGCCACTAGAGAGAAAGACGGAGGAGCGCACTGCGCATGCGCAGACTTGCTGCGACTGACTGAAGTTACGGGACCCGGTACCGAAGAGAGAGAAGACTGAGGACGGCGGCGTAGGAGTGATCTGTGCCAATGGGACTGGAAGAAGCCCCAGGTATGTATAAAACTGGGGCAAATACTCAGCTCCTGCTGTGAGTGTGAGCATGTCACTGCAACGGCTATAATTCACCAACCTTTTAGCAATCCTTACTATGATATGATCTAGTTAGTATAAGGTTGCAAACTGTTTGCCACTAATAGAAGTGACTTTCTAAACCCTTCCCATATAATAGTAAACTGACTTTAAAATCCCTTTACCATTATATTCCTATAAAGTAGCAGAAGAAGTAGTGAGGCGTTACCTGGAGCTTTATGTGTGCGGAATGTGTTATTCACCAGAGGAAAGTGAATCACGATGGGACATCGCGGGTTATCATGGTCTATGAACACATAGCATTCCTTGGGGTGTAGCTCATCCTCTTCGCTCACAGTGGTGCAGGGGAATGGGATGCCTCTCTCCTTGCAGTATTTGGTGGTTAGCTCTAGAACCTAGAAATGGAAAACAACCATGTATCACTCAACCAAAGACCCTAAATGGAAACATGAGCCTGCCCACTACATGAAAACAATATTTGTATAAAGAAGTTCCAGGCATTTGGATTGGTTTCAGGGGTGTATTTGCGACCATAACCACTACTTGACAATACCATCTTCATCCACATTGCAGAAGAGGCTGATATATAGCTTGGGAAATAACTACGCCCTGGGAAACCACACCCTTTCCAGCTATTTGAATGCAAATGGATGATCAGATGGGTGGCCATAACTCCAGCACATCCACCTGACCATGTCAAGCTCTGCTGCAATGCAGAGGCTGGTGTATGGTCAGACAAGGGTGGAGGCTGTGCTTTGTGTCAATGAACCATGAAGTAGAACAACCAACAAGAAAAGTGACACCTTTTTACAGGCTCATTTTTTAAATATGTAAACTGTGGTAAAAATGGTGAGGCCGCATAAAGCTAAAGGGAACCCGAGGTGACAGCGATATGGAGGCTGCCATATTTATTTCCTTGTAAACAATGCCAGTTGCCTGGCAGCCCTGCTGATCTTCTGGCATAAGTAGTGTCTGAGTCAAAACCCTGGAACAAGCATATGGCTTATCCAGTAAAACCTGAGTCAGGGTCCATGGCTAAAAGTATTATAGACATAGGATCAGGAATTCTGCCAAGCAACTGGTATTGTTTAAAAGAAAATATATATGGCAGCCTCCATACCCCTCTCACCTCGGGATCCCTTTAAAGCCAAAATGGCTGACTGGATAGTGTACTGGTTAAGGTCTCTGACACTGAAGACCTAGGTACAAATCTCGGCTCTTCGTGTTCAGTAAGCCAGCACCTATTCAGTGAGGAGACCTTGGGCAAGACTCCTTAACACTGCTACTGACTATAGAGCGCACCCTGGTGGCTGCAGCTGTGGTGCTTTGAGTCCGCCAGGAGAAAAGTGCGATATAAATGTTCTGTGTCTTGTCAAAACAATATTTCCCCCAAGGCACGAGATTGGTTTTATCTTTTGCTTTGTAAGAAGCTCCACTTTCCAAATACATAGACATGGCAACAATTTCAGGTCTGTTGATGCAGCGGAGAACCACCTACAGCAGCATAACTATAGAGGAGCAGAGCTGTGGGGACCCCCCAACTACTTACCCTCTCTCCAATACAGGGGTCTGTTCTCCAGACAAGGTTATGTTGTGGCCACACTTGCTATGGGTTGGGGGGAATCACACTTATATGGTCACTGGCAGATGTGCCCCTGGGCTGTGAGGGTCATGGAAGGTAGATGGGGAAACATGCTTGAAGGCTGGGCAGGCCCATGATTTGTAGTTACATCCCTGCCAGCCAACCTTTCTTGGAGGGAAAGAAATTACCTGTTGTAACGACTATGGTTCCCTTCACAATTCAACTGGACTGGAAGCCAATGTTGCCCAGTTGCTGCTCCTGTCTCTTCCCTCTCCATACACATAAATACTGTGTTCAGCTAAGCACCATTATTTATGGTCCAGTCTGCCTTGAAAGCAGCAACAAAGGATAAAATAAGAAAAATGTAACTACACTGATGAAAGTTGGACTGTTTCATTCTGCATTCATCACTGAATACAATGGTGGAGTCACATATGAACGTGAAATATAGCATAAAAAAAAGCCCAGGCCAGCAATCATCTACTAGCTTTTGGCAGCTCATGCAAACTTGCCTGACTGAGCTGCATGTACTGCCCTATGGAGGGGGAAGAAGCAGGAGGCTGTGCAGGGACAAACCAATCTGCTATGACTGATGATCAATGAGATGCAAATATTTCCACATTCATACAAAATTATGCATGCAAATGTATGCAGCTTGAAAATGGACCAATAAAGTCCCACCTTGGTTTAAATTGATTGATCCGATTTCAAGCTGCATACATATGCATATACATTTACATAATCCTGCATGAACTGTGGAAAAGATGGGAATAACCGTTGGTAAACCAGATGTTTGGCCAAAACAATCATAAATAATGTTTCAGTATGAGACTGTACTCACCTCAAATGGAGCCTTCCAAGAGTAATTGAAGGACAAGATAACATCTACACCCCTCTCTGGCTGTAAAACCAATGGAAAGGGAGAATTGATTGAGAATCCTCCATCTACAAGGTACAGATTCTCCTCCATTGGAGTTAATTGATTAGGAAAGGCATCCAAATGATTCCCTGCAAGAGGGAGGATAAAATGTAAATAAAATGAAGCATTACTGCTAATCTCCATAGAATTCAGGAGTTTAATATGTTCTAGAGAAATTAAAATGAGAGACACAAAGATTTAGTTGTTAAGGCATTGCCAGAGCCAGTGTTTATAAGTTATCACAACCTGGATTAAAATAATGAAAAATTGTCTGCTGTTGTACAGAAAAATCACTTTTAGGGCTTTTGAGCTTTTTTTTAAAGGAATACTGTAGGGGGTCGGGGGAAAATGAGTTGAACTTACCCGGGGCTTCTAATGGTCCCCCGCAGACATCCTGTGCCTGCGCAGCCGCTCACTGATGCTCCGGCCCCGCCTCACTTCTGTAATTTCAGACTTTAAAGTCTGAAAACCACTGTGCCAGCGTTGCCGATGTTTTCGCTCCCGCTGATGTCACCAGGAGCATGCTACGCAGGCACAGACCATACTGGGCCTGCGCAGTATGCTCCTGGTGACAGCCTCGGACTGACCCACCGAACTGCCGACGTAAAATTCGGTGGGCCTCCTTTAAGAGTTGTGACGTCACAGTCACATGACCAAGAGGGCCCCCTCTCCACTGGCGCAGGCCCCTTCTGTGCGCGTGTGCCTGTGCATGGCAGCGGTGAGGCTGTCTCCCGTGCTGGGCCAGAGCTGAAAGTACTTTTTTTTTTTTTATTAATTCCCCGTGTGAGGCTGTCTCCCGTGCTGGTGGCCACTGGCCACTAAAATGTTCATATTTGCAGCCCCGCCCCTTCTCCCCCATGCTTCAGCTGCTAAACACACACCTCAGATCACGGCGAGCAGAAGCCAGTCCAGTGCATAGCAACCGCGCGGTGGACTTTAAATGCTGGATGTGACCGATGACGTCACTTCCTGCATTTGAATTCACCGCGCGGCTATGTGCCGGACTGGCTCCTGCTCGCCGTGATCTGAGCCTGAGGTGTGTGTTTAGCAGCTGAAGCATGGGGGAGAAGGAGGGGGGCTGCCTGCAAATATTAACATTTTAGTGGCCACCAGCACAGGAGACAGCCTCACACGGGGGATTAATAAAAAAAAAAAAAGTACTTTCAGCTCTGGCCCAGCACGGGAGACAGCCTCACCGCTGCCATGCACAGGCACACGCGCACAGAAGGGGCCTGCGCCAGTGGAGAGGGGGCCCTCTTGGTCATGTGACTGTGACGTCACAACTCTTAAAGGAGGCCCACCGAATTTTACGTCGGCAGTTCGGTGGTGACACGAGAGGATCCTTGGCCGTCTGACATATCTCCTTCCTCTGGAGTTCCTCTGTATAAACACGCTCAGCTTGTAGCAAACATCCCAGCACAAGACAAGAGAGGAGTCACTACTCCTGGCTGACCAGTCTCTGGATAATTAGTAGTTAGTGTATTTGGGAGAGGCAAAACATACCAAAAAAAAAAAAAAAATACAAAAAAATCCCTGCAGGTGCACCACAAACACAAAGCTCAAAGTCTAAATAATTAATCAGGGATATACCAAAGACACGGAAGATCAAAAATTGAAAAATACTTTCTTTTTTATTTGCAAAAAGGTGCAGAAATATGTACACAAAATCTTTAATCACGTAAAAAGTGCTTATAATTGATTGAAAAAAAGGCAACAACATCGATTTGTTTCGGATTAATAACCCTTCTTCAGGCCTTTAAATATAGTGAACTATAGAGATACGCCTGTCGATCACCCTATCTCTATACCCTATATAGCCTTCTGTATTGGGTATAGAGGTTACGGATTTCTGTCAGGATTAGGTCAGACGTATGTTAATAGATACTTTCCGCGCTGTTGCGGAGTTTACGCATGTCCAATGATGCATGTGTTGCAGCATTGACCTGTTTCTATAATACATGCTCATTGGATGGTGTGTTAGTTACATCATGTCCCCTTCTCTGCATTAGTTCAGATTAAGTTCAGGTGTGCTCTCTATGGAGCATGCCCAGTTCCAGCTTTGCAGGTATTTAAGCCCCATTCATTTGTTGAATAGTCACCACCCTGTTTGGATGTCCGGTCTCCATGCGGCTCTTTGTTTGATCTTGTGGTAATTATCAAATATCTATTTACTGGTGTCTTTTAAGGAGATAAATTGACTTTGACTGCTTAGGTTATTTAGTTAGCGTTTTGTTGTTAATGGATTTATTTTTGCTTATTTGGATCCTGCATTGATCTATAGGTGGTCTGCCCTGGCTTTATATTTGACCAGATGAGTTTCTACCTTGTATTCCAACTGTGCAGGTATAGGTTATTTCTTGTAATATTGTATTGTTCTTTACTTCATCTTCTTAAACAATTTTTTCTTGAAGTGCACTTTCATGTTCATCATGTTTCACTCCCTCACTTTTTCACGTCAATTGGTGTTCTTTTGTCCGCTGTATGCTACTATGAGTTACTCTATTTTTCACACTTGTTCTTAAAGGGGAAGTGTCCCCCTTTCTCTTACGGGGAATTGTCCTTTTAGATTGTACTACAGTTCTTTTGATTGTATTACAGGTTTTAATTGTGGTGTTTTTATATTTTGTAGATGTTCACTATATTTAAAGGCCTGAAGAAGGGTTATTAACCCGAAACAAATCGATGTTGTTGCCTTTTTTTTTAATCAATTATAAGCACTTTTTACGTGATTAAAGATTTTGTGTACATATTTCTACACCTTTTTGCAAATAAAAAAGAAAAAGTATTTTTCAATTTTTGATCTTCTGTGTCTTTGGTATATCCCTGATTAATTATTCAGTCTCTGGATAATGACACGGCTGCAGCTGCCTGCCTGGCTTTTGGGATAGAGTGTATGGAAAGCATAGCTCTGTCCAGGGGTTTGGAAAATAGCCGGGCAGAGCGTAAGGGAGACAAGTTCACAGGAGTTGTACTCTGATTTATTCACTGCAGATCTTATCAGCACCTGCAGCGAGAAGGAACTTTCTAACAGCAGAGACACAGAGCTTCTGCATGGCGATGTCTGGCTGACAGTGCACTGCAGTCTGCTCCTCACAGTCCTCAGTTCCACACCTGGAAGGAAGGTGGATTACTCTCCAAGAAAGTGAAAGGTGTCTACCTGAATGCAGACTTTTATGAACTCCTCGCTTTGATTACCCTTTCCATTGTTTGGCAAGCATCATGTGGCTACAGCACGTTATCACTTTAGCTTTTACCCTGCTCCAAGGATTCCCATATATCTCAGGTGAGAGGCAGTGACCATGTGATGTGCTGCTGACATTGCTTGTGGCTCTGAAAAGGTGTGGATTGCCTAGGTGCTTCTGTGTGATTGGCTAGTGTACATGACATGCACCAGCTGCTAATGTACCTTCTCAGACCAGCATGGTGTCATTTTGTCACCGTTTAGTGGATGTAATGCTGGGTACACATGTTGCGATTTGCGGGATCGATTGTATCTATTCGATTATTTCCAACATGTTCGATCGGATGCAGCTGTCGATTTTGCATATTAAGTGTGCAAAATCGACGGCTGTATCCATTGAAACCCGATCGAACATGTTGGAAATAATCGAATCGAGCGGGAAATCACAACGTGTGTACCCAGCATGCTTTACATCACATGAGGGAGCTTGGATGCACACCTGTCTATTAGCTCCTGACACTCTTCACATGCTTTGATTGCATTTTGTGGGGATATCTGCCGCCAATATATTTGAATTTTGTGGGGATATCTGCCACCAATCTGATTGTATTTTGTTGAGAAATCTGCCGCCAATCTAATTGCATTTTGTGGAGATATCTGCCGCCAATCTATTTGCATTTTGTGGGGATATCTGCCACCAATTTGATTGTATTTTGTTGAGAAATCCCGCCTCAATTTGATTGCATTTTGTGGAGATATCTGCCGCCAAGCTAATTGCATTTTGTGGGGATATCTGCCGCCAATCTAATTGCATTTTGTGGAGATATCTGCCGCCAATTTGATTGCATTTTGTTGGAAAATCTGCTGCCATTTGACTACTTGATGAATTATCATGAGGCATGTAACTACTTGATTATTATATCTAAAATGTATCTGGTCAGACCTAATCTCTGTGAATAACACCTCTACTTATTTTATTTTTTTAAAGTCTGCCCATGACTCATCTTGACCACGCCGATGTTCCAGTGCATGGTGACAATCGCTTATTTTTGCTGCGGCGTGCTGCGTGCGCCGCATGTGGACATATCCCTATTGGAGACTGTCCTCAGAAGTGCTCACAATCTATTCCCTACCATAAAATCATGCAAAATTTCTAGAGTACATGTGTATGTGAGGGGAGGGGGGGGGGGGGGGGGGCAGGCTGAAACTTCCTCGGTGGGCCCTTAGTGTCCCAGTCCGACCCTGCCTGGTGACATCAGCGGGAGCGAGGACACAGCAATGCAGGTGCAGTGGTTTTCTGACTTTAAAGTCTGAAATTCTAGAAGTGAACCGGAGGCGGGGCCGGAGCATCAGTGAGTGGCTACGTGGGCACAGGATGTCTGCGGGGGACCATTAGAAGCCCCGGGTAAGTTCAACTCACTTTCTACCGACCCCACTACAGTATTCCTTTAAGCATTGGCGATTTTAAAAAGTGCTTTAAAGGGGAATTTCAGCTTAAACAAACATACTGTCATTAAGTTACATTAGTTATGTTAATTAGAATAGATAGGTAATATAATCTCTTACCCACCCCGTTTTAAAAGAACAGGCAAATGTTTGTGATTCATGGGGGCTGCCATCTTTGTCATGGGGGCAGCCATCTTTTTGGTTGAAAGGAGGTGAAAGGGAGCATGAGACACAGTTCCAACTGTCCTGTGTCCTGATAACCCCTCCCAGCTACATGTGCTAGGCTTCAAATGTGAAATTCAAAATGTAAAAAAAAATAAATTGCACCAAAACAGCAGAACGAGAACAACAACATCAAAAATCCCATCATGCTTTGCACAGCATTAGGGGAAAAATGCCCGGGCAGTTTTTTTCTGTGCAGCTAAAAATGAGGCTTGTATAAGAGAAAAAAAAGTTCTGATGCCGTGAAACAGTTAAAGAAACACCAGGCCTTTCCAGTGCTGCTGAGTCAATTTTTAGTCTGGAGCTTCACTTTAAAAGCACTTGTGCAATGAATTTCAAAGTGAGTGTTCTCACGTGAGCGATGAGCTTTCGTTCCAATCGCGGGTCCTGCACCATTTTCAGAGCGTTTATGCTTCAATGAAAGGTATAGGAAAATCGCTAAGCGCTTTAAAAATCATTAACCCCAAGTATAATGCATAATATAGACAATAATATATCAGATAGATGTTACAGAAACTGCGGAGATAAAGGAGATCTACTCCATATTAGGTGGATGTGTCCAGTAGTGCAAGATATTGGAATACCATAATAAAAAAAAGTTAATAAAACATTAAAGACTTATATTATTATTATTTATTGTATTTATAAAGCGCCAACATATTACGCAGCGCTGAACATTAATTTAGGTTACAGACAATATTTAGGGGGTTATATAACTAAAGACCCTGTTGTATGTCTTTTAGGAGTCGGGGTCCCACGCCTTTCGAACGCTGAACAAAAATTAACACAACATATTTTTATGGCTACAAAAAAATGTATTGCCAGAAGATGGCTATCACCATCTCTTTTTGTTACAGAAACCTATACCATGATCTCTAACATCATAATTGGCGAAAAAAATTACTGCCACCCTTAATGATAATATGAGCGGCTTTCGGAAGGTCTGGACTCCCTGGATCGAAGAACTCTCAGCAACTGGTCTACACTACTCAATTACAAAACTATAACATATTAAGGATAAATGAACCAACCACTAATGTGAAAAGCATCTACATTATATAAATTACTATAGTATACCATGGAAAAACATGATATGACATGTCGATCACTGTTTAATATGGTTGTCTAGCTGTTACCGTATGTCAACCATAATATGTTTTGTATGAAACATTTTGCATACTATTATGCTTGTATTTTGCATATAATTTTGATATGTGCCAATAAAAATATTTGAAATTAAAAAGCATTAAAGTGATTCAGTTCCAGGTCAAAGAGTTCACTTCCTAATTGTCCGGAAAAAAAACCCAGCTAATCGTCAAACGAAAGCACTAACAAAAGTGCTTTGAAAAATCTCAAGTTTCTAAAACAAAAACAAACAAAAAAAAAACGCTCACAAAAGTGCTCAGCGCTTGCGGTTACGCTTGATAATGTGAACTAAGCCTTATTGAGGAAAAACTCAATGCTTTCAGCTCTATTCTGTATATAGCAAGTGTACAGGCTAGTTCACAGTGCTCAGTTGCGTTGCAGGATAGTTCTGCATTACAACTCACTGCCCACACAATTCTATGGGGCTGTTCACAGTACTGCATAACTAATCACCTTATTCTAACTCGCTGTATGCAGGCTGCGTATTAAAGTCTATGTCCAGTCTCCATTGCAGTTCACACTCATTATAAGGCCTGTATTATGCAACTGACCACTGTGGCCCCTGCCTTAAAGTGTAACTGTCAGGCATAAAATAAAAAATCGATTCTTTATTTGTATCTGGTAAACAAGTAATGCTAACCAGGCAATCCAAAAGTTAAAATCACTATTACTTTTCTTGTTGATAAATGATCATTCCCCAGTTTACCTGGCTCTTATGTGGTACACACAAAATTTGGTACACAAAAAGGAAGTTACAGGTCATGCTGGGTTGTCCTTTTTTGCTTCATCTACTTCCCCTCAGACTTAACTAATGAAGCCTGATTGGCTAAAGCGTCTTTCCCTCCTGTTTTCCCTCCCACACCTCTGTTCCTCTCTGATTGGCCAATATTTCTCATGCTGAGACAATGCATTTTCTATAGTGAAGGGCGGGCAAATCAGGCAGAGGCGAGTAATGCCTGGCATACATGGGTCGTTTTTTTTTATCAATCGAGCCGCTGATGGGCTGATTGATAATATCCGACAGGTCGGATGACCTGCCGGGTTAGATTCCCCGCTGGCAGACAATAGCGGTGAATAGAGCGGCTGATAAGGAGCGCTGGCGGGGACGAGCGGGAATCGATCTGCGCGGACGAGCGGGGACGCGGCGGGAGTCAATCCGGCGGCTAATCGGCCGCCGGATCGACCCGTGTATGCCGGGCATAAGAAAATCAGGATTGGCTTCAAAATAGTCACACTTAAAATGGGAAATGCTAAGAAGGATTTTCTCTTTTTTTTTTGTTTTTACTGCAGTAAAATCACTAAAATCAAAACTTGGACAGTGCAATACATATGTTATGCAAGTAGAGCAAGTATTTATCTACTTATTTTTGAGTTTTGTTTTTTTTCTGAGATAGTATGGCTGACAGCTCCTCTTTAATGTCAAACTTTTTGCCAAATGCAGCGATAATAGACAATGAAACATTAGGACTGCAAGGTGCAGGATTTGTATCAAATCCAGACCTTTTGTCCGAGATTAAAGGCAACAGACTGAGGATGAGGGCTGCTAGGAATTTTTTTTTTTTAAGAAAAACCAGGAGGATGACATTTGAGATGAAGGGAAAGGATATGGTGGTTTAGTGGTGTTGAGGAGGATCTGCAGTAGATGGGAGTTAGAAGATGGAAATATTAAGCAGTTGACAGAGAATTGTTCAGGAGGCCAAAGCCCTTCATGCAGAGGCGTATCTAGAGGGGTGCAGGCATGGCTCCTGCCATGGGCGTCACAGCACCATGGGCGCCATATCTGCCCCTGTGCTACGCCCCATGCCTTCCTGTCACTCAGAACTCACATCAATTCTGTTATCTGGAGAACATGGCTACTTCATTTATGTATGTAGGGCTCACTTGGCTTAGTGTAAAAAGGACAGAGAGGAAATAAGAGATTTCTAAAAAAGTAACTTCAGCAATATCCAGAGCCAAAAAACAGGCAACCATAACACATGGACACGAGAGAGGATGCAGTTTTTAGAGGGAAAAGGGGCTCCGACCAGGGGTGGGGGCGCAATTTCAGTGTTTGCCATAGGCTCTATATTACCCAGATACGCCCCTGCCTTCATGAGCTGCAGTGCCAAGGAGTAAGTATAACTATGAAGTGTCTCACTCCAAAATGTAGATGTCCAACAGAAGGGGAGAGTAACTCAAACAATACAGATCTTACATATATGTACACATTGCAGTTGCTCTGTCAGAGCCTTTTATTTCTGGAGCTTCTGGTATGACCCTTTCTGCTAAATTTTACTGCTCATATAATTCAGTACATCTATAAAAAGGCAGATGGCGGGGAGCAGCCTTGACAGTATATATGTTTACTATAGATACATACTGGGACTTTAGACTTTGATCCGATATGCTGTTATTTACTTTGCATGATCTTACTGAGTTGTGCTTTTTTGGCATACTGACTGAATGTGTACAAAAAACGTAAAGCTTCTCAGGGAAATACCTTTCCAAGCCAGGAATTCTCGTACGCCTTTATAGTCCTTGTAGAGATACAGGCCCCGGGTGAAGTTGTACCGTTCTCCTGCAGTAAAGCGAGACTTGAAGAAGTCTTGGAAGATGTTGGACACCATTCCTCCTGGCATCACCAAACGGGTCTGCAGGTGGGATTTGTCCCAGGTGTGCAATTTCCGGCAGTCGTCTGTAGAGATTTTTTTTAATGCATGTTAAAGTTAAACTCGCATCAAATTGAAGAATGCAGTTCAAATAAACAAAGCCAATCTGGCTCCAGGTAACGCAAATGCAATCAGTCCACACATATCTAATAATTTCAAGTGGAACTGTAGTCAAAATAACATAATGAATAAAATTGCTTTTACAATATTAATGTAGTATTTAGTCAGTGTTGTAAAATCTTTCCTCTCCCTGGTTTACTTTCTGAAATTTATCACAGGTGGCAACATCTTTAGCACTGGCAGGTGATCTCTACAGAATGCTCATTTATTGAGAGTTCAAAAGCCAATAGAAAACATCTCTGGTCTCCCAGAATGCACTGGGGGGGGGGGGGGGTAGAGGAGAATACCACATAATAAACAGCCTAGGCTAAGCCTCATTGGTAGGGCGGGCCACATACCAATATACTGCAATATATAGCTATAGGAAGAGTTCCTGATGCTAAAACCAGGATATTTAATGTAAACGTGGGTATCCTGAATTATTTCCTGCATTCTACTATATATAGATATGGTTCCTATTTAAGGTTTATGCATACCTTCAACTTAGGATGCCTGAACTGGTCATTTTGGGTGTCTTTCCAGATTGTGTAGAGGCATTCTTCAGTTTTCACAAACAGGTTGTTAGTGATCGGACAATTAAGAAGGACCATGCTTGACCACTATTGTTATCTCCCATTGGGGTTGATGCACTAGCAGTCAGTAGTATTGCCGTGTCCGGACATTAGTACAGTAATATGCATTATGCTACTTCCGTAACACGTGTTACTATAGTAACGCTCACAGTAATCATGTACCATGGGTTGTGCTAATTGAGTAATGTGCAGTACACTGCTGTTAGTAGTAATGGTAATATTGCCGTTTACTACTTGCGCTCTGCAATATTACCGACGGTTTGTGTATCAACCCAATGTATGAGGATCTGTCATCGGAAACCATCTTGAAGGATCATTTTGAGTGACCTTACATACAAGTGTGTTCAGGGACTTAGAAAAGAATATAAACAATAACCTTGGGTCTAGAGTGAGCTTATTCAGAGAAATGTGTAGCATTCAATAAGACATACGGCTTGAGTGAAATAAACAACTATTTTATTGATAAAGTTAGGATTAAAACAAGGCAAAGAAAACAGCAAATAGGCAATACATTTTAAATCTATCCAGCAAAGTCCCGCACCATGTACAGCTGTATGCATAGAGTATTTTAATCTATGATAATCTAGTTATAGCCAGTATGCTTGAATTTCTCCAATTCAAAATATGAAAAATATGGCTTGCAATCTAAAGTATATTCCTTAAAGAGACACTGAAGCGAGAAAAAAAAATTCTGATATAATGATTTGTATGTGTAGTACAGCTAAGAAATAAAACATTAGGAGCAGAGACATAAGTCTAATATTGTTTCCAGTACAGGAAGAGTTAAGAAACTCCAGTTATCTATGCAAAAAAGCCATTGAGCTCCACCACTTTCAAAGTTGCAGATACTCTGTCTTCTGAAGCTTGTTATCTCAACTGTCATTGTAATTTATTTTTCTCTGCAGAGAAGGGGTTCAAAAGTTCACTGCTGCTCTGCAACATCATTTAAAATGCTGAATAGGGTGTAAACTTCAAATATTAGAGAATTATGCAAAGTGATAAACACTATATAACTGAAAATAAAAATAGAAGAATATTTTCTTTGCTACTAATATTCTAGTAATTATCCATACTACACAACCAATTCATTATCATGAGTTTTTTTTTTCTGCTTAAGTGTCTCTTTAAACTAATCCTGTAGTGAGCAAAATCTGAAGGCTGCCATTTTTATTTTCTTTCATACAACACCAATTGCTTGACTTTTGCTCATCTTTTGGCTTCAATGGTAACTGTGGCATAGTGTGGTCAACTTTAGCCAGAGCATCTGATCTACACACTTGCCCTGGCTCAGTGGCTTAAAGTATTGGAGGCAGAGGATCAGCACGACAGCCAGGTAATATGCATTTCTTAAAAGAATATAATATGGCAGTCTCCATATTCCTCTACTCCAGCTACTGTGTTGTCTGATGGTTTTTTGTAACAAAGTTTTTCAAGCACATGCAGGGCTATCCAGTGTCATAATTCCTCTTACCGTAGGGTCACTTTAATGTAAACTATCAGTAGATTAATGATTGAAATAGTAATTTAACAGACAAAGGTAGATCAGGCAGCTAAAGGTCGAGCAGCTCCATTTAGGGCACAGTTGCATATTCCTACAATACTGTTGGAGAGTCAGTAAAGTGTGAGGACTGTACATATGACTGCAGAGCTGGTAACCTGGAGGCTTGCTCAGGTAGGTGCCAGGTATTAGCAGTCAAGCTTGGAGTCTCCCAACCAACCCACTACCTTAACTCTAATGCTGCCCCCTGTGCTTTTCATAACCCTTCATTCCTCATACTCATTCGAAGAAAACCTGAAATCCATGTGTTGGTCAATGAGCCAATAGAGAGTATTAACAGGGAGTATTTACCTCAGAAGAGAGGATTACTTATTCACAGTAAAATCTTACTTTTTCTTATACATGGGGAGATTTAGAAATGGTGTGTTCACTTCAAACATCCATTCATGCTGATTTTATAAAATAGTAATTTCTGTGCATTAGTGGATGTTAGAAGAAGACAAATTAATTTATCAAGTGAGAGTCTAGACTATTTATAGCTGTAAGGCCTGGTGCACACCAGAGGAGTTTTTCTGAGCGTTTTGAGTTTTTAAATCTGCTGCTAATGTTATCCTATGTGTCTGTGCACACTGGAGCAATGAGGTTTTGTAAAAAACCCCATAGCATTACATTGGGAAGAGCTTTTAGAGGTTTCAAAAACTCTTCCCAATGTAATGCTATGGGTTTTTTTTACAAAACCTCATTGCTCCAGTGTGCACAGACACATAGGATAACATTAGCAGCAGATTTAAAAACTCAAAACGCTCAGAAAAACTCCTCTGGTGTGCACCAGGCCTAAAAGACTGTATAGCTGCTACAGTTCTGAAGCATAGGGGCCAGCAGGAAGCAACAGGACAACAATGAATGAAGCTAAAAAGGAACATTATTACAAAAAAATTTAAATGTACATTTCTCACGGAGTAAATTGTACTATAAATTACTTTTCGTTTCACCTATGTTGCTGAAACTTACAACAGGTAATAAAAAACTGACAGATCTGACAGATTTTGGACTAGTCCATCTCGGGGATTCCCAGCATTAAGGATCTATATATAGATGCCAGCCTCCCTACTTATTTGCACACCATTTTGGCAGATTGTCACGCAAGTGACAGCTACATAGGAAAAATGTAATTTATAGTACATTACTCTGTGAGAAATGTACATTTATATCTATGTATTTTACATTTTACAATTTTTCGTGATAGATGTCCTTAACCACTTAAGGACTGCAGTCATAAAACCCCTTAAGGACCAGAGCCTTTTTTTCCATTCGGACCACTGCAGCTTTCACGGTTTATTGCTCAGTCATACAACCTACCACCTAAATGAATTTTACCTCCTTTTCTTGTCACTAATACAGCTTTCTTTCGGTGCTATTTGATTGCTGCTGCGAGTTTTACTTTTTATTATATTCATCAAAAAAGACATGAATTTTGTCAAAAAAATGACTTTTTTTAACTTTCTGTGCTGACATTTTTCAAATAAAGTAAAATTTCCTATACATTTGAGCGCGAAAGTTATTCTGCTACATGTCTTTGATAAAAAAAAACCATTCAGTGTATATTTATTGGATTGGGTAAAAGTTATAGCGTTTACAAACTATGGTGCCAAAAGTGAATTTTCCCATTTTCAAGCATCTCTGACTTTTCTGCGCACCTGTCAGGTTTCATGAGGGGCTAAAATTCCAGGATAGTACAAATCCCCCCCAAATGACCCCATTTTGGAAAGAAGACATCCCAAAGTATTCAGTGAGAGGCATGGTGAGTTCATAGAAGATTTTATTTTTTGTCACAAGTTAGCGGAAAATGACACTTTGTAACAAAAAAAAAAAAAAAGTTTCCATTTCTTCTAACTTGCGACAAAAAAAAAATGAAATCTGCCACGGACTCACTATGCTACTCTCTGAATACCTTGAAGTGTCTACTTTCCAAAATGGGGTCATTTGTGGGGTGTGTTCACTGTCCTGGCATTTTGGGGGGTGCCTAATTGTAAGCACCCCTGTAAAGCCTAAAGGTGCTCATTGGACTTTGGGCCCCTTAGCGCAGTTAGGCTGCAAAAAAGTGCCACACATGTGGTATTGCCGTACTCAGGAGAAGTAGTATAATGTGTTTTGGGGTGAATTTTTACACACACCCATGCTGGGTGGGAGAAATATCTCCGTAAATGACAATTGTTTTATTTTTTTTACACACAACTGTCAATTTATAGAGATATTTCTCCCACTCAGCATGGGTATGTGGAAAAATACACCCCAAAACACATTATACTACTTCTCCTGAGTACGGCGATACCACATGTGTGGCACTTTTTTGCACCCTAACTGCGCTAAGGGGCCCAAAGTCCAATGAGTACCTTTAGGATTTCACAGGTCATTTTGAGAAATTTTGTTTCAAGACTGCTCCTCACGGTTTAGGGCCCCTAAAATGCCAGGACAGTATAGGAATCCCACAAATTACCCCATTTTAGAAAGAAGACACCCCAAGGTATTCCATTAGGAGGATGGTGAGTTCATAGAATTTTTTTTTTTGTCACAAGTTAGCGGAAATTGATTTGAATTGTTTTTTTTTCACAAAGTGTCATTTTCTGCTAACTTGTGACAAAAATAAAATCTTCTATGAACTCACCATACTCCTAACGGAATACCTTGGGGTGTCTTCTTTCTAAAATGGGGTCATTTGTGGGGTTCCTATACTGCCCTGGCATTTTAGGGGCCCTAAACCGTGAGGAGTAGTCTTGAAACCAAATGTCGCAAAATGACCTGTGAAATCCTAAAGGTACTCATTGGACTTTGGGCCCCTTAGCGCACTTAGGGTGCAAAAAAGTGCCACACATGTGGTACCGCCGTACTCTGGAGAAGTAGTATAATGTGTTTTGGGGTGTATTTTTACACATACAGATGCTAGGTGGGAGAAATATCTCTGTAAATGACAATTATTTGATTTTTTTTACACACAATTGTCCATTTACAGAGAGATTTCTCCCACCCAGTATGGGTATGTATAAAAATACACCTCAAAACACATTATACTACTTCTTCTGAGTACGGCGATACCACATGTGTGACACTTTTTTGCAACCTAGGTGCGCTAAGGGGCCTAACGTCCTATTCACAGGTCATTTTGAGGCATTTGGATTCTAGACTACTCCTCACGGTTTAGGGCCCCTAAAATGCCAGGGCAGTATAGGAACCCCACAAGTGACCCCATTTTAGAAAGAAGACACCCCAAGGTATTCCGTTAGGGGTATGGTGAGTTCATAGAAGATTTTTTTTTTGTCACAAGTTAGCGGAAAATGACACTTTGTGAAAAAAAAAAAACAATACATATCAATTTCCGCTAACTTGTGACAAAAAATAAAATGTTCTATGAACTCACCATACTCCTAACGGAATACCTTGGGGTGTCTTCTTTCTAGAATGGGGTCATTTGTGGGGTTCCAATACTGCCCTGGCATTTTAGGGGCCCTAAACCGTGAGGAGTAGTCTTGAACCCAAATGTCTCAAAATGACCTGTGAAATCCTAAAGGTACTCATTGGACTTTGGGCCCTTAGCACAGTTAGGCTGCAAAAAAGTGTCACACATGTGGTATCGCCGTACTCAGAAGAAGTAGTATAATGTGTTTTGTGGTGTATTTTTACATATAACCATGCTGGGTGGGAGAAATATCTCTGTAAATGACACATTTTTGATTTTTTTTACACACAATTGTCCATTTACAGAGAGATTTCTCCCACCCAGCATGGGTATGTGTAAAAATACACCACAAAACACATTATACTACTTTTGAGTATGGCGATACTACATGTGTGACACTTTTTTGCAGCCTAGGTGCGCTAAGGGGCCCAACGTCCTATTCACAGGTCATTTTGAGGCATTTGTTTTCTAGACTACTCCCTACGGTTTAGGGCCCCTAAAATGCCAGGGCAGTATAGGAACCCCACAAGTGACCCCATTTTAGAAAGACTACACCCCAAGGTATTCCGTTAGGGGTATGGTGAGTTCATAGAAGATTTTATTTTTTGTCACAAGTTAGTGAAAAATGACACTTTGTGAAAAAAACAATAAAAATCCAATTTCCGCTAACTTTTGACAAAAAATAAAATCTTCTATGAACTCATCATACACCTAACAGAATACCTTGGGGTGTCTTCTTTCTAAAATGGGGTCACTTGTGGGGTTCCTATACTGCCCTGGCATTTTACGGGCCCAAAACTGTGAGTAGTCTGGAAACCAAATTTCTCAAAATGACTGTTCAGGGGTATAAGCATCTGCAAATTTTGATGACAGGTGGTCTATGAGGGGGCAAATTTTGTGGAAACGGTCATAAGCAGAGTGGCCTCTTAGATGACAGGATGTATTGGGCCTGATCTGATGGATAGGAGTGCTAGGGGGGTGACAGGAGGTGATTGATGGGTGTCTCAGGGGGCGGTTAGAGGGGAAAATAGATGCAATCAATGCACTGGGGAGGTGATCGGAAGGGGGTCTGAGGGGGATCTGAGGGTTTGGCCGAGTGATCAGGAGCCCACACGGGGCAAATTAGGGCCTGATCTGATGGGTAGGTGTGCTAGGGGGTGACAGGAGGTGATTTATGGGTGTCTCAAGGTGTGATTAGAGGGGGGAAATAGATGCAAGCAATGCACTAGCGAGGTGATCAGGGCTGGGGTCTGAGGGCGTTCTGAGGTGTGGGCGGGTGATTGGGTGCCCGCAAGGGGCAGATTAGGGTCTAATCTGATGGGTAACAGTGACAGGTGGTGATAGGGGGTGATTGATGGGTAATTAGTGGGTGTTTAGAGGAGAGAAGAGATGTAAACACTGCACTTGGGAGGTGATCTGATGTCGGATCTGCGGGCGATCTATTGGTGTGGGTGGGTGATCAGATTGCCCGCAAGGGGCAGGTTAGGGGCTGATTGATGGGTGGCAGTGACAGGGGGTGATTGATGGGTGGCAGTGACAGGGGGTGATTGACAGGTGATCAGTGGGTTATTACAGGGAAGAACGGATGTAAATAATGCACTGGCGAATCGATAAGGGGGGGGGGTTGAGGGCAATCTGAGCGTGTGGGCGGGCGATTGGGTGCCCGCAAGGGTCTAATCTGATGGGTAACAGTGACAGGTGGTGATAGGGGGTGATTGATGGGTGATTGATGGGTAATTAGTGGGTGTTTAGAGGAGAGAATAGATGTAAACGATGGATTTGGGAGGTGATCTGATGTCGGATCTGCGGGCGATCTATTGGTGTGGGTGGGTGATCAGATTGCCCGCAAGGGGCAGGTTAGGGGCTGATTGATGGGTGGCAGTGACAGGGGGTGATTGACGGGTGATTGACGGGTGATTGACAGGTGATCAGGGGGGATAGATGCATACAGTACACAGGGGGGGGGAGGGTCTGGGGGGGTCTGGGGAGAATCTTAGGGGTGGGGGGTGATCAGGAGGGAGCAGGGGGCAGTTTAGGGACTAAAAAAAAAAATAGCGTTGACAGATAGTGACAGGGAGTGATTGATGGGTGATTAGGGGGGTGATTGTGTGCAAATGGTGGTCTGGGGGGTGGGCAGGGGGGGGTCTGAGGGGTACTGTGGGCGATCAGGGGGCAGGGGGGGGCAGATCAGTGTGTTTGGGTGCAGACTAGGGTGGCTGCAGCCTGCCCTGGTGGTCCCTCGGACACTGGGACCACCAGGGCAGGAGGCAGCCTGTATAATACACTTTGTAAACATTACAAAGCGTATTATACGCTTCCTATCCGGGGATCGTCGGGTTAACAACCCGCCGGCGCTTCCGATTGGCCGGCGGGTTGACGTCGCGGGTGGGCGGAGCCTATTGCCGGTGGATGCGCGCGCATCCCAGCGCGCGATCCCCGGCTAGAGAGCGCCCCAGGACCTGACGCCAATCTGCGTTACATGGTCCTGGGGCTGCCACTTTGCCGCCGCCAATATGAAGTAGGCGGTCGGCAAGTGGTTAAAGTGACAGCACAATTTTTCTGAAGTGTGTGTTTAAAGACTGCGTTTCATTTTTGACTATTGGGGTGTATATTATGTGTCTGTAAACTCTTACCTATGACTTTGATGACATCAGTTAGAGAGTTAAGCCAAAGGATCCCAGTTCCTGCAGCATGAGCCCAGATTTCATCAAGATTTGCAGCAAAAGCACTACCCCAGACTCCTGCAAAGAGAATATGGAGATGAAAAGGATATAAAAAAAACAGCTGCATAATTGATGGTGCAGCAACAACAGTAATATTTACAGGTCTGGATTTCTGGAAAGACCACAAAAGCCCAAGCCTTGGGCTGCTGACAAGGAAGGAAGAGGGATTTCTGCATACAGAAGGGGAGGCTGAAAATGCAAGAGGAGAGCTGCAGCAGCCCAAGTAAGCTGTGCATGAAAGAGGGGCACTGCTGGACATGGGTGTTACACATGGAAGAGGAGGCTGCACACGGAATAAGAGAGGGGCTGATGGACACAAATGGGGAGCCAAAAGAAACACAGAAACAAGAAAGCTGGTCCAGGGGTGGAAAATGTAGCAAAATGCCCTTGGATATCATTTACCTGTAGAGTAGCACACATTAAAACAGATATCTTGAGCTGGAGGAAGACAAATCCCCTACTAAGATGTGGCTAGTTCTGTCCCACAAAGTAACTGGATGAACTCCCTAGGTTTTACCACACTGTCCTTCTGTGATTATAAATGTAGATATCAGTACTAAATTTTATATTAGGAAGTGTCTCTCAGTAGAACATTTCTTGTTCCTGTGTACTGTGCTGTTACTGGATCTGAAGGTATGCTACTGTACTGATCAGACACCCGCCCTCTCATCCCTGCTCACAACTGATAACCTTGCTGTGTGCTGGGATGACAGGACTGGTGCCCAATCGGGACTGTACTGCGGTGTCCCAACTTGCTGGCCACCTCTACCTCCTCTTAAACTTCCTCTAGGGCTTATTTTCGGGGTAGGGCTTATATTTCAAGCATGCACAAAATTCCAGCTAGGGCTTATTTTCAGGGTAGGTCTTATTCTCAAGGAAAGAGGGTAGATGTAAAACGAAAATATCCAGTTACATTTTTCATCATTTCTAGCTTGATATCACTATTTCCTGCGGGAAGTGCATTTCAGATACAGTTTCAGTGGGATTCTGGGATTTTGTCTGAAGATCTACAGGAATTTCTAGTAAACAATGGTTTTAGCCCACCGTCAGATACTTACTGGAGGCGTTCAAGATCAGCGGAGACATTTTTAGGTGTATGCATAGCTTCAAGGGTTTTTATACATGTCAGACCTTCCACCTACATAAGTTAAAAGCTCACATTTGCAGAAATAAATAATGGCCAGTTGATTTTCCACAGACCACATGGATCCTGGTCAAGTGGCCTGTGTGCTTGTTTGCAAATGCTTTCAGTTTATCCTTGTGGGTTGCTTTCTTTCCTTATCTATATGTATGCAACAGCAGTTAAATCCATTGCTCTTCTGAGAGGCCCATGCTATCCAGGTACAACAGAGAGCAGAAAGGTTTTCTGACCTGCTGTTTCAGCAATTGCGGAAGCTGTAGATTGGTGTCAGAGAGCCTAACTATGCAAACAGCTGCAGCATGAAAAGGATTTAATAAAAAAAAACAAAAAACAAAATGTAGTAAAGGGCTACTGGATGTCAGCCCATTCATATCAAGGCTGAACAGTCTTAATCCTACTGACCGAAGAAACATTACCCAGTCCAAATACAGAATTTCACACTACTGACCACTGGTCCATTTCTGGTACTCCTACACTGAAAGCAGTAATCTGTGTGAACAGATACTGTTGTGTAAACTAGCCCTAGCAGGGAGCTAAGACAGTACAACATACTTAAATACTAGCTAACTAACTTATTTCCAGATACTATCCTACACGCAATTTCCGCTCTACTAACAATATTCTCCAGTCTTCCTCTCTGGTCACGTCTTCTCACTCCCGCTTACAAGACTTCTCTCCTTCCTCCTCTGGAACACTCTCCCTCAACACATCTGCCACTCACCCACACTTACTCTTTTTAGGCACAATCTGAAAACTCAACTCTTCAGGCAAGTATACTCTCCTACCTAGGACACTTAGCCCACTGACCACCACTTCTACCACTCCATACACAGCTTCCCTTTACCTACTGTCCTATACCTTAAATCTTTAGACTGTAAGGCCTTTTGGCCAGGGCTCTCTTCCCCTTTTTGTCTCTCAATGCTGTGTAATGTGTGTGCAAACCTCCCTTCCCTGTGTAAAAATCTATAGTTGGTTTGTTCACTGCATCAGCGGTAATCCACCCTTGTCTTGTATTAACTGTTGTATTGTTTATTTTTTATTGTTATACCCTGTATGCTTTCGTACAGCACCATGAAAGATGCTGGCACTATATAAATCAGTAATAATAATTCTAGCAATGAGTTTCAACTGGAAGAATGGAAAAGGTCATGAATTGTGTCCAAGTATTAAACTTTCTCTAGACACAAGCATAAGGCTTTATACAGTCTGTGAAACAGAGTAATGCAGAGTATACACTCATAACACCCCATATGGGCAGGATAAGGGACCCAGAATCTCGCATTTTAGTCAGTTGCTGGCTACCAACCACAGAACTTTAGAACAAATCTGTGAAGCAGTACTGCTACATGCTCTATCTTTCCCACATATACAGTATGAATCCATGTAGATTTACAGTCCTTACCCTGCAGGAAAGAAATTTTAGGTTCTGTTCTCCTGGTAATTAAATGCCCCATAAAGAACTCACTGCCAAAATCTTCAGTGCGAATGAATGCTCCATATTTACGAATTCCAATTTCATGTGGTGTAAATTCACACCATTCTGGAAAAAAAAAACAACAGATCAAAATGACTAAAATATATCACCAGGCATAGGGTCTAACAATACCACCTAAAACAGCCTCTCCTTTTCACCCCAGAGGTGTCCCTATTTAATGTGGGGAGGATTACAACTGCTTTGAGAAGCTTAAAGAGGAACTTCAGCCTAAGCAAACAAAGTCATTAAGTTACATTACTTATGTTAATTAAAATAGATAGGTACCGGTAATATAATCTCTTACCCACCCTGTTTTAAAAGAACAGGCAAATGTTTGAATTCATGAGGGCAGCCATCTTTTTGGTTGAAAGGAGGGGACAGGGAGCATGAGACACAGTTCCAACTGTCCTGTGTGCTGATCACCCCTCCAAGTTGCTAGGCAACGTGAATAACATCATAGGAAATCCCATCATGCTTTGCACAGCATCAGGGGAAAAAAGCCCAGGCAGTTTTCTTTGATGGGTGGAGCTTAACTAAAAATGCAGCTAAAAATTATGCTTTGGTAAAAAAAACAAAGTTCTGATGCTCTGAAACTGTTAAAGAAACACCAAGCCCATTCAGTTCTGCTGAGTAGAGTTTTAGTCCGGAGGTTCACTTTAAGTGAGGAAACTAAAGTGAACACTAAAGTGGTTAATAAGCACTATTTGCACAGTTAGAAGTCACATCTGGACATGTATAAATGGCCATACCTGAATGACCTGCACCTAACCAACCACTGAACCAAGCAGTGAACAAGCAACATTTCACAGGTATTAACGTCTTGGTAGTAACATCTCAAGTTGTTTCTGTATTTTACCCCTAGTATTTCCTTGTCTCACCTGCAAAGTCTCCTCCACTGATGTTAAGTCGAACATTGACTCCTGCATAGATGGGATACGGATTCTGACCCCTTTCCACACACTCCTGCTGTTGTGAAAGTCTGGCTGGATTATCCTAGAATATGATGAAGAAATTAAATGCTTATTGCCATACCTTTCTCCACTGGGGAGAGTTCCTCTGGCTTCCTGTTTAGGTCACTAGGTTTATTTTGACAGAAAGTGAGTAAAAACATTGTCAATGAGCAGTTCCGCATGCCAAGAAAGTGAGAGCATAAATAGATTACTTCCATGGCCCTTCTTACTTTCTTTTACAATAGTTGTGATGAGTGCTGGAAAGGAGGACCTGTAATATTCTATATTAAAGCGAACCTTAGATGAAAATAAACTGATGCGATAAACAATTGTATTTATCCTCCTACTCCTAAAAATGCTATCCCATGGTTTTATTTTATATTTAAACATTAACAAAGTAGATTGAATGTTTTGTTGTCTCTGCTCAGTGGCAGCCTATTAAGTGTCTCTAGATGAAAATACATGAGCTATTGACCTTTTTCTATCTCCCTGTGCTCGCAGAAGTTGTATTCTGCCAGGAAAACTTTTGTGGCTGTAATTTGCGTAACAGAGATGTTTACTATATTTCCAACAAGCTACCGAGAAGACAGAAGCTGTCACTTCCATTCCTAAAAATTAACTCTTTCAGGCAGCAAAATAAAACAAATAAGGGCTGGTTTACATTTGAAGCACAAACCGGGAATTTAAACTTAGCATTTTTACCATGATTTGCGATTCCCGTTCAATAGAACGAGAATCACAATGCAATCGCCCCCAAAGAGCTGCATGCAGCGCATTTGCAGTGAGAATGCATCAGTAGGGATACATTAGCAGCAGCGTTTTGCTGATCATCAGCCATCAGCAAAATGCTACCAAAACGCCCAGGGTGAACCAGCCTTAAAATAGCCTGGTTATAAACCATATTTACAGCTTTAGCTACCTCCTCCATTAATACAGCTACCAAAGAGAGAGGTTACAGGATTACTAATGACTAGTTTAGGACTCCTATGCGGTTGTTCAGTTGTGGCCTTGTGTCCTCTGGCCTTTGTTTTCATGGATGAGGTGCCCCAGCTGACCAGCTACACTGTTGGTGGAGCTGCCCTGTTGTCTCTGATTTTTGGTCCCTCTCCGTTACTCTTGCCTCAGATGTGTTAGGGATACATGTTCCACCAGATCCCTGGGCTGCATTATTCCATAGACCCCTTCCTAATCTGACTAAGTATCAGAAGAAGTTACTGGCAGATTTCCATAAGTAACTGGAGGCATGTTCAGCAGAGCCATTTTTTACCATAACTTGTGCCAATGAAGACCAAGCATAGAGCAGGTGTGTACAAGCTGGAGTATATTGCTAAACACCTGTTATTTGGAATGCATGATTAACTAGAGACATCTAGTAAAATAACTGGCCAAATTCTGTGAAGTACTGCCAATTTATAACACAATCCAGGAGCTTGCCAGCAGGGGAATTCACCACTCCCTATGGCATAGGCAATCCAACAGATGGAAGCTAAACCAGATTTTGCCTAATTATAATAGCTTTATTGCATACATAGGTTAAACAAAGAATGACATTTCAGGCCCTCAGCCATTCCTCAAATGCATGAAACACAACAATTAGGCACACAAAAAATGCACACCCTACAAAGTAGGAAACGTTCCACACTTGATTTGCATACATAGTAAGAGCAGCAATTAATACTCCATTGTTCAAAACACAGCACATCAAAATCAATCTTTCTATGTAAAATATAGAAAGATTTATCAATCTTTCTTTGTAAAATATAGACTTTTTTGGGCCCTATGCAATTGAAAAACCATGGCAAGTTCTAAAACCAGATGCAATTCTCCGTTACCACTCTACACAATTGCAGGTCTCACCAGTTGTTTCAGCTTTGCCAAGTGTATCATTATTGGGCATGCCTAGGCCCACTTCCGCCTGACATATCTCTCACTTATTTCAAGCGGTGGTGTAAGGATTCATCATTGCAGGAAGGTATAATCTCATTTTAAATGGCCTTATTGTGGCTTGTCCTTAGCAAAACATGAACCTAATCTTGGAAAAATGGAACGGTGCACAACTCGGCTCGCATCTACCTGGATTCCAAGTGAAAAGACTCAAAGTTAGAGCTTGCACCCAAACTTGCACGTGTTCACTGTTTCATGATATATAAGCTCTTACTAGCTATGGTAGAGGATCATAAGCCTCAATTTACCAGAAAAAAAACAAACAAAAAAAAACACACATATCCAGGCACAACGCCTCTATTTAGGACATTAAATAAGTTATTAAGGAAAGGGAGGTGCTGAAGGGGGTGTGGCCAGAAAATTAGCAAAAATCAGTAATCCTTCACACACTCGTGTGCAAATCTTCAAACACATGCATTCACAGATTCACTCATCCAGGCACCACTGTTATCCCTACAGCTAAGTTAAAAGTCGGAGTCTTAATTTACCAGAACTTGAACCCCCTAGGTTGAACTTGCAGGGCTTATTCTACCCTATGTTTTTGTACATTTTTGAAAGGTTATTTCTTATGATGCCAAGTCCTTTTGTACTTCTTACTCTGCTACATAGAATATCTGTTGGGTGCTATTCTTTGAGATGTGTACTTGTCCTGTGATGGTTATTTTCGCTTGTATGTGAATTTTAATGTGCCTTGTGTTCTGAACTCAAATTCAGCCCCCTGCGTGGGAATTCTAGTTGCACATTTTGTGTTGTGCATTTTTATGTGTTATCAATAATAATCTTTTGAAACTAAAATTAGATGCAATAAAGTTTTCACTTGGCAGGATGGAACAAACTTGCTTGGAGATAAAATCGTTCTCTCACTATGCAACTGCAGTTTACATGCCTCTGAGGAGCATTCTCATTTTCTAGTTTTGAGGATTAAGTGGGGAGCCCTAGCAGGAAGATTGAAGTTGCTTTTTGCCTCGGTTCCTGTTTCATACTGTAGTGAAAGTGGCAGGCTGAGGCAGGCAATAACGACGATACAATGGCCCCCAACTGGCAAGTGATCCGTCAGATGGTTCAACTTGATTAAGCGAAGGCCGATACCTGTGTGCATACCACGTGCCCCTTGCGCCACATGATGTCACGTCTGCACCACTCCACCTACCCGTATAGCAATAGAACCCATTGTCATCTGTACAGCTGACTGTGTTTGTATAGCCCCGGCTCAGCAATGTCACACAAGGGGTCAGATCCCGTTCCCCTGTGGGTGACACCAGTCACGCATGTGTATGGCCTTTAGAGTGATCCAAAGACCTCCTGGAATACATTCTACTTTTAAATATCTAGTAGGCAGGGCTAACTACTGTATATTCCTGCGTATAAGACTACTTTTTAACCCTTGAAAATCTTCTGAAAAGTTGGGGGTCGTCTTATACGCTGGGTGTCATTGATGCCGGGTGGTACGCCCTATCCTGTTCCCGCCTCTCAGATCTCGCTGCTGAGGGAGCGCAATCTATTCTTCCATACCGCTCTTAAGGAGAGTTGACCAAAGCAACAAGTCAATTGACTATATACTGTTATATACTGGGTAACCCATACAGTACAGCACCAGTATCTGTTCATACACAGCACCAGTACATGATTTTTGTATTTTTATTTTAATTTGGTGTGCGTTGGAAGAGGGATAGTCTTATACGGCGAGTATATCCTAAACTCTATATTTTAACTGGAAAAGTTGGGGGGTCATCTTATACGCCCAGTCGTCTTATACGCCGGAATATACGGTATCTATCCATGAAGGGCTGTTTCTGGCCATTCAGGCCAGAAACCTATTCGGGCAAGGCACTTGTGAATAGGCAGATTGAAGCCTACAATACAGTAATTCGTTTTGTAGGCCCCAATAACAAATTGTTACGGTATGTTATATGTTATAAGCAGAAATTATGTGTTCCGTTTCCCAAAAAGTAGTCTATAAAGGATGCGCAAATTATCACCAAGTTAGATGCACCTCACCAGGGCCGGATTACCGACCAGGCAACAAAAGCAGTTGCTTGGGGCCCCATTCAGAGTCAAAGGGGCCCCATCAGCACATAAACCAGCCCTCGCCATCCTGTCAGCGGTGGCTGGATGGTATAATGGTTAAAGGGACTCTGAGCAGTGCAGTAACTATGGAAACATGCATATCATTTGAAAGCTCTCTTTCTCCTCTTTCCAATGATATATAAACGGCTGCCCTATGCCTTTTAGTTTTTGCTATTTTCGCGATCGAAATCGCGGCCACAGGACGACTTTTCTCCAAAGTCGGCAGCTCGATTCAGCACAATGCAACGAAATATAAGGAACCCAGGGGGATATAATTACAAACATCATGCTGGTAGGTGTGAGGATGTAATTAATTAGTTGTGGGTATGCTTAAAGGCATACCCACAGACACTGCTCGGAGTCCCTTTAAGGGCTCTGCCTCTGACACAGGAGACCAGGGTTCGAATCTCGGCTCTGCCTGTTCAGTAAGCCAGCACCTATTCAGTAGGAGACCTTAGGCAAGTCTCTCTAACACTGCTACTGCCTATAGGGCGCGTCCTAATGGCTGCAGCTCTGGCGCTTTGAGTCCGCCAGGAGAAAAGCGGGATATAATGTTATTTGTCTTGTCTAATGATGCTGTGCGCTGCTGATTGTCTTCAGATCCAGACTCTCCTCCTAGGTCCCCCTCCTGCTACTGTGCGCTCTGCCGCTGCCCACTCCACCCTCCCTTCCCACAGAGAACCACAGCTGCAGCAAGAATGATAGCAGCAGATGGCAAACGCTCACTCACCTATCCATGATCCAAGCGATAGAGATCCCGTCTCATCTGTCTCTCCTACAGTGCAGCCGCTCACGATGAACTTCCTGATTCTCAGATCAGACAGGAAGTAGGAAGTAGTAATAGTAGTAGTAACAGAGCGGCAGCACTCTAGAGTAGACAGATGGGCCCCGGATGACGGGACCTCTATTGCTTGGATCGCAATAGGTGAATGTGAGTCATCTGGTGCGGTCATTCTCCCCTGCTGCGGCTGCCTTCTCTGCTGGACTATCATATTCACTGGGATGGAGGCTGCATGGTGGCTGTCTAGTTTGGGAGGAAATCGGTTGTTCAGTGGTGGGGGTGGTTATGTAATTCTGTCTGGGGAACGGCTTCCGGTTTGGCGGTGTCCAGAGCTTTCTGCTAGTGCCAGGCTGGAGATGCAGGAGGAAAGTGCTGCTGCTGTGATATCTGGCGCCCTCTTCACAAGGGTGCCCCAGCCCCTGAGTGCAAATGTCCCAGCCATTCATCTCTCACTCTGCAGTTTGCCGCTGCTATTCCCTGCATTGTGCACCCACAGAGGAAAGCGGGCTGTTGCCCATTGCAACCAGTAGCTCGGCTGCCCCGGTGTGTGCGGCATGTTGCTGTGCAGCTGCATCTTCTGATTCTATTAAGACATGATGGGGGGCCCAAATCAGTTACTTTGCTTAGGGCCCCATTTAGCCTTAATCCGGCTCTGCACCTCACCAGCCCAAACTTACTGTACCCACATAACAAATCCTCCCTATAAAAGATAATTACACTGGCTTTGTACCGCCTGGATCTTTAGAAGAAAGAGTTGCAACTATTAGTACAGACCAAATCAAAACAATTTTTAACTAGCATAAGAATTGCATAATACTATCACAGATAAAAACATTTTATTTCGTAAGCTGGAAAGAGGATGATCTTTACTCAAAATAAAGTGTTTTGCAATACTATGCGGATCTGCAGAAATTATTTTAAACATAGGACCTTTTCAAAGGGGATTTCTATTCCATTCTGTCACTATAACAAAAAAAGAGCTGTGACCTAAATACCTTTGCTCCAATCCGATGATGATCATTACTGGTCCAATCAGTCTTGTGATAAAACTACTCATTTCTACAGATCAGTTAAGAGAATATCACATTTCATACCTTTTGATGAAGAAAATATTCTAAAACAAGACCCCACAAATCGCTGAAGTTGACTTTATGTCCATCCTTCTCCATGGCCACCAATTCCTTTGTGCAGTGCTTGATACGCTCAGCTGAAAATGCTCCAGATTTGCTTGTTGTAACACACCCTCTTGCCTTGCTAACTGGACGTCGGAGATCCGTCTGCGACCAATCAGGATTTTCATAAAGTGTGGACATGCACCTGGAGAAACATATGATCTACTTAGAACTGTACTACATGTGAAAAACTATTTCACAAGCTTGAGGCAGCCTTCCACACACAAGGCAACACAATGTTTATAAGATCATACCACGTTGATCCAGACACTCCAGAAAGGTAAGTGATGCAGTCCAGAAGTTTCAGATCTTGTAGACCTAACAGACTACCATAGAATGAGACCATTGCTCGAGTTCCACCCCCAGAGCCCAGGACTGCAACTACGGGGACCTAGGAATCAAAATGTTTTGTTAGCACAATAAGATTGAGTATATAACATTATATGGAATAAAATCTTGACAATGTATCTACAGCACTTGGGTCAGTCATTAAGCTGGCTGCAATATCAAAACAGGAAGCCAGCTAGTGCAGGGGTCTTGCATCTGCATGTATAGGTGTATTGTATTGTATTGTTGTAGGCGTATTGTATTATATTGTTGTAGGCATATTGAATTGTATTGTTGCAGACAAATACAGCTATAAAACGTTTAAAATGCAGCACCAAAATGAACACTTATAATTTACACTAAAATACATATATAAACCCCCCAAACTTCAAGCTGTTTCATGAATGACTGAATTTGTGCCATCTTTTTGACGTTGTGCATGGTCCGATGGTAACGTATTGCTAGATAGAGGGTGTGCGCAAATGGACCGATTTGCTGGACGTGTGATGGAAGCAGGCACTTGCCAATCCAGGCTAGGTAAAAGGGCCCACCTCAAACAATGTGGCTAGTTTTCTCCATGTTCTGGAGCCCTGTAAACAGCCTCAAATGATGTGATAACTAGCACAAAACAATCTTGTTGCCGGCAGATGTCTTGCCCCTGTCAACGGGTGGTGAAATAATGTACAGCAAGCTCAATTAAATGTCATGTGAAATCGTTCACTTGTGCCCACGACTATTTTTTTTTTGCAATTGATTGTTGAACTTTGAATACGTGGCGGCACAGTGTTATGGCTGCAGCTGATGGTACTCAATACATGCTTCCCTTGCAGTGTGTGCTGGGACTTATCTATCTTATCTAAATCTGTTTAACCACTTCAAATCCAAACTTATGGAAAGGCGCACTTTTGATGCTTTAGATATCAGCCATAACTTTATCCCTACTCACAACACTTGAATGATTTAGATATCGGTTTTTCAAGACAAACTGGGCTTTCATTGGGGGTATTTTGTCCCAAGAATAAATGTTTGAGGACGCCATCAAGCCAGGACCCAGATTTTCGGCATAGCAGGGCTGTCTGCAGAGTGGTAATTGGAGGCTCGGGCTGCAGGAAGGTCGCAGGAACCAGGCGAGGTGAGACAGGCTGCTCTTTTTGCCAGCAATCTGGCCACGGAGGGGGAGAGATGAAGGATCGCTGCAGATAGATACTGCAGTGATCGTTCATCCGAGAGAGGCTAATTTGGCTGAAAGGGAACATGTTCCCTTTTACCAATTAGTACTACAGCTGAATGTGCCGGTGGGCGCGCACAGGAGTGCGCCTGATCGTGCACAGCTGTGAAAAAGCACAAAATTGTATATCTACGTCCTACTGAATAGGTCCTGGCTTACTGAATAGGAAGAGCCGAGCCTGGAACCCTGGTCTTGTATGTAGAAGTTTCTATGTCTATGTTCCTCACACTTGTCCCCGCAACTCCCCACGGTGCATGTTTTGCAGGCAACCTCACCAATGCCCAAGTGTGGTAATTAGTGTCTAATGTCTCATCTAGGTGGATTCCAAGTAGCTGAGATACTAATTACCCCACCTCTACATAGGTGAGGTTGCCTGCAAAACATGCAACGTGGGGAGTCACAGGGACAGGTTTGAGAAATACTGCCTTAACCATTACACTATCCAGCCACATAGTTAAGCTGAATTGACATGTAAAAAAAAATGATTATTTCACTCAACCTCCTGAACACTGGGGTCTTCATTGAGCTTCAGGACTTCTTTAAGGGACTTTAACACAACTTTCTTCCTTTTCTCTAGAAAACTTCTTTCTCCATTTGAAAGGTCAAAGCCAAGACGGATGTCAAGTTCCTCTGGATTGCTAGAAGATATGAGGCAAATTATGCTTCAGTTGCACATAATGAGATGGTAACAAATATAACTATATTATTATAACTACTATTTTATATTAACAGGTGCTCATAATAATGTGAATCTGAAGTGTTTGAGGCCATTTGCTTGAAAGCAGGACACAGCAGGCTGTTACTTACACAGCTACTTTGTATGTTTTCTATTGATTAATAAACTTTGGACAGTAAAACCTTGGATTGAGAGTAACTTTATTTAAGAGCGCTTTGCAAGAGAAGAAAAATGTTACCACAATTTAGACTCAATAAGCAAGCAACATTTTGCCCAGAAAGTAAATATGCGTCACTTCATCACAACTGAGCCAATGGTTCTTATCCTTTTAAAGCTGCAGGATTGTACCTAATCTGAGTGTATGGACTATATAATGTCACATTTCCGTGAAAAAAATCTTCGAAAGTGAGCAAACGCAAACTACACAAGAAAAGGTCAGGGTGAGCCAACAGATAGCAATGATTCTGTTAGTTATAGTGAAAGTATTTTTTACTTTATACAATACAGTACTTTGTTTTTTCTATAAAGGTTTTTTAGACTGTATCATCTGTGTTTCCATTAACCACCCTGGCGTTCTATTAAGATCGCCAGGGCGGCTGCATGAGGGTTTTTTTTAAATAAAAAAAAAACTATTTCATGCAGCCAACTGAAAGTTGGCTGCATGAAAGCCCACTAGATAGCGCTCCGGAGGCGTTCTTCTGATCGCCTCCAGCGGCCAAAAGTAACACGGAAGGCCGCAATGAGCAGCCTTCCGTGTTTGGCTTCTCCTGTCGCCATGGCGACGAGCGGAGTGACGTCATGGACGTCAGCCGACGTCCTGACGTCAGCCGCCTCCGATCCAGTAGAGATGGGAAGTTCGGATCTTTTCAATGATCCGGATGATTCGAATCGGATCATTGAAGAGATCCGGATCTTTGATCCGAATCTCGGATCATTTTACTACCGGGGGTGAAATGAACAGCAGGACAGGTCTTTCCCTGCTGTGGACAGGAGAAGGGGAGGTGGGTGGACACACAGAGAAGGGGAGAAGATGGACAGAGGGCAGGGAGTGGACAGAGGAGGGACGAGCAGAGAGCAGAAATGTTTGTTTGCACACAATACCCACATGCTGCAATCATGCTTTACATGTATTTCACCTATATGTTCATCTGTGTACTTTGAAAGCAAACGTCGCAGTGAAAGAAAGCATTCCCAGAAGTGAAGTGCAGCTGTTTAGTGCCGAGTGCAGGAGGATCATATTGCCTTTCAATCACAGTGCCTGCAAAGTTACTGAGCTGTGCTGAGCTGAGCCAAAAGCTTCCAATGTGTTCACTGTGCACAACTACGGAACAGACAGCCTGTAATGAGCAGCACGTTATGGCCAGTATGTGTGCTCTACACATATCTGGCTGTGGCACCCATGTCCCCTCTCTCTCCTCTACCTGTGGCTGCAAAGCTGGCTCCCCTCCAACTCAGCGATCCATCCCTGCTCTGCTTCCAGGACCCCGCTGCCCGCTGAGAGGGGGCGTGTCGCTCCTTGCCCCGCCCCTTTTTCGATCCGAATCACTCATTTTGATGATTCGGATGATTCGACTCACAAAATAGATTCGGATCAAAGATCCGAATCGTTCATGATCCGGACAACACTACGATCCAGCCCTTAGCGCTGGCCTGCGCAGGGCTCAGGCGGCTGGGGGGACCTCGGCGATCGGGCAGCACACGCGGCTGGCAAAGTGCCGGCTGCGTGTGCTGCTCTTTATTTCATCAAAATCGGCCCAGCAGGGCCTGAGCGGCACCCTCTGGCGGTAATGGACGAGCTGAGCTCGTCCATACCGCTAAGGTGGTTAATCCTTATGGGGACATTTGCTTTGATATAAGAGTGCTTTGGATTACAAGCCACTGTACTTGATAAGTGTGGCGCCGACCATCTGAAACTGCTCCATATTCATGTGAATCAACTGTGCAATGTACCCACTGCACACTGGGACCAGTTTTGAGGGATGACAATATCCTTCCAGTGTGTTTTGTTTTTTTTGAAGGAACTGTAACATTTTGAGGAAACCAAGACAAACAAGGGGAAATACAGAATGGTGACAGTGTCCTTAATGGAAACTGAATCCAGGATTCTTGATTTGCAAAGCAAGAGCGCTAACCACCTAGCCACACCACGCTGTCCTTACGACAATACAATAAACAACAGATAAATGTATCTCCTTTCACCAATTTATGTTCAACTTACAGATCCCTCTTGGGGAGGCCTTTCACTATTGCCAAATTCAACCTTTTTTTGTGTCTCAATTTGCCTCCCCACCAACTAGTGATCCTACCGACTATGAAAATGTATATTTTGGTTTTACTAGAAGAAAGATAATCATCTCTGTTTAATATCATTTGCTGGTGAATATACATTGTGAGGAGAAGTTGCCTTAAATAAGAGCCTGGGAACAGGAGTTTGGCCTGCAACTTGCTATAAAGTAGTGTAGTCCTGTTGGAAGTCTGCTGCAGGGGTTGTTAAATGTAATATTCTTAAATACTCCCCTGTCAAATTACTGTTCTGTTGGTACTATACCCCAGCTAGACTGCACAAATTTTACCCTGCAGTTTCTCCAAATTGCTATAGGGGTTGTGGCGACATGGGTTCCCTTGTCCATATATTCTGGGAATGTCCAGTGACGTCAACATTCTGGGCCTCTTGGTGTGCTTTGTTTGAAGAAGTTTTTAAAGGGATACTTAAGTCAAAAATAATGATTTTTACTCACCTGGGGCATCCCTCAGCCCCCTGAAGCTGTATGGTGCCCTCGCAGCCTCGCTCTGATCCCCCTGTCCCCCCCCGGCGGCTACTTCCGGGTTCAGCGACAGCCGCTGACAGGCTGGGAACGCGAGTGGTTCTCCGTGTTCCCAGCCACTATATCACCCTCTATGCTGCTATAGCGTATAACATATACGCTATAGTAGCATAGACGGTGATATAGTGGCTGGGAACGCGGAGAATCACTCGCGTTCCCAGCCTGTCAGCGGCTGTCGCCGAACCCGGAAGTAGCCGCCGGCAGGGAGAGGAGGATCGAGTCGAGGCTGCGAGGGCACCATACAGCTTCAGGGGGCTGAGGGATGCCCCAGTTGAGTAAAAATCATTTTTTATTTTTGACTTAATTATCCAGTTAAGGTCCCAATTCCTTTAACTGCCTCCCAGGCCCTCCTTTACCTCCCTAATGATGCTGTGCCAGGTGTTTTCCAAATTATGTATAAGTACTTACTGTTACTGGTGTATTGCCTTTGAATGGAAAGCGGCTAACCAATATATCTGTCTTATTAAGAACATGAAGGATCTAATTATGTTACCCCTATTCAATTCACTTTTTCTCCATATTTTCTCCTAAGTGATATTTTCACACTTTACCAATAAAATGCCTTTCAAGCCACCAGAAAGCAAGAAAATAATTATTAATAATAATAATAATGTTGTCAGCACTAGGAGAAAATGTGACTGGCATATGGGTTATATATGCTATAATTGAAAACCTTGGTGCATATGCAATTACATTTTTCTCCTAAGTTAACTCCTAGGTGATATTTTCACACCTTAATAATAAAATGCCAAAAATAATTTTGGCAATGCCTTTTCACCTACTTTTTGTTACTTTTTCAATTGCAGAGTACTGTAAAATTATTTTAAATAAAAGAGGAAAAATGAATTAAGGATCTTGGCTCCTTATTTGATTAACTTTTTCTCCTGAGTTTTGTGCTATGATATCATTTTTCATCTTTTGTTTACAATTACTCTTCAACACTTTGCATTGGAAAAAGTACTATCGAAATTATTTTGAGAATCTTCTTGCTTGCTGGTGGCTTAAAAAGCATTTTACTGACAATGTGTAAAAATATCACCTAGGAGAAAACTCAGGAGGAAAAGTGAATTGAATAAATTCCCTGGACCGTCATAATGCTATCTGGGAAGAGTGGATTGCCCATAAGGGTTTGTGACCCTTCCGTGTTGAGTTTCTCTTGCCTGGATCACGAACTACGTACTGAGTACTGTTCAACACTACGCAATCTTGTTTCATATGTGGATTATGTGTTATGTATATGATGACATGGCTGCATGCTTTGTTCTTATGCTGTATGTTTTTGAGTTGTATTTTAATTTCTTGTGAAAGCAAGGGGAATTCCGCTTCTACCTCGGCCGATAGGACAGTGCTAGAATCAGTCGACTGGAACCCAGGAAGACAGAAAAAAAAAGAAATAAGTTCAACACAATGTCTTTAGCAACAATGAATTCCAACGTAACCACTTGAGGACTGTAGGCTTACACCCCCTAGTGACCAGGCTATTTTTTACAATTTAGGCCACTGCAGCTTTAAGGGCTCGCTGCAGGGCCGTACAACTCAGCACACAAGCAATCCCCCCCCCCCCCCCCCTTTTCTGCCTACCAACAGAGCTTTCTGTTGGTCAGCTCTGATCGCTGCAGGGATGTTTATTTGTATTTATTTGGGTTTTTTTTAACAATAAATGTATGTTTTTTTTTACATTTCCAGCCCTCCCTCCCTCTGCCAGCCAATTACCGTGATTGGCTGTCACAGGCATCATATGGCCAGGTAGCTGACATGATTCGGACACAAAGGTCCTTAATCGTAGGACCTGTGTTTTCTAAACATGTCAGCTACCTGGCTGTACGGCTTTTACCTGATTTATTAAAGTTGCAATTGATCATTGCTACAGACATTGTGCTGAACTTCATTCTTTCTTCTTTTATTTTCTTGTTGGCTCTGTGCTGTAATGTTGTAATATTTGTATATACCATTAGTTTTGACTCAATAAACTTTTGGCTAATAAAAAAAACACAATAGGTAAGCTGACAGACCAAATATTCAGTGCTAGTAGTGGTGCTGAGTGCATGTGCAGTGCATTTAGCCAAACAAATATATGTGGTGTCTTTATTAAAACGTTATCACATATCACAACACATAATTTCCATCGCTACACAGGTTGCACTTGCTTTCTCATGGAGAACATTCTTGGAGCTTAAAGTGGATCCGAGATAAACTTTTACTCATTGCATCATTGTGTTCCTTTCCTATTGTTTATAGGGCATTTCTCAAGCCAAATACTTTTTGTTTTAATACTCTAATTCCCTATAAACTAAACAAGCCACGCCCACAGGTTTTCAGAGAGCCAAGGCATTTTCAGACAGTAGCAAGGGCTCATGGGAGCTCAGTCTGGGCAGGAGGAGGGGGAGGTATTACTAGTCAGAGATTTCAGAGGCAAAGGGGAGGAGGGATTAGGTTTTTTCACAGGCCGAGTGCTCAAGATGCAGATAAGCCTGCCTCTGTGTAATGTTTACAAACAACATGGCTGCTGTCGTATCACAGGAAGAAATAATCATATTCTATTAAAGCTGTTTGCAGCTAGATTTGCTGTGTAAACTATCTAAACTTTAGATAAGATATATAGACAAGTTACTTGTTATAGTTAGTTTTTCATCTGGGGTCCGCTTTAAACTCCGCACAACACAATTTCACTGTTACTTTCTCAGTGATACAGTGGGTCTGCTTCTTGTATTTAGCAGATTACCTGTTATTTGTTAATAAAGTTTTTAAATAATTGCAAAAATTAAACTAACCTTACTTCTTTTCTCATGCTCACATGAACAACTTGATCCTAGAAAAACAAAATGTACATATTTATACGTGTTAAATGGAATCTGAAGTGAAAATAAACTTATGATATAATGATTTGTGTGTGTAGTACAGCTAAGTAATCAAACATTAGGAGCAGAGACAAAAGTCTAATATTGTTTCCAGTACAGGAACAGTTAAAGAGAACCCAAGGTGGGTTCTGACAATGCTATGCGCATACAGAGGCTGGGTCTGCTTATATTGCCCAGCCTCTGTTGCTATCTCAATCCCCCCTAAGTTCCCCCTGCACTCTGCTATGCCCTCATAAATCACAGTCGCGCTGCCGACACGCAGCGTGTCGCAGCGGGCTGTGTTTACCTATGTAGTGTCACTCTCGCCGCTCCCCCCGCCTTCTGCATAGCTCCGGTCCCCGCCCGCGTCCCTTTCCTCCCCGCTGATTGGAAGGCAGGACGCAGGCGGGGACCGGAGCTATGCAGGAGGCGGGGGGAGCGGCGAGAGTGACACTACATAGGTAAACACAGCCCGCTGCGTGTCGACGACGCAGCTGTGATTTATAAGGGCATAGCAGAGCGCAGGGGGAACTTAGGGGGGATTGAGATAGCAACAGAGGCTGGGCAATATAAGCAGACCCAGCCTCTGTATGCGGATATCATTCTTAGAAACCACCCCGGGTTCTCTTTAAGAAACACCAGTTGTTATCTATGCAAAAGAGCCACTGATCTCTACGACTTTCAAAGTCGCAGAGAGATCTGTCTTCTGAAACTTGTTATCTCAACTGTCAGTCATTGTATTTTCTTTTTCTCTCCAGAGCACAGTTCAAAAGTTCACTAGCCTGCTCTGTGAAATCATTTAGAATAGAGTAGTGTGTAAATTGCAAATATTAGAGAATGATGCAATGTTATAAAAAACACTATATAACTGAAAATAAAAATATGAGAATATTTTCTTTGCTACTAATGTTCTAGTAATTATCCGTACTACACAACCAATTCATTATATCATATTTTTTTTTTTTTTGCTTCAGTGTCTCTTTAAGGCTGAAGCCAAATACAGTACGTAATACCACTCAGAGACCCCAAATTGATAGCAATGCTCTCTCACCTTAGACAGAGGGACATCAAGATTTACTACTTCTTCATCTGGAAGTGGTGGAATAGCTACAGACCCCTTACCCATGAATATTGTTTTCTTGTCAAGTTCAGGAGCCAGATCATTCTAAAAAGAGATAAACAAAGAAAAAGATATACAATGGCCCTCAGGCATAAAAATGTTTCTTCAGTAATTTTCTAAAAGGGTGCAACACCAAGTAAAAGAAAAAAAACACCCGTTAACCTTCCTTGTAGGATAAGTGCAGCTACCCACGGGTAAATGGCAATGAATGAAACAGTACACAGCAAAACAACATGCGTTTGACACATCCTATTATGTGTTGTGAGGTTCCTCCACCCCCTCCCTGACCACATTGCATACTTAAGCCATTCAGAGGAAAGAGAAAACATTGGGTTTAGTTCTGAAACATTATCCCGTCTTTCCAAATACTAGTATGCTAATAGACATCCCAGAATCCATTGCAGCCATCAAATGACTTGCTTTCCCCTTTAATATCTTAAATTTAGCCCTTACAATAAACCCATTTAGAATATATGTTAAAGTGCTAGTGTACCTAAGTGTGCTTACAATAGGATCCAAGTGAAGAAAGCAATATGCTTGGATTATTGGTTTTACTCCTTTTTAAAAAGGTAAATTTTTAAAAAGTGTATTTTTTTTGCAGAGAGATAATTGCAAACAATTTGCAAACATGATTCCAAGCAAGGAAATATCATTGTAGAACAGTAATCAAACAGCATCACAACATAATGTAAAAATTGGAAGATTCCTCAATAAGGACAGGTAAAAGATTAGTGGCTGGATAGTGTAATGGTTAAAGGCAGGGCTGCCATCAGAATTTCCTGGGCCCCATACTTGGCAAATCTACAGGCCCCCCCTCATTCCAAATAACAATCTGATAGGTAGATTATTACTTGCAGATGAAGTGATAGGCAGATTGTGTGGGGGTGGAGCCACTGTATGTGGGGTAAAGTCAAAGTAGCTTGCCTGTCGCCCATAAATCCCTCCCCCCTGCATTGATTATTGTTCACCAATCACGCAGCAGGGAAGAGGGAGATGACCACACAACTCCTGTTATGCCACGGTAGAATAATTACCAGCAGAGACTCGAGTGGCACTGCCACTAGAGATGGCCCGAACCTCCGATTTTCGGTTCGCGAACCTATCGCGAAAGTTTGGTTCGCGCAAACTTTCGCGAACCACAACAGACTTCAATGGGGAGGCGAACTTTGAAAACTAGAAACATTTATGCTGGCCACAAAAGTGATGGAAAAGATGTTTCAAGGGGTCTAACACCTGGAGGGGGGCATGGCGGAGTGGGATAGACGCCAAAAGTCCCCACGAAAAATCCAGATTGGATGCAAAGCAGCGTTTTAAGGGCAGAAATCACATTGAATGCTAAATTGCAGGCTTAAAGTGCTTTAAAACATCTTGCATGTGTATACATCAATCAGGGAGTGTAATTGGAGTACTGCTTCACACTGACACACCAAACTCACTGTGTAACGCACCGCAAACAGCTGTTTGCGTAGTGACGGCCGTGCTGGACTGGTGCACACCATGGCCAGATTGCTCTTCCTCACTCAGTGAGGTCAGGTAATGTCTGGCTGCCTTATCAACTTTCAATGGTTCTTTCTCTAACATAGTTAAAGCTTACATCTATTTTTTTTAAATTACTTTTTCTGCTGGCTGTTCACTGCCTGTAACGAGAATCTGTTATGGAGGGCAAGTCTGCCATTGGGAGTGACCACGGGTAATTGCCAGGGAATCCTGGTTCGATTCCGGTCCGGAGTGGGAGCCTAAGAAAACGGCTACCACCACCACACATCTAAGGAAGGCAGCAGGCACGCTGTGGGCAAAGGAGCAGGAACGGCTAACACACACATCCAAGGAAGGCAGCAGGCATGGCATGCACGTCCCGACTCAGGGAGGTAGTGACCAAAAAAAACAATACAGGAGGACTTTCGAGGCCCTGCTGTATATGAGATGAATCAACTTGAAATCCTTTAACGAGAATGTGTTATGGAGGGCAAGTCTGCCATCCATTCAAGTGAAAAGGTATGCAGTGACTGTCAGGTATAATACAATGTGCAAAGATGCAGTGAAAGGTATGCAGTGACTGCAAACAGCTGTTTGTGTAATTGACGGTCGTGCTGGACTGGTGCGCACCATGACAGAGAGTGCAGGTGATGGTGGCTTTCCAGCCCATATGGTCGCCGGGCTGAGGTAGCTGAATGACAGAACAGTGACTGTCCAGTTGACCAAGTTTGGTCTGTCCACAATGAAGCAACGACCTTATTACCTTCGGTGTGCCACCCTCCGAGACACTCATATAGCCGGCAGTCATTGCTTCATTGTGATATGCAAGCCCCTTCACCGCACCGTGACACTGCGTGCGCTCACGTAGGTGGGTGGGTGCACAGTGAACAACAGGTAGGTATATGCAGTGGGTATTATGTACAATGTGCACCTGTCACACACAGACAGGTAGCGGACAGGCACAGTGACACTGCGTGCGCTCATGTAGGTAGGTGGGTGCACAGTGAACAACAGGTAGGTAGGTAGGTAGGTAGGAAGGTAGGTAGGTATATGCAGTACTGGGTATTACAATGTGCACCTGTCACACACAGACAGGTAGCGGACAGGCACAGTGACACTGCGTGCGCTCACGTAGGTGGGTGGGTGCAAAGTGAACAACAGGTAGGTATATACAGTGGTGGGTAATGTGCACCTGTCACACACACAGGTAGTCACTGAATGTGCTTGGCCTGGCAGTGGCACTGGCACACACACAGTATGAATTATCAAGGGTGTCTATGCAACACAAGTGTCAGTGGGACACACACAGAAAAAAAAATAGATCACAAGAACAAGATTAGCTCTTAAAAGAGCTGTTGTGGGGTGCTATTTTAGCAATAAGAATCAGCAAGGAGCAAGCTAACAAGCCTACAAGAGCCTAACTAATCTTTCCTTATGAGAGAGTCTACAGCAGCTGTCCCTTCTCTATTTACTGCAGGCACACGAGTGAGTATAACGGCCAGCATTGGCTGCCTTTTATAAGGGGGGGGGGGGGGGAGTGGCTCCAGAATCAGAATCATTTATTTCGCCAAGTACAACGGGTGTTGTACCCGGAATTATTTTTGGCACATACAGGGTCAGTGATGGTACGGTAACAGCAGAATCATAGAAATACAAAAGGTAGTTTCAGAGATATAAAAGCAGACATGTTAAAAAATTTACACATTGCACATTACACAAAACTTAAGCTAGAGTGCTATGTCGAGCGGAGCTGCCTACTACACTCTGTGCGGCGCTCACTGCTCTGCAGCAATAACAGACACCCCACCGCATGTCTTGGAAAATACAGGTGGTGAGAGAGAAGGAGAAAAAGAAAAAAAAGGAGCGATAGTAGACAGTGAGAAAGAAAGCAGTAGAAAGCAGGACCCCCCCCCAAGATAGCAGCGCAACCCAGTCCATTCAAATGTCATACCTGGGAGGCCGCGACGGATCTGCAGCTGCTGCTCAGGCACTGTGCGGCAAGGTGCCAGTAGGTGCCAGTTCGGTGGGCCCCTGCCAGATGCTGGATTACTTAAGCCTGGCAGACCCCGTGGGGGAAGGTGGCAGCACTCGGTTGTTGGAGCAGGGCCCGGTAGCCAGGATGGCCTCAGCAATGTTCCTCTGTGGAGGGCCAGGATGCTTCCTGTGGAGGGCCCACAGAGCAGTGCCTGCATCAGGTGAAGCAGCTCCTGGGCCCATGGTCGCAGCTCCTGGGCCCATGGTCGCAGCTCCTGGGCCCATGGTCGCAGCTCCTGGGCCCATGGTCGCAGCTCCTGAGCCCATGGTCGCAGCTCCTGAGCCCATGGTCGCAGCTCCTGAGCCCATGGTCGCAGCTCCTGGGCCTATGGTCGCAGATCCTGGGCCTATGGTCGCAGCTCCTGGGCCTATGTTGTGCCTGTGGAGGCTCTGGCAGCGGTGGAGGCGAGACCCAGATGGAGAAGCTCTGGCAGCAGTGGGGGAGAGCACAATTGCCGGCGGCCATGCTAGGCTGCTTAAAGTTTTGGGGACCAGGGCTGTGCGTGGATCAGCAGCCTACCGTGCCTATTGCTAGGGCAGATGCCGATCCTGGTCTCGGCAGCGGTGGTGAAGAGCTCCCCATGTGCTGGTCCCAGACTTGGTCGTAGGCAGTACACTGGAGCAGCGGCTCGGCTGAGGGCCGGTGTGGTTGCTGCAGGGGCCGGGGACACCTTCCCACGTGGTGTGATGTGCGTCGGAGTCCAGGGAGCCGGAGTGGTGCAGATGTCTCCAGGCTGTGCGGTGGCTCAGGCAGCGGAGGAGACTCGGACAGTGGCGGTGGAGAGGCAGCGGTGGGGAGCCACGGAGGGCAGTGCTGCGCAGTGGTGGCAGATGAGATGCTGCCGGTTAGCAGATGCGGTCCAGTTCCTGGAGGAAACCGACATCCAGGTCCTCAGCAGCTGGGGAGCTTGGGATCCCAGCGGAGAGCAGGCACAGCGAAGTCCAGATCCACCATGGGGGCCGGCGTCACATGGGCCATCAGCTGCGACGTCCCACGTGATGAGCCGGTCCTCACAACGAGCGCTGGGGAGTAGGAGCCCGGAGAGCCAGGGCACCGGTCGCCGATCCGATGGTGTGGGGAGGCTGGCAGGAGCTCCTGCAGCGATCCATGGCCCGGGGCCCCACGGAGAAAAGCCAAAAAAGAGAAGTTACAGCCGGAGCCCTGTGGCCGTGGCTACCCACTCAGGCGCCATCTTGTTTCAAGGAGGGAGTGTAGCCTGATTGGTTACAATGTGCCTGCTGACTGTGTTGTAGAGGGTCAAAGTTGACCCTAATGGTGCATTATGGGGGCGAACTGAACTTCCGAAAAAGTTTGCGGTTCTCTGCAATCGCGAACCACGGAAGTTCGCTGGGAACCGTTCGCTGGCGAACCGTTCGGCCATCTCTAACTGCCACTGTTTGGGCCCCAGACCATTTCTGGGCCCCATACTACTGTCCCTCTTGTACCCCCCTGATGGCTGCCCTGGTTAAAGGTAACCTGAACTGAAAATAAAAAAAGTCGTCTACTCCTCAGTCTCTTTCTCCTCTCCTGTGTCCCATTTGTCTACTGTGATCGATGGAATTCTCTGTCCTCCATTTAAAAAAAAGGCCATTACCCCATAACAGCTTTCTGGTCAGCACACTGTTAAACTGTAATATCACCCATTTGAGCCAAAGGGAAACATGGACATTACCTTGCACATTCAGTTGTAACTCACAGTTGCTGATATATAACTGACAGCAACTGGTATATTTCAGTTCTGAGAAAATATCGTCGCTTCAGGTTCCCTTTAAGGAGACCAGGGTTCGAAACCTGGCTAGGGGCAGTACCTATTCAGGAAGAAGTCCTATGGCATGACTACGTAACACTGTAAGGTGGCCTCTTGAGTGCTTCCTTAGTGGTTGCAGCTATTGAGCGCTTTAGGTCCGACAGGAGAAAAGCGCTATACAAATGTTTGGATTATTATTATCATCATTATAATACATAAACCTGCAAATATATCAGCACTCTGTGCTTTACATGTAAAGATGAACGGGATGGATGGAGGACATTTTAGAAAGTATGGAGGGCAAAGTTTGTGCCATTATTTTCAAGCCATAAGATCCGAGGAATTCCAAGTATTGAAAAAGCCCTGAAGGTTATCCTGAAGTTTAGTGGTCAGATGGTCTGCTAGCATGATATCCATTTATAAGTTAAGAACTTGTTTAGAGAGAGAAGGTTTGGGGTATGCCAGTTTCTTGCCAGAACACGTTTAGCAGTAGAAGCAACATGCTGGATAAACTTGAGGATAGGATATTTAGCCTTTTTAGGGTTATTAACAAGTAAAAAGACACAAGTGAAATGGGAATGTGAATGTTGTGACCAAGCTGACCTTGGACCAAATGCTGCACCAATATGATTGGCTCTAGGGCGCGACCACCATATGTGCCATAAAGAGCCGCTGCTGACACCTCTAAAACAAGTGGACAAAATTTTGATTTATTCATTTTACTAATTCTTGCAGGAGTGAAATAGGTTTGATGAAGCAGTTTGATAGATGACAGAAGGATGGAATAATAAATGTTATTTTTTGTTACCGTCTTGCATCAGTGGGACCAATGCTTGTCTGAAAGAGGCCAACATCCAGTTCCCAAATCTGTATAAAAACAGGTTTTTGATTCAAAAGGGCTTCATGGATCATAGTGTATAACTCAGAGATAAACCCACTATCAAGGGGGCAGTCTTTGCTTCTTTCCTCAAGATGTGTATACAAAATGACATCTTGGTTTACCTTAAAGGTTTTCAGGAAGTGAAATACTTGTTGAATTCTGAAGACTTCTGAGGGTGGAGGTTGGAAATTCTGGACAAATTGTGTCTTAGATATGAATTTGTGGTGTCTAATAAAGTTGCCTACTTTAAGAAGGCATTTATTTAGCCACCAGGAGAAGATGTGCAGGTCACATTCAGAAGGGAAATTTGGGTTCCCTAACAGCTCAGTCAATTTTAGATTGTAGGGAGTGTTTAAAGTGATGCAAATTGTCTGACTGTCCTGCTAATCCTCTGCCTCTAATACTTTTAGGGCCCTTTTACATCGAGGCGGTGCAGTGTGGTACTTTTACTGCACCCCACCGCTGTGCAATGAAAGTCTATGGAGACTTTCATACTTCTGCGGTATGGTGTGACGGAAGTGACTTTTCGCTGCATCCCCAACGCAGGTCCAAAACTCGTTAATGCTGCGTTGACTTGTGGCGATTTGTGTCGTCCCGGAAGTCATGTTAATCTATGGTGATGCGTGAATTAAAAAAAAATTACTGTTGCGGCGCACATGCGCAAAAGCGTATTTTACCAATACGCTTCTGCATAACCAAAGCAGGAATGACGGCAAGTGCATGTCACTTCCTGCTTGGCTGGTGGCCAGAACACCTTGTTCCCTGAAGGCCTTTTTTGACAGTGCGATGCGGTGCGTTGGGCGCGACGAACCGCATTGCTAACGCTGGTTTTCAGTCTGAAACCAGCCTACACCAAAGACCCTGAACAAGCATGCAGATCAGATGTCTATGACAAATCTGACAAGATTAGCTGCATTCTTGTTTCAGATGTGTGATTTAGACCCCACTGACCAGAAAGAGCAGCAGCTTCCATGGGTCTCACCCCTCAGGTTCATTTTAAAAGTATGAGCAGTTAATAGCAGTAAAATTTTTCAGTCTTGAAAGCATAAATTCAACTTTGTCAGCAAGGTAACGTTTCAAGATCTGAACTAGAAGTTACATGACAGGTTACAGTTCTGAGGTTATGTCATCTTTGAAGCTATACTATGTGCACAGACCATGAGGATAACAAATATCTTGGAAGTTTATGTACAATCACTGACCTGTGTCACTCGCAGGGTTTTTAGTAGGCAAACATTTAGGTTTGGGCTTACGTCTTGGTCCACATGAAACATAAACGGAATCTCTTCTAATGCTTGGGACCGTGACTGTTTTAATGTTGAGCATATCTCCTTCTCATAGGATCCTGGTACTGATACCTTTAAAATTTGGTTCCCTGAAAAGGTTAAAAGAAATAGACCACATAGATAATACACATAAAGAGCACTTTACTCATACATGACAGTAATGAGGCATTACTAAAACTAATCACCTTTAAAAGAGTTCCATCAACCTCTTTAACAAGGCAATTACATTTAAAATCATCCAGAATTCCTTCCCAGTGAATTGGTACAGACAAGATGAAGAATATGAAATTGTTGAGGTATTTTTATGAAACATGTTTAGTCATTAAACCCAACAGCATTTCAGGTAAACTCCAGGATTGTCTGAGAAGTTTAATAAAATGCTAGCCATAGAATCCTGGACAATTTATCAATAGTACAAAATTATGGAAATGCTACATGATAACGCTTAAAGTACACCTGCCATGTCTTACTACTTTAATCACAATTTACTTTAGTCAGAGAAAGTTTTTCAAGGAGGTCTCTTTCACTGTAGTCTGAGGCTGCATTATTTTCCTTTGTAGTCAAAGCACAGTAGACTAAAACTCATCAGGTGACACTACAGAAGATGTGGGGCAATATGCTTTCAGTCCACAGCCGAGGTCAAGTATGTGGCCTGAGATTGACTAGAAAAATAGTTTGTTGAAAAGCTCTACAGTTATCTATGGGCCAGGACCCAGGAGCTGTGTCAGCTGCTGATTCCAAAAGTGCTAGGCTAATGGAAGTTAATGGAGGTGATTCCACAGGAGCAACTACGATCTCCCTAAATTGCAATTGTGGGTCCTGCAGCATTTTTTAAATGATTGCACTCCAATAAAAATTATCGGAGTGCTGCAAAATTGCTTTTCAGTTGCTCATATAAAGCTATTTTGCTAAAAAGCTGCACGTGCATATTACAACTGCCTTTCATGAGAGAGCACGTGTGTGTGTGCGCATGCGTTATTGTGGCAGGGGCAGTTGCGGTGGATTCTTTACAGATTCGGGGTATTACTGTTTTTTTTTTTTCTATTATATGACTTAGCTGTCAAGGATGGGGCACCACTACCAACATTTTCCTTTGAGCACAAAACTGACGCTGTCCACTTCCTTCCTGTATTCCACAGGCGACAGCAGAGAGAGGTGGGTGTGGTCAGGTTAATACTCTGTGCAGAGGAATAAACTCTCCTGGTGGCAGCTGTATACCTTGCGCACAGATCTCCAATCATGTGACTGACTTTTCACCAGGGGATTTCTCTAGAAAAAGCAATTAATATAAAAAGTCCCAAGTTCATTTTTCATTTAATTAATCCCTTCACAAGGTTTTATACTTTTAAAAGTTTTTCTTTGTACTGAGTTCCTCTGCTAGTACTTCATATCCTGGTCCTAGTTTATATACTGTACAAGAAAGTATCCTAAAAAAACTTTTTATTAAAGAACAACAAAAGGAACCTGCACAATTAATCATGAGGGACTCCTACAAGTGAACGCTTACTGCTGACTTTTACTTGCTATATAAACTGTAAATATTTTGCAATGATGAGACTACAGCATAATCTCATAAACTATCACGTAGTAAAAGACAAAGACAAACACTTATATTGCGCTTTTCTCCTGGCGGACTCAAAGCGCCAGAGCTGCAACCACTAGGACACACTCTCTACAGGCAGTAGCAGTGTTAGGGAGACTTGCCTAAGGTCTCCTACTGAATATGTGCTGGCTTACTGAACAGGCAGAGCCGAGAATCGAACCCAGGTCTCCTGTGTCAGAGGCAGAGCCCTTAACCATTACACTATCCAGCCATCCAGTAGTACTAAATGTCCAGGTCCAAGCGTCATAAGTAGTTGGGAGTGACGCCTAGTATAGTAAATCCAGATATAATAGAACTTCGGTTATAGGGAACCTGTTTTTTTGGTCTCTGTGGTATACTGTGTCTGGCTGTAGTGGAAAGTGGGAGGGCGCATGCGTCATACATCAGTTGAAGACCCATGAGCCGTGGGCGGTGGGCGGGCTGGCAGCCACTTGTGGCCTGCTCTCTCTCTGCATGCTACTCTGGGCACATGTGGATTTCCTCAAAGCTCCAGCCGAGGCATGGGCTAAGGACTGAAAGCTGCATCTACTGGTGAGACATGTTTCTAGTGTAAACTGCTGCCTGATTACTGAGGGAATTGCCTATAATCTGTGACTTGTTTGTGCATGGCTGCAATGCTACAGTATCATCCAGGCAGCACAGAAATGTGTACAGAGGAGCACACTATCAATACTGTACTTGCATTAACTGGTGAGACCTATGCTTCCTGTGCAAGCTGTTGCATAGTTATTGCATGCAAATCCTTGCTTACTGAGCACTGCGCACTTTGATCTAGCTTAGATCCTGTCTGTGCTCGCTTGCTGAAGCACTGAAAAAATAAAATTACTCCCAATTATTGAATGAATTAAGATACAGTACTACAGTATACTTTGTGCTTCATTATGACAAAATCTGATATAGTAAACTTTTGCTATAGTAAACTACTTGGCCAGGCCTTTTTAGTTTACTATAAAGGGATTCTACTGTATTAAACTTCTTTCCATATATGCATTGTGCTGAAACTACAGTGGCCATTGTTCTTGCATAAACAAGGTGCAAGATCTGCCACAGTCAGGCCCATATGCAATTAAAAGTTTCTCCTGAGTTTTCTCTTAGTAGATACAGTTGAAACTCTAAAAAGTTTAATATTGTGCAAAAGCCCATTTATTTCAGTAATTCAACTTAAAAAGGTGAAACTAATATATGAAATAGACTCATTACATGCAAAGCGAGATATTTCAAGATTTCAAGCCTTTATTTGTTATAAATTTAACAGCTTATGAAATCCCCAAAATCAAAATCTCAGACCATTAGAATATTGTGAAAATGTTCAGTATTCTAAACTCAAAGGGCTGGTGCACACCAAGAGAGTTCTGAGCGTTTTAAAAAATACTTGCTGGGGGAAAAAACGATTTGCTAATGTATTGCAATGGGATGGTACACACCAGAGCAGTTCGTTTATTTTCCCCCCAAACGCAAACTCGGGTCCTCCAGCATTTTTGTGGATTTCTGAGGCGTTTCTAACTCAATGTTAAGTATAGGAAAGTGGAAAGCCGCTCGGCAACACACTAGATCAGAGCGATTTTCCAAGTGTTTTTGTTACAGAAGCTGTTCAGTTACAGCTTTACTGTAATAAAATTTAAAAATGCTACACCAAAACGCTCCCAAAAAACGCTAGGCATGTTTAGAAAATCGCTCCAAACATGCCTAGAATCGCTCTGAAAAACCGCTTCAAAAACCGCATTTACGGATACACTAGCGGTTTTTGGTGTGCACTAGCCCAAAGTGTTAGACATCTAATCAGCTAATTAATCCAAAACACCTGCAAAGGGTTCCTACTTTCTATATTAGTTTCACCTTTTAAATTGAATTACTTAACCTTCTCGCCGGTTATCCCGAGCTCAGCTCGGGGTAACCTGCGCAGAAGGATTTCTCTGGCCCCGCTGGGCCGATTTTCACATTTTTTTTTTTACTGCACGCAGCTAGCACTTTGCTAGCTGCGTGCATATTCCGCTCGCCGCCGATTTGCCGCTACCCGCTGCGCCACCCCCCCTCCAGACCCCTTGCGCAGCCTGGCCAATCAGTGCCAGGCAGCGCTGAGGGGTGGATCGGGATTTCCTCTGACGTCCCGACGTCCATGACTTCGGTGACGTCATCCCGCCCGGTCGCTATGGCCGGGGAAGCCCAACAGGAAATCCCGTTCTGAACGGGATTTCTTGCTTACTCTGATCGCCGAAGGCGATCGGAGTGGGTAGGGGGATGCCGCTTGTCAGCGGCTATTATGTAGCGAGCCCTGGGCTCGCTACATGATCTTTAAAAAAAAATAAAAAAATTTTTTAAAAGTGCTGCGCTGCCCCCTTGCCGTCAGAATTGGAACGGCAAGGGGGTTAAATAAATGGACTTAGTCATTTTTCAACTTCTTTTTAAAATAATTTTTCAGCACTGTGTAGTTGAATAAGTACCAAAAAGTAGGTGAAAAAGTACTGTCAAAATTATTTTGATTATTTTCTTGCTTTCACAAGGTGTGAAAATATCAATTAAGGAGAAGACAAAGGAGAAAAGGTGAATTGCATATGCACCACAGTTATTTTGATATAGTTACATTCAAGTCCACAATTATACAAATTGTATCGTTAAAAGTTAAGGTAACAGATTGCAACACATATTTAAGATAAAAATTTGGAGACATATGCCATTGTCTGACAAGTTAGATTGGAAATAATCGTTCTGACAGTAAATCTGCCAGAAAATCTCATAATGTGTACCTAGCATTAGTTAAAGAGTGTTATTTCTTGTCCAAACAATTTTCTGCTCCTTAATAGCTGTTCTTATAGTGCATTCTAAGTTTGTTTACTAAATTAACTTGTGAATGTGGTCATAATAGGTAGCAATCGATGGGGAGGAGGATACAGAATCCTGCAGCTCCGCAGAATAGTGAGGACCCCTTAAAGGGACTCCGAGCAGTGCAGAAACTATGGAAAAATGCATATCATTTTAAAGCTCTCTTTCTCCTCTTTCCAATGATATTGAAATTGCTGCGGCCGCGATTTCAATCGCGAAAATAGAGAAAACTAAAAGGCGACGATTTAGGTGTCGCCAGAAAGAGGAGAAAGAGAGCTTTAAAATGATATCCATCTTTCCATAGTTACATTGTATTACAAAGGGCGACTTTTTCCTAAAGTCAGCAGCTCCATTCTGCTGAATGGAGCTGCTGACACTGGGGAAAGTGTCGTCCTGTGTAATACAAGTAACTATGGAAAGATGCATATCATTTTAAAGCTCTCTTTCTCCTCTTTCCAATGATATATAAACCGCCGCCCTACGCCTTTTAGTTTTCTCTATTTTCGCGATTGAAATCGCGGCCACGGCAATTTCAGTCGTGAAAATAGCGAAAACTAAAAGGCGTAGGGCGGTGGTTTATATATCATTGGAAAGAGGAGAAAGGGAGCTTTAAAATGATATGCATCTTTCCATAGTTTTTGCACTGCTCGGAGTCCCTTTAAACAAATGTATTGTCAATCTAATGTAATGGTAATACTTTGCCACAGAACATTGTATTTACTTTTTTTTTCTTTTTAATTACAAATATGCTCTATTTATCGTTGGAAAACGGCGAGGAGTGGTACAACACTGTACTGTAAACACCAATTAGTGTATGAGAACATGCCGTTTGTGCCTTACCGTTAGTCTCTTTTTCACCACTGTTCATCCTTCCTTCAACACAAACACAGGGATGAGCCTAAAATTATAAAAGGTGTATCTTCTTGTAAAATGACAAAGTACATAACACACTGATTGTATTTAAAGATCTGAAAACAGAGCAATGTACAGCTTTACAGTTCTTCAGGTAATCTTACAAAGTACAGCAAAGACAAAGACATCATGGTGGACATCATAGTTTACTTAAATAATTTATTTACAATTTACAACACAACTGCAAGGAACTGTCATTCTGCCTGCTTGACGAGATTATATTGACGGGCACATGAGCAGAAACGGTTTGCTTATCCCTATTGCTAACATTGTCCCACAATTATTGCTAACATTGTCCCACAATTGCTCAGTTAAAGGATACCAGATGTGAAATAACCTAGAGAAACGAGGCTAACAGGCATATACTGTCACCTGTCCTAATGCCTACTGCTCCCCCCATTCTCCTTTCTGCCACCGCATCCTACCTAAATGCCCCTCTGGCAGCCTCTTGCTGGAGTCGGGCACTACTGCATAGGCACTGCCCGGGCTGTGTGCATCCTACAGCGTGCCTGTGGCCGGGAGCTAACTGCGCATACCTATGATGTCATGCGCAAGATGTAGTGACGTCACACGCATGCGCAGAGTGCTCCCGGCCAGCACCTGCACTGTAATGCCTGACTCCAGTGACCCAGAATAGGCTGCCGGAGGGGCATTTAGGTAGAATGCGGGGGCGGAGAGGTGGACAGGGGGAGCGGTAGGTATCAGGACAGGCAACAGTATATGCCTGCTCCCCCCGTTTCTCTAGGTTATTTTACATCTGGTATCCTTCAATTGAAACATTTTTAGAGTAGAAAGGTTGAGAGTGTGCGCTCAAATTATCCATAAACAAAAAAATTATTAAACAACTCATAAGTATATTCTTCTTCTTATTATTATACTCTTATGATTGATTTTTCCAAAAATAAAAAAACAATCAAACAAAGCATTTACAATGTATAATTTTTTTATCTGATTTTTCCAACATATCCAATAAGGTTTTTATAGAAAAATGGAAAATGTATTGTTTTTTTCTTGATCTGAAAAAATAATAATTTTATACTTCTAATACAATTATTAATTGAAAAAAATAGGAAATTTGATTGATTTGATTGTGTTGTGTATGGCCACATTTGGATTGATGCACTTCGGAAACAAAAACAAAAGACCGAGAGCCCAAATGGTGCAGTATGTCAAAGAAACAGGACAAAATGAAATAAAACGAGTTTATACTCACAAACGTGGGTTGCCCCTAGGCAACCACTCCATATGCCGGTGGGGAGAATTAGAACCTGACCCCACTCAGGTATAAGATGTCGCTCTCTGTAGAAAGAAATTTTAGGAAGAATCCTTGCCACCATAGGTGGATCGCAATGTGTTAAGGATAAGTACCAGAGGCGCCAAAAAGAGTAAAAACAATTATAAGAATTAAAATGGGGGGAGACGTACTCACCACCCTTCCAACAGACCAAAACCAATAAAAACCACAAAGTTTGGTCAAAGATTCAGCAATTTAATGGTACTCCCGGGTGCTACGCGTTTCACGGGATTATCCCGCTTCCTCAGGCAATCGAACAGGAGCACAAGCAATTGGGGGTCTGAACACACGCTAAGCTGTGTTCAGACCCCCAATTGCTTGTGCTCCTGTTCGATTGCCTGAGGAAGCGGGATAATCCCGTGAAACGCGTAGCACCCGGGAGTACCATTAAATTGCTGAATCTTTGACCAAACTTTGTGGTTTTTATTGGTTTTGGTCTGTTGGAAGGGTGGTGAGTACGTCTCCCCCCATTTTAATTCTTATAATTGTTTTTACTCTTTTTGGCGCCTCTGGTACTTATCCTTAACACATTTGGATTGATGCTTGCAGACAGCCTAAGTTTCTGGACACAACTGGAGTCAATCCATTCAGGATATCAGAGTGGAAAATCAACAACTATGTGTTTATTTTTTTGAACAACATTTAGGGCCCGTTTCCACTAGAGCGAATCCGCATGCGTTGTCTGCATGCGGATTCGCATAACCAATACAAGTGGATGAGACGGTTTCCACTTGTCAGTTTTTTTGTGCGTTTTTCTGTGCAGGATTTTTCTGCACGGTAGGGCCTGCAGAATTCGCCTGCGTGTGGAATGCAGGCGATTCACAGGCAATGTATTTAATAGGGGAAATCGCACATGCGGTTTTTGCACTAAAACTAATGTACATTGAGCCAGGCAGTGACATGGTTAAAATCGCTGATAGCCTGCCTATGCGAAATCGCATGCGAAATCGCGGCAAAAATCGCATGCGGAATCGCATCCGCATGCGATTTTGTCAGCGGTGGAATCCCAGCGATTCGCACCGCACTAGTGGTAACGGGCCCTTAAAGAGGAACTCCAGTGAAAATAATGTAATAAAAAAGTGCTTAATTTTTACAATAATTATGTATAAATGATTTAATCAGTGTTTGCTCATTGTAAAATATTTCCTCTCCCTGATTTACATTCTGACATTTATCGCATGGTGAAATTTTACTGCTGGCAGGTGAGGTCACTGGAAGGAGATGCTGCTTGCTGTTTTTGGCAGTTGTAAACAGCTGTTATTTCCCACAATGCAACAAGGCTCCCACAGTGTGATGTCAGGACCTCAGAGCTGTGAGGCGCTGACATCACACTGTGGGAAGGGTTTCACCACAAAATCAGCCATACAGAGCCCCCTAATGATCCGTTTGAGAAAATAAATAGATTTCTCATGGGAAAGGGGGTATCAGCAACTGATTATTCAAATTCTACTGAAGCTACTGCTACTGAAGTTCAATTCTTGGTTACGGTTTCTCCTTATGTGTGTAAGAAATTGCAGAAAGCAAACTTCTTCATGTGCCCGGATTTTTATTTTATGTTAGGTACACATGATGCAATTTTCTGACAGATTTACTGCCCGATTGACTATTTCAAACATGTGCGATCTGATTTCTGATTGATTTTCCTTTCACTTCTATTGTAAATTGATAAAAAAAAAATCGATCCAGATTGAATATGTTGGAAATAGTCGATTTGACAGTAAATCTGTCAGAAAATTGCATTGTGTGTACCGAGAATAAGGATTATAGTACTTTTATTTCCACTTGATACACAATATTCTGTTACCCGCAAGTTTGCACAGCTACAGGGCTCAGATCTTTACTAACACAGACCATTCAACAGCATGCTATTTCAGAACAAGTTCAATAATGATTACAGTATATGACCCTGACGCTGAATTTTATATATGGGGTGTATTTCGATGCTTGCATTGCAGGAATTTCTGGGTTGGGTACACAAGTGATTCACCTGGAATTATACAAAACACACCCAGCACGGCTCACTATTTAGAAAAGTAAGTAAGGTAGCAACATTTTTTGGTGCACAGTAACCTGCTGGCAATGTCTTTATATCTTGTCCTTGCAGAATGTTTTCATTCTAAGAGTGAGGCCAGGTTCACAGTGGTTAGTTGCATAATGCACACGTTAAAATAAGTGTACTGCAATGGAGACTACTTTAATACAAATTAATTAAATTATTAACAACTTGATCATTCGCCAGTTGATTTTTAGTAGCTTTTGGTACATTTTGTAATAATAAAATACATTTTTAGGCTTGCTGTATATCAAATATAGTAAAAATGGGGTGGTTGAAAATATTAGCCCAATGTGAATTTTTTTGCTTTCAACACACAATTACAGTAATTAACCAATCAGTTTTGAAACCACCTCTGTGCAGTCAATTGGCTTCCTAACAACACCTGCAGTTAATCGGCAAAAGACTGCAGGCAACAGGGCACCTGAATACATGACAGGGACTACTGTTACTCACCATGCCAAAGACAAAGAGAATCAGTCTGTAACTACACTGCCATTTCCAAGTGATGTACAGTGTATAGAACTGCTGAACCTTACATCATTGCCAAGTACAAGGAGACAACTTCTGTAAGAAACAAACCTGGCCGTAAGCGCAAGATCTCTATTTTAAGGAACATAGTTGTGATGGCTCTTCATCATGCTCAGCTTCAGGGCCATCGTCCCAGAAGAACCCCTTTACTCAAAGAGCAGCAAATCACAGCCTAACTAAGGTTTGCCCATTAACATTTGAAAGGTAAAGCCGAGTTTTGGAAGTCTTTGGTTTGGTCTAATGAGACAAACTGGAAATATTTGGGCACAATGTTGCTAATGTTTGGCAAAGGATGATAGAGGCCTTCAAACCTAGGAACGCAGTTCCCACAATTAAATATGGTGGAGCGTCATGCTGTGGGGCTGTTTTTTGGTTTTTTTTGCAGCCTCGGGCACAGGGAGCCTTGTTCAGGTGCATACAAGTATGGGTCACCTTATAAAAAGAACAGAGACAACGGGAGCCCAAATAGTGCAATATGTAATGATGAGGTAAAGGATGAAAAGTATTATATAAAAGACTACTCACAAATGTGGGTTGCATGAGGGGCAACCAACCACTTAATGACTTAAAGCAAGTGGGGGTATTAACCTGGCTTCAATCGGGGTGTCTACTGGACTAGGTGTGGTTGCTCTCTTGGAAAAGAAAATCTTTGTTTACCTTCACAATGGTAAACACCATGTGGGGCTAGGAGGTGCCCCTCCAGACTAGAAGGTTGTGGGGTGTAAACAGCACAACTGGGGAGTCACATGTCAGTAACATTTATTAGCACAAGCAATGCATTTTGTGGGTCTAAGCCCACTTCCTCTGGCCAATACGGTGCCTAAAAACATAAAAAATAGAGTGCTCGGTAGTATATTCATGTACTGACATATGTGACTGTTGTTATTGAGGTAAGCAGCCTCCCCCTTCTCAATTTTAGTGTTTTTAACCTAGTTTTACATATTCCATGGTGACTCTTTCCCCATTTGTGTTGTTTTGGAGCATGACATCATGAAAAAAGAAAATTATGTTGAGGTAGAATATGCAGAAATCGGCTTGTAGTCTAGGCTTAGGTCGTTGCTGGGTCTTCCAAAAAAACAATGACCCAAAGCAAAAATTAGTCCAACAGTTCTTCGAGGATACCAAAACCAAGATCCTGGAGAGGCCCACACAGAGCCCAGACCTCCATCCTATTGAGAATCTGATCTCCGCCTCTCCCCATCCCTCTCAGTTTTCTTTCACTGAGAGGGGCAGGGAAGAGGGGCAAGGAGAGATGGAGATTGACTGGACTGGAGGCAGAGCTACAGCGCAAAGCTCTGCCTGCCCGGGCAGCAAAATCTACGACCTGGAAAATCGTGGAATTTTGCCCCTGGATTTTAGGGGGACAAGAACCTTGTTCTGCCATGGGGATGCGGCGAATCAGCTTTGATCTTAATGCTTAACATAACTGTGCAATAAAAAGAGGTAAATTATTTGGCTTCAGACGCTCTTTAAAAAAACATTTTAGGAGGTAGCAGTGGACTTACCTCCAAAGAAGGACATAAATAGTCTCAATGAAAGAATATATACTTTATTCGGACAAAACACCACTATGCAACACATTTTGCCAGAGACAACCTGCTTCCTCAGGCAAACTAAGTTGTGTTGTATGAGAGTTTGATGCCTCTGTGTGCCTTAGTGTTTGCAGTTCATGTAGTTTAATATGTGGCCAGGTGGACTAAAGCAGCGATAGGGAACCTTGGCTCTCCATCTGTGATAAAACTACAAATCCCATGATGCATTTGCCTTTATTAATCATGACTGTAGCTATCAGACTCTTGTAATGCATTGTGGGACTTGTAGTTACTTAACAGGTGGAGAGCCAAGGTTCCCTACCCCTGGACTAAAGTATAGCAGAGGCTTCAAACTAGAAGAGCAAATATGTGCAGGTGATAGTTTTGGCAGTATGTGCTTAAAGAGGATTTTTATTGAATATAATGTAATGAATACAATTGTTTATTTTTTAAAACATTCATTTATACATTCATTAGTCAATATTTGCCCATTATAAAATCTAAAAATATTACCTCATCCTGGTTTACATTCTTAAATTTATCAATGATGCCGACATCTTTACTGCTGGCTAGGTGAGTCACTGTGGGACGTTCCCCCCTCTATATAGTGAGCAGGAATGTCGGGTGCTTTGGGTCAGAAAGCTGCATGAACTCAGAGTCTAGGCTAATCATCACTGGGGGGCTTACATAACAATATACAGCAATATATTGCAAGGAGAACAGAGGTGCCCACAGAATAAAATATATCTAAAAATTTTAAAATTCCTCGAGAGGCGGAGGTGGACTCATTTCCCCGAAGCAGACATGATACTGTCGGTTTTAGTACAAACAAATTTATTTATATACTCCAACATACAGTGCAACGCGTTTCGTGGGTATATTCCCACTTCTTCAGGCAATAACGAACAGGAGTACAAACAGTGCAGTGTTAAAGGACTTACGAGCCCAAATAGGTAAAAAAAGAGAAGTACCTTAATCACTTTTAAATGCACGGAGGACGCCATCCGCGCCCTCCGTGCAGTTCCGTCGGGTCCCCGCAGTGTGATAGCCCCCCGTGCCGCTCCCGACCCCACGGACGGGGTTGGGCTCCCTTCCTCTCCTAAGATGGCCGCCGGAGCTGGCTGCGGCGGCGCAGTCCGCATACACGTTAGTGCGGCTGCACAGCTCTAGGGCCCTCCCCCCCAATCCACGCACAGACACGGATGGTGTCCTCCGTGCATTTAAAAGTGATTAAGGTACTTCTCTTTTTTTACCTATTTGGGCTCGTAAGTCCTTTAAGGTCACGATAAGCGCCTCTGATTGTGCTGTATGTTGGAGTATATAAATACATTTGTTTGTACTAAAACCGACAGTATTATGTCTGCTTCGGGGAGATGAGTCCACCACCGCCTCCCGAGGAATTTTAAAGTTTTTAGATATATTTTATTCTGTTGGCGCCTCTGTTCTCCTTACAATATCAGCAACTACCCCTGGTGGAGGGGTTGAATTCCCTTTCTTCTCCTAATCTACAGAGAGCGACATCTTAATCCTGAGTGAGGACAGGCCTAATCTCCTCACCTGCCTATACAGTGGTTGCCTAATTGGTAACCCTGACTTGTGAGTATATCTATCATATACGTTCCATTTACCCATCACCCAACTTACTACACTATATTGGGCTCTTGGTGTCCCTTCTTTTTCTTATACAGCAATATATAGTTATAAAAGCATTTCTGATGCTAAAACCAGGATAATGAATGTAAAAATGGGTATCCTGTATACTTTGTATGTTCCGCTACAAGGTGTTACATATTATCTTTAAAGAGTAACAAAAGGCTAGAATCCTGTGCACAGTCACTCTTTTCTCAAAGGAAACCTAAAACCAATGTGTTCCAGTGAATTTATTTCAATACATTTCATTTATAAGTATAGCAGAGACTTACTGTAGTGTCTGCGCTTTCAGATTTTGCCCCCTTCCTAGGTTTCTCCCTCCATGGCACCACCTAGGCACTCCTTATCAACTGGCCAGTCGATGAGCCTGTCACTGTCTGAAGTCGAGACCCTCCTGTGTCTGTGCGCCAATGCTTCTTCTCCTTCTCCTCCTCCTCTTTGCCGGCACACGCGCGGCTTGTTTACTAACGCACTCGTCACCTTTCACGTCACATGCGCGTGTGCTCACGTGATAAACTAGCGGTGACAGTCCATTACAGACTAAACTGGGCCGGCCCCTTCTCAATTTTAGGCATGTGCACGCTGTTACAACGGCCCGCTACGCGCCCTTCATCAGGACGCTCGTGTACTGAAGTTGAACAGTGCACAAGCAGGGAAAAGCTCTGCCAACGGCTCTGCAAAGCAGAGCGGCACCATATTGACAGAGCCATGGGGGGAAAAAATCAGCCATACAGCCGCAAGAGACATTTAGGAGCGGCGAAAACATGCCAAATAGGATTAGAAAATTAATTGCAAATTGAAAAGGTAATTAGTTCAATTAGGTAATTTTGGTTTAGGTTTCCTTTAAGGATGACCCTTCAATGTTCACTAAAGTTTCTAACTGGAAATACAAACAATCTGCTTTATGTAGGTAGGAACAACTTGAAACCATAACCCCATAAAGTAGACAATGGTCTAGAGGTTAGTTTGTGAATCCAAACTGGCAACAGCATGCTGTGCTGAAATCCCCATTTTGAACAAGTTTCCTCTATTTGATAAATCTCCAACTATAGCCATCACCCATGCAATACCAGTAGAGATTTCCAGGCTTCATCTTCCATATACCACCACAGACCCTTATGCATATTTGTACAATTTTAATTAGGGCCGGGCCGAGGCATAGGCTGGAGAGGCTCCAGCCTCAGGGTGCAGTGTAGGAGGGGGCGCAGAATTCATTCAGCTGTCATTCCTAATTGTGTTTGAAGCAGAAAGAAATAAGAAAAGGGGATACATGGCAGTGACTGCAAACCAGATAACTAGATATTAAGGTGTTGGGGAGGTTGTGGGCCCATGGGGGCCTGTTAGTCTAATAGCAATCAGTGTATGACAGCTGGGGTGGCAGGGATGGAGGGACGCACTTTGGTGTCTCAGCCTTGGGTGCTGGAGGACCTTGTCCCAGCTCTGATTTTAATACAAACATTTAGCAGAGCCAACAAACTGGATGCAACTTGAATATGATATTCAGGTAGCCTCTTACACTACGTACATTCAATAAGATTGGATTCAAGATTACACCAGTGATTCTTAAACTTTTTGGGGTGAGGGCACCTTGATGACTTTGAAACTGTTTCAGGGCTCCCCTGGGCAAAAAAACTGCTGAAATGCTGTTACCACTTTTATTAGGCAGCATCTCCCCCGCCCAGTGGCTAGTGATACTAATTAGTCATCACCCCCCCCCCCCCCTCAGTAGTCAGTGCAATTGCAGTATCTTATGGCAATGCACAATGGATGGGGATGAATGCCGAGGCACCCCTGGGAGGTGCTCAAGGCGCACCAGGGCACCTAGTTTGAGAATCACACACAATCAAATTGTATAATTAGAGATGGCCTGAATGGTTCGCACGCGAACTTATTCGTTCGAACTTCGGTGGTTCGCGTTCGCAAACGAACGCGAACTATATGTGGGTTCGACCCAGCCCCTATACTACATCATTAGGGTCAACTTTGACCCTCCACATCACAGTCAGCAGGCACAGGGTAGCCAATCAGGCTACACTCCCTCCTGGAGCCCCTACCTTATAAAACGCAGGCAGCGTCAGCCATTTCACTCACTCGTGTGGCTGCAGTAATTAGAGGAGGGGGAGAACCTTGCTGCTGACATAGGGAAAGCTTAGTTAGGCTCTTGTGTTAGGCTTGTTAGGTTGCTCCTTCTTGCTGATCTTATTGCATAAAAGCACTCCTCATCCTCAACAGCTCTTATGAGAGCTAATGTTGTTCTTGTGATCTATTTTTTTGTGTGTGTGTGCGTGTGTGTAGCACAGACAATTGTGTTGCATATACAGCCCTGTCAGTCAGTCGCAGCTGCTGCTGGGACCTTGGCCCCTTGGTAATTCCCACTGTGCTATTGCCAGGCCCAGCACATTCAGTGACTACCTGTGTGTGTGACAGCTGCACATTTGTAATACCAATCATTGCATACCCACCTGTTCAGTGCACCTACATACCTACGTGAGCGCACGTAGTGTTATATACCAGTCAGTTGCTGCACCTGTTCACGGTACCTGTGTGTGTGACAGCTGCACTTTGTATTGATACCAGTCACTGTGTACCTGTTCACTGCACCTGTGTGACTGCACATTGTATTAGTCAAGTCAGTGCATACCTTTCCCTTCACCCCCCCCCCCCCAATAGGGGCAAAACAAGCAGAGGCAGGCCACCCGGCAGGTCTGTTCGAGGTTGTGCTGTCGTGATTTCGAGCGGCCTTGGACCAAAGTACAGTGTTTAGAAGGCGGGTGCCATCAACCCCCAAGATTGTCAGGACGTAGTTGACTATTTAACACAGAACACCTCAGCTTCCGCATGGAACCGTGACACATCTTCAGCCTCCTGCTGTGACTCTGGCACCCCACTTAACACTCAAGTGCCATCACCCCAGGGCTCAGCGGTGTGGAAATTTTTTTGTGTGTCTGCTGAGAGCAATGCCATCTGTACTCTCTGCCACCAAAAATTGAGCCGTGGAAAGACCAAGACCCGCGTAGGGACAACTTCCTTACAAAGGCACATGATGACAAAACACAAACTGCAATGGGATGACCACCTGAGGAAAAGCAGCACACAAAAGCAAAGCCACACACCGCAGTGGAAGATACCAGGCCGCAATTATTTCTCAAAAAAGGTGATACCCAAACTGTACTGTGATGTTGAAAGGCAAGTGGTGTCATCTCTGGCACACAGCATTGGGTCAAGGGTCCAGCTGACCACGTGGTCTGCAAAGCACAGTCAGGCCTGCCCGAAGTCAGTCCTCACACACAGCATCTCTGCCTGCAGGCCGCTTGACTGCCTTCTCCGCCACCAGAAACAGGGTCCAGGACACCAGGCAAATTCCTGAATTTTTAAGGCCGCTATAATAATTTTTCTGGTGCGTGTACATGCCTGCCTAATTTTTCTGGTCGCACTGCAGCTGCAACAACAAAACAAAAAGGCATGTACATGTGTCAATTCCCCTTCGTGATCATTACCTTGAAGGGGCTTGCCTATCACAATGAAGCAATGACCAACAGCTATATGAGTGTCTTGGGGGGGGGGAGGGGGCAAACCCAAGATAATAAGGTTGTTGCTTCATTGTGGATAGACCAAATTCGATCAGCTGGACAGTCACTGTTCTGTCATTGAACTACCTCAGCCCGGCGACCATATAGGCTGGAAAGCCACCATCACCTGCACTCATGACGGTGCGCACCAGTCCAGCACGGCCGTGTTGTTTTCTCGGAATTGCTTTACCTTTTACTCCCTACATGTTCCTAACTGCTTCATCTCATAAATAGATGCTAAAGTGGGGGACATCTAGTGGCCAAATAGTGAAATTACACCTATATACATAAAAATAAATACAATTCCCCATTAATTAATCCCATACCTCCTCCCATAGTTATGAAAATAAAACACTTAAAATAAGAAAAAAAAGTGACATTTAAAAAAAAAAAATCATTAATAGTTACCTTAGGGACTCAACTTTTTTTTTAATATGTATGTCATATGGATATATTACTGTTATTTTTGCAAATACAGGCTTGTAATTAGGGATATATATTAAATGGATGCAAAACTGAAAAAATGCACCTTTATATAAATAAAATATTGTCGCCATACATTGTACTAGGCCTAGGGACATAATATAAAAGTTTTAATAACCGGGACAAATGGGCAAATAAAATGTGTGGGTCTTTTTTTTTTATTATTCCCGTTAAAGTGCATTCAGATTAAATAATTATTTGCAAAAAGAACCACCCAAAGAAAGCCTAATTGGTGGTGAAAAAAAAAACAAGATATAGATAATTTTGGTGTGGTAAGTAGTGATAAAGTTATTGGTGAATGAATAGGAGGAGCGCTGAAGGGTGAAATTTACTCTCTACTACAGGGAAACACCACTTGTAGTGGTCAAGTGGTTAAGAAGGCAAATTATACTGAACATTGCTTTTTGACAGGAGGGCTTTTTGGTCTCCTTTAGTCTCCTATACTTTCCTAGTGGTTCTAGCTCACCCTGAGCTGCTTGGGTATTCTATTGTACTGGTCCAAGCCCTATCCTACAGAGCCATATAATACTTACTTAGTTAAATAGTTATTTGGGTTGAAAAAAAGACATGCATCCATCGAGTTCAACCAGAAAACAAAGTACAACACCAGCCCGCCCCCTCACATATCCCTGTTGATCCAGAGGAAGGCAAAAAACCCTTATAAGGCATGGTCCAATTAGCCCTAAAAGGGAAGAAAATTTCCTTCCCGACTCCAGATGGCAATCAGATAAAATCCCTGGATCAACATCACTGGGATTTGCCTATGGATGTCTTTCAATGCAAAGAAAGCATCTAAGCCCCTTTAAATGCAGATATAGAATTTGCCATAACTACTTCCTGTTGCAATGCATTCCACATCTTAACCACCTTAGCGGTATGGACGAGCTCAGCTCGTCCATTACCGCCAGAGGGTGCCGCTCAGGCCCTGCTGGGCCGATTTTGATCAAATAAAGAGCAGCACACGCAGCCGGCACTTTGCCAGCCGCGTGTGCTGCCCGATCGCCGCCGCTCTGCGGCGATCCGCCGCGAGCAGCGGCGAAAGAGGGTCCCCCCAGCCGCCTGAGCCCTGCGCAGCCGGAACAAATAGTTCCGGCCAGCGCTAAGGGCTGGATCGGAGGCGGCAGACGTCAGGACGTCGGCTGACGTCCATGACGTCACTCCGCTCGTCGCCATGGCGACGAAGTAAACAAAACACGGAAGGCCGCTCATTGCGGCCTTCCGTGTTACTTTTGGCCGCCGGAGGCGATCAGAAGAACGCCTCCGGAGCGCCATCTAGTGGGCTTTCATGCAGCCAACTTTCAGTTGGCTGCATGAAATAGTTTTTTTTTTATTTAAAAAAAACCCTCATGCAGCTGCCCTGGCGATCTTAATAGAACGCCAGGGTGGTTAATCAGTCTTACTGTAAAGTACCCTTTCCTAAATAAATGGCTGAAACGATTTTTCTTCCATGCGCAGATCATGTCCTCTAGTCCTTTGTGAAGGCCATGGAAAAAAAAGCTCATCCGCCAAGCTTTTATATTGCCCTTTGATGTATTTATACATGTTAATTAGATCCCCTCTAAGGCGTCTTTTCTCTAAATAAACCCAGTTTATCTAACCTTTCTTGGTAAGTGAGACCTTCCATCCCTCGTATCAATTTTGTTGCCCGTCTCTGCACCTCAATCCCTGCTTTGCACTGATAAAGACCAACAGTCCAAAACAGGCTGTCTGCATGTTGTGTAAATGTGACACCAGTGGTTCTGGATGTAAACCTGGCTTCAGTGGTAAAAAGAGATTTGCATGTTTGGGAATGATGCATCATTAAAAAAACCTCAGTTGCCCAATTAAAGCTGAATTATCGCAAATACCTCCTGTTTTAAGGCAAATTACATTAAAATGATGAAATGCGACCTATTCATAGACTTTGAACAGCACTGTGTTACAGTGCACAAAACAGTGTCTGGTACAATGTAACACAATGTGTCAGTGTGAAAGTACACAAAAAGGAAGTGAGAAAACAAAGATGTTGGTTCACTAAGCTGTGCTACTCAGCAGTCTGTGGTAATCTCCAGCGTACTATATGCAGCCTTAATGTGCGCTGCTAAATTACGCTATGCTCCTATAGTTTAACAAGCGCTTCGTTAAACTTAACGAGCACTCCACTGAACTCACTCTGAGCCCCAGCGGGTCCAGTGGCTTCAAAGGATGAAATTCCTGCACTTTGATTGGCCCAGTAGACTGTCAATTTACAGTCAGCCTAATGGACCAATCAAAGTGCAGGAATATCGTCCTTTAAAGCCACTGGACCCGCCGGGGCTCAGGCAGGGTTCAGTGGACCGCTCGTTAAGTTTAATGAAGCGCTCGTTAACCACTTGCCGACCGCGCACTCATACTGCGCGTCGGCAAAGTGGCAGCTGCAGGACCAGCGACGCAGTTCTGCGTCGCCGGCTGCAGGCTAATTAATCAGGCAGCAGCCGCTCGCTCGCGCGAGCGGCTGCTTCCTGTCAATGCACGGCGGGGGGCTCCGTGAATAGCCTGCGGGCCGCCGATCGCGGCTCGCAGGCTAAATGTAAACACAAGCGGAAATAATCCGCTTTGTTTACATTGTACAGCGCTGCTGCGCAGCAGCGCCGTAAGGCAGATCGGCGATCCTCGGCCGGGGATCGCCGCCATGTGACAGGGGACGTCCTGTCACAGGCTGCACAGGACGGATAGATTCCCGTGCAGCCCCGATCACCAGGGGGCCAGGTAGGAGAGGGGGAAGCGGAATTTCGCCGCGGAGGGGGGCTTTGAGGTGCCCCCCCGCCAGCCACACGCAGGCAGGAGAGATCGGACCCCCCCCAGCACATCATCCCCCTAGTGGGGAAAAAAGGAGGGTGATCTGATCTCTCTGCCTGGTGTTTGATCTGTGCTGGGGGCTGTAGAGCCCACCCAGCACAGATCACAGAATTCAACGCTGGTCCTTAAGGGGGGGTAAAGGGTGGGTCCTCAAGTGGTTAAACTATAGGAGCATAACATGATTTAGCAGTGCATGTTATGGCCACAAAGCGTGTGCTGGAGATTATTACCACGCGCTGCTGTCATTCAGCTGCGCTGCTAGTGAATCAACCCCAAAATAATCAGAATCAGAATCAGAATCATATTGATTTCGCCAAGTACAACGGGGGTTGTACCCGGAATTATTTTTGGCTCATACAGGGTCGGAGATGGTACAAACACATGCATGCAATTCAACACATACAATCGGTACAGTAGTAAAAGTAAGCATATGCCTAAATATACATATCGCCCATAACTGTAGTGGAGGACGCGTGGGGAGGTCTGGAGTGCTATGTGAGGGGAGCAGCCTGCCAACTATCGACGGCGCTCGCTCGCTCCGCAGCAGCTCCAGATGCCCCGCAGTGTCCTGGAAAAGAGTGGATAGAGAAAGAGAGAGAGAAAGAGAGTAGGGATAGCTAAGAGAGACAAAGAGAAGAACCAAGGCAGGAAGAGAGAGACAGAGGCAAAGTCCTTTTGGGGCTGCAGATAATAACCACCCCTGGGTCCGACAATCAGTCCAATTGCTGTGCAAGGATCTCCCAAGGCAGTGGCAGGGATCCCTCGATCGAGAATGGGCGAAAAATCTGTTTGGATGGTGGTTGCAGGCAGAGGGGGCCCCGTACGCCTGGCAGCTGAAACACCCAGAGCCATTACTGTGGACAAAGGATCCTCCGGCCTTGGTGGATGAGGCCTGTCATGGCGTGTCCCACGTGCAGTGAGAGGCTGAGGATCAGCTGTGACCCTCCTGTGTAGCGACCTGTAACCACTAGTAGCGCCTGCTGGGCTGTGAGCAGTGGGGGAACAGCTGTGGTGTTCCTTCTCCGGGTCTCCATGGCGGCGGCTACAGGCTGCTGTGAGCAGTGGCAGGGGGACAGCGGTGGACTCCTCCGTGCAAGGTCCTGGTGCGGCAGCCTCCAACAACACGTCCTGCATGACGAGCTGCGGTACCGTGGAAGAGATCGGTGCAGGTGGTGACGCTGAAGAACAGCCGGCGCACAGCAAATGGGCCCTGAAACAGCTGATCCTCACGCCGTCCTGGTCTCCCGGCAGCGGCGATGCAGTGGCCTCCCTCAACAGCCCCCTTGGAATGCGGAGGCCGGCCGGTGGTGACAGCACGCGTCCCTCCTCTCACGAGCGGACCAGCGGATGGTCCGCGTGCCTGCAAGGTGGTGTGCTCCTGTGGTTGGTCCCCCGCAGCGGAGCGGCAGAGCAGCCCTGTGGTCGGTCCCTCGCAGTGGAGCGGCAGAGCAGCCCGGGCAGCCGATGGCAGCCTGCTGTGCCCTCATGTGGCCCCCGCATCTCACCCAGGCAGATGGAGGTTGCTGGTGAGTGCGGTAGGGCAGAATTAAAGAAAAAGATAGAAAGAAGGCCGGAGCCCTGTGGCCGTGGCGTCCGCATCCGGCGCCATCTTGGATAAAATAAGCTACAAGCAATAAGGAATTCGTATTTTACATATATATTTCAAATACATTGACTTACCACTAAAACACCATTGGTGATAATTTCAGCTGGTGGCTCTTTGCTGTTAATATAAAATGCAGAACAAAAATTATAGCTGTGACAATAATTTCACAATATTTAAACAATTATGTTTAAGGTTTGGAAAGGTTTTTTAAAAAAAGACTGATTTTAATTTTTTCTTTACCTTTCTTCAAGGTGGAATTCCACTTCTAATTCACCCTTGTCCTATGATAGCAAAAACAGTTGTTCAATGATGGAAGATTCTCTGAGGATATGAATATGTTGTTTTTTCTTACAACAAAATAATTTAATCCAATACTTTTTATGTAACTGAAAAGCATAAAAAATGTTCTGCCCATAGTACAGTGTTATGAGACTGACAACATAAGCTTTGGCCTAAAGTAGAAAGATTTAAATGGGTTGAAGGAATGCTCTATTTTTACTTCATATGTCTATTTCACATAAGCTGTAAGGTATAAAAATGAAATAGAAGATTGAATAAAAACAATTAAATAGCCGTGTTCTACTTTTTTGGCTGTGTCAGAACAGCTATGACAGCGCCCACAGCTTAACTTGCAAATATAGAGATGCCTAAAAACAGTGAACTTCTCAATATACATTTTCACAGAGTTATGGAAATGTATTACCGGTATATAGGATTAGTTTCATAAACAGAGGTTACTAAAGGTACAGTAAAGATCATTTTTATAGTTAGGAAGATATGGTCTCATACTAAAATATATTCTATTTCTGTAAAAATTATAGAGGAAAAATTGTAGAATTCCTAACTACTGTTTCACTAGAACTTTAACTGTACTGTCTTTGAAATCTGTCCATCTTTAAAATCTATTATAAGACAAACTTTGTAACTAGGCCCTGATCAGCAAATAAACATTAATGATTGGTGTTGCCCTAAAGGAGGAGTAATGCTGGGGTGGCATACTCTGAGTCAGCGTGTGTGCTCCAGACTATGTAGCTGGGTAATGGAAGAGGCTCCACTGATGGACACAGGAGTAATGAACAAGGGAGCAAGATTGCCCAGAGCAACTGCAGCTCAGGGCCGCCTATCAGGCTAGATGCTATGTGATACAATACACAACAGACGTAGTCGGTAACAGGCTTGGGGGTCATACACGATAGATCAGATGGCAGTAATACTGAATGGCTAGGCACATTCGTAGTCAACAGGCAGGCAAGGGTCGGAACACAAAACAATATACAATATTACAATATTACAAAACTGACTGACTAGAGTACATACAGTGTGTTGCAAAAGTATTCGGCCCCCTTGAAGTTTTCCACATTTTGTCATATTACTGCCACAAACATGAATCAATTTTATTGGAATTCCACATGAAAGACCAACACAAAGTGGTGTACACATGAGAAGTGGAATGAAAATCATACAGGATTCCAAACATTTTTTACAAATAAATAACTGCAAAGTGGTGTGTGCATAATTATTCGGCCCCCTTTGATCTGAGTGCAGTCAGTTGCCTATAGACATTGCTTGATGAGTGCTAATGACAAAATAGAGTGCACCTGTGTGTAATCTAATGTCAGTACAAATACAGCTGCTCTGTGAGGGCCTCAGAGGTTGTCTAAGAGAATATTGGGAGCAACAACACCGTGAAGTCCAAAGAACACACAAGACGGGTCAGGGTTTAAGTTATTGAGAAATTTAAAGCAGGCTTAGGCTACAAAAAGATTTCCAAAGCCTTGAACATCCCACGGAGCACTGTTCAAGCGATCATTCAGAAATGGAAGGAGTATGGCACAACTGTAAACCTACCAAGACAAGGCCATTCACCTAAACTCACAGGCCGAACAAGGAGAGCGCTGATCAGAAATGCAGTCAAGAGGCCCATGGTGACTCTGGACGAGCTGCAGAGATCTACAGCTCAGATGGGAGACTCTGTCCATAGGACAACTATTAGTCATGAACTGTACAAAGTTGGCCTTTATGGAAGAGTGGCAAGAAGAAAGGCATTGTTAACAGAAAGCATAAGAAGTCCCGTTTGCAGTTTGTCACAAGCCATATGGGGGACACAGCAACCATGTGGAAGAAGGTGCTCTGGTCAGATGAGACCAAAATGGAACTTTTTGGCCAAAATGCAAAACGCTATGTGTGGCGGAAAACTAACACTGCACATCACTCTGAACACACCATCCCCACTGTCAAATATGGTGGTGGCAGCATCATGCTCGGGGGGTGCATCTCTTCAGCAGGGACAGGGAAGCTGGTCAGAGTTAATGGGAAGATCAGTGTTCTCCCCAGAAATTTTTTCTAGCCGGGTGGTATGAAAAAGTAGCCGGGTGGCATGATAAAGTAGCCGGGTGGCATGATAAAGTAGCCGGGTGGCATGATAAAGTAGCCGCATGAAAAAGTAGCCGGGTGGCATGAAAAAGTAGCCGGGTGGTATGAAAAAGTAGCCGGGTGGTATGAAAAAGTAGCCGGGTGGCATGAAAAAGTAGCCGGGTGGCATGAAAAAGTAGCCGGGTGGTATGAAAAAGTAGCCGGGCGGCATGAAAAAGTAGCCGGGTGGTATGAAAAAGTAGCCGGGTGGCATGAAAAAGTAGCCGGGTGGTATGAAAAAGTAGCCGGGTGGTATGAAAAAGTAGCCGGGTGGTATGAAAAAGTAGCCGGGTGGCATGAAAAAGTAGCCGGGTGGCATGAAAAAGTAGCCGGGTGGTATGAAAAAGTAACCGGGTGGGGCAAGATGAGAGAATGCCGGGCAGGTGCTTCTATGCACAACTCTGCTTACAGAATAGCAGGTGGTGAGCTGATAACAGCCGAGTGGTCACCAAAACTAGCCGGGTGGAACACCCGGCTAAAACAGCCTGGGGAGAACACTGAAGATGGATGGAGCCAAATACAGGGCAAACTTGGAAGAAAACCTCTTGGAGACTGCAAAAGACTTGAGACTGGGGCGGAGGTTCACCTTCCAGCAGGACAACAGCCCTAAACATAAAGCCAGGGCAACAATGGAATGGTTTAAAACAAAACATATCTATGTGTTAGAATGGCCCAGTCAAAGTCCAGATCTAAATCCAATCGAGAATCTGTGGCCAGATCTGAAAACTGCTGTTCACAAACGCTGTCCATCTAATCTGACTGAGCTGGAGCTGTTTTGCAAAGAAGAATGGGCAAGGATTTCAGTCTCTAGATGTGCAAAGCTGGTAGAGACATACCCTAAAAGACTGGCAGCTGTAATTGCAGCAAAAGGTGGTTCTACAAAGTATTGACTCAGGGGGCTGAATAATTACGCACACCCCACTTTGCAGTTATTTATTTGTAAAAAATGTTTGAAATGATGTATGATTTTCGATCCACTTCTCACATTTACACCACTTTGTATTGGTCTTTCACGTGGAATTCCAATAAAACTGATGCATGTTTGTGGCAGTAATGTGACAAAATGTGGAAAACTTCATGGGGGCCGAATACTTTTGCAACACACTGTATATATCGGGCTGATGTGCAATATATGAAATGTAGCTCTCAAATAACTCACTAGCTAAAGCACAAGTAATGACAATTAACAAGACAGACAACAGACAGACAGACGGAATGCTCAGCCAATCTAGTCGATGTTTCAGCGACGGCAACATTCACACTGAGATAGACAAGACTAACAGGTAGGAGCGTAACTAATGGCAACTGCTGCTATAGTTCGTCCTCAAAAACAAGGCAAGAACAAGGCTAGAAGGAATACTACCAACGTGGTGCTGGCAGAATCCAAACTATCAGTATCAGAAGGAATTTACTGACCCCCGCAGGTCAGCAAATGTCCAGCGGACATGAAAATACAGAGTAAGACATTATACATTTTTACAATAACAACTTTCACAGCATAGACCCAACGAAAACTCAGAGAGCTGAACGCTATGTCGGGCGGGGTCTGAAATGGGAGACAGACTTTTATGTCGGCATCAGCCAATGGATGCAGGTGCAAATAATTATGCAATCTTGAGCCAGCTTCATAACAAACTGCCAGCTGAAAGACTCTCATAACAGATACATGCAATACTATGCAACCACATGCATGTAGGAAATCCAGGGATATCTGGCTGCAGTTCAACTGCAGCAAGCAAAGGGAAGAGTTATGACAGCATCCTGAGCTGCTCTGAACTGCAGAGTGACTGCAATTGACAATGAGACTTATTGAGAATGCGCAACTGAATGCAAGCAGATAAGTCAGAATTGCCCGGTTGCAGTCTCACTGCAACCGACAGAACATGCTACAGGAGAGATCGTGACAGGAGGAAATCCTATATAATAAAACCCTACATGTCCCTGCATCATCCTCCTGTCCCTGTGTCCCATGTGTTTTGGCTACTGCACATGTGTAGTCGTTGGGACCGACCTTGAGCCCGTTTTTAAACGGGCTTAGGTCTACTAGTAGTAAAATAATAAAGCATAATCAAGTAACCTGTTTATAAGTTGCTGCAGGACAAAACTTATCTATATGGCCACATATGCTGCTAACCACACTATAGAGTCCATCCCCCCAACCACACTATAGAGTCCACTGCGGCCTGGAGGGTGAATAATAACTGTGCTGGGACTTTTGTCGGAGTAGGGCAAGCCGTTTTCCGGCTTTGCCCATGCACCCATATTTCCAGGTGCCTTAAATACATGCTTGCCTACTTGGCGGATCTTTTGGTGAGGACGTCTGATCCATAGGCTTAAAGTGGGATGGACTTTGAGTGCTGCAAGATTGTTCTGTAGTATGCAGGGGGCAGATGGTATTAAATGCAGAGCTAGAAGAGGGATCCTGACTCAGTGGACCTGTTTGCTCTATACGCAAACTAGAATGGGTCCAGAAGAAACCACCAGATTTGTATTTTCCCAACTGAGTTCAATGATGTTCAGATTTAGGACATACTGAACCCATGAATTTTGAGACCAGCTCTGTAGAAGCAGACTCAAACCAAACTGAGACTAATTCCAGCACCAAAACATAGCAATTTTCTACTTTTTTTTTTTTTTATTACTACTAGTTTTTATTTGTATACTTCTGACATCTTCTGTAGTGCTTTACAGTTTGTGTAAGTCAAGTCATAATTAAATAACGTGCATGGCATTAAGATTATAAAATAATTCTTATATGTCTTATATGGTAGCTATATATTGTATAAATCTGAATTTAGTTTCAAATGTTTACAAATGTCATCATTTGGGGAACTATGATTTTTGAAATACGATTTCTGGTAAAAAAAAAAAAAGAAACCTTTTTGGAACAAACCTTTTTAAGTTGCATACTACATCAAAGTTTATTAAACAGCTTTAAAGTGAGACCTACATCACCACTCTCTCAAGTGGGAGCAGAAGCAATATTAAATACTGGTAAACTAGTTTATGTAATTTTAGGGCAATTGTGGACATTTCCAAAAACCTATAGCTCAAAATACCACTAAACTGACAAGCTAACATTTGGTTAGGTTTCATTTGTGTATACTACCAATAAAAAAACCAAAAAACCCTACAAAATCAAAGGAAGTCAATTAGAAGCATAGCAGAGTTTTCTGAAGTGTGGAAGTAGCAGGCTGAAAGCATTAAAGAACACAAACACTGACATCCATTTCTCCCTGGCTTGCAATGGAAACACATCTTATTGAGCAAGTAATAAAATGATCTGCTATATTAGTTATATGTAATTAGTGGTAATAGGGTGAAGCAAGGGGCTACAGGACAAAAATCAAGAAGGGAATTGTAAAGAACACACCTTCCGTACACTCCCACAGCGGGTCCTGTCTCTCCTGAGAGCTGGCTTAGGCGGCTAACTTCCACTGTGAGTCAGAGCAGCATCTGTAGGAGCTCCTATAGAGGGGTGCGCGGCTTGCACCTCGTCTTATTCTGTCAGACTGCACCCCTAGTGGTGGAAAGTGGGTACTGTAGGCTTGGCTGCAGAATCATAGGAATAGCCAATGTCAGGATTTAGGTTCCATCATGCTCTGTTCCTATTCAAGCCTGCTCTGATCATTGTACCCTTGCCTGTAATAGCAAAATCTGCCTTGTGCGACTCTGCTGGGTGTGATTAATATTGTGGATTTCCATATACGATCTTGCTTTGCCTCTTGACCCCGTTATTGGTAGCTGTCTGGACCAACCTTGTCTGTGTATGACCCCGATATGGTTATTGGATTGGCTTGGTTTTAAGATTCTCTACAATGCTATTCTGATCGCTTGTTGCTAACTTGGCCTGTCCGATTTTCCCGCCTGTTCTTGGTCTAGTGTGGTTCTGCTGGTATCCTATACCTTGCACACATGAAGGCCTGGTGTAACCAGGTGTTTGGGACGACGCACTTGTTATCCCTTGGCTGACCGCGTATGCTCCACACAAGGTGAAGACTGTGGAGGAGATTGGGGCATAGGAACATTTTAAAAGTAACCCCAGGTCATCAATAGATGTGCATTCATGACCTGGGGTTACTTTTAAAATGTTTTGTGAAGGTCATTTTAAAATTGCAGTTAGCCTTTAACCTTCCCGGCGGGTAAGCCCGAGCTGAGCTCAGGCTATGCCGCGCAGGAGGATATCTCAGCCCCTGGTGGGTCGATTCGCCCATTCAAAGTGCTGTACGCGCAGCTAGCACTTTGCACGCATGCCAGTGGCGGAAGAGGCCCCCCCCCCCCCCCCCCCCGCGCCAGAGCCCTGCGCTGCCCGGACCAATGAGTTTCAGGCAGCGCTATGGGCTGGATCGGAGGCGTCTGACGTCAGGACGTCGGCTGACGTCCATGACATCATTCCGATCATCGCCATGGCGACAGGAGAAGCCAAACAGGGGAACGCGTTATATACAGGTTCCCCTGTTTGCTATTGATGCCGGAGACGATCGCACTAGAGGGACACATGCGCCCTCTAGTGGTGTTTCATGCAGCTACCACTCTGGTAGCTTTACATGAAACAAATTTTTTTTTTATTTTTTTTTAAATGGATTTCTGCCTAATTGGCAGAAAAAATTAACCGCCAGGAGGGTTAAACACTATATTTTTGGACTATAAGACTCCCTTTCTCCCGCAAAAGTGGGGGAAAAAAGTCACTGCGTCTTATAGTCCAAATGCAGGGAGTTCCTGACTTGTGAATGCCTGCCAATATGAACCTCCAACCCGCCACAATGTTGGGGACTCCTTGTACTGTGGTCATGCAGATGAGGACGCAGGGGGGCAAACGGAGGACACAAAGGGGCATAAAGGAGGACACAAAGAGGACAGAGGCTGACACATGGGGACAAAATGGGGACAGAGAAGGACACAGGGAGACACAAGAGGTACAAGGGGGCATGAGGTACAAAGGGGGCATAATCCACAAGATGACCCTTCACCATGGATGCACCAGGTTTAGTATATATATTTTCCCCCTGGTTTTTGTCCTCTAAACCTAGGTGTGTCTTATGGTCAGGAGCATCTTATAGTCTGAAAAATACAGTAATTTTTTAATGCATAGAATGGTGAAGATGCAAGTTCTCACTGTACACACCTTAGAACTCAATTTGAAAACTTGTCTCTTGGTTTGTCCAGGCTTAATGCTTCCCACATCAAACACAATGGAAGAGAGCTTATCATCCAACACAACATCCCGATCATAAAGACTGAGCTCCAATGTGTTCTGTAAGGAAAGCATAAGACACACTAGAAATGACAACAATCATTTATTGCTGTCTGTGCTGAGAACAGTAATAGTAATGCATAATAAAAAGAGTCTGAGAAATAGTGTATTGAGGTTGTGTGGTGTTGGTCTACACATTTCACTGCAGCATACGGATGCTTTGTATGTTTCATTGCATAAAATGAAAGACCCTTCAGCTATTTTGCAACATTGCAACTAAATACTTGAAGCGAATCTGAGCCGAAGCTTGGGTTCAAAATCTGCTACTTACCATTTAGAGAGAGATCCTAATGAGGCTTCCCTCGGTTGTTACAAGCCCCCACGCAGATACTCTTCCTGGTTTAAGTGTGGGTAATGGCTGCGTGTGCCCGCCCATGCATACCGCAGTAGCACGGAGCTACTGCACATGCGTGGGCGGGCTCAGTCGGCTATTGTGCACACTTCGATCAGGAAGAGGAGCTTTGTGAAGACCTGGAGGCCCAGCAGGCAGAGGCGGCTCCACAGATTTCCAATAGATTTAGTGCTAAAAACGTTTGGAAATCTGTTTGCAGTTTGTGGCAGGTAACAGATCTCTCTCTAATCAGATTCATTTAGAGACACATTTATCAAATGGTCGAATCTGTTGTTCATCTGACAAAGTATGGCCACCGTTAGTTTAACACTAACCTTTATTGCTCCATGAATACGATACTGGAAGGTTTTCATTCCACTCAGGGTCACTAGAGTTATACACAACCTTTGTCCGGGAAGGAAGAGGAGATGCAGTGGGAAGCTCTAACTGAACATAGCAATCAGCCTCGGACACTGCAGACAGAAGATAAGGAAAAGCATTCAGCAACAGATCTGTATCAAATATACCTGTAGCTTATTAAGGTAACCATGCATCTAGTGATGATAGGCAGATTTGACCAAGAGACACATCTCTCTAATCGAATCTGATTAGAGAGAGATCTGTTGGCTGCCCATACACCGCATGCACCACCTCGTCAACCTGGCGCTGTCCCGACTAAAGTGAAATGTGTCCCCCCAGTGAACCATACATTACCTGTCCATGTCCACCGCTGGCTCTGGGCTCCGTCCGCAATCTACATACACATGGCCCATGTGATTGCCGCCCTATACATGGGTGTGTGACGTACACATGTTGGGCATGTGTATGCGGATTTCGGATGGAGCCATCGGTGGACACAGAAAGGTAAAGTATAATGCACCGGGCACCGGGGGATGCACATTTGACATTGGGGGGAGAGCCCCGGGGGTTTTGTTGCGTTTGCCACTTGTCATGATACTGCTTGCTGTTACTACCACACAACCAATCGACCAAGACAACCCGACATTTTGAAGCATGTCCAATACATGTGGCCAATTTCGTCACAAAATCGGTTGCTTCATCAATCAGGCATGCTCTTGGCAGCACCGATTTTTATCCAATTTGATAATTATCGAATCAGATAGCCCAGGATGTACTCCTGGTTTGCGGCTTATCTTCTGATTGGAAGAAGCTAGCAGAGGCAGGGAGCGGCGGAAGAGCGGCATGTAAAGGGGAGGTGGAGGAGGACACTGATTGACATTTGCAGGTAAACAGAAGGCTAACGACAAGCAGATTGTCGCTAGCCTGGTGTTAGTGATCAGGGGGGACAGCAGAGCCCGGGGGAGAATGGCGGCAGCAGCAGCAGGAAACGTGGGCATGTCATTGTGCAGAGAACATGCCTCTTTGTCCTATTAAGATTTAGAACACCGGCCTCTGGTTCTCTAAAATACCACACTTTTTACTGTATGTTTTACCGCATGTTTGGAAATGTGGAAAACTCTTTCAGAATTGCTAAACTCAGGTGGGCTTAATAAAATAAACCTGCTGTTGAACAACTTATGTTGTAATTAATTACTGTAAATTAACCTTGCTGTTATCAATATATGATGAGTACAGTACACTTAATATAATTATAGCTGACATACATACATGGTGTTGAAATTCCAGGAATATGTAAGTGCAATAAATGTGATGAATGCAATAAAAAATGTAAGAGGATATGATTCCATGACGTAAAGTGTGCCCGAGCTAAAAACTGCACGAAAACCTAGGTATTGTCCTCCTGGCCCCACACTTTTGCTGCATGCGGACCCCCAAAGTAATCCAACAAGAGCTTGTTGGCTTTCTGATCATGGCCACACTTCTCTTCATGCACGAGTGCGGCTTTACTGGGTCTGCACAAGTACAGTGGCGCCTGCGCAATAAACCAGAGCCACTCCTGCAGGGAAGAAAAAGACTTGCTAGAGCGGCTTTGTTCTACTGCACAGGCGCAAACCTTACTGGCGCCTGCACAGTACAGCCACTCCTGCACACAGACAGGAACACGGCCATGACCAACATACTCCCCAATGATGTCAAATATGTTTTAGAGGGAGCTGGCACTGCAATGGAGGGGTGTAAGGAGATTGTCCCTCTAATGAGGCAAGTATTTCGGGTTTTGGTTCTTTTTTTAGTTCAGGTACACTTCAATATTTAGAGTGCTCATATTCAGAATGCCTTTTTGTGTGAAATTAAACATCTGCAGATAAAAATCCAAATGCAGTAATGGATTTTTATCATCGTGCTGTTGAAACTGTAAGGCTCTGTTCCTCCTTGAGCAGAGAATGGACCTTTTTTGTTCATTCTCTGCTCATTGGTAAACTTTTACCAGGCCGTTCACAACTGCAAAGGACTAATGGGAGTCCTCAGCACCAGGCAGTATTCTCATTGGTTCACGGGGGACCAATGAACATTTCCCTGTTGCTAGGGATAATTGGTCTAATTCAGCCTATGGAGAGTCCCATGCTCCTGCTGGCCTCCGGGCTGAGTACAGAAGGAGCAAGCTGCAGTGAGAGACAATCGCTTCAGTTGGGTGGACATGGAGCAGACGGCGCAGAGGATGCAAAAAGGACAGAGCAATTGTTGCATCTGCTCAAGTGGGAATCGAGTCTAAAGGGGAAGCACAAACTGAATCGATCTGAGAAGACTGCAGCCTATAGCAATGACAAATTGTGATGCAAGGAATGGCCAATTTCATAGGCTTCTAACCAGGTACTATAAAAGTGATCTATCTGACATAAGTTGTTAAAAAATCTGCTACACAGAGAAACGCGAACTCTGAAACTCTGAGGCCTAAAGAAATCTGAAAAAAAAAAAAAAAAAAGAATTATTGGAGAGGGGCTTTCAAATACTTTAAAATGATAGAGATCTGGCATATATTTTTGTTGATAGAAAATGGAGCAATACTTTAAATGTACTTTGAGGGTGTTTTCAGCTTCCCACTGTGCTAATAATGAGAAGCATTTCCTTCCAGGGAGAACCCAGATAGGCTTCTATCTTTACAGATAACTATTATCTCCATCTCTTTCACTTATTCCACAGACCTATTCAAACAGCATGATAATTAAAGCCTGGGAGAAATACATATTTTTGAGATGATAACGTCTGAAGCACAATTTTATTTAAAAATACTATACATTATTATGGTGGCCATACACTCATCAATTTTATCATTTGGTTCCTATCAGATTCTGTTCATCAGCTGGGAATCGATTCCACCAAATGTCAGATCGATTATTGATCAATTTTGACTACGAACTGATTGAAAATATTGATTGGACAGGATGGAAACAACTATTTGGGGTGGCTCAAGAGCATTGGAAGATCGATAGCCTATAGCTTTGCACTGCACGAACAGTGCAACTCTGCAGTTCGATCGATTTTCAATAGATTCCCTGAATACTTATCCCAGATTTTAGCTGGTTATTGTATATCCCCGGCTGCGTGATTTATGCATTGAATGGCCAGGGACATACAAATAACCAGCTGTGCAGCAGGGGAGAAAGAGGATGGAGGCTGCTATATGGGCAAGGGGGTTACAGAACAGCATAAAATACTGCTCAGATCCCTTTATGGGTTAAGGATTAGTATGACATCCAGCAATTAACAGTCTGTTTGAAACTTACCTGGAAAGATGATGCTCCTAAGGCCTTGTACACATTATACCCGGTTCTCAGCCAAAGCAACCAATCTGAGCCAGCTCGGCAGAGAATCTAGCGTGAGTACAGGGACCGGGGCCTTGGCAAAGATCAGTCTGGCAGACCGTCTCAGCTGAAGACACTTTTCTGTCAATTCACCTGCCTGCTCTGTGCTGCTCCGTCAATCCCACTCCTACTTGCACAGCAAAAGAACATGTTGCTAACCTAAAGGCTATCAATGCTTCTGTACAGCTTTATTCCCGCCGCCCGAGGGATCAAGTCCCGATACCTCCAGGGAAACTGTCCTCATAAATGTGTCCAAGGCTTAAAGGGAACCTAAACTGAGAAAGATGTGTATTTTTCCTTTTAAGATAATACCAGTTGCCTGACTCTCCTGCTGATCCTGTGTCTCTAACACTTTTAGCCACAACCCCTCAACAAGCATGCAGATCAGGTGCTCTGACTGAAGTCAGACTGGATTAGCTGCATGCTTGTTTCAGGTGTGTGATTCAGCCACTACTGCAGCTAAAGAGATCAGCAGGGCTGCCAAGCAACTGGTATTGTTTAACTGCTTGCCGACTGCGTCACACTGATGGGCGTGGCCGTGGTGGCAGCCCCAGGACCACCTAACGCCTATCAGCGTAAAGTCCTGGGGCAGCAGTTTGCAGGAGATTGCGTGCATCTCCTGCTTGAGGGGCGGAGCTGAGCTCCGCCTTCAGTCTCAGAGCGGCGATTGCCATTCAGGAGACTGTTACACGGCGAAACCGCCGTGTTTACATCAGTACAGCGCTGCAATCAGCAGCATCGCTGTACTGGGGACAGCTGTGTGACACGGCTATCCCCCTGGGGGACTTAGAAGCGATCGGCGGTAATAGGCTGAAGCCTATCACAGCCTATCGCTGTGATAGGCTGGCGGGGGGAGGCAGGGGGGGAAATCTTAAAGAAATAGGGTTTTTTTTTATAAAAAAAAACAAAAATATTTGTAAAAAAATAAAATAAAAATAAACATGGGGGAGCAATCAGACCCCACCAACAGAAAGCTCTGTTGGTGGGGAGAAAGGGGGGGAATCACTTGTGTGCTGTGCTGTTCTGTCCTGCAGCTTGGCCTTAAAGCTGCAGTGGCCAATTTTACATAAAATGGCCTAGTAACTAGGGGGGTTTTACACTGCAGTCCTCAAGAGGTTAAAAGGAAAAATCCATGGCCTCGATTCATCAAGACTTATCGAATTGGTTAACGACAGTTCGGTAAAATACCGAATTCGTTAAGTTGATTTCAGGATTCATCAAATTTATCTACAGCTGTTAGCGAGCATTCGGTAATAATTTGGTAATCATTCGTTAGTGATGCGTTAAAACGGAAGAAAGTGCAATGCATGAAAATGAAAGTGGGCGTGGTTTAGCGTTACATTTAGGATTAGTTATCTCCTTCACTGCTCTGTCGTTATTCCTGTCAGATCATTGCTGACAGAGAAGATCGAGCCATGTGAAGTGGTTATGTATCAGCTGAGAGTGATTCAAAGGCGCAGAAGGGCAAGAATAAGGTCTAGAACCATATCAATTTGCAAGAGAATAGATTTATTTGCTATAACAGGACATCTGCATTTCTCTTGAATCATCTTGTAAGAGAACACAGGCAGTGCCAGGGTTAACTAATTTGCTAGCTGCACTACATTTTTTCAGAAAAGGCTCCTATCAAGCCGTAGCTGCCGAAATTGTGGGATTGTCCCAAACCACTTCCAGAATCCTGGTCCAGGTGTTAAGCCCTATTCAGAATGTTGCTACGTAGTGTTCAAAGAACTGCTTTTTACCCACAATTCCATGGGAATCTTATGGCCTTGTGTTAAATTACCGCTGTAAAATGGAAATATCAACACGTTACCGAATGGTTACCGAATTGTTATCGATATTTTATCAAATTCACACCGAATGCGGAAAAACCTTAATGAATACAACTAGAAATCGATAAACTTCAAATTCAGTAATTTAACAAACTAGAAAAAGTTATCTCAAAGACAATGATGAATCGAGGGCCATATCCTTCTCAGTTTAGGTTCCCTTTAAAAGGGGGAGGTTTATGACAACTGCTCCAGATGCGAAACTGTTAACTCTGCAACTGAGCTTTCTTGTCAGGCGTTTGCGTACACTACAAAGGCAAAATCAACCTCTTATTAGAAAATAACAGAGTCAAGTGAAAAAATATTAATATCTTCTAAAAGGAGTGCAATTAAAAGAGATACAGTATGTGGCATTGTCTTTGTGAAGAAAACTCACCCATAGCTTTCTTTTCCAAAAGAGTTAGCGATAATTTCCGACATGTCCCATCAGCTCCCGAACGATAACAGTATTGATTTTCTGATCAGTACTGCACAAAAATCGATCCTGTAATCAATCGGGAGCTGATCAGACATGTTGGAAAGTAACGATTCGACCCATGAATCTGACAGGAAAGTGCATAGTGTGTACCAGGTCAAAAAAATAAATCAGTGTAGTCATTCTGGGGGTTACCAGCTGTCACACAAAGCAGAGAAATGTTACTTACGTAAATCTGTTCCACTAATGTTCCGGCCTCTGAGCACCGTCACACTCAGATTGTAGTATGGATGGACTTCTTTCTGCAAAGATAGACATTTCTTATTGGACAAAACATACTTTCCAACAATTGTGCATCTGATTTACAAGTAAGTCATATAACTGTAGATAATGCCATTGTTTGCTAAAGGCTGTGACCCACTACAAATCGCAAAACGCAATCACTAAGCGCTCTTTGGAGCAATTTTAGCAGTGTTTTCTAGAATGATTTCTGGCAATTTAAAGCCTTGTTTTAAATCAGCACATTGGCATAGTGGTTAGCTCTCGCCTTGCAGCGATGGGTCCCCGGTTTGAATCCCAGGCCACTATCTGCATGGAGTTTTTATGTTCTCCCCATGTCTGCATGGGTTTCCTCTGGGCACTCCGGTTTCCTCCCACATACCAAAAACATACAGATAAGTTAATTGGTTTCCCCCTAAATTGGCCCTAGACTACGATATATACACTACGTGATACATACATAGACATATGACTATGGTAGGGATTAAATTATGAGCCCCTCTGAGGCTCAGCTAAGGGACAATACACTCTGTACAGCACTTCGGAAGATGATGGCTCAATATAGATACTAAATAATAATAATATAATAGTTTTTGAAATTAATGCCAGCGATTTGTACACCAATTGCAATTTATGATGTCCTTTTTTTCTGGGTAGTAAAATCACTGCAAAATTGCTTTGTACAGCAATTGAAAAGGGATTTTGCTGGGATCCTATACCTTGTATTAAAGCACAAACGCTACAAAAATGCTGTCGCGATTTAGGGAAATTGTAATTGCTCCTGTGGAATCACCTCCATTGACCTCCATCTCCATTGACTTTCATTAGCCTTGCACTTTTGGAATCACCGGCAACTACACAGCGTGGCTGAAACAGCTCTTTTGTGTCCCGGCCCTATATTCTGCTTTGCTTTTGCCTTATTACATCTTGGTCAACAATATGCAATTAACTTTTTCATCTTTTCTTTAAATTAGCTTTTCAGCATTTACAATTGAAAAGTTCCCAAAAGGTAATGAAAAAGTATAATCAAAATTATTTTGAGTATTTTCTTGTTTGCTGGTGGTTGAAAGGGAATCAGAGATGAACTATATATGAAAAAATGAAAAAGAAGTTATACATACCTGGGGCTTCTTCCAGCCCCATATGCACGGATCGATCCCACGCCGCCGTCCACCGGTGCCCGCATCTACGAGAACGGGCTCTCGTCGCTGACATCATCGGAGCCGGCTACGCAGGAGAAGTGCGCCCTCTACGTATCTCTCCATACACTCCTGCAGAGATACGCAAAAAGCGCACCTCTGCTACGCTTAGACTGGCGGTTCAGCGTGGAGCCGGTTCTCGTAGCTGCGGGCAGAGGAGGATGGCGGCGTGGGATCGATCAGCTCGTATGGGGCTGGAGGAAGCCCCAGGTATGTATAAACTTCTTTATTGTTTTCAGCTCTGGTTCCCTTTAAGGGCTCTTTCACACTAAGACGTTGCGTTTGATGCGACGTTAAGGTCGCATAACGTGCCCCTAACGCAACGCATGTTAGTTTTGGTTGGACGTTATATTGAACTGCGTTATGCGTCTCTTGATGCGTACTTTTTGACGCATACTGATAGAACGAAAACGGCGCACGCGTCACATTTAAAAAAAAAAAAACTAAAACATTACTGAGCATGTGCAAACATTGTAACGCTGCTAAATACGACTATAACGCACAGCATGCTGCACTTTCATTTAACGTGCAGCGTTATACTCCAACGCAACGTGGGCACTGTGAACAGCCCATTGATTTTTCATTACTGTGAGTTGTTCTGCATTAGGGGCTGCTGTAACGTGCGACTTTACCGCCCTGATGTGAAAGCAGCCTAAAAGTCATTTTATGACGAAGTGTAAAAATATCAGGAGAGAAATGACTCCTAGGAGATAATTTTTTCACCTTCGAGTTAAAATAACTTTTCAGCACTTTATAATTGAAAAAGTACCAAAGTAGGTGAAAATGTGCTATTAAAACAATTGAGAATTTTCTTTCTTGCTGTTGGTTTTAAAATCATTTTATTGATAAGTTTGACAATATATCCTAGGAGAAAAGTCAGGAGAATAAGTGAATTGCATATGGACCCCTGTCTCTGAAACAACTGAAAATGTACTTATGCAATTTTACTGCTGGTAACCTCTGATTCAGTCACTCAGCTTATTTCTATTATTATGGTTTCCATTCACACTGAATGCTGTCAGTTATAAGTGAACAAACAATTAATGTGCAACCTTATGTCTGTTTCCCCATGGGCCAGTTTACTTTATATGTGTTTTAAATGAGTACTGTAGGTGGAAGGGGGAAAGAGTTAAACTTACTTGGGGCTCCTAATCGTCTCTCGCAGACGCCCTTTGCCCGCGCAGCTCCGGTCCCCACCTCCGGTTCACTCATGGAATTTCCGACTGTAAAGTCGGAAAACCACTGCGCCAGCGCGGCTGCACCCTTGCTCCCGCTGATGTCACCAGGAGTGTATTGTGCAGGCCCAGTACAGGCGCAGTGGTTTTCCGACTTTACAGTCGAAAATTCCAGACGTGAACCCCCTGATGTCCTCCGTCCTCCTTGGTGTCCTTCTGTGTACTTTTGTGTTCTCTGTTTGTGTCCCACATGTCCTCTGTTTGTGTCCTACATTTGTCTCCCTCTGTGTCCTACATTTGTGTCCCGTGTGTTCACCCCGTCCTCCTATGCTCTCCCCATGCATTGTAATTAGCAACGGCAACATAATGACGAGATCATCAGAAGCTGGTACTAGAGGAAGAAGAGGAAGAGTGAGGAAGAGGAAAGCAGCTGATTGCTGTGGGCTCCCTCAGATCAGGTGAGAGATACTTGTGGCTGCTGCTGCAAATTACATTGCACAGGGGGAGCAGAAGAGGACAGGGGGACAATGCAGGGAGTCCATACATCAAGGACTCCCTGTATTTGGACTATACGAAGCAGGGACTTTTTTTCCGCACTTTTGGGGGAGGAAAAGTGCGTCTCATATTCTGAACAATAGAATACATCACAAGCCCAAGAAAATCTATTTTAGACTATGAGCTAGCTCACAGTGCATCAGTTACGCTGCAGAATATTCCTGCATGTCAACTCACTGCTCATACAATTCTATGGGGCTGTTTACAGAACTACATTGTAACGAATCGCATTATTCTAACTTGCTGCCTGCAGGCCCTGAATTATTATCTATGTCCACAGGGCCGGATTTACCATAAGACACTTTAGGCATGTGCCTACAGGTGCCTGGTGATGGAAAGGCGGCTCCCTCCCCTCCCCAAGTGTCTCCCTTTCGCCTCACCTATGCAGTATCCCGAGCAGAGTGTAAATGAGAGGTTACTCACCAATGTCTCGGCATTCCACTGAAGAGATCTCCCTTCAGTCAGTGGCACCTCTAGACACTTAATACTGAGGGAAACTCTAGCTACTTAAAGAGGAACTGTCGCGAAAATCTTAAAATTTAAAACTCATACAAATAAGAAGTTTGTTTCTTCCTGAGTAAAATGAGCCATAAATGACTTCTCTCCTATGTAGCTGTCACTTACAGTAGCTAGTATAAGTCTGACATTACCGACAGGTTTTGGGCTAGTCCATCAGCAAAGTGCTAGCTGCGTGTAGGGAAAAAAATTCGAAAAATCGGCCCAGGAGGGCCAGAGCAATCCTCCTGCGCGAGTTACCCCGAGCTTGGCTCGGGATAACCGCCAAGGAGGTTAATACTGAGGGTAGCTTTGGCTACCTGGTGCTAAGGGGCACCTGTAGCTACCTATGACAGGCAAGGGAAGTAAGACAGAAGTGACATCTTGGCCAGCTAACACACTTGTGGTGCAGTTGGTGGGGGGGTTGTACGTTCATGGAGGGCGGTTCCAGGACATCTGTGCCTATAGGTTCCTGTGAGGTAAATCCAGGCCTGTACGTCCCGTCTCCATTGCAGTTCACACACATTTTAATGTGTGCATTATGCAACTGACTACTGTGAACTGTGGTGGCCACATGCGATTCAATAAAATTGATTGTATACAAAATTTAAGAAAAAAAACAAAATTTTTTATGTTTTTTTTTTTTTCCCCCAACAATCAGTTTTATTAAAAGTAAAGCTTCAAAATACAAATGTCAACAATTTGCAGATAAAATTGCATAATACAGGTTATCTTGTATGCAACATATTGCCACTGTCATCATTTAACATTTTTATTTTAAATGAAGGGGGGGGGGGGGGAGTGGTAGGGGTAAGGGAGAAAGGAGGAAGGGGAGGGGGGAGAGGGAGGGACAGAGAGGGAAAACGGGAAGGGGAGGAAAAACAGGATCATCTCAGGAAACAGTTGGGTGAATGATGTTCATAGCATAACACATTAAAATGAGGCCTAGGGTACTGCTATAAGAGAAGATTTAGTGGATTGTACAGAGGAAAAATGTGCTTTAATGCAGAGAGTGCGAGGAGATTTGTCTGTATGGCAGTTAGCGATAGGGAGACCAGCATGGGTAAGTGCCTATGCCAGGAAAGTGGAGAGGGCATCTGTGTCACAGAAGTCCATCCACACTGACCACCTTAGGGTAAACACATTATATTTATCTTGGGCAGACAGGAGGAGGTCGTCCATTCTCTTTATGTGGTTCATCTGGTTGATCAAATCTGGGATCGAGGGGGCAGATTGACATTTCCAATTTCTGGCAATGAGCAGCCGAGCACATATCAAGAGATATCTAAAGATTGATTTTTTAGCTACTGCCAATGAGCCTGGGATAATGGAGAGTAAACCAATCTCAGGGGTACAGGGCATAGGTTGCAAATATAGGATTTCGTGCAGGTCGAATACTTTCTGCCAGAAAGGGCGTATGGAAGGACACTGCCACCATATGTGGAAATAAGTGCCTATCTCTGTCCCACATCTCCAACACGTGTCAGGGGTATTGGTGTCAAATTTAGCTAGTCTGGCTGGGTCTCTAGACCATCTAGTATATAGTTTAAAATTCCTTTCATGGGCTAATACCGAGGGAGACATTTTGTGAGATAAGACATAAACCTTGTCCCAGTCATCTTGATCTATTTCCCTACCCAAATCCCTCTGCCAAGATTCCTGTAGTTTTTGAAGAGCCAGGTCCCCACAGTCAGCAATTAGGCTTTTATAAGTTTGGGAGAGCATGTGAAGAGGCTAGGAGGCCCTAGAACAAAGCTCTTCAAACGGGGATAAGCGCCTGTGTACATTTCCTTGGGAGCATAAGGAGTTGTAGAAGTGGCGGAGCTGAATAACAAGGAACCAGTTTGGGGGTGAAGTCTCTTCAGAGCCTCTCCACTTCTCTGGTGGCTGTAGGGAGGTGGATTCAATATAGTGTCTGATTTGCGGCCAGTTAACTCTTCCCCTGCCCAAGAAATCCTTCCTAAGCACCCCAGGTCCAAAATCTGCGTTATCTAAGATGGGTGTAAGGGGGCTGGGGATAGGTGAGAGGTTGTACTTTCTGGACAGACTGTCCCATCTGCTCAAGACCACACCGGACCAAAATTGAAGGGTATTAGGGGCAGGCCTCCTAGCCTTGGAGGTCCATAGGAGAGCACGTTGGTCAAATGAGTCTAAGCTGGATTCTAAGCTAACCCACTGCTTTTGGTCCCTGCCATAGAACCAGTCAAGGACCAGAGTTAGGACTGCAGCGTCGTGATATGTGGCAAAGTTGGGCAAACCCACCCCTCCATCCTCCTTAGCCCTAAAGAGAAGATTAATATTGGTCCTGGGCCTCTTACCCTGCCAGAGAAAAGAGCTAATTTTTTGTTTGAGGCCTTTGGAAAAGGATCTTGGGATCTCCACCGGAATGGCTTGGAAAACATATAGCAACCTTGGCAAGATATCCATTTTAATCACGTTAACCCTGCCTAGCCAAGAAAGGTTAAGTTTAGTTCAGGTCATTAGATCCTTATTTATTTTATCCACTAGAGGAGGGAGGTTTAGCTCAAAAATGGTTGTAAGGTCAGATGGAAGAAGGATCCCCAGGTATTTCAGAGCCCCTGAAACCCATCTAAAAGGAAAGGAGGTTTGGATATGCTGCAGTATGTCAGGGGGCAATGAGATGTTTAGAGTGTTGTGAAATACCACAAATCGATGTCTTGAAAGTAAAGTATTGGTTTATTTACTGTACAGGAGACATGCACTGAATCATAGCAAAGCAATGTCTAACTTGCAAAGCTCATAGCTGAAGTCATATACCCCAAATTACACATTACAATCATTTCTCCTACCAATAACCTGATTGGATCCTCACACAATCTCTAAGTTAACTATTGGAATACAGAATACAGCATAAATGAATACATGAATACATATTAATATTTAAGTGGATGAGATCAGTCAGTCAATTATTATTAGAGGTATATGTTTCATCCGTAGCTTGTTTAATTTAAGGCTAGTTTGACTGGTGAGATTCACACAGCGCCATCCTTATCTACAAGACAGACAAATCATCCCTAGTAGCTAGAGATGTTGCGAACTGTTCGCTCGGCGAACATCTCTGGGGCTTTTACTACTTCCGGGTCGCTCTGACCCGGAGTAGTACGCCTGCGCTGCCCGGCGAAGCGCGTCCTAGATCGCGCTCCTGTTGCCGGGCACTCTCTGCGCATGTGCGTGACGTCCGGGTCAGAGCGACCCGGAAGTAGTAAAAGCCCCATGTATTCAGAGATGTTCGCCGGCGAACGGTTCGGGAACCGTTCGCCACATCTCTACTAGTAGCACATTCCAAGCCCATGAAAACATGTGAAAGAAGAGAACTAGTCTTATGCTGTATAGAACAAAGGAAGTACGGCAAAATGGCTTACAGGTGGCCATTTTATTTATCAATTTTACTTCAAGAGCCTCCGTTTTGGATATGTTCATCTTAAAATTGCTGAGGGCCCCAAATTCTCCTACCCCCTTAAAGTGAACCGAGCACCTTTTTAGCACTCAGGACATTTCTATAGCACATGAAAAATGCATGCCAACAATCTGTTTCATTATTAAAATAAACTTTCATTTACCTTTGTATTTTACAATCAAAGTAGTATTTTCAGCCTGTTTCAGCAGACCTGACCGTCCGCAGAGCTCTCAGGACGCTAATTATTTTATTGAGCTAATTACCCAGAAGGACTGTTTCTTCAAAGACAGTGTGTGTCAAACAGTCCTAAATACCCACCCCCTTTGTTGAGAGAAAAGCTATTGTTTATTTATGGGTAATTAGCTCAATAAAAGAATTAGCGTCCTGAGAGCTCTGCGGACGGTCAGGTCTGCTGAAACAGGCTAATACTGCTACTTTGATTGTAAAATACAAAGGTAAATGAAAGTTTATTTTAATAATGAAACAGATTGTTGGCATGCATTTTTCATGTGCTATAGAAATGTCCTGAGTGCTAAAAAGGTGCTCGGTTCACTTTAAGGAAACAAGGCAACGTGGTAAGGGGTTCTGATATGTAGAGAAGCAGGTCATCTGCGTATAAGGAAAGTTTGGTTTCATGGTCTCCGTAGTGTAGACCCTTAATATCAGGATTGGCTCGCAGGGCATTAGTAAAGTGTTCCATACACAGTATGTATAACAAGGGGGATAAGGGGCATCTTGTGTATTGTCCCGTTGCCAATGTGGAAGGAGTTCGACAGGATTCCGTTTACTCCAACTCTGGCAGAGGGGGAGCTGTAGAGTCCCAGAATTTTATGAAGGAGGGAAGGGCCTAGGCCTATTTGTATAAGAGTCTCTTTCAGAAATCCCCAGTGAATCCCGTCGAATGCCTTCTCTGCGTCGACTGAAAGGGCACACAGGGGGATTTTGTCTCTCTGAGCTCTGTGAATTATTGAGATAGATTTATGAGTATTGTCTCTTGCTTCACGGAAGGATGTGAAACCCACCTGGTCCGTGTGTATGAGGTATGGTAAACTGGGTTTCAGCCTTTCTGCTATTATCTCAGAGAATACCTTAATATCTAAATTAATCAGGGAAATGGGACAGTAGCTACTGCAGGAGCTGGGATCCTTGCCCTCTTTGGGAATGACCACGATGTGTGCTTGTAGAGCTTGATATGGGAAGGGATTATGTTCAGATATAGCGTTGAACGCCTTAGTCATCAGGGGGGCCAGGTCAGAAGCGAAGCGCTTGTAGAAGACAGCAGAGTAGCCGTCTGGTCCTGGGCACTTCCCGGGTTTGAGCATAGCTATGCCAGAAAGGGTCTCTGCTTCTGAGAGTGGCTCCTCCAAGGTTTTAATTGTGGCCTCATCCAAAGTTGGAAGTGCAGTTTTCTGTATGTATGCTATCAGTTTTTGGGACAGCTCTTGTGGACTCATGTCACAGAACTTTCCTTTGATATTGTATAGCTCTTCATAATAGGCTTTGAACGTGTCTGCAATTTGGTTGGCCCTGTGTACCTGGGGACCTCGCTTTGTGGCAATGGAAGGAATGTAGGTAGCACCTTTTCTGGGATGGAGATATCTTGCCAAGATTGTACCACACTTATCAGCCTTCTCGTATAGGACCCCCTTGAACCTCTCCCTTTGAGCCAATGTATGCTCATCCAAGATAGATAGGACTGATTGTCTACAGGTATTAAGGTGTAGAGTCAATTGTTGAGAATTGGTGGGGTCCCTCTTAAGTTTCTCCTCCAATTCTGCAATTTCAGCAAACAGTTGAGACAACCTAGCCCCCTTTACCTTCTTTAGTCGGGCCCCATGAGAAATAAGAACCCCCCTAATGGTGCACTTCAGTGCCTCCCATTTAAAGGTATCCAAAGTGTCATCAGGTTCATGAACTCTGATGAAATCTTTTATTGCTTTACTCACATCATCTAGGCATTCCTGATCTTTCAAAAGATTGAGGTTTAATTTCCATGAATATGAGCTCCTAGATCCTCCCAATATATCTAGCCCACATGAGACCGGAGCGTGGTCAGACCATAGTCTAACCCCAATGTGGGATGAGACAGCCTTATCCAGTAGACTGTGGGAGAGAAGGACAACATCAATCCTGCTAAAAGACCCGTGAGGGGCTGAGAAAAATGTGTAGTCTTTGTCCCTGGGATGAAGTACTCTCCAACAGTCCACTAGCCTGAGCGCCAATAGTTTGTTTTTAATTTTTATGCGTATGTGTGAAGGTATACTCGAGTGTCCCCCAGAGGAATCAATGTCAGGGTTTAAGCATAAGTTCAGGTCTGCTCCCAAGATCACTTGACTCTTGGCGAATTTTTCTAATTTGGAAAGGTATCTTAGGAGGGTCTGGCCCTGGTTCTGATTAGGCAAGTAAAGGGAGGCAATTGTATACTGTTTACTGCATATTTTCAAGTGAACAAAAATGTATCTACCCAAGGGGTCTACTAGAGTTTCTACTTCTGAAAAGGGGAGAGACCTGTGGAGGCCAATAGAGACACCCTTTGATTTGGAGTCTGGAAAGGTGCTGTGGAACCATGTGGTATAGTTCCGGTCCTTAATCATAGGGAAGTTATCGGACCTGAAGTGAGTTTCCTGTAACATTAAGATTTTAAATTTGGCTTTATGTATGCTATGTAAGATCTGGGATCTTTTGGTAGGGTTGTTAAAACCTTTCACATTAAAGGAGGCACATCCACACATCTCCCCCCCTGAACCCCTTCTCACGTCAGCTGCCATATCTGAGATAGGTGAAGCTTAAGGTAGCGCTCATTGACCCCTCTGTACCAATTGGCCATGTGGAGTCTAAGAACCGGCCATGCAAAGAACATAATTAATGTAAGCAAAGGATTTCCTGAGAGAAAGTGGGATATATAAAAAGCAAGAGGAACATAAAACATCAAAATGCACAACTTAATAAACATATTAAAGTTAGTAATCACGATTAGTGGAAAGTCTAGAAACACTAGACTATGATGGGTGGGAGCGAGGAGACCGATAACACACTAGGTTACGACACCTGGGCTCCCAGGCAAGTGAGGTAATGGTAAATATCGCACAGCTCAAACAGTGAGTCTATTTAAGGTGGAGGCCCTGGCTAGGAGTCTATAACATCAGACCCGGTAGTGTATGTGGCCGTAAAAGTAAAAAGGAGGGTATGGGAGAAACGGAAAAACCCGAACAGTATGTAACCTTCTAGTATATACTTGAAAAGAGTATGAACAGGAGGACCCATATTGAATAACCCTTTAAGAGGATGAGTCCGCATAATGAAGCCTGGTGGGCGGACAAGTGAAGACTGTTTATTGGAGCCTGTGGCCTATGAGTCCGTCCTCCTGTAAAGTACATCGAAGACACAGTACGGGCCCGGTCCAGTGGACCATCGGGTTTTTGTGGAGGAGAGACAAAAAAAAAAAGGGAAGGCCAATTAGAACAGACAAACGCACGTAATGTGCAAAAGTACTTATCCTGTCCCCGGGGTTCCGTGGTAGCGGCAGCTCGGACAGCTAGGCCCTTATGGCGTCCCCTGACGCGGTGAGGGAGGGAGGCTTGATCTGGATTCTCTATCTGATGATCTGCGTCTCCTCCTGTTGTTGCGGCCAGCAGTCTGCCATCTGCTTCTCTGCTGTAGAGCCTCCGGGGGCGTCTCAGGAGACGGGGGGTCCAGAGGCCAGGCGGGTAGCTTTACCGATGGTAGGCCAAGAATCTCCCGGAACTTCGTTAGGTCATCTGGCGAGGAGAAGGCAGCCGATTTCCCATCGTGGTGTACTAGGAGCTGAAAAGGGTATCCCCAGCGGTAAGGAATATGCTTTGCTCTTATGGCCTCCAAGAGCGGGCGAACCGCCCTGCGTAGTTGCAAAGTGAGACGGGATAGGTCTGCCAAGATGGTGATTTTGGCGCCATCGAAATCAACGTGGCCCTTGTCCCGTGCAGCTAACGAGATAGCTTCCTTTACCGTATAGTAATGCAAGCGGCACACTACGTCTCTCGGGCGGTCTGGGTTTGTGCTCACGGGGCCCAGGGTACGGTGAGCTCTGTCCATTTCAATGGGGGAGTCACTGGGGATTCCGAGGAACATATTAAAGATGCCCGTTAATGTGGGAATTAAGTCCTGTACCTTGGTGGATTCCGGAATCCCTCTGACCCGGAGGTTATTGCGGCGTTGCCTATTCTCCTGGTCGTCGATCTTCCTGTATATATCCTTAATTTGGTTGGTATGTCTCTCCAAGATTGCATCGTGGTCTTTCTGTTTCTTTTCCAGCTTCTCTATCTCCTTCTCTGATTCTTCTACTCAGTGGCCAATATGGCGGATTTCTGTTTTGACCTCCTCCAGTTCTGCGTCAACATAGGAGTCCGAGCCTTCAGACCGTGGAGGGGAGGGATAGAAACGTCTGCCTCCGGAATCTGTTCAGCGTTAGGCCTGACTGCGGCCTTGTCCTGTACGGGAGGCCCCTCCGCCATCTTGGCACCTTCAGCGGCGCTCAGCGAGCGGGTGGTCGGACTAAAATAACTATGGATTTTGGGAGAACGAGAGTGTCCAGAGTGTCTCCGCTCCTTCCTGCTTCTCCTACCGCCCATGTGGGACCGAAACGGTGAGCTGAAACGTGCTTGTTCATAGCCTGGGAGCGGCGGTGAAGCGGAGCTCAACTCAAGAGCGTCCTGCTTGCGCTATCAGCAAGCCACGCCCCCTTGTTATGTTTTTTTTTTTATAAAAGTCAAATAGATGTGTTGTATTCAATTATTTTATATTTTTGGAAAATTCAATCATAAGTTTATGGTATATTGGTTCGATTTTTTTTGACTATTCGATCAAATGGAAAAAAATAAGTTTTTTCAGCAGACAGATGATTCGATAGATAATTTCCGACATGTCCGATCTTATTTTCGATCTTTTTCTGATTGATTTCTCATAGAAGTGAATGGAAATTGATAAGAAAATCAATCTGAAAGTCGATTGAAAATAAGATAGGACAGTAAATCTACTGAAAAATCTCATTGTGTATTCCCAGCATTAGATTACAATACAATAGGGCAAACAGATCAATCTTTCTTATCTGAATCTGATCAGAGAGGGATCACATCTCCTCATACACATACAATCATGGTTGTGTGGAGTGACCAGCTTTACAAGTAATGGTATCTCTTATAATCATACAGGAGGACAAGCTTGCCTCTGAGTGGTGACTGCCTCTGTCCACTATAGGAACACAAACAGAATAAAGTTAGAAGTCCCAATCACATGGCTGCCCTTCAGTCATTCCGTGGTTGTCACAAGGATTTCTTCGAAGGACAGGGTAGGTTGTCCTCTCACTTCCTCATTGGTTATCCAGGTCATATGATGTGTCAAACACTGTGTGACCTGATTCAGCTCATTGGTTTGACAACAACCAGAAGAGGAACATTACTGTGCATCACAGCAGTATTCTTTAGGAAAAAAGACACTTCTTATAAATAGGCCAATGTGTCTTTTTACAAATCAAAGGGAGTGTGCAGAAATAAGGAGGAATGGTGTAAAATGCAAAGCAGGTTATTTCTGTGAGCGGTGCTGAGTGGCGTGCGCCTAAGCTGGGCGCCATCATAGCAGTAATGGTATGATGCGCACCCTGCGTAGTGGCATAGCCGGCCTTTGACCTGTGCGACCAGAGCGGTCGCTCAGGGCGCCGGCTTCCAAGGGGGCTCCTAATAGCTGGTTACCTATACTGAGAGCACCTACACCTGATTTCCTATACTGGGGGCACCTATAGCGCTGGCTACCTTTACTGAGGGCACAACACATGGCTACCTATACTAGAGGCACCTATGCCTTGCTACCTATGGGGGCGATGGAGACCTTCAACTGACTATACTGGGGGCACCTATGCTTGGCAACCTATATTAGAGCACCTACACATGAGATCAGGGGGTGTTTTTTTGGGGGAGGGCGCACTGCGGCTATAATGTGTAGTGCAAATTGTTGGTGATGTGCTATCATTCTAAATGGCGGGGGGGGGGGGGGGGGGGGGGGGTTGGGGGGATAACTGTCCCACTGATTATTTTTATTAATATTCCTGAAAGGTTCAAGCCTTCATTTTTAAGTGTATTCAGGATAATGCACTCTTTCCATCCATTCGTGGTTATTAATAGTATTTTTCCTATTATACATATGTGATGTGTCACAGAGATCTGAGCATTTGGCATGATGTGTCACAATGTCAAAAAGGTTGCTAACCACTGTCCTAGGAGTACGATCCTTCATTATTGATTGGGAACACTAAAGGTGCGTACACACATGCGACTATAGTCGTTTGAAACGATCGTTCCCCGATCGTTTCAAACGACGATCGTTTAAAAAAAAGCAGCCAACGACTATTAAGTCTAACGACGGACGAGCTAGATCGTTAAAAACTAACGATCTAGCTTGGCGGATTTTTTCCAACGACAATCGTTTGCAAAAGTAGTACATCGTTGGAAACGGTCATTCGTACTAGACTTGACATGCGCATTTCACTATTTCTTCATGGAACTTTTCATTTTTATGTGCAGGCGCAATAGTTGCTTTTACGTGATGTAACGTTCGTTCTAACGTTCTGATCGTTACACACCTTTTAAAACGAACTTTACTTAGGTCGTTCTTTCATCAATTAAAAGTTTGTTCGGCGTTGACAACGAACGATCGTTGTCGCATGTGTGTACGTAGCATAACAGTAGTTGATCTGATCAATCGTACAGTCAATCGTTTGTGAGATTGCACTATTAATAGGCACCTTCACACATGCAGATATATATTAGCATGATTTGAGAAAAAGTTACCTGTAAAAAAAAAATTACCTGGGAGAAATCGTTTTTTTTTTTCTTTTTAATCATCCAGATGTTCTTTTCTTTTAATTAAATTGGTATTTTTACAAGAGGCATTCTTTAACAGCAAAAATGAGGCAGGATAAGCATTAAAGAGGAATTTTAAGGATTGAACTTCATCCCAATCAGTAGCTGATACCCCCTTTCCCACGAGAAATCTTTACCTTGTCTGGAGGGTCTGTATGGCTGATATTGTGGTGAAACCCCTCCCACAATATGACCATGGTCCTGACAGTTTGCTATCTGCGAACCTTGTTGCACTGTAGAAAATAACAGCTGTTTTCAACTTGCCGAGCAAGCATTATTTCCCTCTATGCTGTATATATTTAAAAAAACAACAACCATTTAGCCTATTATAGTTTTAGTGGGTGTGGTTATAGATATTGGTAGTTGGTGCTGTTTTTCCCCCTTATCTACCAGCAGTAAAGATGATGCCCTGCAGGGTCACAACAACATTAATTAATTAGATGGCGAATATCAATCATTTCTTGATCCGTCTATTTTTTTAAAGTCTCACTTTGCAATGTATTGATTTCTTTTTTTCCCTCTACTACTATCATTCAGTAAAGTTCCTTAGCTTTTGAGAAAACATAAGACACAGTGCAGAGGTTGTAATGATGCCCCTTTTTTTACCACCAAAGTGTATTTAGCATTCTTTTTTTTTTTTTTTTTTTTGTATAACAAAAAAACAAAACCGTTTTAATGCCTAGCCACAAGAGCAGGCTGGCACTGATAGAAAATGCCAACCAGCATGATGCCTGAATATACCAGCCCACATATTCCTTGGAATGGAGGTGTCCCATAAGAAGGGATGGGAACCCTTCCCCCACCCCTTGCAAAATATCCTTGCCCATGTCAAGGAAAAGGGGCTCATCCTGATATCCGGTGGTCAGAAGTAGGTGGGGTATGTATTGGGAGGTGACATGATGGACTCCGGAAGCCCCATTTAATAGGATACAGGCTGACAATTTTACTTGTAACCTTTTTCCCAATGGGCACAAGGAGAATTAAGTATTACCCACTGAACTTTTTTTTAAACTGTTATGTCATAATTTCTCTGCATGCTGAGTCATGCTGTTTCCTAAACATAGCTCTACATGGCCAGAGCAGGCACAGCCCTAACAAGCGCTGGCATATATGACTTTGCCCTATGGAGGTCATGTGACTGTTAAGGTTTGGCTGCTGGTGTATTGATGTTGGCAGTAGCACTGTGTGTAATACTAATAACTCTCTTGGCAGCACAACTGGATGATGGTCAGCAAATAAAATAACACTACACTGCGATTATAATATGCTTTATGTTCAACATTAAATAAATGCTGTGAAACCTACAAATGTAATGAGAAGCGTAAAGGTGATGAGAACTGCTACAGGGCGGAACGGAACTGGGGGCACATCTGGCTACCTAAACTGGGGGCCTACCCAATAGTGTGGGCATGTCTGGATTACTATACTGGAAGGGGGGTGGGGTTGGGTCTGCCTAATACTGGACGGCCCTCTGGCTTCCTATATTCAGAAGCTGACTCTGGGGGGAAGGGGGAACATGTGGCTACTAATACTGGGGGGCTCTCTCTGGATAACTATACTCAAGGACTTCTCTAGCTACCCAATACTTGGGGGCACTCCTGGATACCTAATAACGGGGGTGTGCATCTGGCTAATACTTGGGGGCACTTCTAACTACCTAATACTTGGGGGAACCCTGGATACCTAATACTGGGGGTGTACATCTGGCTAATATTTGGGGGCACTTCTAGCTACCTAATACTTAGAGGCACCTCTAGCTACTTAAAGCAACCTAAATCAAAAATTGATCATGTGTTGCACAATAATTAACATTCAATATTAATGTGACATCCTGAATTTATTTTAATCTTTTTTATAAGTACAACCATTAATTTAACTAACTGAAGGTTGAAGCCCCAAACCCCCCTCCCTCCCCCGGACATTCTGCCAAGGCAGTGATCGTGTTCCATGCTGGGACAACTACTACACAGGTTCCCACACTCACAAGTGGCTGGATAGTGTAATGGGCGCTGCCTCTGACATAGGAGACCTGGGTTCAAATCTCATTAAGCCAGCACCTATTCAGTAGGAGTTCTTGGGCAAGACTTCCTAACACTGCTTCTGAGCACACTCTAAGGGCTGGTGCACACCGAGCGGGTTTTTTGTCGTTTTTGCAGCCGCTTGTGGCTACGGATAAGCTTGGTCAATGTATCTCAATGGGGTGGTTCACACCAGAGCAGGAGGCGTTTTGCTGAAACGCATACTCCCGGGGTGAGGCATTTTTTGGATTGCGGAGGCGTTTCAGCCTCCAATGTAAAGTATAGGAAAAAACGCAAACCGCTCTGAAAATTGGTAGTTCAGAGTGGTTTTGCAGGCGTTTTTGTTACAAAAGCTGTTCAGTAACAGGTTTACTGTAACAATATATGAAATCTACTACCCCAAAAACGCTTCCCAAAACCGCAAAATGCTAGGTGAAACGCTACAGAAAAATAAGAAAAAGCGTTTTAAAATCTGCTAGCATTTTGCGGATCTGCTAGCGGGTTTTGGTGTGCCCCAGGCCTAATAGCTACCTCGCAAACGATTTGAATCCAACAGGAGAAAAGTGCTGTACAAATATTGGAATTATTCCAAGTGCAGACAAAATTGCAGAAAAATCACATGCGTTTGCATTTTTCAAGCGTTTGCATTTTTAAGGATAGTGGTAGCTTGAATTTCATGCAGCAACCCACTAATGAAACATATTAAACAATGGTGGAGGAGCAGCTGGTAGTATTGTTGTATTTTCTATTTATAATATGGGTGTAATATGGTCAAAACTTCTTTTTGGTTTGGTTTCTCTTCAGTACTAAGGTTACCTCTGGTTACCTACGCTGTGTAGGGGAAGCAGGAGATGTGACAGACAGCACACTTACAGTGTTTGGCGGGCCCTTGTGGGAGGGAGTAGCCTTGGGTGCCAGATCACCACAAGTGTGCTGACTGTCACATCTCCCCTGCTTGTAACAGGCCTGACCATAAGCAACTGTTTGTGGCAACCAGTCTACTGCGTGCACATAGCTATTTAGTTAGTGCCTCATTGCTTCTCTCATACTAAATTTTGCATTGTATAACATAAATCATACAAAATCAAATCTGACTAAGGGCTGGAACCCACTACAAAACGCTATCGCTAATCACAATCGCTAGCGTTGTGTATGAGCGGTTTGTAAGCGATTTCATGAGTTTTTTCGGTAGCAATTTTAAAAAGTGTAATCAATTTGGCAGCGGTTGTGTAGCGATTAGCATTTTTAATTCTGATTGATCCTTTTAATTAATTTTAATTTCTTACAGTGTGCAGTAATATAAAAAACGCTAGCAAAATTGCTCTGTGTAGGTTTTGACGAGCGATTATGCCAGCGTTTATATACTTTACCTTGCAGAAACGCTAACACTAATTGCTAACACTCATAAATGCTGCATGTTCTGCGTTTGTGATTTTGGTAATCGCAACCGGTCCAGTGGAATTTGGCCCATCAATTAACATTAGCTGAGCGTTTAGGGAAATTGCTAGCGGTTTGAATCACTCCCTAAATGCTCACAAAATCGCTCTAGTGGGTTCCAGCCCTAAGATGGAATTTATAGTAGTTATTTAAACCAATAAAGTCTGGAGAGTGTTGATCTGCATGCACAGCTAATAAACATTTAGGGCTGGGACCCACTTGCTGATCGCCAGTGATTACCAAAGTGCTATGACAGTGGAATCCTACGAGGGTGATTCTAATACAGTGCTAGCGATTTGTATGAAATCGCAAACACACTGCCTGTAGCATTTTCAAAGCGATTGCAATGCAAGGAATGCAGAAAAATAAATTGCGTTCCTTCAAATCGCTATGAAAATCAGGGCTCTTTTACACCACAGGCTATTCTGATTTAAATGCGATTTTACATGCGATGCATGCTGTAATTTTTTTCTTGTGTTGCTAGCATCTAGTGAAGATTACAAAATGGAAACGCAAATTGGAATTTCAATTTGCAGTGTAAAAGAAGCCTCATGTTTAAAGGTAGCCATACACTGGTCGATTTGCCATCAGATTCGACCAACAGATAGATCCCTCTCTGATCGAATCTGATCAGAGAGGAATCGGATGGCTGCCTTTACTGCAAACAGATTGTGAACTGATTTCAGCATGAAACCGATCACAATCTGTGGAGCTGCCGCCTGCCCGCCAGCTATACATTACCTGTTCCGGCTGGCACGACTCCCCCGGTCTCCGCTATCTTCTTCTCCGCGCTGGTCTCCGGTCCGGCTGGCTTGTTTCACTGAACTTCCTGTCCAGGGGAAGTTTAAACAGTAGAGGGCGCTCTACTGTTTAAACTTCCTGCCGGGACAGGAAGTTCAGTGAAGCTGCAGCCCTGGAAGACAGTGGAGACCGGGGGAGTCGTGCCAGCCGGAACAGGTAATGTATCTCCGCTGTATTGCGTCGGTCGTCGGGCATTCGAACGCCGCTATCGACGCACTCCCGACCCGTCGGCGATCGAGAAAAATCTTCCGCACGGATGGATCGACAGGAATCGATGGGAACGATTGATTTCGGACAGAAATCGATCGTTCTGTCAGCGTTTGCGCGACGATTTCACAGCAGATTCGATCACAGTGATCGAATCTGCAATCGGAAACCCTGTCAATTGCTAGTGGGTCCCGGCCCTTAGGTGTCAGCTTGACCCACATAAGGAGGTTGTCTTTTACACTGAAGTACTTTTCATAGTTCAGCTCAAGCACACATGAGGTTTCATATGATAAATCTAGATACTTAACTCGGGAGGGGGAAGCCTCTGGATCCTCCAAAGGTTTCTCGGTCTTCCTCCTTAAAGAGACTCTGAAGCGAGAATAAATCTCGCTTCAGAGCTTATATATAGCAGGGGCATGTGTGCCCCTGCTAAAACGCCGATATCCCGCGGCTAAACGGGGGTCCCTTCACCCCCAAACCCACCCCCGCAAAACTTGGTCGTAAAATTTTCTCTTCCTGGAAGCAGGGCTAACGGCTGCAGCCCTGCCTCTCAGCAAGTCTATCAGACGCGCATCGCCGCCTCTCCCCCGCCCCTCTCAGTGAAGGAAAACTGAGAGGGGCGGGGGAGAGGTGGAGGTACGCGTCTGATAGACGCGCATGAGGCAGGGCTGCGGCGGTTAGCCCTGCCCCAATGCGGAAGCACTCCCCGGCTATACGGAGGGGATTTGGGGGTGAAGGGACCCCCGTTAAGCCGCGGGATATCGGCGTTTTAGCAGGGGCACACATGCCCCTGCTATCTATGAGGTCTGAAGCGAGATTTATTCTCGCTTCAGACTCTCTTTAAGGCTTTGTTCACAATACAAATCGCTAAACACAAACGCTGAGCGTTTTTCTGTTGTTTTCCTCAATAGTATTTTGAGCGTTTTTTAACTGTATGGGATCGCGTTTTTCTGCGTTTTGCAGCGTTTTACTGCACGTGTGTCGCTCTCCCATACAGGAAATGGCCACTTCACAGGAAACAGGTGTTTTATGGGTAAACTGCTGTGTTTTATGGGTAATCTGCAATATTTACTGAGTAAAAGCGCAGGAAAAACGCTGATTATTGTGAACAGCCCAGCGCTTCTGGGGCGATTTTGAAGCGCTTCTATCTTTATCATTGAAGCGCTAATCGCTCAAAAATGGTGCAGGCTATGCGTTTCAGCTAATCGCTGAAAAACGCAAAACGCTTAAATGAGAACAGCCACATATACCTAACATTGACCAAACGCTTTTCAAAACGCTAGCCATGCAGAAATCGCCTGAAAAGTGCTGTAGTGTGAATGGGCCCTTAGGCTGATCCAGCGCTCAGACCCCCAAAGTATGACTGCACAGTAGCACAGACTCACTTGGGCTTCAGCAGAAATAGGCAAGCCTGATCGGGTTCATGCTACTCTGCAGGCGGCTCAGGCATGGGCAGTGGCACGGACCCAGACTGAGTTACTGTGCATGTGCTAGCCGTTGACAAGCGCTTGGCAACGTTTTTTGACTGGTCCTGGTGGAGTAACGGTCGGGGAAACCTCTGGATTATCCAGGGGCTTCCCTCTACCTAGGCAGGGTGCCTAAATTGAACACTTTTTTCTGTAAAGGTTTGCTGAAAAAAAAAACGTTAATGAAAATTGATCTGTAAGTTTTCCACAATGTCAAGTCAGCTTGTTTGAAAGATCCTTTTCAGCACTTCAGCACTGTACACATGTGCAACTTTTCCACCCAACTATCGTCCAGACTTGGTCTGTTGGACGATAGTTGGGCGTGTGTACATGTGACAAATGACTAGATGAGCTACTGATAGACAGTTTGCCCAATCCAACCTGCAGATCAACTCACACCACTGTTGGGCCGATATCGTGCAGTTGGTTGCTTGAGTACCAGTCGTTTGAACAACGTGTACTTGTTTTGAATGCGGTCATATCAGCAGTCCGTCTTCCAGCTTGTGTGCGCAGTATGTAAATGAGTTGGTCGCTCAGGTGGTTGGTGCGAGGAAACTACAGGTTGTGCAGTCGCTTGGTCGGTCATGTTGTCAGGTTGGTTGAACTTGTTTATAGTTAACAAGGTTACTAGAGGATCAGTTGCCAAACTGTGTCCTTCAAAATAATTTAGCTGTCAGTATTTTGGGCAGCCTCTCTAGGGAGCACTCTGTGAAAGATGCATTTCTAATCCTTTACAATACTCTGCTCAGAGCAAGAATGAATTGAGCCATGACCTCCTATGCTGTATTCTGAAACTGCTGTGATTTCTACACGAGTGCAGCAATGTCACGGCATAGAAAGCAATAATTAACAGCCTGCCCAGCGCCCTTCCCTGTAAGGATCCTTCCTCGGTGATCTACAGGTCGAGCCGTGACCCTCCTTGCTGGCAATGGCTGGACACTCACCCTCCAGCCTTTCGGCCTCGGTCCCTGTCGCTCTCTCGTCTTCTTGTCTTTCTTCCATAGAAATGTAGCAGCCAGCACCGGCAGAGCCCGGGCAGGTAAACTGCTGACAGCTGCATGAAACATCGCGTTCCCTCTGCGGGGAGCTTCGGGAAGAAGAGTAGATCTCCCCTGAGGGGGCGGGGCCGCAGCAAAGAGAAACTACATTAAATGAAGAGGCTGGTCTTGTAAGTGATTGCCACTTGTAAGTGCACAGGTAAAGCAGGATTCGGGCTTTTAGCGTGGGTGGCTTGTTGCTATTTTCAGCCTGACTCAGGCTTTGTAATGTGATGACAAGCAGTCTGTGTTCAGAAACAGAACTGGATGTGATTTCCAAAATAGACACCATCGATAAAGGAACAGCAGTGCTAATAATGTGAAGCACCATAGTGGGGGGGGGGGGGGGGGGGCTTATCACATTGATCTATATCTTGATTATTCTGCCACCAATTAGGCTTTCTTTGGGTGGTACATTTTTCTAAATGCACTTTAACTGGAATGTTAAGAAAAAAAATGGAAAAAATCATTATCAGTTTTCGACCATTATAGCTTTCAAAAATACATACTGCTATAATTAAACCCATGGTTATTACACCATTTAAATTATGTCCCTATCACAATGTATTGCGCCAATATTTTATTTGGAAATAAAGGTGCATTTTTCCAGTTTTGCATCACTTTTTACAAGCTTATAATTTAAAAAAAATAATAGTAATATACCCTCTTGACATGCATATTAGTTCAGACCCTTAGGTAACTATTTATGGTTTGTTTTGTAATTGTAATTTTTTTTAATTAAACATTTTATTTGGGTACTTTTTGGAGAGTGTGGGAGGTAAACAGTTAATTTTAAATGAAATAGTGCATCTGTTTATTAATTAAAAGTATGCAGATGTAGTTTTACTATTTGGCCACAAGATGGCTTGTCTTTTTTTAATACGTCCGTGGCTTCTCATAGGAGCCGTCGGTCTTTCTAACGGGGACTTAGATCAATGAATGAGAACTGCGTTCTCATTCAGTGATCTCCGGACTAACGGGCGGTGATGCGGGAGCATGCAGGAGCACACGCGATCAGCCGCAGGTGCGCGCAGCAGCAGCCTTTTGGACGTAGCAGCTACATCCAAAAGGCTTAAATGGTTAATGTGTTCACCATTAACTTTCTTATCTTTCTCCCTCTGATTTTGTCTCAGCGTCCATGAACTATGTGTAGTGTTGATTGTATGAGAATGTAAATTGCCCAATTTATATCCATGGGGGCAGGTGGCATTGCTTAAAGGACACATCCGAGCTCAATGAAAATAAAAAAAATTCACTTACCTGGGGCTTCCTCCAGCCCCTGCCAGCCGTCCTGTGTCCTCGCCGCAGCTTTGCTCACCGCTGGTGGCCTGGGGTCCCCTCCGGCGCAGGAAGTCCACTGCGCCTGTGCAATCTCAGAGTCGCACTGACATCATGCAGACTGTACTGCGCAGGTGCAGTAGTTCTGCACCTGCGCAGTAGTGCTCGGACCTTAACTTTAAGAGTGCCTACATTTGGGGGCCCCATGAAAGTTTTGCAATGGAGTTCCATGTTCTCTAGCTATGCCACTGTATGGACCAGAGCAATTTTGGTGTAACCATCATCTCATGGATCGTAAAATACATTTGCATAGCCCCGCCTTCTTACTTGGCTGCGTGCAAGTTCTGTGAGCTATATCCATATCCATTTCAATACCTTGTTATGCACTTCACATGGGCAGGTATTGACATTGCAGAGACTCTGTATCAGCTACATTATAGTGTTGAGCTGGCCACCCCATTAATTAGTAACTAAAATGATCATAAGAAAACAAATAGGTGAGGGTTTAACCACTTCACTACTGAGAGGTTTTTCCCCTTCTGTACCAGAGCAATTTTCACATTTCATCCCTCCTAACTTTAATTCACCAATAACTTTATCTGCATCTTGGTTTTTATTTTGCCACCAATTAGACAGGTACATGGGGGATTACAGGTAGGTGGTACATTTTGCTATGAATTATTTTATTCTAACTGCATTTTAACCCTCCTGGGTGTTTCATTTCTGCTGAATTTCTGTGCAAAAAGTGATCCAATTAATTTGTGATCCATAACTTTTTTCCTGTAACTTACCAAAATGTCTAGTATACATTTTGAGTATATCTCATCATTTATACTTCCAAGCTGCAGATGCTCAACCTGCACTAAGCAATGTAAAGGGAGCCACCAGGAGACAAATATCTCTCTGATGTAATCTGATTACAGAAAGATGTGTCGGCTGCCCATACACCGCAGGCTGGTTCCCAATCGATTTCAGCATGAAATCTCTTGGGAATCAGCTGTGTCCACTGTCTCGCTGGTGCCCCCTAGTGTATAAATGTACCCGTGTGTGCTTTATACATTACCTGTCCTGTGTTGCCCACAGCGTGGTGCCCATCTATCTTTGGAATCTACCGCATGTTATTGTATTAAATTCAGTACAAAAGAATTTCAATAAATCAGTTTGCTGCCATATGATGATGATGCTGCATGACCCTGGCATCATCAACACCGATCTTCGGGGAACATGCCACTATCGAAGGTACAGGACGAGGAATCAGCACTCCAATGGTGAGTATAAGCCAACCCGAGTTTAAGGCATCCCGCCCCCATATCTCCCCTATGTGTGTGATGCAGAGTGCGCATTGGAAGCTAAGCTTTAGTTTCCAATCAGGGCAGTTTCTAGGCTCCCAGGGCGACTTTAAGAGTGCCTACATTTGGGGGCCCCATGAAAAATTGTGCCCCCCACCCTCCTGTGGGCTCCAGATGTCCCCTAGTATAGGTTACCCAGGTACAGGTGTCCCCCAGTATAGGTTAGCCAGTTACAGGTGTCCCCCATCCATCACTAATTACAAGCCCTTATTTGCAGAAATAACAGTGATATACCCTCATGACATACATATTAAAAAAGTTGAGTCCCTAAGGTAACTATTTATGTATTTTTTATGTCCCTTTTTTACATACAAGTGTTTTATTTTGGTAACTCTGGGAGAGTGGTGGAGGTAAGAGGTTAATTTAATGGGGAATTTTATGTATTTTAAGTACATAGGTGTAATTTTACTATTTGGCCACTAGATGTCCCCCCACTTTATTCCTGTGTGCTGTGGACACCTTGTTATCTATTGTACAGTGCCACGGAAGATGCTAGCGCTTATAGGAAACGACAGCTGTAAATATAAGAAGATCGAATAACTACCCTGCAGCAGAAACACGTCCCTTGCCATCCTACCACGGTCTGCCATTCAGCCCTGGTAATTTGCTCAAACGGGGGTCCTACATCGCGTGTCAGTGGCCAGGATTGCTCTGTGCATGACGCAGTAAAGCCCAACCAGGCCAACCCAGAAGAGGCTGTCGGGGAGGGGGGGGGACTTACCGGTAGGTGGGAGGGGACAGAAGAGAACAGGTGGAGCAGTGGTCATCAGAACAGCTTCCAGAACATCCCCAATTTTTCCTACTTAGTTCAGCTTGGATATCCTTTAAATCATTAATAATACCGGTAATCTAATTGAAACTTACATGAAAAGCTTGGCAGGTTGGTGAGTGATAAAGAAATGCACACGAATTTTCTGCTAAGGACCCTTTTCCATTAGGCTGTGATCTGATTCAAAAAGTAGATTGCGGGGCCTTTTGCCGATTGCAAAAGCATTGCATGCACATCGTAGGGCTGTTTTTCCAGTAGCACAATTCGTTTTTCCCAAATCGCAATTGTAGTTGCGCTCATATACCTGACGAACTGTGGGGAAAACTCAGCAAAATCATGGTAGTGGAATTTGAAGGTGCTGCAATTGTAATGCAGCGTGATTGTGCTTGTAAGCACGTTACCTAGTGGAAAAGTGCCCTTACAATAGGACCCTGCAATGCAATACCTGTGAGCCAGGTCAGATCCAGTGGCATACCTACCATAGGGCTGCAGGTGCTCACAGCACCAGGTGTGGCCATGGGTTGGCTAGGGGTGCCGCTGTGGTGCTCGGCCACTGTATTCTTCCACCTGGGACCTTTTCTGGGCAACATTCTGGTAAACAGCAGCAGGCAGTGCAGGAGACTGTACTACTTCCAGCACTAGATGTAGCACCCCTACCGCTTCCTGTCCCATGGACAATGTGTCTCCTTGCTTGCTACACACAGCCTGCAATGAGTGAATGTGCGGAGCAGCAGGGTGAGTTGAGAGAATGATTGCTGTGCTGCAGCTGGTTCATTGACAGAGAGAGGTGGCAGGATGTGTTCAGTGCTTCAGAAATTGTCTGTCAGTAGCCAAGTGCACTGGCTGCTGTAATACCAGAGTTCCCTGGACTAATGATTATTTATCCTGATCAGAGTAATCAATAATGCAGTTTGCTGTTGCAGAAGCCATTGATACAGGTGCTGACAGCTGACTTCTGTAGTGAGCAGTGAAGCAAGCTCCAAGCAATTTAGATTAGCTTGATTGCAGGTAATCTTATTATTATTATTATTTAGTATTTATAGCGCCGACATATTACGCAGCGCTGTGCAGTGTATATATATATATATATATATATATATCTTGTCACTAACTGTCCCTCAAAGGAGCTCACAGTCTAATCCCTACCATTGCCATATGTCTATTATTTAGTGTAAGTACTGTAGTCTAGGGCCAATTTTAGGGGGAGCCAATTAACTTATCCGTATGTTTTTGGAATGTGGGAGGAAACTGGAGTGCCCGGAGGAAACCCACGCAGACACGGAGAGAACATACAAACTCTTTGCAGATAGTGCCCTGGCTGGGATTCGAACCAGGGACCCAGCGCTGCAAGGCGAGAGAGCTAACTACTACGCCACCGTGCTGCCCTCTCTTTTCCCAGCTCCCCCTCCCACCCTGTTGTCTTCCAACTTACCTCTTTTAAGATTTTAGTGGCTTCTTTTAACAGCATGTCCCTGCCAAACAGCACTGGTGATGTCTGCAGTCTTGGTGAGAGGTTTTCCTGACATTTCTCCTCTCCCACCAGGCTCTGTCTTGTGCCTCTTTATCCCCCCCCCTCCTCCTATGCACCCCCCTCTTTCATATGTCCCCCTCTTCTGACTTTCCTCAGAGGAGCTCACAATCTAATCATGCCATAATCATAGTCTAATGTCCTACCATATTATTACTGTGTATTTATATAACACTGACATCTTCTACAGCACTGTAAAGAGTACAAAGTTTCCTAACTGTTATCTCTGTCCACATCCTGACGACTCCTTTTCCCCAAAATGTGTAGCACCCCTACCTGTCAACCCTCCCATTAAACACATTTTTTTTATTTATTTTTTTTGAGGGGGGGGGGGGGTGAGTAAACCAGCACCTGGTATCAAATTCCCTAAGTATGCCACTAGTCAGATCAGCACTGTTATGGCCCATACTCAATTGTCGCTGCAATATGCGGCGCGCGCGTGTTGCCGTGAGTATGCGGCGTTGCACGGGCGCGCACCCCGAACTGCCGCTCGTCGCTGATGTCGCCAGGCGATTGAACCGCACAATCGCCTGGCGACAGTCGCCGCCGCAACTCCGCCGCAACTGTCGCTAGTCCGCGTGAGTACACGGACTAGCGACAGCAACAAGATAAGTAATACATTGGGCTTCCGGTGGGGGGAGGAGCAACAGCGATAGCTTCCGCCGCATCAGTTGCCAGGACCCTCCGCCGTGTGTATGTGGAGGGACCTGGCGACGAGCTGTCGCCGGCCTGTCGCGCACACGCTCACGTGTGCTGGCGACAGGCCAAAAAGTTGCCTGTGAGTATGGGCCATTAGGGAAGGAGAGAGAGATCCTTTTCTTCCTGTGCCATTTATTAGTGCTTTTCTGTCCCTGTCTCTGTATGCTGCAAGTTGTCTCCAACCACCCTAGCTCCATATCAATCTGTAGCTTCTCCTTTCAGTGCTACCATGTGAGAAGTGAGGAAATGAGAGGTCATACACACAATGGCTCACATCTCAGCTAATTCAGATGCAGCAGCTCATCTCCGCCCTCTACTGGCCCACGCCTGCAGCACATGCTATGCCATGCCACACCATAGAAACCTATAGGCACTAATTAAACACGCTCACTTGCTCGAATTGTACCTTCTTTTTTATGTCTTGTGTGGCTTGTGCTGTGTGTTGTGTTGTTTTAATTGTTTATGCTCTATTAGTTGAATTACTTTTTAGATCAAGATTTTCCACCACAACCCCATTTTTCCCTTGAAGTCTCTGAAATCCTCTAATATCAGAAAGCTCAGCCTCAGACTGAGCCTCATGGTGTCCATACACGGTACACTCAAAATGTTACATTTTCTCATTTATTCGACCAAAACGATTGAATCGAATGAAGTTTTAAAAGAATCTTTATTTCGATCAAGAAAAAAAAAATCCAGTTTTTCAATAAAAATCTGATCGGACATGTTGGAAAAATCTTTATATTCAATCTATTTATTTATTATTTGTTTATTTACTGTATTTATAAAGCGCCAACTTATTACACAGCGCTGGACAATAAATAAGGATACATACAATATTTAAGGGTGACATACAGCAAAATGACAATACCTGAATACAAGAAAGACCAGATCAGGCAGCACAGTAGGAGTACAAGGTAATGCTTAGTCAGTCACTGGAGGGGAGCGTGGAGATTAGGCAAGTTAGGTTCACTCAGATGCCTAGCCTAGATGGTCCTTTGGGTTCACAGTAATGGAGGTGCATGATCAGGTTGGACACAAAAGGAGGAGGACCCTGCCCAAAGGCTTACAATCTAAAGGGAGAGGTAGGGACACGAGAGGTAGGAGACCAGAGTTCAGCTGTGGGTTTAGAGCACTTGTGAAGGGTAGTAGGCCAGAGTGAAAAGGTGAGATTTGAGGGCTTTCTTGAAGATGTTGAAGGAGGGGGCTGCCCTAATGGGTGGAGGTAGGGAGTTCCATAGTGTTGGAGCAGCTCTTGAGAAGTCCTGGAGGCGTGCATGGGACTGGGTGATGCGGGGGGCGGTTAATCTAACGGAATAATCAAACAAAATTATCCAATCGAAAAAAATTAAAAAAAATTGTACCATCTATGGGCACCATCAGGCTGACTTGGGGTTAAAGGAGATTTAAAGCAAAAAAAAAAAAAAAATCCCCGGTGGAAGCTATTTGACCTGCTAGGTTAAATAGCTTTCCAGCACTGCTCATGCAGTCTCCGGAGGTATTTGCTTCCCCAAGTACTTCTGAAGATGAGCGCCTCTGTACAGGGCTCACACATGCTTAGTATGGATTTGCTAGTCTTCAGAAGTACTCAGGGTGGCAAGTAATTGTAAAGGCTGCACGAGGACTTAGAAGAACGAGTAACTACCACCAGAGACAGTGCAGGAAGGGCAGGACAGAGCAAGGAGCAGGAAGCCTCTATGGCCTAGGTTCTCAACATGTGGTATGCGTACCCCAGGGGTTACGTCTGATGGTTCCAGGGGTTACTCGGCTTGATATACTTAACCAAGAATAACACATTTAGAGTTTTAGAGAATGATAAATCTTATTTTAAAACAACACCAAATTAGTGTTTAACCACTTGCCCACTTGCCCAGCACCTGGGGGACTAATTAGCTGGGGATCGCGCACAGTGATGCACGCGCATCCGTCGGCATTAGGCAGCGCCCACCCACCCCTGTTCGCCCACAGCACCCCTCAGACCCCCCCTGATCACCCCCCCCCCATTAGGCAGCGCCCACCCACCCCTGTTCGCCCACAGCACCCTTCAGACCCCCCTGATCACCCCCCAGACCCCTGTTTGCACCAAATCACCCATCAATCACCCCCTGTCACTACCTGTCAATGCTACATTTTAGATCAGGTCCTAAACTGCCCCCTGGGGGCTCCTGATCACCCCCCCCCTCAGATCCTCCCCAGACCCCCCCCCCCCCCCCCCCGTGTACTGTATACAGCTATTCTCCCCTGTAATCACCCACTGATCACCTGTCAATCATCCCGTCACTGCCGCCCATCAGATCCTAACCTGCCCCTTGCGGGCACCTGATCACCTGCCCACACCCTCAGATCGCCCGCAGACCCGCCCTCAGATCACCTCCCAAGAGCATTGTTTACATCAGTTTTCCCCTCTAATCACCCACTGATCACCCATCAATCACCCCCTGTCACTGCTACCCATCAGATCAGACCCTAATCTGCCCCTTGCGGGCACCCAATTACCCGCCCACACTCTCAGACCTCCCCTGATCACCTCGCCAGTACATTGCTTGGATCTATTCCCCCCCTCTAATTACACCCTGATCATCTATCAATCACCCCGTCACCACCTGTCACTGCTACCCATCAGATCAGACCCTCATCTGCCCCTTGCGGGCACCCAAACCCCCGCCCACACCCTCAGACCCCCCCTTATCACCTCCTCAGTGCATTATTTACATCTGTTCTCCCCTCTAATCACCCCATCACTGCTACCCATCAGATCAGACCCTAATCTGCCCCTTGCGGGTACCCAATTACCCGCCCACACCCTCAGATCCCCTTCCGATCACCTCCCCAGTGCATTGATTGCATCTATTCTCCCCTCTAATCACCCCCTGGGACACACATCAATCACCTCCTGTCACCCCCTAGCACTCCTATCCCTCAGATCAGGCCCTAATCTGCCCCCTGCTGGCTTTTGATCACCCGGCCAAACCCTCACCACCCCACTGACAGAATTTTTTTTTCAGATCACTGCTGGTCTCTACCACTTAATTGTGGCTGAGACCAACAGTTATGCCACACAATATGCAACCGCCAATGCAAGAAGCTACCATGCCCAGCCTTTTCGGTGGACACCACTCCAAGTTTTCCGAACATAACATTTTTGGGGGCCTTCTCCTTAACATGGGTCTAGTCAAAAATAATGTATTCCGATCTTATTGGTCTATGCACCCAATACATCACATGCCCATGTTCTCTGCTGCCATGTCCAGGTCACGATTTGAGAACATCCTGTGCTTCCTGCACTTCAGTGCCAATACAACCTGTCATCTAAGAGGCCACCATGCTTATGACCAGTTCCACAAAATTCGCCCCTCAGACCACTGGTCATCAAAATTTGCAGATGCTTATACCCCTCAACAGTCATTTTATAGAGTCCCAAAGTAGTTCCAAGGAGTTCTGTATCTGAATTGCGCATGCACGAGTTCAGACTCACGCATGTGCAGTACAGATGCACTCATTCTCAGAACTACTCAAGGACGTAAGTAGTTCTGAAGATTGCCTGAAGCATTCCGAACAACTATTAGGTGGAATAACTACAACCGAGGATGGCTTTGCAAATGAAGAGGAACGGGAAGACGCTATACTATCCTCTACTGTCCCCTTCTATCCTCTAGTATCCTCTACTATGGTAAGTTTCAAACCTGAATTAAGTCTCCTCACTTCAGATTTACTTTAAAGTGTACCCGAGGCGGTTCTGCACTTAAAGCTGTCAGATTAGCCATACTATGCCTGGGAAAAAAAACACATGTATAAGTAGATAAATACTTGATCTACTTACATAACACATGTATTGTACTGTCCATGTTTTGATTTCAGTGAATTTTATATAGTAAATGACGAGAATTCTGTTCCTGGTGGGGGCCATGTCTTTTGCCCACAGTTTAGGCTAAATCCTGATGTCATTTCTGCCCTTTACTTTTTTTTCTTTTCCCCTCCAATCGCTGAGTCACCTCAGCCTTGCTTGCAAACACAAGTGAGTAGGGTATTAGGTTTCAGATAAGCAGCTAGGTAGGGAAATAAATGGAAGAGGAGAAATATATTATAGATAAAAAGAATCCCCAGCATGCAACTGTTTGGCGCCGACTACTAAAGGGCCAGTGCTCCTTAACTATGTGATAACTCCAAATCATAACAGCAGAAAAAGATTTGAAAGTTTTGAATGCAGGATTAGCATCTTTATCACTTAATACACTTGCTGTTGAAATTTGATTTTTATGGTGACACTCCCGCTTTAACAAATGGGACACAGAGGCATGTTCCCATCTGAGGCTCTCCACGCCGCTCTCAGCCCCCTCCCCGCCTGTGCCACGCTGCCCCCTGAATCTACAGACAAGCAGCTTGTCAGTAGACTCATAGGGAAGGGGCGTTCCTTGCCAGAAGAGGAGCTCCTGTGTAACGCCGCTTCCCCACTTCTCTGAGGCATCTCACTGGCTCTCCCTCACCAATCCCCCCCCCCCCCCCCCTACATCCACAGCCCTTTCCATGCCTTTCTGTGCTCTCAGAGGAGAGCACTGAGCTGGTTCTGCAGCATCATGAACAGCTATTTGTTTTTTCCATAAAAACAAAACTTTCAGATAACTGGACTCTGGAGTGTCCGGGATCGGCGTTAAGGGGGACCTACCTGATCTCGTCAGCCCCCCAGATCAGGTAGTATGCTTTTCTTTGAAGGTTTATTTACGGCTAAGATTCTCTTTATCTGATTGTGGATGGAAGCCTCTGACGTCTTTAAGGTCCAGGGACTCTTTTTTTCCCCACATTTTTCGCTTCCCAATCACTGTGATTGGCTCACAGTGATCAGGCGGTCAGGATCCAATGAAAACAGCTCCTGACTAAGGTTGGGAAATCAGCTTTAGGCCCCGTTCACATCACAGAACGCAGGCGCGTTCTGTTCAGAACACAACGCACAGGAACGCAGGTCATGTGCGTCTCTGTGCGTTGCGTGGCTGATCCCATTCACTGAAAGTGAATGGGACAGCCACGCGTTTTTACAAAAAATGCGTGCAGCATGCGTTCCCGGACCGCACAGGTCCGGAACGCATGCAGTGTGAACATCAGACATTGCACTCTATGCAATGTCTGATGTCGTGCGTGTCGGCCACCTGCACGCGTTTCCAAAACGCGACTGGAAACGCGTGCAGTGTGAACGGGGCCTTAGACAGGTATAGGGCAGCTTTTAAAGAGAACCCGAGGTGTGTTTAAAGAATGTTATCTGCATACAGAGGCTGGATCTGCCTATACAGCCCAGCCTCTGTTGCTATCTCAAACCCCACTAAGGTCCCCCTGCACTCTGCAATCCCTCATAAATCACAGCCGTGCTGTGTTTACATCTGTAGTGTCAGTCTCAGCTGCTCCCCCGCCTCCTGCATAGCTCTGGTCCCTGCCCCCGTCCCTTCCCTCCAATCAGCAGGGAGGGAAGGAATGCAGGCGGGGACTGGAGTTCTGCAGGAGGCGGGGAGAGCAGCAGACTGACACTATAGAGATAAACACAGCCAGCTCTGACAAGCTGTGTGTCAGCAGCGTGGCTGTGATTTATGAGGGATTGCAGAGTTCAGGGGGACCTTAGGGGTGTTTGCCATAGCAACAGAGGCTGGGCTGTATAGGCAGATCCAGCCTCTGTATGCAGATAATATTCTTCAAACCCACCTCGGGTTCTCTTTAAAACTAAGCTGCATCAGGCCTAAGCAGCCACAAGTGCGCCGTAGTTTTAACTATGGCCAGTCCCGAACTGGTTAAAGGAGTAAAGATGCAGTAAGGCACATCATTTCTGCTGCATTGCTTCTCTCCATAAGAAGATGGCAAACACTATTTAATTTTTTCGTAAACAACAGAGAAGGTGTTGAGACTAGAGATGGTCAATGACATAATAATAATAATAGTTGTGTGTCAATGCAAACTTTAATGCAAATGTGGCACATGACATGCGGGTAGCTCTATGCGGAAGTCCGTCTTGAGACACACTCCGGACTCCGGGTTAGCCGATCCAGGAACAGGATCTGTGAGCTGCGGGACGCCGAGGCCAGTGCTTGAGTGCCCCGAGGAAAAGTCAGTTTTGGAGCGGTGAGTGATATACTGTAACAGTGGTGCGAGCTGTTACTGGCACAATAAAATGTGTGCTATAACTTCTACGTGGTGTGCTGATAACATTTGTTGCAAATTACTCACTGAGCGCCGCATTAGCCATAATTCCTATTAAAACTGGCTCCGCCCAAATCTTTAGCACTGTTTATTCAATTTATACAAGTTCATTTCTCCATTCTGTATGCAGAACACATGAGTTCTGCATGCAATGCTTTCCTATGGTGATAAAAAATCTTGATGCATTTTTCCAGGGCTGTGGAGTCGGAGTCGGAGTCAGGAAAAAACGTACCGACTGAATTTAAACTAATTAAATTAGACGAAATGATAAAATGTTCTATTTCTCAGATAATAGTCATCATAAATCATTTATATATACGGTAATAGCTGTGCTTAGTCCAGAAAAATGAAATAAACCAATCAAAAAATAGGTGGTCTATAGAGAGAGGTAGATCGAGAGCCTGTTCTCGCACGAGATCAGAGCTGGTGCATACTACCTCAGCTCGGGTCACCACGAGTCAGAAGCACACGTTTGTGACCACCTATTCAGCCGAATATAAGGAAGTAATGGAAATAGTAAATAATATTTGCCCATACTTGAGGCCGATATTGGATTATGTCCGATTATCAGTAGAGGTCCCCCAGGTTGTTTGAGTCAAAACATCACTCCAACACTTGGCTTTCCTTGGTGAGTTCCTATAAATGTGGTGTGTCCACATGTCGGAATTGTCATGTGCACACAAAGACCAAATCTGCTGTCTCTGCTGTCAGCGGCCGTGGTTTTCCAGTGAAGCAGTTTATTAACTGCGGGACCAAAGATGTGATCCATTTGATCACGTGCATGGAGTGTTCCATTCAATATGTTGGATGTACGACTAGGCCTCTGAGGCAGAGAATAGCAGAACACTACCTAGGACAAGGGTGGCTATCCTCCAACATCTCTAATGTGGCCAGGCATTTTAGAGATTTACATGGGGGAAATATGACCGGGTTTCGTTTTCAGGGCATTGAAAGAATCCTTCCATCCAAGCGTGGGGGGGGGATCTTTTTAAACATCTACTCAGAAGGGAGGCTATATAGATCTTTAAGCTGGATACAAGGGCCCCACGGGCCTTAATGCCAGGTGGGATATAAGTCTTACAACACAGTAATATGTCCTCTTGCTTGTCCCTTTCTGGAGAAATTTGTAACCAGTAGTGGTTAGCGCTCTCGCCTTGCAGTGCTGGGTCCCCGGTTTGAAACCCAGAAAATATAAGAAAATAGGACAAATGAGAAGGAAAGAGGGACAGTTGGGAGCTATGTGCCTGTGATAATGAAGGTTGTGCCAGCCAGACTACAATGCATATAGCCGTGCACAAAACCATACTAGACAGGTGGTGTGTGCTACCTGGTACTTGCCTATTAAGACCTGCTTACATTACAACACAAAGTAAATAGTGTTATAAACACCATTACTTTTCCATTGGCACGTTAGTGGCCACCTCAGGGCTAGCAGCGTCTACAGCTGCGGCCACTTGCACCGCGCACATACCCCACGAGGAGCTTCTGCCACTTGCACTGCGCACATACCCCACGAGGAGCTTCTGCCACTTGCACCGCGCACATACCCCACGAGGAAGGAGGAGTGCAGAACCAGCTGAACACCCGGAAGCCGCGCGTCACTACGTAATCCCCACTGCGAGGCAAATGACATCAGATGCGGCTGTCAGACAAGAGGATCTGCGGGTCGCTGCAGTGGTCGGAGGTTCCGTGGATGGCGGGAGTGACGGGAGGAGGCGCAGATGGCTGAAGTGTAGATTGAAAGAGTGATGGGAGGAGGCGCAGATGGCTGATGTGAATTGTGGAGCCGCGGATGGAAGGAGTGAGAGGAGGAGCTACACGTGACGGGAGTGAAGTCTGGAGCCGCAGATGGCTGAATTGCAGTCTAGAGCCGCGGTGGCTGTACAGGTGCCCTCCGCATAAGCGTCGCTGAAAGGAAGGAGGGCAGGACAGAGCTGCAGTAAAGCTGACCAGGCCACAGCTGCGGCCACTAGTACAGCCCAAAAGCTCTAAAACAAAGAAGGAGCGGTGCTCGAGCGCTAGGAGCCGCGAGTCGGAGGACTATGGAAGCCTCGCTGTACTGTGAAGACAACGTAAGATGACAGATGCGGGAGTGAAGGGAGGAGCCTCGGTTGTCGGAGCTGTACAGGTACTAAGGAGGAGACCCTAGAGGGAAGTAGCTGCAGTGCCGCTGACCAGGAGGGCGCTCCAGATGGTTGATCGACTGCCACCGGGATTATGTAAGTTTCTGCTTGTTACAGCTTGTCAGTCACCCACTAATTGTCAGCTGTCAATCTCATCCTCATTCATCACCTCTTAGCCGTCATTCCTATCCTCTGCTTTCATCACCCCCTAGCTGTCATGCCCATCCTCTGCTTTCATCACCCACTAGCTGTCATGCCCATCCTCTGCTTTCATCACCCACTAGCTGTCATGCCCATCCTCTGCTTTCATCGCCCACTAGCTGTCATTCCCATCCTCTGCTTTCATCGCCCCCTAGCTGTCATGCCCATCCTCTGCTTTCATCGCCCACTAGCTGTCATTCCCATTCTCTGCTTTCATCGCCCACTAGCTGTCATTCCCATCCTCTGCTTTCATCACCCCTTAGCTGTCATTCCCATCCTCTGCTTTCATCACCCCTTAGCTGTCATTCCCATCCTCTGCTTTCATCACCCCTTAGCTGTCATTCCCATCCTCTGCTTTCATCACCCCTTAGCTGTCATTCCCATCCTCTGCTTTCATCACCCCTTAGCTGTCATTCCCATCCTCTGCTTTCATCACCCCTTAGCTGTCATTCCCATCCTCTGCTTTCATCACCCCTTAGCTGTCATTCCCATCCTCTGCTTTCATCACCCCTTAGCTGTCATTCCCATCCTCTGCTTTCATCACCCCTTAGCTGTCATTCCCATCCTCTGCTTTCATCACCCCTTAGCTGTCATTCCCATCCTCTGCTTTCATCACCCCTTAGCTGTCATTCCCATCCTCTGCTTTCATCACCCCTTAGCTGTCATTCCCATCCTCTGCTTTCATCACCCCTTAGCTGTCATTCCCATCCTCTGCTTTCATCACCCCTTAGCTGTCATTCCCATCCTCTGCTTTCATCACCCCTTAGCTGTCATTCCCATCCTCTGCTTTCATCACCCCTTAGCTGTCATTCCCATCCTCTGCTTTCATCACCCCTTAGCTGTCATTCCCATCCTCTGCTTTCATCACCCCTTAGCTGTCATTCCCATCCTCTGCTTTCATCACCCCTTAGCTGTCATTCCCATCCTCTGCTTTCATCACCCCTTAGCTGTCATTCCCATCCTCTGCTTTCATCACCCCTTAGCTGTCATTCCCATCCTCTGCTTTCATCACCCCTTAGCTGTCATTCCCATCCTCTGCTTTCATCACCCCTTAGCTGTCATTCTCATCCTCTGCTTTCATCACCTGCTTTCATTCATCCCCCTTAACTGTCATTCCCATCCTCCGCTTTCATTCATCCCCCTTAACTGTCATTCCCATCCTCCGCTTTCATGTATAACTCCCTAGCTGTCATTCCCATCTTCTGCTTTAATTCACTATCATCGTATGCTGTCATTTCTCCTCACTGGCTAGCTGTCACTTTCATAATCTGCCATCATTTTATCTTATTGGCTAGCTGTTAAGGTGGCCTTACACTCATTAGATTAGCAGCAGATAGATCAGCAGTAGGTTTTCTGATCTATCTGATGTGTTTAAAAACATTTTTTACTAGGAACAGATTTCCAGTAGATGTCAGTATGAAATCTATTGAAAATCGATCTGATGGCATTTTGTTGCCATCAGATTTCCATTAGGTCCAATGCAAATTGATAAGCCATCTCCAGAGATAAGCCAAATGTTTCCAACATGTCAGATCGATCGATTGGTCAATTGATTTGCAATCAATCGGCCAAAAATCGGCTGAGTGTATGGGCCCCTTTACTCTCATCATTGGCTAAATGTCACTTCTGGACAGGGCTGTTGAAGCCAGGATGGAGTTCTGGGCGAAATCTGCATATATTAACCACTTCCGGGTTCCGGGTGGTTTGGATGATCTGTGCTGCGGGGGCTCTTCAGCCCGCAGCACAGATCAGAAATCAGGCAGGGCGATCAGACTTCCCCCCCCCTTTTTTCCCCACTAGGGGGATGTCCTGCTGGGGGGTCTGATCGCCGCCGCTCTGCTGTGCCCTGCGGGGGGGGGTTCTCAAAGCCCCCCTCCGCAGCGCTATTCCTCCCTCTGCCTCCTTCCCTCCCTCCCCTCTACATTATGGGCTGCGCAGGACGGAAATCCGTCCTGCGCCGCCTCAGATAGGCTTCAGCCTATCAGATGCCGGCGATCCCCGGCCAAACAGAGGCCGGGGATCGCCGATGTCCTCTACGGCGCTGCTGCGCAGCAGCGCCGTATGTATGTAAACAGCGGGGAAGGTCTTCCCCGCGTGTTTACATTTACCTGCGAGCCGCAATCAGAGGCTCACAGGGTGTTCACGGAGACACCCTCCGTGAACTGACATGGAACGGCCGCTCATTCGAGCGGCCGTTTCCATGGAAACCGCTTCAGGATTCAGGGGCGTACTTATGCGTACGCAGAATCCTGAAGTGGTTAAAGTAATCACAGGAATGCAGCAGAAACTTCACACTATACTTCTATGCTATTTCTGTATGTGTCACATCACATTTGTAACTTGTGATGCAACTTTTCAACACTGTTAGGTTGCTATTGAGTTTAGTTGCTTTCCTATATTTTGGGATGTGCAAGGCAATTTGAATAATGCGAATGAAATCACCCAAAAGGTAGCCATACATGTAGCCATACATCTAGCGATGTATGGGCAGATTCGATCAAGAGACAAATCTCTCTCTGATTGAATCTGATCAGAGAGAGATCTGTCAGCTGCCGATACACCACAGGCCAATTCCCAATCAATTTCATGCTGAAATCGATCTGGAATTGGCCTTGTGCAGCGCATCCACCACCCAGGCGCTGTGCCCCCTAATGAAGAATGTGCCCCGTGTAAAGTATACATTAACTGTCTAGGGCCTGCGCTTGTCCCCCGCTGCTTGCGGGATATCTCCTCTGCATACACGCGTCCCATGTGGTTTCCTAGTAAGGGCGCACCTGTGTGACGTCATGCGCACGCTCTTACTAAGAAACCACGTGGGGTGTGCAGGTATGGAGACGGGAATGACCCCGGAGCAGTGGAGGGACAAGTGCAGGCTGCAGACACATCATGTATACTTTACACAGGGCACCAGGGGGACAATCTTCATTGGGGAAAGGAACAGTGCCAGGTACTTCATGTCGACCGTCGGAAAAAATAGCACACCGCTTCTCGCTGCGCACCCGATCAAGCAAGTTGGACCAACCTCTTGCAGCATGCACGATGGAGAATGCGGCCAATTTTCGTCCCAAAATTTGTCGCATTCTCGGTCAGGCATGTACTTGGCAGCACCAATTTTCATCCAATTTGATTATAATAATTGCATCGATTGGTCGATTGCCCAACAAGTTGCTTGATGTATGGCCACCTTAAGGCCTGGAACCTACTAGTGATCGCTGCAGCGCTGTGTGCAGTCATTGTAGTGCAACCTAAATGGCTGCAACTCTGAAGCGCTTTGTCTGCCAGGAGAAAAGTGCTATATACATGTTTTTGTGTGTGTTTGATATTTCCAATTGTACTGGATGGGAAAGCCTAGCTTTCTTCCTGGATGGAATACTTAGATCAAATAATATTTTTTTTTTACTTACCTGGGGCTTCTTGCAGCCCCCTGGAGTTGTCCTGTGCCCACGATGTCCTCCTGAGTCCCTCCAGCCAGCAGGGGCGACCCCCACTGGCCAGTCGCCTGCTACTGCGTACCGCAGTATGCAGAAGTTGCTATAGCAGTAGCCAAGAATGGTCCAGCTTTGTGGGGGTCATCGCTGCTGGCCAAAAGGAATCAGGAGGACGTCGTGGGCACAGGAGAACTCCAGGGGTCTGCAAGAAGCCCCAGGTAAGTTAAAAACTTTTTTTTTTTTTTTTTTTTTACTTAAGTATCCCTTTAATGGTGAGTTCACACGATGGCTCTCAATTCTTTTCTCTGGAGTTTTCTTTTTTTAGGCATGCAAGTTTTCTCAAGTTGGGACTAAAGGTGGCCACACACCATACAATTTTGATTGTACCGATTTACTGAATCTATGTAGTATAAGGCTCAACAGACTTAAAATACTTTGAAAGGATTGTTTTGACAAGCTTCTATACTACATGGTAAGATTCAACAACCAAGATTGTATTGTGTGTGAAGAGCCTAAGTCAGACTATAGTGTAACCCTAATAAGGGTATGGGGATAGATAAAAAAAAAAAGGCCAATAAATCATATATTTAGCTTCTGGGAAACTGAAAGACTGTCAGCATATGAGACAATACAACATTAAACTTTCTTTTCATAGCTAACTAGGCCTAAGGCCCGTTTAAAAATGGGCACTAGGCTGTAGCCGTGCCCCCAACCCCCCCCCACTGGTCTCTCTGTCTTTTAAATTAGCCGCGTGCACCCGCGCGCTCACCCACCTGTGCACGCCGTGCGCTCATAGGCCTGCCCTCCTTCGGAAACCATCCTCCTCTGCTGCAAATTATATAAATGGATACGCGGGGGGGGGGGGGGGGGGGAGCTGCAGGATTCTAAAAGTATTTTTAGGAGCAGGAGGATAGATACAATTATTTATTACTGCGTTTTTTTTTCATCTTGGGTTTCCTTTAAAGCAAGTCTAAAGTAAATCTAAAAAAACAAACCAAAACAGATACCTAAGGAGAGGGAAGGCTCTGGGTCCTGTTGATCCTTCCTGATCCTCTCACGGTCCCTGCGTTCCAGCGCTGGATCCCCTGTTCAGATATCCTGCTGTGGTTGGTTTCAGGAATGTGAGTGCTCCCTAAGATGGGTGACTCCGTACTGCACATGTTCGAGTGCGTGAGAGAGTGTGCATGCACAGTACGGAGCACTCGGGTTCCCAAAGACTTCTGAAGCCTCCCGCAGTGGCAGAGAGCAGTCTTCCACCCATCGGTGGAAGACTGCTAACGGGAGGAGTGATGGCGCTGGAACGAGGGGACCAGAAGATGAACAGGAAGGCTTTATAGGACCCAGAGCATTTCTTCTCCATAGGTAAGTATCTGGTTTTTTTTTTTTTTTTTTCCACATTCATTTCAGTCTTACAAGGTATTTTATAGGTAAGGTTCTAAAAATACTTCCTTGGCGGAAACTCAGGAGAAAAGTTAATATATGGACCTATGTGCGTTGCATTGCATAATAATTCTACATGTGAACTCACTGTCCCATCTCTGCATTGTGACTGATTGTGTTATCCTAACTCAGTAAAAAGTGTGCATCACCACAACTGTAAACCCGATTTCTCGCATTATTACGATGGACTATGCCAAACTGCTTTGCTAACTTGCCCATGTACCATTGCAATATAATTGCATCCCATTTGCTGTGTGATTAAATTGCCTGTTACCGGGGCTCACCACGGCTGAACGGCAGACCGCGAGTGGACGGTGTGGGACTTAGACGTGTTTATGGGGTGGGAGGTAAATATCAGAGCTGTACTTTAGTTTGTCTCTGAGTCTGTTTAAACTAGCACGACCGTTACTGCATTAATTAATGTAGTAGCAGCTGTGCACGTATCATGGTCAAGCTACATCCTATTGTACAGTTTTCAAGGGAGCGTGTGCAGCTTTAAAGAGTGCACGCTGCTCAACATCACCGCATGCACTTGATTCTTTTGTGACTCAAGGCCATCAACTGATCATATAGCCAGTGAGCTGCTTATGATTTCTAAATTGCATGCACAATTAATTCAAATTATACACAGCCTGTAATTGGTCCTGTCAAAATCGGCAAAAGAGGCACACAAGTTCAGTGCTTGTCCTAGGTGCTATATTTCCTAGCTATGCCACTGATAATAGCACTTTAGAACCTTCGAATAATGCTGACTGCAATGCTGCCAGGGTTACATATGAACATTGCAGAGTTGTTCTGCTAATCTGAACAGTACTCCAGCCCATTCCAATTTGGATACATGGAAGGCTTCCATCACAGCTTTTGTCTGGCATTGCTGTACAAAGCTAGTTGATTCAAAATTTGTGGTAGTGTCATATTAAGTATGTCACATAAAAGATGAGGACCTTGCTTTCTCACGGTCCACATCTCATACAGGAAGACTGCATTAAACATGTTACATTTATGTGCATTAAACATGTTACATTTTTGTTTCTTAATCATATTCCTTGTTTAATGTGTCCTGTGCCTAAGGGCCCTTTTCCACTGGGAGGCGTGATCACAAGTGCAATCGTGCTGTATTGTGATCACGCAACCTGCAATTTCATGAAGCTGTTGGGAATGGAGCACAATGGTGCCAAAAATTACACTTGTTGGCGATTGCAATTTGGGAGAGAACGAACCAAGAGGAGCACACGGATTACATGCATGTAAATCTTGGTGCTGTTCCCAAGATTTACATTGGAAAATGGCCCTTACAGACTGTGGCAGATGATAGTGTTGTCATTAGGAGACAGTAAGTGGTGACATTAGAGACGGGTGGTACTGGCAGATAGTCACTGCCACTGGGTGAAAACAAAGGTCAGTCTGGAGGAGATCTTCTTAGCCCCTCCTAATACGGAAGGTCCATCTTCTCACAGCACTAGGTTATATCATGGTTAACTTGCATCATTTTGGCAAGGTTATTATTATTTAGGGTTTATATATTTCCATCATGTGCTGTTGTACAGAGAAAAACAAACAAACATGAGTACATTAAAAACATACATTGGTATACATAAAAATACAGGCATTGGTACATAATACAGAACTGGCAGATAATGTGATTGTTATAGTGACAAAACAAATGTAAAGAAACTTACAAGACATAAAAAGGAGAGACTGAAAATATAAAGTTTGTGGGTGGAAGATATGGAGATTGCAAACAACAACTGACATTCATAAGTCTAAGTACATATTCTTTACCCTGCCCAAATGATAAGGGATGGGGCGCAACCCTAAATATAAATCATTTCAATGAAAGGCTCAATGCGTCGCAGTGCTGTCTAAGTATATGAATATAACAGAATGATTGCTGTCCGTGGTCGTAGCCCGCAACTGTCACAACAGCTTAAACTGCAAGGTAATATATTAGATTGAGAAACATGAATTCATTTTCTGGCCAGTGATGGTAAGTCCAGGGGTCCAGGCCAGCCGCTCTGCCAGCTACCATCCATCACCAGCATCTTGTGTGGGCAGTCCTGGTGTCCGGAATACTGTGTCCACTTTCGGGTGGGATCAGCTGTTCACACCCAATACATATATGGCAATGCCGCGGTTATGTGAAAATTCTTGGAGCTTAAGACACCGGAGGACATGTGAGCTAAGGTAATCAACTGATGGGGTGAGAGCACCCAATTTATTGCTGCAGACTTGCTAAACACTCAGCTGATTTTTAGATGGTAATGCACAGTGTCCTGGATGACTGACTATTAAGCATACATCCTATGGTGGAACAAGCTGACGACTTGCATTTCTGACAATTGCTGTTTAGAGTGGGCCCCCCTACAAATTGATGTCAGCACCAGGGCTGTGGAGTCGGTACAAAAATCCACCGACTCCAACTCCTCAGTTTAGGATTCTTCCGACTCAGACTCCTCGACTCCGACTCCTCTAATTTGCATATTACAATCTTGTTGATTGAAAGTATGTAACATAAAATTTATCTCTTAACTGCCAACGCTTAGGAATTTTAAAAGACAACTGAAGTGAGAAGGATATGTAGACATACATGTGCCATATTTATTCCCTTTAGTCATAGACTAAAACTAGTCCTTGGTAAGAGTACTTGTAAAAGGTACAGACCGGAACAAAGAACATCTATCAGGCCCTAGGCAATGTGACTGTGGGTACATGTAAGAATGATGTGCAGGTACTCTGCAGGAGACTGAGGGGATTCTTCCTCTATTACACATCTGAAAAAGGATCAGGCCCTAGGCAATGTGACTGTGGGTACATGTAAGAGTGATGTGCAGGTACTCTGCAGGAGAATGAGGCGATTCTTTCTCTATTACACATTCTTCATGCACAATCTGAACCAGGTTTATGGGTGATAGACAACATCTCTGTGTTCAATGTGCACAACCTTCTCAGTGGATTCTCTGCAGCTCTGTGGGGAGTGCATATGTAGAGTATAGTACTCCCGTGTAACAAAGTAAACCTGACAGATAAAATTAAAGTTTTATACATATCTGGGGCTTCCTCTAGCCCCCTTCAGGCTAATCAGTCCCTCGCTGTCCTGCTCCGCCACCTGGATCTTCTGCTATGAGTTCAGGTACTTAAGCCAGTCTTGCTTAGTTTGCATGCACACACTCCGCTGCCGGGAGCGTACTACACCTGCGCAGCACTATTGCGCAGGTGCAGAATGTTCCTGGCTGTGGGAGCAGCACGTGGCTAGACAGCGCTGACTGGCTGAATTACGGGACTCCTAGCAGAAGATCCAGGGGGTGGAGGAGGACAGCAAGGGACTGATTAGCCTGAAGGGTGTTGGAAGAAGCCCCAGGTATGTATAACACTTTTTTCTTTTCATCCGTCTCAGGTACCCTTTAATTCGTAGTCACCAAACCAAATTTTAACATATCAAATTATTTGATTTCATGAGCAAAGAGAGTGCATACATTTGCATAAACCAGCATCAGCGCAGAATTATTTCCCAGAACGTCATTTCGGACAGCACCCCTGGATGAGAGACTGGTCTCCCTCCCCACTGTGGACAGGAAACTGTTAAAAGAAGAATTTGCATAAGCAATAGGCAGCCACATATAAGATACTACATCTGCCACAGTACCTCAGTTTAGTTTCCTGTTCCGGACGGGATGCATGGGAGAGGTCTCCAGGAGTGCCATCCATGTCAGGCGGCAGGGGCAGCGGTTTCCAGGGCTCCAAGCAGCACTGTTCAGTGAACAGTCGGAGCCCTGCAGCGTGGAGGAGGCTTCTCCATCGGAGGCAGCAACTTTGTGCGCAGGTGCGTGCATTGAAGAGAGTTCACTTCCGGTTGAACCGGAGGTAGTCACGCGCTGGCGTCCCGCGTGATCTGAAGTCTGAGCCGGGCGGCAGGGGCCGCGGCGGTGATTAGGAATCGGCATACAGCTGATTCCTTAAGGTAAGAAGCTGATTAAGCATATGCTTAGCCGGCAGGGGCCGCATGCATACTTGGATCAGCTGCATCAAATCAGCAGCACAAGTATAAGTTTGTAGAGTCCATGATGCACTCTGGTTTGTGGCTGGGATCATGGAGGATGCCTCTGGGTCAGCTCCTGCACAATCTGCTGAATCTGCCCAGGATCCCTCTCTGGCAAGTAGATGTGATTGTTTCTTCTGCTTGACTGGATGTATGTTATGTATAGAGGGATTTGTCTAATGGCTGACTATCGTTTATTATGTTTTATACCCAAAAGACATAAGACTGAGAATGTTGAAAAGTCTGAAAAATCTTCTACTCAGTCCAGTCAGCATGGATTGGCAACTCTGAATGGAAATTGTGCCAGTATTGTACAGAGAAGGTCCACAGCAATAGGAAATTAAAGATTCTGCTATTTCTTCTACCGCCTCAGCTCCATCATCTCCTATGTTGTCTGCACCTCTAACTATGCCTCCTGCTTCCAAGAGACATAGGCCTCTATTTATTGAGCATTCCTGCATGCGGTAATGCTCAAAACAGCTGACTTTACCCACCATTTAGCAAAGTGTGCATTCATAAAACCTGTGTCCGCATGAAAATCTATAATTCCTGAGCAGGTCCGGGAAATTAACACCTTGTGCGGAGATTATCACAACACAGGTCACTGAAGGTTAATTCACAAAAATTAAAGCAGGCAAATGTGAGCAGAGAAACCCTGGCTGTTTAGAGAAGGCGATAAGCCAGCCATAACAGGCAAGCTAATGGAGAGACAGACCTCCCAGGCAGCTGCAGTGAGAGCAGAACAAACTGCATCCCAGAATACCCAGGCTGTGTTTTTAACCCCTTGGGTACCTGTTTTCAGATAAATTTCACATCAGAAAGCCTGCATGTGTAACATTCTTGAAGTTCTTCTAAGCTGCAGCAATCAAATAGATTGTTTAAAAGAACTAGGCAGATTCAGGGCAAGGAGAGGCAATTTAAACAAAAATGCACATGTAAAGGAATGCTGGGGCTGCCTCCTTTATAGCAACTCTCTCTGCACAGAGAAAATGTATCAAACTAGGAGGAAGATTTGAGTAAAACTGACTAAGGGCCTTTTTTTCATTACCCTGCGATTTACGATTTGATTCTGATCATGAGGTACGTTAAACTAATGGAAACTGCAGCAGCAATTTCCATTAGTGCAATCTGATTGCGATGCGATTTGGACAAAGCACAATTGTCATCCTCCTGCGTTGTATGCAATTGAGCTGTACTATAAGTATAGTAGCGCAATCGCATAGTGGAAATTGAAGTGCGATTGGAATCGCAAATGCGGTTGCGATCGCATTTCATAGTGGAAAAGAGCCCTAACCGCAATGTTTTTTTCCTGAATTAATGAAAGACTTACTAATAGGTATTAAGTCTGAGCAGAAATCTTTGACACCTTTGGATCAAATGTATGAGAGTTTGGCGGATCCTCATTCTCGGCTTATTCCAGTCCAGGCTACTCTTAAGATTAGGATTAAGGAGTGGGATAATCTAGGAAAAGTTTTTTTTTTGGCCCAGATCATTATCTAAATGTTTTTCTCCTGAAGATCAGGGTTTTGGGGAACCCCGCCTAAATTAGATCCATATTTTTCAAGGGTATCAAACAAAACTGACCTACTTTTTTGAGGATTTCTGGGAAATTTTGAATGATTTCCCTAAAGTTTGGAATGCTTCCAATTATCTAGTGGACGCTTCAGATGATACGGTTAAACTTATGGCCAGAACTACGGCATTAGTTAATTCAGCCAGAAGAGGTGTATGGGTAAAAACCTGGAATGATGACAATTCTTCAAAATCAAGTTATGTGGTGTACCTTGTGAAGGGGGTCTGCTGTTTGAGTCAGTTAGACAACGCTCTAGACAGAACGGCAGACACACACATAAAAGGTTTTCCTGTTAAAGGAATTCTATCGATTCACATATTTTCAATTGACACAGGAATTGTTTGGGAAGTGTTGCTAAGTACTGGTGTATACATTTTAGTAGCAACCTCTTTGTTTACTGTTATCAAAATGCTTTCAAACTTTACTGACAAAACTGACTCTGAGCCATGAGGAGAGGGGAAATTCCCCTCACACTTGATCAGTTAACTCTGTGTGACAGAGAGAACAGCTGCAGCTTCTGTGTCCTGTTTCGGACTGAAGTGTCTGTAGAGAGCAGAGGAAATGTAACTAATTGTTACAGCTTTTCATACTGGTTTTTGCTTTCAGAGTTTGTTTGATATTTGCTTTCTGTAGTCCGATATGCAACTCTGGCTGTGCATTGAAGTAGACACCCCTTCTGCAATTGTTTTGTCCCAATATAGCTAATCCTACCCTCAGTAAATTACAGCTTTTGCCTCTGATATTTAACATGAAAAGTAGAAAAATGTTTACACAGCAACTTAGACATTATTTGTACATTGTCATTTTAGAACACTTGGGTATCGATAGTATTCCTTTAAGAAAGGACCTTTTCAAAGTAAACGGTCCTTTCGTCCCTCCTTCTAAGAATAAGTCAGATCCCTAGTCCTCTAAGGGCAGGAGATGGGCTCTCTACAAGTCACAGAAGCCTAAGGGCCTGTTCAGACTGCACACGTTTCCAGCTGCGTTTTGGAAACGCGTGCAGAAGGCCAACACGCACGACATCAGACAGTGCATAGAGTGCACTGTCTGATGTTCACACTGCATGCGTTCCGGACCTGTGCGGTCTGGGAACGCATGCTGCACGCAGATTTAGCAAAAACGCGCGCTGTCCCATTGGCGTGCGTTCGTACGTGTTGCGTTCCGCATGCGTGGCCGTCCGCGTTTGTAATGTGAACCGGCCCTAAGTCCAACTTCATTTTTACCAAGAAGTCAGATAAGCAATGACGCTAGTATTCCAGTGAGATGGAGAATTGCAAATTTCAAAACATGGCAACTACAGTGCACAAAATATTGGTTATTTAGGCTTCTTTCACAGTGGGACGTTACAGGCGCAGGTTAGAGCAGCTTGTAACGCAGCCCAGCTCACAGTAATGAAAAATCAATGGGCTGTTCACAGTGCCCACGTTGTTACACTGTAACGCTGGACGTTTAAAAAAAGTGCAGCATGCTGTGCGTTCTACACGGTTTTAGCCGCATTAGACTGTTTGCATATGCTCAATAATGTGTGTTTTTGTTTTTTCTTGCAGGAGAGGAGGGGAGAGTCCGCTGTTGTGGCCAGCCACATGACTAATTAATATGCACTGCAGTGTTAACTTCCTGGAGTGGCCGCTTATTGGTTGGCAGGACCAGGTGATGCGGAGTTTTCCGATCACATGCTCTCCACAGTCTTTTGCCGCATGCGCAGTTTTCGTCCGATAGTATGCGTCAAAGTACGCATCACAGACGCATCAAGAGACTCATAACGTGGCTCTAAATAGCGTCCAACTTCAAAGCTCACATGCGTTGCGTTGGGGGCACGTTATGTGACCTTAGCGTCGCATTTAACGCAACGTCTTAGTGGGAAAGAGCCCTTAAGGTGGTTTTTGGAGGGATACAGAATAGAGTTCAGCCAACCTCCTCTTCAGAGCTTTTGCATTACTCCCCGCTTGCAGGACCAAATAAAGTTATCAGCCCTACAATCGAAAGTCCTTTCCCTGTTTAGAAAAAAAGGGTAATTCGAGAAGTACCGAAATGTCAGAGGACAGGGATTCTATTCCCCTGTTTTTTCTAGTAAAGGAGCTACAGGGAAATTATCAGTTCATACTAAATTTAAAGAGTCTAAATCAGAAGGTAAAATACAGAAAATTCAGGATGTATTTGATCTATTATTCATCTCTTACAGAAGGACGATTTCCTAGCCTTTCTAGACTGAAAAGATGCGTATCTTAAATTACCGATACATCTGACTTCTCAATAATGCTTCAGGTTTGCCATCCAGATGGAGGAAGAGGTAAGAATGTATCAGTTTAATGCTTTGCCCTTCGGATTATCCTCAGCTCCAGGGTTGTTTATGAAGGTAATGTCTGGGGTTCTGGCTACACTTAGACATTGAAAGGTTAACATTTTGGGTTACCTTGATTTTCAGTTTTGGTGGACATCTCCCAATTCGGTAAGAGATCAGATTGTTATGACAATAGTCTTACTACAAGATCTAGGTTGGATCATTAATTGGGAGAAATCTTCCTTAATTAAATCCTACACAGATTATAAATTTGTTTGGGCTATTTCATTAGCATATCAGACACAGGGGAAGCAATTCAATTCTATCATGGCTCATTCCACAAGAGGAATTTCGACTTCTTGGGCAGAGAGGGCAGGGGCCTCTATAGATCAGATCTGCAGAGCTGCGACCTGGTCAAGTCACAATACGTTTGTAAAGCACTATCGCCTTAATGTATCTGCCTCTGCAGGTTTATCCTTCAGAAGGAAAGTTTTGCAAGCTGTGGTCCCACCCTAAGGTTTTAACTCTTGTATATCGTCTCATCCAGGGGTGCTGTCCGAAATGACGTTCTGGGAAAGACCACTTTACTTACGGTAAAGTCTTTTCCAGTGGTCATGAGGACAGCACCCCTGCAACCCGCCCTTATTGGGTAGGAAAGAGAAATAAGTTTGTGTAAGCATCATTAAATGTCCGTGTCATCTTTTTATTAACTGAGGTACTGTGGCAGATGTAGTATCTTATATGTGGCTGCCTATTGCTTATGCAAATTCTTCTTTTAACAGTTTCCTGTCCACAGTGGGGAGGGAGACCAGTCTCTCATCCAGGGGTGCTGTCCTCATGACCACTGGAAAAGACTTTACCGTAAGTAAAGTGGTCTTTCCATCTCATTGACCATCTCTATTAGCGACAGAGCTACACATCAGGCTTTATTCTTACAGGATAGATGTTGTTTAGTGTATATATAAGAGATTCCTGTGTACACATCATATATACTGTACAGTCACAATCAGATGTGTATATCTGACTTTAAAAATACGGGGACTGCTTTATTGAAGCAGCACAAGTAACTAACTTTGATTGGTTTATTTCATTTTCGTGGACTAAGCACAGCTTATACTGTATATATAAATTATGATGACTATTATCTGACAAATAAAACATTTTATCATATTTTCTATTTTAATTACAGTTTAAATTCATTAGGAGTCGGTGCATTTTTTCCCGACTCCGACTCCAGGCACCCAAAATTGCTCCGACTCCACAGCCCTGGTCAGCACGGATGTAAGTGATGTGAATGTAGACGAGGATTGCTATCTCCGGACAGAGAATTCATTCATGCTACTCAAGTTAATATATTGCCCTGCAATTTAAGCTGTTGTGACGGCTGCAGCCATGGTCAGCAATCGTTAAGCAAAGCACAATTAAAAGCACGTCTTATGGATTGTTGGTTCCCAGTATATCTTACGTGTTTTAGGTATTTTGTTTAGTACAGTTTCGTTTTTTAATACAAATTTTCATATTGTTAGTTTGCCCTGTGACCCATTGAGTCTTTCATTGAGATTTAGAGTCTGGCCAGCTAAATGTATATTTCAGTTTGTTTTTTTTTGTGTGATATCGGTTAGGGGATATTGCAATAGTTTGTCCACTGGGAAGCAGGATCGCAAACCCAATTGGATGATAAGCCTATGCAAGGAAGGCGACTTAGCTTTCTTTATCACATTGCTGGTTTATGTTTCCATGTGTAGCCCATATACTGATTACACTGCTGACAAGAGACTGAACTGTGTCCGCATCTGATGAAACAGCATATTTGTTAGGCTCAAACTATTTGAGTAGATCTGTGAAATGTGATTTTATTAAAGCGCCCAGATCGGTTGTTCTTGGCTTCTGGTCCTCTTTTTGCACATTTAACACTAGTTCTACTTTGGTTTTCCAGCCACCCCAGTATTCAATGGGTAAATTTGATGATTTATTGAAGAAAACCGGAGAAATTACCTATTTTTCAGCATATAAGCCGCACTTCCATCCCCCCCCCCCAAAAAAAGAAAAAATTGGGGGGGGGGGGGGGGAGGGGAGAGTCGGTGCATCTTATATGCCAAAGGTCTAACCACATGTCCCTCCACAAGCTCTTACCTATCCAGCAATGCGCTCCATCTCGTCCGCTGTATACATTTTCCTGTGTGGCTTCCGGCTTTGTGGTTTCACTGGTGCCCTCTAGGTGCGCATGGTGTACTTGCACCTTCAGGTCACGCATGACATGCACAGCTAGAGGGCACCAGTGAACCTGGAAGGTCACGCAGGACTAGAGTATACATCGGCTGAATCGTCTGTATACAGCTACGGAGGGCTATTAGCACTTAGCTGGATCGGTAAGTCCATGCAGTTAGATTGGAGTGTAGTCGGGTAGCTGTGAGTGTAGTGAAGTAGCTGGGACTGGGAGAGTAATCAGTGTAGCTAGGATAAAGTCACTTTGGGGGTAAATAAGATGCCCCTGCACTATAGATGCACCAGGTTTAGTATTTTTCTTTTTTTCATGATTTTTGTCCTCTAAACCTAGGTGCATCTTATAGGCCGGAGCATCTTATATGCCGGAGCGTCTTCTACGACAAAACATATGATATACGAAGGCTGCCAGTGCTAAATGTATCCTGAATGGTGCTAAAAGCAGGCTTGCTCAAATCCGGTCCGGGAGACATCCGGATAGTTGCTATCCGGATATCTCCCAGTAAAGCTGTGGGGGGCGTCAATCTTACCTGTATGATGTCTTCTTCGGTCCCACGATGCGCTCCAAGCACCGCATGCGCCGGTCACTTGAGTACAAACACTTCCTCCTTCAACCCGGAAGGAAGAAGTGTTTTGTAGGTATGTGACCGGCTCATGGAGCGCATCGTGGGAGGCGCCAGGGACGGACCGAAGAAGACGTCATACAGGTAAGATTGACCCCCCCCCCCCCCCGCACAGCTTTACTGGGAGTTATCCGGTTAGCAAATATCCGGATGTCTCCCGGACCGGATTTGAGCAAGCCTGGCTGAAAGTCCCTGACCCACAAGAAGCATGAAGATCAGGACTTTAGGAGTGATTGGAAAATTCTTCTACAACGCAAACTGACCCAGGTAGTGGAAAGGCCTGCCCACATGCTCAATGCATGTCACCTGGCAGGGATCAGGAGTCAATTTCTCGGGTGAAATTGCAGGGCCAACACTGTACAGACTCGTCACTAGCCTCTAGTTGACCGGAGGGTAGTTTATGTAGCTTCCAGTAAGATATTTAGCTGATAGCTTTTATCTGCTGGCATTGCCCTCACTTTCTTGCTCATATGTGCCCACATAGCCTTCACTTTCTTGCTCAGTAGAGACTTGCCAACTATTCCACTCATCCTTTTCCTGTTTTTGTTGGTGCTGTGTGCAGTTGCTCATTTGTAGGAGAACTATGAGAACAGTTTGATCAGGTGATAGATGTGTAAGGCTTGTGTGCTGTGATAACAGCCTTTCTGTATGTTTGGTATAATACATTTTGTAATAGAATGTTCCAGCTCGCCTGTGAAAGTTTAGTCAGTTAGTGTGTCCCACTTTCTGCATGGCAGCCATTTGTCTCATCATTCTGGTATAGACCTTTGTAAGTAAAAGTGCCCACCAGTGATACGTGATTGTACAATCTTACCACTTTTATGTAATATGGACGGACTATCTAAAGTATCCATTCAATGTATATTCACTCAGTTTACCATTCTACTACATAGATTTGGTATAAGTGTACCTCAATATTGTATCATTAGTGGGCACCTTTAGTAAGGAAGTTCCAGTCAGGCCTTGGGTAAATAAATATACGTTGGATTCTACCTGGAATCTTTTTTTCATCAAATACAACTGCCTGTGTATATTTTTGAGTCAGTGGAGACATATTGCTGTTTGACTTTTTAGAACACTTAATCTATTTATTTATTTTTTTTCAGAATTTTCGGCATTTGCACTTTAAAGAGACTCTGAAGCGAGAATAAAACTCGCTTCAGCGCTTATATTCAGCAAGGGCATGTGTGCCCCTGCTAAAACGCCACTATCCCGCGGCTGACCGGGGGTCCCTTACCCCCCAAATCCCCCCCTTGCAAAACCTACGACCAACTTGGTCGTAGATTTTGCTGCTGCTGGAGGCAGGGCTAACGGCTGCAGCCCTGCCTCTCAGCGAGTCTATCTGCGGCGGATCTCCGCCTCTCCCCCACCCTTCTCAGTGAAGGAAGACTGAGAGGGGCGGGCAAGAGGCGGAGATACGCGCTGACAGACACGTGTGAGGCAGGGCTGCGGCCATTAGCCCTGCCTCACCAGGAAGTGATCCCCGCAAAGAACGGAGGGTATTTGGGAGGTAAGGGACCCCCGTTCAGCTGCGGGATAGTGGCGTTTTAGCAGGGGCACACATGCCCCTGCTGAATATAAGAGCTGAAGCGAGTTTTATTCTCGCTTTAGACTCTCTTTAAGTTGAATCTTCTGCAGTAATATAAACACTAGTTTATCTATGCTTGTGCCTTGCACCATGCTAATTGCATGTCTCATCTCTATATCCTATTACAGAGCTTTTTTGGCGCAGAATGGAGGTGAGTGAGAATGGATGACTGCACTGAAGGTGATACGGATGTGACACTGGAGCAGGTAATGCACCCCAACACTGCCAACCACTGCTGTGCTACTCTACATGCAAGGGAGAAAAGGCTCCACAGTTGGGGGGGGGGGGGAGGGTTTAAATGTGGACTTGTACTAATTGTAGGAAACTGTTACCGAGGGGAGGGGTGATACTGTATGTTCAGAAGACAGAAGCGGCACACAAGGGGTTACTGAAGGCACAGGAGGACACAGTGTAGACAAAGGGAAACCGAGGTAGCTCAGGGGGACACAGTGGAGGCAGAGGGAAACAGCACAGGGGAACACAGTGGAGGCAGAGGGAAATAGAGGTAGCTCAGGGGGACACAGTGGATTCAGAGGGAAACAGAGATCGCACAGGGGGAAACAGTGGAGGCAGAAGGAAACAGAAGAAGCTCAGGGAGATACAGTGGAGGCACAGAGTGCATTTTGAGGCATTTGGTTTCCAGACTACTCCTCATGATTTTGGGCCCCTAAAATGCCAGGGCAGTATAGGAACCCACCCACCCTATTTTAGAAAGAAGACACCCCAAGGTATTCCGTTAGGTGTATGATGAGTTCATAGATTTTATTTTTTTGTCACAAGTTAGTGGAAAATGACACTTTGTGAAAAAAAAAAAAAACAATAAAAATCAATTTACGCTAACTTGTGACAAAAAATAAAATCTATGAACTCACCATACTCCTAACGGAATACCTTGGGGTGTCTTCTTTGTAAAATGGGGTCACTTGTGGGGTTCCTATACTGCCCTGGCATTTTAGGGACCCTAAACCGTGAGTAGTAGACTAGAAACCAAATGCCTCAAAATGACCTGTGAATAGGACATTGGGCCCCTTAGCGCACCTAGGCTGCAAAAAAGTGTCACACGTAGTATCACCGTACTCAGAGAAGTAGTATAACGTTTTGGGGTGTATTTTTACACATACCCATGCTGGGTGGGAGAAATATCTCTGTAAATGACAATTTTTTTTTTTTATTTTTTTTTTTTACACACAATTGTCCATTTACAGAGATATTTCTCCCACCCAGCATGGGTATGTGTAAAAATACACCCCAAAACACATTATACTACTTCTCCTGAGTACGGCGATACCACGTGTGACACTTTTTTTTTGCAGCCTAGGTGCGCTAAGGAGCCCAAAGTCCTATTCACAGGTCATTTTGAGGCATTTGGTTTCTAGTCTACTTCTCACGGTTTAGGGCCCCTAAAATGCCAGGGCGGTATAGAAACACCACAAGTGACCCCATTTTAGAAAGAAGATACCCCAAGGTATTCTGTTAGTAGTATGGTGAGTTCATAGAAGATTTTTTTTTTTTTGTTACAAGTTAGCGGAAATTGATTTTCATTGTTTTTCACAGTGTCATTTTCCACTAACTTGTGACAAAAAATAAAATCTATGAACTCACTATACAACTAACGGAATACCTTGGGGTGTCTTCTTTCTAAAATGGGGTCACTTGTGGGGTTCCTATACTGCCCTGGCATTTTAGGGGCCCTAAAGCGTGAGGAGTAGTCTAGAAACCAAATTCCTGAAAATGACCTGTGAAATCCTAAAGGTACTCATAGAACGTTGGGCCCCTTAGCGCACCTAGGCTGCAAAAAAGTGTCACACGTGGTATCGCCGTACTCTGGAGAAGTAGTATAATGTGTTTGGGGGGGTATTTTTACACATATCCATGCTGGGTGGGAGAAATCTCTCTGTAAATGGACAATTGTGTGTGAAAAAAAATCTTATTTACAGAGATATTTCTCCCACCCAGCATGGGTATGTGTAAAAATACACCCCAAAACACATTATACTATTTCTATAGAGTACGGCAATACCACGTGTGACCCCTTTTTGCAGCCTTGGTGCAAAGTCCTATGAGCGCCTTTAGGCTTTACAGGGGTGCTTACAATTTAGCACCCCCAAAATGCCAGGACAGTAAACACACCCCACAAATGACCCCATTTTGGAAACTAGAGATCCCAAAGTATTCCGAGAGGGGCATGGTAAGTCCGTGGCAGATTTCATTTTTTTTGTCACAAGTTAGCAGAAATGGAAACTTTTTTTTTTTTGTCACAAAGTGTCATTTTCCGCTAACTTGTGACAAAAAATAAAATCTTCTATGAACTCACCATGCCTCTTAGTAAATACTTTGGGATGTCTTATTTCCAAAATGGGGTCATTTAGGGGGTATTTATACTATCCTGGAATTTTAGCACCTCATGAAACATGACAGGTGCTCAGAAAAGTCAGAGATGCTTCAAAATGGGAAAATTCACTTGGCACCATAGTTTGTAAACGCTATAACTTTTACCCAAACCAATAAATATGCACTGAGGCCTGGTGCACACCAAAAACCACTAGCAGATCCGCAAAATGCTAGCAGATTTTGAAACACTTTCTTCTTTTACTGTAGCGTTCCAGCTAGCATTTTGTGGTTTTGTGAAGCGTTTTTGGTGTAGTAGATTTCATGTATTGTTACAGTAAAGCTGTTACTGAACAGCTACTGTAACAAAAACGCCTGGCAAACCCCTCTGAAGTGCCGTTTTTCAGAGCGGTTTGCGTTTTTCCTATACTTAACATTGAGGCAGAAACGCATCCGCAATCCAAAATCTGCAGCAGCCCGGAAGTATGCGTTTCTGCTCTGGTGTGCACCAGCCCATTGAAATACATTACCCTAGCGGATCCGCACCCGCAAGCGGATCGCAAACCGCAGCAGAACCGCTCTGGTGTGCACTAGGCCTTAATGTTTTTTTTTTTTTTGTTTTTAATCAAAGACATGTAGCACAATAAATTTGGACAAAAACGTATATAGAAATTTTACTTTATTTGAAAAATGTCAGCACAGAAAGTTAAAACAATCATTTTTTTTTTTTGACAAAATTCATGTCTTTTTTGATGAATATAATAAAAACTAAAAATCGCAGCAGCAATCAAATAGCACGAAAAGAAAGCTGTATTAGTGACAAGAAAAGGAGGTAAAATTCATTTAGGTGGTAGGTTGTATGAGCGAGCAATAAACCGTGAAAGCTGCAGTGGTCTGAATGGGAAAAAAGGCTCTGGTCCTTAAGGGGTGAAAAGACTGTGGTCCTCAAGTGGTTAAAGAAGGCACAGTGGAGAAACAGTGCAACACACATTGATTTATGATAATAGTTGTAGCGCTCAATTTAGATTAATTGGACCCAGGCTGCAAGGTATACAAGGGGTTAAGCTCCCCTCCCCTTCGTTAAAAAGTATAAGAACAAACTCAATACCTGCGCCAAATCACAGTAAAATTACTGAAAAACGTTAAGATCATCAACAATAAACTGATAGATATTACTTAAGAAAGAATGACACTTTGCATGTGATCACAGCAGCATTCACACTAACGCACTCTGCACACATGGATCCCACACTCTGGCGTTTGTGCAGAGTGCGTTAGTGTGAATGCTGCTGTGATCACATGCAAAGTGTCATTCTTTCTTAAGTAATATCTATCAGTTTATTGTTGATGATCTTAACGTTTTTCAGTATTTTACCGTGATTTGGCGCAGGTATTGAGTTTGTTCTTACACATGGAAACAAAATGTCTAAGAATAAAAAAAGGCCTCTATGGATGAATAGATAGGTTAAAGATAAAATGAAGAGGAAAAAGAATGCCTATAAGGTCTTAAAACAGGAGGGGACCGAGGCTGCACTAAGCAATTATAAGGAGTGCAATAAAAATTGTAAAAAAGATTAACTTGTGTGCTCTGCAATAAGTATCTTACTTTGTATTGCTACTGTGTTTATACTGATTGTATACAATGTTATGTATGAAATTATTTCCACTTTTATTACAAAACCTTCAATAAAAAACATTTGAAATAAAAATTGTAAAAAAGAAATCAGGCAGGCAAAGATTGAAGCTGAAAAACAAATCGCTAAGGATATCAAATCTAACCCAAAAAAGTTTTACAAGTACATTAACTCTAAAAAAAGAAAGGTTGACTGTATAGGACTCCTAAAGGATGAGGATGGGAACTCAATGGTGGATGACCAAGGTAAGGCAGAGTTATTAAATGCTTTCTTTGCTTCTGTCTTCACAAAAGAAACAGCACTGTTGCAAACTACAGAGGCAGAAGAGTCTCAATCTTCTAACTGTAATATTAAATACTTAACGCAGGAAGAAGTGAAGGCAAGACTAAATAAATTAAAAATAGACAAGGCACCTGGCCCGGATGGCATGCATCCTCGGGTCCTAAGGGAATTAAGTTCAGTTATAGATAAACCCCTTTATCTTATCTTTTGTGACTCTCTTGCAACTGGCAGAGTCCCAGTGGATTGGCGTACAGCCCACGTTTTCCCATTATTTAAGAAGGGCAAAAAATCTGATCCAGGAAATTATAGACCTGTAAGTTTAACATCAGTTGTATGCAAACTATTTGAGGGGTTACTAAGAGATACTATACATGACTTCATAGTAGAAAATAATCTTATTTCTCAGCATCAACATGGGTTTACTAAAGACAGGTCCTGTTTGACTAACATGCTCAGCTTTTATGAGGTAGTGAATGCTAATATGGATATTGGGAATGCTGTAGATGTGATATACTTGGACTTTGCAAAGGCCTTCGACACTGTTCCCCACAAAAGTCTGGTGCAAAAGTTGAGGATGCAAGGACTGGGGAAGAGTCTGTGTTCATGGATAGGGAACTGGCTAATGGACAGAAAACAAAGAGTTGTGGTCAATGGATCGTACTCAAAATGGGAGACTGTTAGCAGTGGGGTCCCACAGGGGTCTGTTCTGGGTCCAGTGCTCTTCAATTTATTTATTAATGACCTAGTAGATGCAGTAGTGAGCAATGTTGCTATTTTTGCAGATGATACAAAATTGTGCAGAATCATCAACTCTCAGGAAGATAGTGTCATATTGCAACAGGATCTGGATAGGATGGCTATATGGGCACATACATGGCAGATGAAATTAAATGTTGACAAATGTAAGGTCATGCATTTTGGACGTACTAATGGTCTAGCACCATACAAAATAAATGGGATACAGTTGGGGACATCAAACTTGGAGAAGGACTTAGGAGTACTCATTGACAACAAGTTAAATAATCGTACTCAATGCCAAGCAGCTGCAGCTAAAGCTAACAAAATTTTGGGATGCATTAAAAGGGAAATAAAAACTCGAGATGCTAGCATAATATTGCCCCTGTTTAACTCTCTAGTAAGGCCACATCTGGAATATGGAATTCAGTTCTGGGCACCACATTACAAAAAAGATATTGCAGTTTTAGAGCAGGTGCAGAGACGAGCAACAAAATTGATGCGTGGGATGGAAGGTCTCACTTATCGAGAAAGGTTAGATAAACTGGGTTTATTTAGTCTAGAGAAAAGACGCCTTAGAGGGGATCTAATTAACATGTATAAATACATCAGAGGGCAATATAATACCTTGGCGGATGAGCTTTTTGTCCCTAGGCCTTCTCAAAGGACTAGAGGACATGATCTGCGCATGGAGGAAAAACGTTTTAACCATTTATTTAGGAAAGGGTTCTTTACAGTAAGAGTGATTAAGATGTGGAATGCATTGCCACAGGAAGTCGTTATGGCAAACTCTATACCTGCATTTAAAGGGGGCTTAGATGCTTTCCTTGTGTTGAAAGACATCCATGGCTACAATTACTAGGTAATGCCCAATGATGTTGATCCAGGGATTTTATCTGATTGCCATCTGGAGTCGGGAAGGAATTTTTCCCTTTAGGGGCTAATTGGACCATGCCTTGTAAGGGTTTTTTCGCCTTCCTCTGGATCAACAGGGATATGTGAGGGAGCAGGCTGGTGTTGTACTTTATACTGGTTGAACTCGATGGACGTATGTCTTTTTTCAACCAAAATAACTATGTAACTATGTAACATTGATTTATACCTTTTCACTAATCAAACTTCCTCCTTCACATACAAATTGTAAAACTTGCGAAAGATACATATTCCTTTTAGATAGTAAGCTCACAAAGCCATCGGTTATCTCTCTTTGGTGTCTTTAGTTACTGTTCATTTTCGTTATTCGGTATGGATTTGTCATTTTGAATTTGTTTTAATTTCTATTGTTTGTGTATTACACTTGTTTATAGTTGCACGTTGTAGTTGCCGTGAACTCTTATTCCTAGAATCCTCTGTTGTGTCAGGTACATGGAACATGTTATAGATAGCATGCTATTTATGACATATTCACTGTCTGGGATCCTCATGGTAGCTGCTAAAATGGTAGCTGCTACTCCTTGTTGGTTATACTTCCTTGCTGCTCTCACTTTTTCCTCCAGCGCCATTCGTGTAGCCTGTCATTGGTGCTTTTTATTGTTTGCTTGTTTTTTTTTTTTTTACGTCTCCCCCCCCCCCCCCCCCCCAACTAATTATTGAGGTATTTTAGACATGTCTATAGACATATGTTATTCAAAACAGACGCAGAAAAAAGTATGTTTGAATCCAGTCTGGTATATCAGTATGAGAGAAGTAAAGGAACAGAGATATAACCATTGCATATTATAAAATATACAGCAACCCCATGTTTCATGTGAGTGCAGGAATATTTTTGCATTTTTTACTAATATTCCATATGATTATAACACTTTATCCAATAACAAAATATTGAATATTGTTATGCCAACTTCTGTAGGCGTTTTATGCCATCCTGGGAAATTTTTAGGCTCATTTTTTTTTCCTTTTGGGGTTGCTGTAAAGTAATCATTGAATCTAGCAATCTGGTGAGGTGTGGCATGGCTATTGAGAAATAGGAGGCCATGCATGTGAAGGAGGGGTTTGCCCTTAAATGATACCCGAACTGACATTTGACACAATGATACACGTGTATGTACAGTGCCTAGCACACAAATAAATATGCTGTGTTCCTTTTTTTTTTTCTCTGCCTGAAAGAGTTAAATATCAGGTATGTAAGTGGCTGACTCAGACAGGAAGTGACTACAGTGTGACCCTCACTGATTAGGAAAGTGTTTTATTGTTTGAATTTCTTATCAGTGAGGGTCACACTGTAGTCACTTCCTGTCTGAGTCAGGACTGAGTCAACCACTTACATATCTGATATTTAACTCTTTCAGGCAGAGAAAGGAAAAAAAGGAACACAGCATAGTTATTTGTGTGCTAGGCACTGTACATACACATGTCTATCTCATCGTGTCAAATGTCAGTTCAGGTATCCTTTAACCACTTAAGGACCGCCCCCAGCCGATGGGCGGCGGCAAAGTCCGGGCCCAAACGACCGCAATACGCCTATCGGCGGGGGCGGCTGTGGGAGTGGCTATGCGGCGATCGCGTCATTCGTGACGCGATCAGCCGCCGGGGACTGGCTCCGCCCACCGTTCGCTGTAACCCGCCGGCCGTTCGGAAGCGCCGGCGGGTTACTAGCACCCGGATCGCCGCTGCACGTATGTATAATAGGCTTTGTAATGTATACAAAGCCTATTATACTGGCTGCCTCCTGCCCTGGTGGTCCCAGTGTCCGAGGGACCACCAGGGCAGGCTGCAGCCACCCTAGTCTGCACCCAAGCACACTGATTTCCCCCCCCCCCCCTGCCCACCCCCCAGACCACTGTTTGCACCCAGTCACCCCCCTAATCACCCATCAATCACTCCCTGTCACTATCTGTCAACGCTATTTTTTTTTTTGTCCCTAATCTGCCCCTACTCCCTCCTGATCACCCCCCCACCCCTCAGATTCTCCCCAGACCCCCCCCCCCCCCCCGTGTACTGTATGCATCTATCCCCCCTGATCACCTGTCAATCACCCGTCAATCACCCCGTCACTGCTACCCATCAATCAGCCCCTAACCTGCCCCTTGCGGGCAATCTGATCACCCACCCACACCAATAGATCGCCCGCAGATCTGACATCAGATCACCTCCCAAGTGCAGTGTTTACATCTCTTCTCTCCTCTAAACACCCACTAATTACCCATCAATCACCCCCTATCACCACATGTCACTGTTAGACCCTAATCTGCCCCTTGCGGGCACCCAATCACCCGCCCACACCTCAGAACGCCCTCAGACCCCAGCCCTGATCACCTCGCTAGTGCATTGCTTGCATCTATTTCCCCCCTCTAATCACACCTTGAGACACCCATCGATCACCTCCTGTCACCCCCTAGCACACCTACCCATCAGATCAGGCCCTAATTTGCCCCGTGTGGGCTCCTGATCACTCGGCCAAACCCTCAGATCCCCCTCAGACCCCCTTCCGATCACCTCCCCAGTGCATTGATTGCATCTATTTTCCCCTCTAACCGCCCCCTGAGACACCCATCAATCACCTCCTGTCACCCCCCTAGCACACCTATCCATCAGATCAGGCCCCAAACATCCTGTCATCTAAGAGGCCACCCTGCTTATGACCGGTTCCACAAAATTTGCCCCCTCATAGACCACCTGTCATCAAAATTTGCAGATGCTTATTCCCCTGAACAGTCATTTTGAGAAATTTGGTTTCCAGACTACTCACAGTTTTGGGCCCGTAAAATGCCAGGGCAGTATAGGAACCCCACAAGTGACCCCATTTTAGAAAGAAGACACCCCTAGGTATTCTGTTAGGTGTATGATGAGTTCATAGAAGATTTTATTTTTTGTCACAAGTTAGCGGAAATTGATATGTATTGGTTTTTTCTTCACAAAGTGTCATTTTCCGCTAACTTGTGACAAAAAAAAAATCTTCTATGAACTCACCATGCCTCTCACTGAATACCTTGGGGTGTCTTCTTTCTAAAATGGGGTCACTTGTGGGGTTCTTATACTGCCCTAGCATTTTAGGGGCCCTAAACCGTGAGCTGTAGTCTAGAATCCAAATGCCTCAAAATGACCTGTGAATAGGACGTTAGGCCCCTTAGCGCACTTAGGGTGCAAAAAAGTGTCACACATGTGGTATCGCCATACTCAGAAGAAGTAGTATAATGTGTTTTGGAGTGTATTTTTACACATACCCATGCTGGGTGGGAGAAATCTCTCTGTAAATGGACAATTTGTAAAAAAAAATCAAACAATTGTCATTTACAGAGATATTTCTCCCACCCAGCATGGGTATGTGTAAAAATACACCCCAAAACACATTATACTACTTCTCCTGAGTGCGGCGATACCACGTGTGACACTTTTTTGCACCCTAACTGCGCTAAGGGGCCCAAAGTCCAATGAGTACCTTTAGGATTTCACAGGTCATTTTGCGACATTTGGTTTCAAGACTACTCCTCACGGTTTAGGGCCCCTAAAATGCCAGGGCAGTGTAGGAACCCCACAAATGACCCCATTTTAGAAAGAAGACACCCCAAGGTATTCCGTTAGGAGTATGGTGAGTTCATAGAAGATTTTATTTTTTGTCACAAGTTAGCGGAAAATGACACTTTGTGAAAAAAAAACAATTAAAATCAATTTCCGCTAACTTGTGACAAAAAAAAAAATCTTCTATGAACTCACCATACTCCTAACGGAATACCTTGGGGTGTCTTCTTTCTAAAATTGGGTAATTTGTGGGGTTCCTATACTGTCCTGGCATTTTAGGGGCCCTAAACCGTGAGGAGTAGTCTTGAAACGAAATTTCTCAAAATGACCTGTGAAATCCTAAAGGTACTCATTGAACTTTGGGCCCCTTAGCGCAGTTAGGGTGCAAAAAAGTGCCACACATGTGGTATCGCCGTACTCAGGAGAAGTAGTATAATGTGTTTTGGGGTGTATTTTTCCACATACCCATGCTGAGTGGGAGAAATATCTCTATAAATAGACAATTGTGTGTAAAAAAAAAATAAAACAATTGTCATTTACGGAGATATTTCTCCCACCCAGCATGGGTATGTGTAAAAATACACCCCAAAACACTTTATACTACTTCTCCTGAGTACAGCAATACCACATGTGTGGCACTTTTTTGCAGCCTAACTGCGCTAAGGGGCCCAAAGTCCAATGAGCATCTTTAGGCTTTACAGGGGTGCTTACAATTAGGCACCCCCCAAAATGCCAGGACAGTGAACACACCCAAATGACCCCATTTTGGAAAGACGACATCCCAAAGTATTCAGTGAGAGGCATGGTGAGTTCATAGAAGATTTTATTTTTTGTCACAAGTTAGCGGAAATTGATTTTAATTGTTTTTTTTCACAAAGTGTCATTTTCCGCTAACTTGTGACAAAAAATAAAATCTTCTATGAACTCACCATGCCTCTCACTGAATACTTTGGGATGTCGTCTTTCCAAAATGGGGTCATTTGGGGGGTATTTGTACTATCCTGGAATTTTAGCCCCTCGTGAAACCTGACAGGTGCGCAGAAAAGTCAGAGATGCTTGAAAATGGGAAAATTCACTTTTGGCACCATAGTTTGTAAACGCTATAACTTTTACCCAATCCAATAAATATACACTCAATGGTTTTTTTTTATCAAAGACATGTAGCAGAATAACTTTCGCGCTCAAATGTATAGGAAATTTTACTTTATTTGAAAAATGTCAGCACAGCAAGTTAAAAAAGTCATTTTTTTGCCAAAATTCATGTCTTTTTTGATGAATATAATAAAAACTAAAACTCGCAGCAGCAATCAAATAGCAGCAAAAGAAAGCTGTATTAGTGATAAGAAAAGGAGGTAAAATTCCTTTTGGTGGTAGGTTGTATGACCGAGCAATAAACCGTGAAAGCTGCAGTGGTCTGAATGGAGAAAAAGGCTCTGGTCCTTAAGGGGCGAAAAGACTGTGGTCCTCAAGTGGTTAAAGAAATAGAAATAAAGCTGCGAGAATTGGGTTTAAAAAAGCTGATGGCTTTTTAGCCAGTTTTCAAAAGACTTATGTGTTGGAATTGAAACATTCCATTAATTAGTACCTTTTCAAACTTCCTCCTTCACATACAAATAGTAAAACCTGTAAAAGGTACATATTCTTTTAGATACTAAGCTCAAAAGAGCATTGGTTATCTCTTTGGTGTATTTAGTTACTGTTCATTTTCGGTATTCAGTATGGATTTGTCACCTTGACTTGTTTTATTGTCTTTTGTGTTTGTATTACACTTGTTCACAGTTGCACGGTTGCCGTGAACCCTTATTCCTAGAATCCTCTGTGTCAGGTACATGGAACATGCTATAGATAGCATGCCAATTATGACATATCCATTGTCCGGAATCCTCATGGTGGCTACTAAATCATGGCTGCTAAATGATGGCTACTGCCGCTGTTCTTAAATGCTCTCGGCTGCTGCTGCCAAAGTTGTGGCTGTTATATGCGGTCTATATTTTTATGTACCTATCTTTTTGACTATGCACCGCGCCACCTAAGTTGTTGGTGCTATATCAATTAATAATTCTGTTAATGGTGCATACAAGGGTTAAGATAAATGTGTAATTTTAAGGTCATGATCTATATATTTCTTGGTATGTTATTTTTGTATACTAATTCAGAGAAGAGTAAACCATGACAAGAGTAAAATGTATGATGAAAGGTTTCTCCCTATAAAGTAAATTAGTGTATGCTTTTTTGGGTGATCCACCTTCTTCTGGCATATAGGAAGTGCAGTCCTTGGTGGTTATACTTTCTTGATGCTCTCACTTTTTCCTCCAGCGCCATTCGTGTAGCCTGTCATCGGTGCTTTTTATTGTTTTTTTTTTTTTTTACGTCTCCCCAAATAATTATTGAGGTATTATAGACTTACATATATTATTTAAAACAGATGCAGAAAAAGTATGTTTGAATCCAGTCTGGTATATCAGTATGAGAACTAAAGTAACAGAGAGATCAAACCATGACATATAAAATATACAGCAACCCCATGTTTCATATGTGTGAGTGCAGGAATATTTTTGCATTTTTCTACTAATATTCCATGTGATTCTGACACTTGCCAATAACAATAACTATTGGATATTGTTATACCAGCTTATGTGGGCGTTTTATGCCATCCTGGGAAATGTTTAGGTTCAATGTTTTTCTATTTGGGGTTGCTGTAAAGTAATCCTTGAATCTAGCAATGTGGTAAGGTGTGGCATGGCTATTGAGGGGAAATGGAGGAGGCCATGCATGTGAAGGAGAGGTTTGCCCTTAAAGAAATAGAAATAAAGCTGTGAGAATTGGGTTTAAAAAAAGCTGATGGCTTTTTAGCAAGTTTTCAAAAGACTTATGTGTTGGAACTGAAACATTCCATTAATTAGTACCTTTTCAAACTTCCTCCTTCACATGCAAATAGTAAAACCTGCTAAAGGTACATTTTCTTTTAGATAACCAACGCTCTTCTGAGCTTACTATCGCTCTTTGGTGTCTTTAGTTACTGTTCATTTTCAGTATTCAGTATGGATTTTTCACCTTGACTTATTTTATTGTCTATTGTTTTTGTATTACACTTGTTCACAGTTGCACGGTTGCTATGAACTCTTATGCCTAGAATCCTCTGTGTCAAGTACATGGAACATGTTATAGATAGCATGCCATTTATGACATATTCACTGTCCGGAATCCTCTTGGTGGCTACGAAATGGTGGCTGCTACTGCTGGTACCGTGGTTGCTGCTAAATGATGGCCAGGCCTCAGCATCACCGCCAGCAAGGGCAGAATCACCGCCTGTCAGATCACAGCCTGATCTGGCAAGACAAGACATCGCATGACATGACATCACAAGCCATCGCAAGACAAGACTTTGCAAGACATCGAGATAAAAGACAAAGCAATAAAAGACATGAGAAGACATCGCAAGACAAGACACCGTAAGACAAGCCATTGCAAGACATCGAGAGACAATACATCGCAAGAAAAGAAATGGCAATAGATCGCAAGACCAGACACTGCAAGAAAAGACAAAGTAAGACAAAACATCGTAAGAAAAGAAGTCGCAAGACATAAGACATCGCATGACAAGATGTCGCGAGACAAGACATCGAAAGACAAGACAATGCGAGACCAGTGCTGATCGTAATGGAAAAAGCTACGCTTACGGATCATTACGCGTAATTTTACGCTATTACGCATTACGAAATTACGCTTACGGCATAGACATTCAATTTCGGTACATGCCTGTAATTACGCATTGCCCTTACGCAATTACGCGTAAGAATACCGTAATTCAAGTTGTTACGTTATAGGCTTACGCGTAAATTCCTACTAGCAATTAATGCGTAAGGTCATGCTGCCAAGCGGAAAAGTTGACGCATGGATCAATGTTAGGTAGCCGCCGACTTTAAGGGTTAATAGCAAAGCCCCCTTAAGTGCTAAGAGCCTCAAATTTGGAGAATATATTAAGGAGATCAGAAGGAATAAGAGGGAAATTTTTTTTTTCAAAAAGACCTTATAGTTTTTGAGAAAATCGATGTTAAAGTTTCAAAGGAAAAATAGATACATTTAAAAACCCGCCGACTTTAACGGTTAATAGCAAAGCCTGCTTAAAATTTAGAAACACCAAATTTACAGGGTATATTAAGGGGATCAGTGGGAATAAGAGGAAAAAATTTTTTTTCAAAAAGACCTTATAGTTTTTGAGAAAATCGATTTTTAAGTTTCAAGGGCAAAAATGTCTTTTAAATGCGGAAAATGTCAGTTTTTTTTGCACAGGTAACAATAGTGTTTTATTTTCATAGATTCCCCCAAGTGGGAAGAGTTTTACTTACTTCGTTCTGAGTGTGGGAAATATTAAAAAAAAAACGACGTGGGGTCCCCCCTCCCAGACCTCTTTAACCCCTTGTCCCCCATGCAGACTGGGATAGCCAGAATGCGGAGCACCGGCCGCGTGGGGCTCCGCACCCTGACTATACCAGCCCGCATGGTCCATGGATTGGGGGGTCTCGGAAGGGGAGGGGCAGCCAAGCTTTCCCCTCCCCCTCCGAGCCCTTGTCCAATCCAAGGACAAGGGGCTCTTCTCCACCTCCGATGGGCGGTGGAGGTGGAGGCCGCGATTTCCTGGGGGGGAGGTTCATGGTGGCATCTGGGAGTCCCCTTTAAAAAGGGGTCCCCCAGATGCCCACCCCCCCTCCCAGGAGAAATGAGTATAGAGGTACTTGTACCCCTTACCCATTTCCTTTAAGAGTTAAAAGTAAATAAACACACAGACACTTTGAAAAAGTATTTTAATTGAACAAAAAACATAACCACGAAAAAAGTCCTTTAATATTCTTAATTAACCATTAATACTTACCTGTCCCTTTAAAAGCCAGTTCCCACGCAATATCCTCGGAAATATACTAATCAGTTACAATGTAACAAAGCTATTACAATGTAACAACTTTGTTACTTTGTAACACCACCGCACCCGACGTCACTCGCCGCCACCGCCGCGTCTGCGCTGACCCGACAGAGCTCTGAGCTATATAGCTCAGAGCTCCCTAAGCATCTTTGTATTTGGGCTCCAAGGAGCCCCATTGGTCCTTAGCAGACCAATGGGGTTCCTTTAAATCAGAAGGAACCCCATTGGTCTGCTAAGGACCAATGGGGCTCCTTGGAGCCCAAATACAAAGATGCTAAGAGAGCTCTGAGCTATATAGCTCAGAGCTCTGTCGGGTCCGTGCGGGACGCTAAGTCCCCGCCGCCTCCCGCTGTCCTCCCCGCCTCTTCCACATGTCACCCACATGTCACCCACATGTGGGTGACATGTGGGTGACAGATGTGGGCGGGGCTGACAGCGGGAGGCGGCGGGGACTTGGCGTCCCGCACTGACCCGACAGAGCTCTGAGCTATATAGCTCAGAGCTCTCTTAGCATCTTTGTATTTGGGCTCCAAGGAGCCCCATTGGTCCTTAGCAGACCAATGGGGTTCCTTCTGATTTAAAGGAACCCCATTGGTCTGCTAAGGACCAATGGGGCTCCTTGGAGCCCAAATACAAAGATGCTTAGGGAGCTCTGAGCTATATAGCTCAGAGCTCTGTCGGGTCAGCGCAGACGCGGCGGTGGCGGCGAGTGACGTCGGGTGCGGTGGTGTTACAAAGTAACAAAGTTGTTACATTGTAATAGCTTTGTTACATTGTAACTGATTAGTATATTTCCGAGGATATTGCGTGGGAACTGGCTTTTAAAGGGACAGGTAAGTATTAATGGTTAATTAAGAATATTAAAGGACTTTTTTCGTGGTTATGTTTTTTGTTCAATTAAAATACTTTTTCAAAGTGTCTGTGTGTTTATTTACTTTTAACTCTTAAAGGAAATGGGTAAGGGGTACAAGTACCTCTATACTCATTTCTCCTGGGAGGGGGGGTGGGCATCTGGGGGACCCCTTTTTAAAGGGGACTCCCAGATGCCACCATGAACCTCCCCCCCAGGAAATCGCGGCCTCCACCTCCACCGCCCATCGGAGGTGGAGAAGAGCCCCTTGTCCTTGGATTGGACAAGGGCTCGGAGGGGGAGGGGAAAGCTTGGCTGCCCCTCCCCTTCCGAGACCCCCCAATCCATGGACCATGCGGGCTGGTATAGTCAGGGTGCGGAGCCCCACGCGGCCGGTGCTCCGCATTCTGGCTATCCCAGTCTGCATGGGGGACAAGGGGTTAAAGAGGTCTGGGAGGGGGGACCCCACGTCGTTTTTTTTTTTAATATTTCCCACACTCAGAACGAAGTAAGTAAAACTCTTCCCACTTGGGGGAATCTATGAAAATAAAACACTATTGTTACCTGTGCAAAAAAAACTGACATTTTCCGCATTTAAAAGACATTTTTGCCCTTGAAACTTAAAAATCGATTTTCTCAAAAACTATAAGGTCTTTTTGAAAAAAAAATTTTTCCTCTTATTCCCACTGATCCCCTTAATATACCCTGTAAATTTGGTGTTTCTAAATTTTAAGCAGGCTTTGCTATTAACTGTTAAAGTCGGCGGGTTTTTAAATGTATCTATTTTTCCTTTGAAACTTTAACATCGATTTTCTCAAAAACTATAAAGTCTTTTTGAAAAAAAATTTTTTCCTCTTATTCCTTCTGATCTCCTTAATATATTCTCCAAATTTGAGGCTCTTAGCACTTAAGGGGGCTTTGCTATTAACCCTTAAAGTCGGCGGCTTTTTTATATTATACGGGAGCGTAATATTACGCGATTACGGCAGACTGTGTAATTTCAATGGGAGTTTACTGTCTTACGCGTAATTTGTTACGCGTAAAACGTAACCCACGGTCTACGCGTAATTAATTACGCGTAATACCGTAACCTTACACGTAACGCTTACGGTGCATTTGTAGTGAATTACGATGCGTAATTACGCTAATGCGTAATTTCGGCCCAGCACTGTGCGAGACAAGACATTGCGAGACAAGACATAACATCGCAAGAAAAGACATCGAGAGACAAGACATCGCAAGAAAACATGTTGCAAGACATAAGAAGACATCGAGAGACCTAAGACATCGAGAGACCTAAGACATCGAGAGACCTAAGACATCGAGAGGCCTAAGACATCGAGAGGCCTAAGACATCGAGAGGCCTAAGACATCGAGAGGCCTAAGACATCGAGAGGCCTAAGACATCGCGAGACTAGACCTCGCAAGATAAGACATTGAGAGATATCACAAGAAAAGACATCGCAAGACATCAGAAGAGAAGATACTGCAAGACATCGCAAGACACAAGATAAGACATCGAGAGACAAGACATGGAGAGACATCGAAAGACAAGACATCGCAAGGCAAGTCATGACATCGCAAGACAAGACATCTAGAGAAAAGACGTCGCAAAGCAAGACATCACAAGACAAAATATCACAAGACTTTGAGAGACAAGACATCGCAAAAAAAGACGTCACAAGTCATTAGAAGACATAATATTGCAAGCCTAGACATCGAAAGACAAGACATCGCAAGACCTGAGAAGACATTGCAAGACATAACATCGCAAGAGAAGACATCGCAAGACCTCACAAGAGAAGACATCGAGAGACAAAACATCGCAAGACATGAGAAGACTTCACAAGACAAGACATCGAGAGTAAAGCTATCGAGAGACATTATCGCAAGACAAGACATCGCAAGACCTGAGAAGACATCGAGAGACAAGACATCTAGAGACAAGACATCACAAGAGAAGATATCGAGAGACAAAACATCGCAAGACATTAGAAGACATCGTAAGATATGACATCGAGAGACATGACATCACAAGACATAGAGAGTAAAGATATCGAGAGACAAGAGAACGCAAGACAAGACATCGCAAGACAAGACATCACAAGAGAAGATATCTAGAGACAAAACATCACAAGACATAAGACATCGTAACACAACACATCGCAAGACATGACATCGAGAGACAAGACATGAGAAGACATCGCAAGACAAGACATCGAGATAAGACATCGCAAGAAAAGACGTCGCAAGACAAGACCTCAAGAGTCAAGACATCGAGAGACAAGACGTCGCAAGACAAGACATGAGAAGACATCGCAAGACAAAATATCGCAAGACAAGACATCGAGATACAAGACATCGCAAGAAAAGACGTCACAAGACATTAGAAGACATCAAGAGTCAAGACATCGAGAGTCAAAACATCGCGAGACAAGACATGGCAAGACATAACATCGCAAGAGAAGATGTCGCAAGACAAGACATCACAAGAGAAGACATCAAGAGACAAGACATCAAGAGACAAAACATCTCAAGCCATCGAGAGACAAGCCATCGAGAGACAAGCCATCGAGAGACAAGACATCGCATGAAAAGACATCGCAAGACAAGACATCGCAAGACCTGAGAAGACATTGCAAGACATAATATTGCAAGACAAGACATCGAGAGACAAGACATCGAAAGACAAGACATCGAGAGACAAAATATCACAAGATATGAGAAGACATCACAAGGCATCGTAAGACAAGAAATCGAGAGTCAACACATCGAGAGACGAGACATCGCAAGACAAGACATCACAAGAGAAGATATCGAGAGACAAAACATCGTAAGACAAGACATCGTAAGACATGACATTGAAAGACAAGACATCGCAAGACAACACATCGCAAGACCTGAGAAGACATTGCAAGACATAACATCGCAAGACAAGACATCGAGAGACAAGACATTGAGAGACAAAACATCGCGAGACAAGACATCGCGAGACGACATCGAAAGACAAGACATCGGGAGACAAAATATCACAAGATATGAGAAGACATCACAAGGCATCGCAAGACAAGGCATCGCAAGACAAGGCATCGCAAGACAAGGCATCGCAAGACAAGGCATCGCAAGACAAGGCATCGCAAGACAAGGCATCGCAAGACAAGACATCGCAAGACAAGACATAGCAAGACATAACCTAGCAAGAGAAGACGTCGCAAGACAAGACATCACAAGAGAAGACATCGAGAGAAAAAACATCGCAAGACATGAGACGACATCACAAGACAAGACATCGTAATACAAGACATCGAGAGTCAAAACGTCGAGAGTCAAGACATCGCAAGACATAACATCGCAAGAGAAGACCTCGCAAGAGAAGACGTCGCAAGACAAGACATCACAAGAGGACATCGAGAGACAAGACATCGAGAGACAAGACATCGAGAGACAAAACATCGCAAGACACAAGACATCGAGAGACAAGACATCGAGAGACCAAGATATCGCAAGACATGAGAAGACATTGCAAGACATAACATAGTAAGAGAATACATCGCAAAAGAAGACGTCCCAAGACAAGACATCACAAGAGAAGACATTGAGAGACAAGACATCGAGAGAAAAAACATCGCAAGACAAGACATCGCAAGACATAACAGCAAGAGAAGACGTCGCAAGACAAGACCTCATAAGAGAAGACATTGCAAGACAAGACATCACAAGAGAAGATATCGAGACACAAAACATCGCAAGACATGACAAGACATCGTAATACAGGACATCGAGAAACAAGACATCGCAAGGCAAGACATCGCGAGACCTGAGAAGACATTGCAAGTCATAACATCGCAAGAGAAGACGTCGCAAGACAATACATCACAAGAGAAGACATCGAGAGTCAAGACATCGAGAGTCAAGACATCGCAAGACAAGACATTACAAGAGAAGATATCGAGAGACCAAACATCACAAGACATGACATCGCAAGACAAGACATCCCAAGACACGAGAAGACATTGCAAAACATAACATCGCAAGACAAGACATCGAGAGTCAAGACATCGCAAGACAAGACATCGCAAGACAACACATCGCAAGACAACACATCGCAAGACCTGAGAAGACATTGCAAGACATAACATCACAAGAGAAGACATTGAGAGATAAGACATCGAGAGATAAGACATCGAGAGACAAAACATCGCAATACATGAGAAGGCATCGGAAGACAAGACATCGTAAGACAAGACATGAGAAGACATTGCAAGACATAACATAGCAAGAAAAGACGTCGCAAGAGAAGACATCACAAGAGAAGACATCGCGAGACAAGACCTCGCAAGACACGACATCACAAGACATGACATCGTAAGACAAGACCTCAAAAGAGAAAATATCGAGAGACAAAACATCGCAAGACATGAGAAGACATCGTAAGACAAGACATCGTAAGACAAGACATCGCAAGACCTGAGAAGACATTGCAAGTCATAACATCGCAAGAGAAGACATCACAAAAGAAGATATCGAGAGACAAAACATCGCAAGACATGAGAAGACATCGTAAGACATGACATCGAGAAACAAGACATCGCAAGACCTGAGAAACCATTGCAAGACATAACATCGCAAGACAAGACATCACAAGAGAAGACATCGAGAGACAAATCATCAAAAGACAAGACATAGAGAGGCAAGACATTGAGAGACAAGACATTGCAAGACAAGACCTCAAAAGAGAAGATAACGAGAGACAAAACATCGCAAGACATGAGAAGACATTGTAAGACATGACAACGAGAGACAAGACATCGCAAGAAAATACATCACAAGACATTAGAAGACATAATATCACAAGACATCGCAAGACAAGACATCGCAAGACATGAGAAGACATTGCAAGACATAACATCGCAAGAGAAGACCTCGCAAGAGAAGACGTCGCAAGACAAGACATCACAAGAGGACATCGAGAGACAAGACATCGAGAGACAAAACATTGCAAAACACAAGACCTCGAGAGACAAGACATCGAGAGACCAAGACATCGCAAGACATGAGAAGACATTGCAAGACATAACATAGTGAGAGAATACATCGCAAGAGAAGACGTCGCAAGACAAGACATCACAAGAGAAGACATTGAGGGACAAGACATCGAGAGAAAAAACATCGCAAGACAAGACATCGCAAGACATGAGAAGACATTGCAAGACATAACCGCAAGAGAAGACGTCGCAAGACAAGACATCATAAGAGAAGACATTGCAAGACAAGACATCACAAGAGAAGATATCGAGACACAAAACATCGCAAGACATGACAAGACATCGTAATACAGGACATCGAGAAACAAGACATCGCAAGGCAAGACATCGCGAGACCTGAGAAGACATTGCAAGTCATAACATCGCAAGAGAAGACATCGCGAGACAAGACATCGCGAGACAAGACATCGCGAGATAAGACATCGCAAGACATCACAAGACAAAACATCGTAAGACAAGACATCGACAGTCAAGACATTGAGAGACGAGACATCGCAAGACAAGACATCACAAGAGAAGACATCGCGAGACAAGACATGACAAGACATCGAGAGACAAGACATCACAAGATATGAGAAGACATCGTAATACAAGACATCGAGAGTCAAGACATCGCACGAAGAGACATCGTAAGACAAGACATCGAGAGTCAAGACATTGCAAGACAGGAGAAGACATCACAGGACAAGACATCGTAATACAAGACATCGAGAGTCAAGACATCGAGAGACAAGACATCAAAAGACCAGTCATCACAAGAGAAGATATCGAGAGACAAAACATCGTAAGACATGAGAAGACATCGCAAGACAAGACATCGAGAAACAAGACATCCCAAGACAACACATCGCAAGACCTAAGAAGAAATTGCAAGACATAACATCGCAAGACAAGACGTCACAAGACATCGAGAGACAAGACATCGAGAGACAAAACATCGCAAGACATGAGAAGACATTGCAAGACATAACATAGCAAGAGAAGACGTCGCAAGACAAGACCTCAAAAGAGAAGAAATCGAGAGACAAGACATCGAGAGACAAAACATCGCAAGACATGAGAAGACATCACAAGACAAGACATCGTAATAGAAGACATCGAGAGTCAAGACATCGCACGACAAAACATTACACGACAAGACATCGTGAGTCAAGACATCGAGAGAAGACATCGCAAGACAAGACATCGCAAGACAAGAGAAGACATTGCAAGACATAACATCGCAAGAGAAGACCTCTCAAGAGAAGACATCGCAAGACAAGACATCACAAGAGAAGACATCGAGAGATAAGACATCGCAAGACAAAACATCGCAAGACCTGAGAAGACATTGCAAGACATAACATCGCAAGAGAAGATGTCGCAAGACAAGACATCGAGAGACAAGACATCGAGAGACAAGACATCACAAGATATGAGAAGACATTGCAAGACATAACATAGCAAGAGAATACATCAAAAGAGAAGACGCCGCAAGACAAGACATCACAAGAGAAGACATCAAAAGACAAGACATCAAGAGACAAAACATCGCACGACAAGACATTGCAAGACAAGACATTGCAAGACAAGACATTGCAAGACAAGACCTCGCGAGACAAGACCTCGCGAGACAAGACATCGCAAGACCTGAGAAGACATTGCAAGACATAATATCGCAAGACAAGACGTCGCAAGACAAGACATCACAAAAGAAGACATAGAGAGACAAGACATCAAAAGACAAGACATCAAGAGACAAAACATCGCACGACAAGACATTGCAAGACAAGACATTGCAAGACAAGACATCGAGAGACAAGACCTCGCGAGACAAGACATCGCAAGACCTGAGAAGACATTGCAAGACATAATATCGCAAGACAAGACGTCGCAAGACAAGACATCACAAAAGAAGACATCGAGAGACAAGACATCGAGAGACAAGACATCGCAAGATATGAGAACACCTCACAAGAGAAGATATCGCACGACAAGACATCGAGAGTCAAGACATTGCAAGACATCACAAGAGAAGATATCGAGAGACAAAACATCGCAAGACATGAGAAGACATCACAAGACAAGACATCGTAATACAAGACATCGAGAGACAAAAAATCGCAAGATATGAGAACACCTCACAAGACAAGACATCGAGAGTCAAGACATCAAAAGACCAGTCATCACAAGAGAAGATATCGAGAGACAAAACATCGTAAGACATGAGAAGACATCGCAAGACAAGACATCGCAAGACAAGACATCGAGAGACAAGACATCGAGAAACAAGACATCCCAAGACAACACATCGCAAGACCTAAGAAGAAATTGCAAGACATAACATCGCAAGACAAGACGTCACAAGACATCGAGAGACAAGACATCGAGAGACAAAACATCGCAAGACATGAGAAGACATTGCAAGACATAACATAGCAAGAGAAGACGTCGCAAGACAAGACCTCAAAAGAGAAGAAATCGAGAGACAAGACATCGAGAGACAAAACATCGCAAGACATGAGAAGACATCACAAGACAAGACATCGTAATAGAAGACATCGAGAGTCAAGACATCGCACGACAAAACATTACACGACAAGACATCGTGAGTCAAGACATCGAGAGAAGACATCGCAAGACAAGACATCGCAAGACAAGAGAAGACATTGCAAGACATAACATCGCAAGAGAAGACCTCTCAAGAGAAGACGTCGCAAGACAAGACATCACAAGAGAAGACATAGAGAGACAAGACATCAAAAGACAAGACATCAAGAGACAAAACATCGCACGACAAGACATTGCAAGACAAGACATTGCAAGACAAGACATCGAGAGACAAGACCTCGCGAGACAAGACATCGCAAGACCTGAGAAGACATTGCAAGACATAATATCGCAAGAGAAGACCTCTCAAGAGAAGACGTCGCAAGACAAGACATCACAAAAGAAGACTTCGAGAGACAAGACATCGAGAGACAAGACATCGCAAAACAAGACATCGCAAGATATGAGAACACCTCACAAGAGAAAACATCGCACGACAAGACATCGAGAGTCAAGACATTGCAAGACATCACAAGAGAAGATATCGAGAGACAAAACATTGCAAGACGTGAGAAGACATCGAGAGTCAAGACATCGTAAGATATGACATCGAGAGACAAGACATCGCAAGACAACACATCGCAAGACCTGAGAAGACGTTGCAAGGCATAACATCGCAAGAAAAGACGTCGCAAGACAAGACATCACAAGAGAAGACATCGAGAGACAAGACATCACCAGACAAGACATCGAGAGACAAGACATCACGAGACAAGACATTGCAAGACATAACATAGCAAGAGAAGACGTCGCAAGACAAGACATCACAAGACAAGACATCGAGAGACAAGACATCGCAAGAAAAGACATCGAGAGACAAGATATCGAGAGACAAGACATCGCAAGACAACACATCGCTTGACCTGAGAAGACATTGCAAGACATAACATCGCAAGAGAAGACGTCTCAAGACAAGACATCACAAGAGAAGACATCGAGAGACAAGACATCACAAGACAAGACATCGAGAGACAAGACATCGAGAGACAAAATATCACAAGATATGAGAAGACATCGCAAGACATTGTAAGACAAGACATCGAGAGGCAACACATCGAGAAACAAGACATCGCAAGACAAGACATCGCAAGAGAAGATATCGAAGGACAAGACATGAAGAGACAAAACATCGCAAGACATGAGAAGACATCACAAGTCAAGACATCAAGAGACAAGACATCAAGAGACAAGCCATTTGAGAGACAAGACATCGCAAGACAAGACATAAGAAGACATTGCAAGACATAACATCGCAAGAGAAGACGTCGCAAGACAAGACATCACAAGAGAAGACATCGAGAGACAAGATATCGAGAGACAAGACATCGCAAGACATGAGAAGACATTGCAAGACATAACATAGCAAGAGAATACATCGCAGGAGAAGACGTCGCAAGACAAGACATCACAAGAGAAGACATCGAGAGACAAGATATCGAGAGACAAGACATCGCAAGACAACACATCGCTTGACCTGAGAAGACATTGCAAGACATAACATCGCAAGAGAAGACGTCGCAAGAGAAGACATCACAAAAGAAGATATCGAGAGACAAAACATCGCAAGACATGAGAAGACATCGTAAGACATGACATCGAGAAACAAGACATCGCAAGACCTGAGAAGACATTGCAAGACATAACATCGCAAGACAAGACATCACAAGAGAAGACATCGAGAGACAAATCATCAAAAGACAAGACATAGAGAGGCAAGACATTGAGAGGCAAGACATCGCAAGACAAGACATCAAAAGAGAACATATCGAGAGACAAAACATCGCAAGACATGAGAAGACATCGAGAGACAAGACATCGCAAGACAAGACATCGCAAGACATGAGAAGACATCGCAAGACAAAACATCGTAAGACCAGACATCGCAAGACAAGACCTCGAGAGTCAAGACATCGAAAGACAAGACCTCACAAGACAAGACATCGAGAGTCAAGACATCGCAAGACATCGCAAGACAAGACATCGCAAAACAAGACATCGCAAGACCAGAAAAGACTTCGCAAGAGAAGACGTCGCAAGAGAAGACATTGAGAGACAAGACATTGAGAGACAAGACCTCGAGAGTCAAGACATCGAGAGACAAAACATCAAAAGACCAGACATCACAAGGGAAGATATCGAGAGACAAAACATCGCAAGACATGAGAAGACATCGCAAGACAAGACATCGTAAGACAAGACATCAAGAGACAAGACATCGCAAGAAAAGTTGTCACAAGACATTAGAAGACATCGAGAGACAAGACATCGAGAGTCAAGACCTCGAGAAAAAAGACATCCCAAGACAACAAATCGCAAGACCTGAGAAAAAATTGCAAGACATAACATCGCAAGAGAAGACGTCACAAGACAAGACATCGAGAGACAAGACATCGCGAGACATGAGAAGTCATTGCAAGATATAACATAGCAAGAGAAGACGCCACAAGACCTCATGTCATGCGATGTTTTGTCTCTTGATAAGACTTCGCGAGACAAGACATCGTGAGACAAGACATCGAGAGACAAGACATCGCGAGACAAGACATCGCAAGACATAAGAAGACATTGCAAGACAAGACATCGAGAGACAAGACATCGGGAGACAAAACATCGCAAGACATGAGAAGACATCACAAGACAAGACATCGAGAGTCAAGACATCAAAAGACAAGACATCGCAAGACCAGACATCACAAGAGGAGATATCGAGAGACAAAACATCGCAAGACATGAGAAGACATCGCAAGACAAGACATCGAGAGACAAGACATCTAGAGACAAGACGTCGCAAGACATGAAAAGACATCGCAAGAAAAGACATCGTAAGAAGACATCGCAAGAAAAGACGTCACAAGACATTAGAATACATTGCAAGACAAGACATCGAGAGACAAGACATCAAAAGACAAGACATCACAAGAGACGATATCGAGAGACAAAACATCGCAAGACATGAGAAGACATGGTAAGACAAGGCATCGAGAGACAAGACATCGAGAGACAAGACATCGCAAGAAAAGACGTCACAAGACATTAGAAGACATCGCAAGACAAGACATTGTAATACAAGACATCGAGAGTCAAAACATCGAGACTCAAGACATCGCAAGACAAAAGAAGACATTGCAAGACATAACATCGCAAGAGAAGACATCGAGAGACATGACATCGAGTGACAAGAAATTGCAAGACAAGACATCACAAGACGACATTACAAGAGAAGATATCGAGAGACAAAACAGCGCAAGACATGAGAAGACATCGTAAGACAAGACATCGTAAGACAAGACATCGTAAGACAAGACATCGTAAGACAAGACATCGTAAGACAAGACATCGTAAGACATGACATCGAGAGACAAGATATTGAGAGAAAAGACATCGCAAGACAAGACATAGCAAGACATGAGAAGACATCGTAAGACAAGACATCGAGAGACAAGACATCGGAAGAAAATACATCACAAGACATTTGAAGACATAATATCGCAAGATAAGAAATCGCAAGACAAGACATCACAAGAGAAGATATCAAGAGACAAAACATCGCAAGACGGGACAAGACATTGTAAGACAAGACATTGTAAGACAAGACATCGTAAGACAAGACATCGTAAGACATGACATCGAGAGACAAGACATCGAGAGACAAGACATCACAAGACAACACATCGCAAGACCTGAGAAGACATTGCAAGACATAACATCGCCAGAGAAGACGTCGCAAGACAAGACATCACAAGAGAAGACATCGGAAGACAAGACATCGAGAGACAAGACATCGAGAGACAAGATATCGAGAGACAAGACATTGCAAGACAAAACATCGCGAGACATGAGAAGACATTGCAAGACATCGAGAGTCAAGACATTGAGAATCAAGACATCGCACGACAAGACATCGTAAGACAATACATCGAGAGTCAAGACATCGAGAGACAAGACATCGCAAGACATCACAAGACCAGTGAAGACATTGCAAGACATAACGTCACAAGACAAGACATCGAGAGACGAGACATCGAGAGACAAGACAACTCAAGACATGAGAAGACATCGGAAGACAAGACATCGAGAGACAAGACATCGCAAGACAAGACATGAGGAGACGTTGCAAGACATAACATAGCAAGAGAATACATCGCAAGAGAAGACGTCGCAAGACAAGACATCACAAGAGAAGACATCGAGAGACAAAACATCGCAAGACATGAGAAGACATCACAAGACAAGATATCGTAATACAAGACATCCTGAGTCAAGACATCGCACGACAAGACATCGTAAGACATGAGAAGACATTACAAGACAAAACATCGTACGACAAGACATCGAGAGACAAGACAACGCAAGACAAGACATCACGAGAACATATCGAGAGACAAAACATCGCAAGACATAAGAAGACATCACAAGACAAGCCATCGAGAGACAAGACGTCGCAAGAAAAGACGTCACAAGACATTAGAAAACATCGCATAACAAGACATCGAGAGTCAAGACATCGCAAGACAAGACATCGTGAGACAAGATATCGCAAGACAAGACATCGCAAGACAAGAGAAGACATTGCAAGACATAACATAGCATGAGAAAACATCGAGAGACAAAGCATCGCAAGACAAGACATCGTAAGACATGACATCGAGAGACAAGAAATCGCAAGACAAGACATTGCAAGACAAGACCTCACAAGACGACATCACAAGAGAAGGTATCGAGAGACAAAACATCGCAAGACATGAGAAGACATCGTAAGACAAGACGTCGTAAGACATGTCATCGAGAGACAAGACATCGAGAGAAAGATATCGCAAGACAAGACATAGCAAGACATGAGAAGACATCGCAAGACAAGACATCGTAAGACAAGACATAGAGAGACAAGACATCGCAAGAAAATACATCACAAGACATTAGAAGACATATCGCAAGACAAGACATCGCGAGACAAGACCTCTCAATACAAGACATAGAGAGTCAAGACATCGAGAGACAAGACATCGCAAGACCTGAGAAGACATTGCAAGACATAATATCGCAAGAGAAGACGTCTCAAGAGAAGACGTCGCAAGACAAGACATCACAAGAGAAGACATCGAGAGACAAGACCTCACAAGACAAGACATCGAGAGACAAGACATCAAAAGAGAAGACATCGCAAGACCAGACCTCACAAGAGAAGATATCGAGAGACAAAACATCGCAAGACGTGAGAAGACATTGTAAGACAAGACATCGCAAGACAAGACATCGTAAGACAAGACATCGAGAGACAAAACATCGCAAGAAAAGACGTCACAAGACATTAGAAGACATCGCATAACAAGGCATCGAGAGTCAAGACATCGCACGACAAGACATCGCACGACAAGACATCGCAAGACAAGAGAAGACATTGCAAGACCTAACATCGCAAGAGAAGACATCAAGAGACAAAACATCGCAAGACAAGACATCGTAAGACATGACATCGAGAGACAAGAAATCGCAAGACAAGACATCACAAGACGACATCACAAGAGAAGGTATCGGGAGACAAAACATCGCAAGACATGAGAAGACATCGCAAGACAAGACATCGTAAGACATGACATCGCGAGACAAGACATCGTGAGACAAGACATCGCGAGACAAGACATCTCAATACAAGACATCGCAAGACAAGACATCGCAAGACCTGAGAAGACATTGCAAGACATAATATCGCAAGAGAAGACGTCGCAATACAAGACCTCACAAGAGAAGACATCGAGAGACAAGACATCACAAGACAAGACATCGAGAGACCAGACATCACAAGATATGAGAAGACATCACAAGACAAGACATCGTAAGACAAGACATCGAGAGACAAGACATCGCAAGAAAAGACGTCACAAGACATTAGAAGACATCGCAAGACAAGACATCGAGAGACAAGACATCGCAAGACCTGAGAAGACATTGCAAGACATAATATCGCAAGAGAAGATGTCTCAAGAGAAGACGTCGCAAGACAAGACATCACAAGACAAGACATCGAGAGACAAGACATCACAAGATATGAGAAGACCTCACAAGACATCGTAAGACAAGACATCGAGAGTCAACACATCGAGAGACAAGACATCGCAAGACAAGACATCACAAGAGAAGATATCGAGAGACAAAACATCGCAAGACGTGAGAAGACATTGTAAGACAAGACATCGTAAGACATGACATCGAGAGACAAGACATCGAGAGACAAGACATCGCAAGACAACACATCTCAAGACCTGAGAAGACATTGCAAGACATAACATCGCAAGACAAGACATCACAAGAGAAGACATCGAGAGACAAGACATCGAGAGACAAGACAACACATCGCAAGACCTGAGAAGACATTGCAAGACATAACATCGCAAGAGAAGACGTCGCAAGATAAGACATCACAACAGAAGACATAGAGAGACCAGACATCTAGAGACAAGACATCGAGAGACAAGACATCGCAAGACATGAGAAGACATCAGAAGACAAGACATCGAGAGACAAGACATCGAGAAACAAGACATCACAAGACATGACATCGCAAGACAAGACATCGCAAGACATGAGAAGACATTGCAAGACATAACATAGCAAGAGAATACATCGCAAGAGAAGACGTCACAAGAGAAGACATCGAGAGATAAGACATCGAGAGACAAAACATCGCAAGACATGAGAAGACATCGTAATACAAGACATCGTAATACAAGACATCGCACGACAAGACATCGCAAGACAAGACATCGCAAGGCAAGACATCGCAAGGCAAGACATGACAAGAGAAGACATTGAGAGACAATACATGGAGAGACAAAACATCGCAAGACATGAGAAGACATCACAAGACAAAACATCGTAAGAGAAGACATCGAGAGACAAGACATCGCAAGACATTAGAAGACATCGCAAGACAAGACATCGAGAGACAAGACATCGAGAGTCAAGACCTCGAGAGACAAGACATCAAAAGACAAGACATCGCAAAACCAGACATCACAAGAGAAGATATCGAGAGACAAAACAACGCAAGACATGAAAAGACATCGCAAGACAAGACATCATAAGACAAGACATAGAGAGACAACACATCTAGAGACAAGACATCGCAAGACATGAGAAGACATTGCAAGAAAAGACATCGTAAGACAAGACATCGCAAGAAAAGACGTCACAAGACATTAGAAGACATCGCAAGACAAGACATCGAGAGACAAGACATCGCAAGAAAATACGTCACAAGACATGAGAAGACATCACAAGACAAGACATTGTAATACAAGACATCGAGAGTCAAAACATCGAGAGTCAAGACATCGCAAGACAAGACATCGCAAGACAAGACAAGACATTGCAAGACATAACATCGCAAGAGAAGACATCGAGAGACAAAGCATCGCAAGACAAAACATCGCAAGACAAGACATCGTAAGACACATAGAGAGACAAGAAATTGCAAGACAAGACATTGCAAGACAAGACATCACAAGACGACATTACAAGAGAAGATATCGAGAGACAAAACATCGCAAGACATGAGAAGACATCGCAAGACAAGACATCGTAAGAAAATACATCACAAGACATTTGAAGACATAATATCGCAAGAGAAGAAATCGTAAGACAAGACATCGCGAGACAAGACATCGTGAGACAAGACATCGCAAGACAAGACAAGACATCGAGAGTCAAAACATGGAGAGACAAGACATCGCAAGACAAGACATCACAAGAGAAGATATCGAGAGACAAAACATCGCAAGACGGGAGAAGACATCGTAAGACATGACATCGAGAGACAAGACATCGAGCGACAAGACATCGCAAGACAACACATCGCAAGACCTGAGAAGACATTGCAAGACATAACATCGCCAGAGAAGACGTCGCAAGACATCACAAGAGAAGATATCGGAAGACAAGACATCGAGAGTCAAGACATCGCACGGCAATACATCGAGAGTCAAGACATCGAGAGACAAGACATTGCAAGACAAGACATCACAAGACCAGTGAAGACATTGCAAGACATAACATCGCAAGAGAAGACGTCACAAGACAAGACATCACAAGAGAAGACATCGAGAGACAAGACATCGCAAGACATGAGAAGACATCGGAAGACAAGACATCGAGAGACAAGACATCGCAAGACATGACATCGCAAGACAAGACATGAGGAGACGTTGCAAGACATAACATAGCAGGAGAATACATCGCAAGAGAAGACGTCGCAAGACAAGACATCACAAGAGAAGACATCGAGAGACAAAACATCGCAAGACATGAGAAGACATCACAAGACAAGACATCGTAATACAAGACATCCTGAGTCAAGACATCGCACGACAAGACATCGTAAGACATGAGAAGACATTACAAGACAAAACATCGTAAGACAAGACATCGAGAGACAAGACAACGCAAGACAAGACATCACAAGAGAAGATATCGAGAGACAAAACATCGGAAGACATGAGAAGACATCGTAAGACAAGACATCGAGAGGCAAGATGTCGCAAGAAAAGACGTCACAAAACATTAGAAGACATCGCATAACAAGACATCGAGAGTCAAGACATCGCAAGACAAGACATCGCAAGACAAGACATCGCAAGTCAAGACATCACAAGAGAAGACATCGAGAGATAAAACATCGCAAGACATGAGAAGACATCACAAGACAAGACATCGTAAGACAAGACATAGAGAGACAAGACATCGCATGAAAATACATCACAAGACATTAGAAGACATAATATCACAAGATAAGAAATCGCAAGACAAGACATCGCGAGACAAGACCTCTCAATACAAGACATCGAGAGTCAAGACATCGAGAGACAAGACATCGCAAGACCTGAGAAGACATTGCAAGACATAATATCGCAAGAGAAGACGTCGCAAGACAAGACATCACAAGACAAGACATCGAGAGACAAGACATCACAAGACAAGACATCGAGAGACAAGACATCACAAGACAAGACATCGAGAGACAAAATATCACAAGATATGAGAAGACATCACAAGACATCGAGAGTCAACACATCGAGAGTCAACACATCGAGAGTCAACACATCGAGAGACAAGACATCGCAAGACAAGACATCACAAGAGAAGATATCGAGAGACAAAACATCGCAAGACGTGAGAAGACATCGTAAGACAAGACATCGTAAGACATGACATCGAGAGACAAGACATCGCAAGACAACACATCGCAAGACAAGAGAAGACATTGCAAGACATAACATCGCAAGAGAAGACATCGAGAGACAAAACATCGCAAGACAAGACATCGTAAGACATGACATCGAGAGACAAGACATCGCAAGACATGAGAAGACATTGCAAGACATAACATAGCAAGAGAATACATCGCAAGAGAAGACGTCGCAAGACAAGACATCACAAGAGAAGACATCGAGAGACAAGACATCAAAAGACAAGACGTCGAGAGTCAAAACATCACAAGACATGAGAAGACATCACAAGACAAGACGTAAGACAAGACATCGCACGACAAGACATCGCAAAACAAGACATCGCAAGACAAGACATCGCGAGACAAGACATCGCGAGACAAGACATCGCGAGACACGACATCGAGAGACAAGACATCGAGAGACAAAACATCGCAAGACATGAGAAGACATTGTAAGACAAGATATCGAGAGACAAGACATCGAGAGACAAAACATCGCAAGACATGAGAAGACATTGTAAGACAAGATATCGAGAGTCAAGACATCGAGAGACAAGACATCGCAAGACAACACATCGCAAGACAAGAGAAGACATTGCAAGACATAACATCGCAAGAGAAGACATCGAGAGACAAAACATCGCAAGACAAGACATCGTAAGACATGACATCGAGAGACAAGACATCTATAGATAAGACATCGCAAGACATGAGAATACATCGCAAGACAAGACATCGTAAGATAAGACATCGAGAGACAAGACATTGCAAGAATAGACGTCACAAGGCATGAGAAGACATCGCAAGACAAAACATCACAAGAGAAGATATCGAGAGACAAAACATCGCAAGACATGAGAAGACATTACAAGACAAGACATCGAGAGACAAGACATCGAGAGACAAGACATCGAGAGACAAGACATCAAAAGACAAGACATCGCAAGACCAGACATCACAAGAGAAGATATCGAGAGACAAAACATCGCAAGACGTGAGAAGACATCGAGAGACGACATCGAGAGACAAGACATCGAGAGACAAGACCTCACAAGAGAAGACTTCGAGAGACAAAACATCGCAAGACATGAGAAGACATCACAAGACAAGACATCGTAATACAAGACATCGAGAGTCAAGACATCGAGAGTCAAGACATCGCACGACAAGACATCGCACGACAAGACATCGCACGACAAGACATCGTGAGACAAGACATCGCGAGACAAGACATTGCATGACATAACATCGCAAGAGAAGACATCGAGAGACAAAACATCGCAAGACAAGACATTGCAAGACAAGACACCACAAGACGACATCACAAGAGAAGATATCGAGAGACAAAACCTCGCAAGACATGAGAAGACATCGTAAGACAAGACATCGTAAGACATGACATCGAGAGACAAGACATCGCAAGACAAGACATGAGAAGACAATGCAAGACAAGACATCGTAAGACAAGATATCGAGAGACAAGACATCGCAAGAAAATACATCACAAGTCATTAGAAGACATAATATCGCAAGTTAAGAAATCGCAAGACATCGCGAGACAAATCACGAGACAAGACATCGCAAGACATCGAGAGACAAGACATTGCAAGACAAGACATCGCAAGCGATCGCAAGATAAGACATCGCAAGACCTGAGAAGACATTGCAAGACATAATATCGCAAGAGAAGACGTCTCAAGAGAAGACCTCACAAGACAAGACATTGAGAGACCAGACATCACAAGACAAGACATTGAGAGACCAGACATCACAAGACAAGACATCGAAAGACAAGATATCACAAGATATGAGAAGACATCACAAGACATCGTAAGACAAGACATCGAAAGTCAACACATCGATAGACAAGACATCGCAAGACAAGACATCACAAGAGACGATATCGAGAGACAAAACATCGCAAGACGTGAGATGACATCGTAAGACATGACATCGTAAGACATGACATCGAGAGACATGACATCGAGAGACAAGACATCGCGAGACAACACATCGCAAGACCTGAGAAGACATTGCAAGACATAACATCGCAAGACAAGACATCACAAGAGAAGACATCGAGAGACAAGACATCGAGAGACAAGACATTGAGAGACAAAACATCGCAAGACATAAGACATCGGGAGACAAGACATCGAGAGAAAAGACATCGCAAAACAAGACATCGCAAGACATGAGAAGACATTGCAAGACATAACATCGCAAGAGAAGACGTTGAGAGACAAGACGTCGAGAGACAAGACATCGAGAGACAAGATATCGAGAGACAAAACATCGCAAGACATGAGAAGACATCGAGAGTCAAGACATCGCAAGACAAGACATCGCAAGACATGAGAAGACATTGCAAGACATAACATAGCAGGAGAATACATCGCAAGAGATAACATCGAGAGACAAGACATCACAAGACAAGACATCGAGAGACAAGACATCACAAGACAAGACATCGAGAGACAAGACATCGAGAGTGAAGTCATCGAGAGACAAGACATAGTAATACAAAACATCGAGAGTCAAGACATCGAGAGTCAAGACATCGCACGAAGAGACATCGTAAGACAAGACATCGAGAGACAAGACATCGCAAGACATGAGAAGACATTGCAAGACATAACATAGCAAGAGAATACATCACAAGAGAAGACGCCGCAAGACAAGACATCACAAGAGAAGACATAGAGAGACAAGACATCAAAAGACAAGACATCAAGAGACAAAACATCGCACGACCAGACATTGCAAGACAAGACATTGCAAGACAAGACATTGCAAGACAAGACATTGCAAGACAAGACATTGCAAGACAAGACATCGAGAGACAAGACCTCGCGAGACAAGACCTCGCGAGACAAGACATCGCAAGACCTGAGAAGACATTGCAAGACATAATATCGCAAGACAAGACGTCGCAAGACAAGACATCACAAAAGAAGACATAGAGAGACAAGACATCAAAAGACAAGACATCAAGAGACAAAACATCGCACGACAAGACATTGCAAGACAAGACATTGCAAGACAAGACATTGCAAGACAAGACATTGCAAGACAAGACATTGCAAGACAAGACATTGCAAGACAAGACATTGCAAGACAAGACATTGCAAGACAAGACATCGAGAGACAAGACCTCGCGAGACAAGACATCGCAAGACCTGAGAAGACATTGCAAGACATAATATCGCAAGACAAGACGTCGCAAGACAAGACATCACAAAAGAAGACCTCGAGAGACAAGACATCGAGAGACAAGACATCGCAAGATATGAGAACACCTCACAAGAGAAGATATCGCACGACAAGACATCGAGAGTCAAGACATTGCAAGACATCACAAGAGAAGATATCGAGAGACAAAACATCGCAAGACATGAGAAGACATCACAAGACAAGACATCGTAATACAAGACATCGAGAGACAAAAAATCGCAAGATATGAGAACACCTCACAAGACAAGACATCGAGAGTCAAGACATCGAGAGACAAGACATCAAAAGACCAGTCATCACAAGAGAAGATATCGAGAGACAAAACATCGTAAGACATGAGAAGACATCGCAAGACAAGACATCGTAAGACAAGACATCGAGAGACAAGACATCGAGAAACAAGACATCCCAAGACAACACATCGCAAGACCTAAGAAGAAATTGCAAGACATAACATCGCAAGACAAGACGTCACAAGACATCGAGAGACAAGACATCGAGAGACAAAACATCGCAAGACATGAGAAGACATTGCAAGACATAACATAGCAAGAGAAGACGTCGCAAGACAAGACCTCAAAAGAGAAGAAATCGAGAGACAAGACATCGAGAGACAAAACATCGCAAGACATGAGAAGACATCACAAGACAAGACATCGTAATAGAAGACATCGAGAGTCAAGACATCGCACGACAAAACATTACACGACGACATCGTGAGTCAAGACATCGAGAGAAGACATCGCAAGACAAGACATCGCAAGACAAGAGAAGACATTGCAAGACATAACATCGCAAGAGAAGACCTCTCAAGAGAAGACGTCGCAAGACAAGACATCACAAGAGAAGACATAGAGAGACAAGACATCAAAAGACAAGACATCAAGAGACAAAACATCGCACGACAAGACATTGCAAGACAAGACCTCGCGAGACAAGACATCGCAAGACCTGAGAAGACATTGCAAGACATAATATCGCAAGAGAAGACCTCTCAAGAGAAGACGTCGCAAGACAAGACATCACAAAAGAAGACTTCGAGAGACAAGACATCGAGAGACAAGACATCGAAAGACAAGACATCGCAAGATATGAGAACACCTCACAAGAGAAGACATCGCACAACAAGACATCGAGAGTCAAGACATTGCAAGACATCACAAGAGAAGATATCGAGAGACAAAACATTGCAAGACGTGAGAAGACATCGAGAGTCAAGACATCGTAAGATATGACATCGAGAGACAAGACATCGCAAGACAACACATCGCAAGACCTGAGAAGACGTTGCAAGGCATAACATCGCAAGAAAAGACGTCGCAAGACAAGACATCACAAGAGAAGACATCGAGAGACAAGACATCACCAGACAAGACATCGAGAGACAAGACATCACGAGACAAGACATTGCAAGACATAACATAGCAAGAGAAGACGTCGCAAGACAAGACCTCACAAGACAAGACATCGAGAGACAAGACATCGCAAGAAAAGACATCGAGAGACAAGATATCGAGAGACAAGACATCGCAAGACAACACATCGCTTGACCTGAGAAGACATTGCAAGACATAACATCGCAAGAGAAGACGTCTCAAGACAAGACATCACAAGAGAAGACATCGAGAGACAAGACATCGAGAGACAAAATATCACAAGATATGAGAAGACATCGCAAGACATTGTAAGACAAGACATCGAGAGGCAACACATCGAGAGACAAGACATCGCAAGACAAGACATCGCAAGAGAAGATATCGAGAGACAAGACATGAAGAGACAAAACATCGCAAGACATGAGAAGACATCACAAGTCAAGACATCAAGAGACAAGACATCAAGAGACAAGCCATTTGAGAGACAAGACATCGCAAGACAAGACATAAGAAGACATTGCAAGACATAACATCGCAAGAGAAGACGTCGCAAGAGAAGACATCACAAGAGAAGACATCGAGAGACAAGATATCGAGAGACAAGACATCGCAAGACATGAGAAGACATTGCAAGACATAACATAGCAAGAGAATACATCGCAGGAGAAGACGTCGCAAGACAAGACATCACAAGAGAAGACATAGAGAGACAAGATATCGAGAGACAAGACATCGCAAGACAACACATCGCTTGACCTGAGAAGACATTGCAAGACATAACATCGCAAGAGAAGACGTCGCAAGAGAAGACATCACAAAAGAAGATATCGAGAGACAAAACATCGCAAGACATGAGAAGACATCGTAAGACATGACATCGAGAAACAAGACATCGCAAGACCTGAGAAGACATTGCAAGACATAACATCGCAAGACAAGACATCACAAGAGAAGACATCGAGAGACAAATCATCAAAAGACAAGACATAGAGAGGCAAGACATTGAGAGGCAAGACATCGCAAGACAAGATATCAAAAGAGAACATATCGAGAGACAAAACATCGCAAGACATGAGAAGACATCGAGAGACAAGACATCGCAAGACAAGACATCGCAAGACATGAGAAGACATCGCAAGACAAAACATCGTAAGACCAGACATCGCAAGACAAGACCTCGAGAGTCAAGACATCGAAAGACAAGACCTCACAAGACAAGACATCGAGAGTCAAGACATCGCAAGACAAGACATCGCAAAACAAGACATTGCAAGACCAGAAAAGACTTCGCAAGAGAAGACGTCGCAAGAGAAGACATTGAGAGACAAGACATTGAGAGACAAGACCTCGAGAGTCAAGACATCGAGAGACAAAACATCAAAAGACCAGACATCACAAGGGAAGATATCGAGAGACAAAACATCGCAAGACATGAGAAGACATCGCAAGACAAGACATCGTAAGACAAGACATCAAGAGACAAGACATCGCAAGAAAAGTTGTCACAAGACATTAGAAGACATCGAGAGACAAGACATTGAGAGACAAGACATCGAGAGTCAAGACATCGAGAGTCAAGACCTCGAGAAAAAAGACATCCCAAGACAACAAATCGCAAGACCTGAGAAAAAATTGCAAGACATAACATCGCAAGAGAAGACGTCACAAGACAAGACATCGAGAGACAAGACATCGCGAGACATGAGAAGTCATTGCAAGATATAACATAGCAAGAGAAGACGTCACAAGACCTCATGTCATGCGATGTTTTGTCTCTTGATAAGACTTCGCGAGACAAGACATCGTGAGACAAGACATCGAGAGACAAGACATCGCGAGACAAGACATCGCAAGACATAAGAAGACATTGCAAGACAAGACATCGAGAGACAAGACATCGGGAGACAAAACATCGCAAGACATGAGAAGACATCACAAGACAAGACATCGAGAGTCAAGACATCAAAAGACAAGACATCGCAAGACCAGACATCACAAGAGGAGATATCGAGAGACAAAACATCGCAAGACATGAGAAGACATCGCAAGACAAGACATCGAGAGACAAGACATCTAGAGACAAGACGTCGCAAGACATGAAAAGACATCGCAAGAAAAGACATCGTAAGAAGACATCGCAAGAAAAGACGTCACAAGACATTAGAATACATTGCAAGACAAGACATCGAGAGACAAGACATCAAAAGACAAGACATCACAAGAGACGATATCGAGAGACAAAACATCGCAAGACATGAGAAGACATGGTAAGACAAGGCATCGAGAGACAAGACATCGAGAGACAAGACATCGCAAGAAAAGACGTCACAAGACATTAGAAGACATCGCAAGACAAGACATTGTAATACAAGACATCGAGAGTCAAAACATCGAGACTCAAGGACATCGCAAGACAAAAGAAGACATTGCAAGACATAACATCGCAAGAGAAGACATCGAGAGACATGACATCGAGTGACAAGAAATTGCAAGACAAGACATCACAAGACGACATTACAAGAGAAGATATCGAGAGACAAAACAGCGCAAGACATGAGAAGACATCGTAAGACAAGACATCGTAAGACAAGACATCGTAAGACATGACATCGAGAGACAAGATATTGAGAGAAAAGACATCGCAAGACAAGACATAGCAAGACATGAGAAGACATCGTAAGACAAGACATCGAGAGACAAGACATCGGAAGAAAATACATCACAAGACATTTGAAGACATAATATCGCAAGATAAGAAATCGCAAGACAAGACATCACAAGAGAAGATATCAAGAGACAAAACATCGCAAGACGGGACAAGACATCGTAAGACAAGACATCGTAAGACAAGACATCGTAAGACATGACATCGAGAGACAAGACATCGAGAGACAAGACATCACAAGACAACACATCGCAAGACCTGAGAAGACATTGCAAGACATAACATCGCCAGAGAAGACGTCGCAAGACAAGACATCACAAGAGAAGACATCGGAAGACAAGACATCGAGAGACAAGACATCGAGAGACAAGATATCGAGAGACAAGACATTGCAAGACAAAACATCGCGAGACATGAGAAGACATTGCAAGACATCGAGAGTCAAGACATTGAGAATCAAGACATCGCACGACAAGACATCGTAAGACAATACATCGAGAGTCAAGACATCGAGAGACAAGACATCGCAAGACATCACAAGACCAGTGAAGACATTGCAAGACATAACGTCACAAGACAAGACATCGAGAGACAAGACATCGAGAGACAAGACAACGCAAGACATGAGAAGACATCGGAAGACAAGACATCGAGAGACAAGACCTCGCAAGACAAGACATGAGGAGACGTTGCAAGACATAACATAGCAAGAGAATACATCGCAAGAGAAGACGTCGCAAGACAAGACATCACAAGAGAAGACATCGAGAGACAAAACATCGCAAGACATGAGAAGACATCACAAGACAAGATATCGTAATACAAGACATCCTGAGTCAAGACATCGCACGACAAGACATTGTAAGACATGAGAAGACATTACAAGACAAAACATCGTAAGACAAGACATCGAGAGACAAGACAACGCAAGACAAGACATCACGAGAACATATCGAGAGACAAAACATCGCAAGACATAAGAAGACATCACAAGACAAGCCATCGAGAGACAAGACGTCGCAAGAAAAGACGTCACAAGACATTAGAAGACATCGCATAACAAGACATCGAGAGTCAAGACATCGCAAGACAAGACATCGTGAGACAAGATATCGCAAGACAAGAGAAGACATTGCAAGACATAACATAGCATGAGAAAACATCGAGAGACAAAGCATCGCAAGACAAGACATCGTAAGACATGACATCGAGAGACAAGAAATCGCAAGACAAGACATTGCAAGACAAGACCTCACAAGACGACATCACAAGAGAAGGTATCGAGAGACAAAACATCGCAAGACATGAGAAGACATCGTAAGACAAGACGTCGTAAGACATGTCATCGAGAGACAAGACATCGAGAGAAAGATATCGCAAGACAAGACATAGCAAGACATGAGAAGACATCGCAAGACAAGACATCGTAAGACAAGACATAGAGAGACAAGACATCGCAAGAAAATACATCACAAGACATTAGAAGACATATCGCAAGACAAGACATCGCGAGACAAGACCTCTCAATACAAGACATAGAGAGTCAAGACATCGAGAGACAAGACATCGCAAGACCTGAGAAGATATTGCAAGACATAATATCGCAAGAGAAGACGTCTCAAGAGAAGACGTCGCAAGACAAGACATCACAAGAGAAGACATCGAGAGACAAGACCTCACAAGACAAGACATCGAGAGACAAGACATCAAAAGAGAAGACATCGCAAGACCAGACCTCACAAGAGAAGATATCGAGAGACAAAACATCGCAAGACGTGAGAAGACATTGTAAGACAAGACATCGCAAGACAAGACATCGTAAGACAAGACATCGAGAGACAAAACATCGCAAGAAAAGACGTCACAAGACATTAGAAGACATCGCATAACAAGGCATCGAGAGTCAAGACATCGCACGACAAGACATCGCACGACGACATCGCAAGACAAGAGAAGACATTGCAAGACCTAACATCGCAAGAGAAGACATCAAGAGACAAAACATCGCAAGACAAGACATCGTAAGACATGACATCGAGAGACAAGAAATCGCAAGACAAGACATCACAAGACGACATCACAAGAGAAGGTATCGAGAGACAAAACATCGCAAGACATGAGAAGACATCGCAAGACAAGACATCGTAAGACATGACATCGTGAGACAAGACATCGCGAGACAAGACATCGCGAGACAAGACATCGTGAGACAAGACATCGCGAGACAAGACATCTCAATACAAGACATCGCAAGACAAGACATCGCAAGACCTGAGAAGACATTGCAAGACATAATATCGCAAGAGAAGACGTCGCAATACAAGACCTCACAAGAGAAGACATCGAGAGACAAGACATCACAAGACAAGACATCGAGAGACCAGACATCACAAGATATGACAAGACATCACAAGACAAGACATCGTAAGACAAGACATCGAGAGACAAGACATCGCAAGAAAAGACGTCACAAGACATTAGAAGACATCGTAAGACAAGACATCGAGAGACAAGACATCGCAAGACCTGAGAAGACATTGCAAGACATAATATCGCAAGAGAAGATGTCTCAAGAGAAGACGTCGCAAGACAAGACATCACAAGACAAGACATCGAGAGACAAGACATCACAAGATATGAGAAGACCTCACAAGACATCGTAAGACAAGACATCGAGAGTCAACACATCGAGAGACAAGACATCGCAAGACAAGACATCACAAGAGAAGATATCGAGAGACAAAACATCGCAAGACGTGAGAAGACATTGTAAGACAAGACATCGTAAGACATGACATCGAGAGACAAGACATCGAGAGACAAGACATCGCAAGACAACACATCTCAAGACCTGAGAAGACATTGCAAGACATAACATCGCAAGACAAGACATCACAAGAGAAGACATCGAGAGACAAGACATCGAGAGACAAGACAACACATCGCAAGACCTGAGAAGACATTGCAAGACATAACATCGCAAGAGAAGACGTCGCAAGATAAGACATCACAACAGAAGACATCGAGAGACCAGACATCTAGAGACAAGACATCGAGAGACAAGACATGAGAAGACATCAGAAGACAAGACATCGAGAGACAAGACATCGAGAAACAAGACATCACAAGACATGACATCGCAAGACAAGACATCGCAAGACATGAGAAGACATTGCAAGACATAACATAGCAAGAGAATACATCGCAAGAGAAGACGTCACAAGAGAAGACATCGAGAGATAAGACATCGAGAGACAAAACATCGCAAGACATGAGAAGACATCGTAATACAAGACATCGTAATACAAGACATCGCACGACAAGACATCGCAAGACAAGACATCGCAAGGCAAGACATCGCAAGGCAAGACATGACAAGAGAAGACATTGAGAGACAATACATCGAGAGACAAAACATCGCAAGACATGAGAAGACATCACAAGACAAAACATCGCAAGACAAGACATCGAGAGACAAGACATCGAGAGTCAAGACCTCGAGAGACAAGACATCAAAAGACAAGACATCGCAAAACCAGACATCACAAGAGAAGATATCGAGAGACAAAACAACGCAAGACATGAAAAGACATCGCAAGACAAGACATCATAAGACAAGACATAGAGAGACAACACATCTAGAGACAAGACATCGCAAGACATGAGAAGACATTGCAAGAAAAGACATCGTAAGACAAGACATCGCAAGAAAAGACGTCACAAGACATTAGAAGACATCGCAAGACAAGACATCGAGAGACAAGACATCGCAAGAAAATACGTCACAAGACATGAGAAGACATCACAAGACAAGACATTGTAATACAAGACATCGAGAGTCAAAACATCGAGAGTCAAGACATCGCAAGACAAGACATCGCAAGACAAGACAAGACAAGACATTGCAAGACATAACATCGCAAGAGAAGACATCGAGAGACAAAGCATCGCAAGACAAAACATCGCAAGACAAGACATCGTAAGACACATAGAGAGACAAGAAATTGCAAGACAAGACATTGCAAGACAAGACATCACAAGACGACATTACAAGAGAAGATATCGAGAGACAAAACATCGCAAGACATGAGAAGACATCGCAAGACAAGACATCGTAAGAAAATACATCACAAGACATTTGAAGACATAATATCGCAAGAGAAGAAATCGTAAGACAAGACATCGCGAGACAAGACATCGTGAGACAAGACATCGCAAGACAAGACAAGACATCGAGAGTCAAAACATGGAGAGACAAGACATCGCAAGACAAGACATCACAAGAGAAGATATCGAGAGACAAAACATCGCAAGACGGGAGAAGACATCGTAAGACATGACATCGAGAGACAAGACATCGAGCGACAAGACATCGCAAGACAACACATCGCAAGACCTGAGAAGACATTGCAAGACATAACATCGCCAGAGAAGACGTCGCAAGACATCACAAGAGAAGATATCGGAAGACAAGACATCGAGAGTGAAGACATCGCACGACAATACATCAAGAGTCAAGACATCGAGAGACAAGACATTGCAAGACAAGACCTCACAAGACCAGTGAAGACATTGCAAGACATAACATCGCAAGAGAAGACGTCACAAGACAAGACATCACAAGAGAAGACATCGAGAGACAAGACATCGCAAGACATGAGAAGACATCGGAAGACAAGACATCGAGAGACAAGACATCGCAAGACATGACATCGCAAGACAAGACATGAGGAGACGTTGCAAGACATAACATAGCAGGAGAATACATCGCAAGAGAAGACGTCGCAAGACAAGACATCACAAGAGAAGACATCGAGAGACAAAACATCGCAAGACATGAGAAGACATCACAAGACAAGACATCGTAATACAAGACATCCTGAGTCAAGACATCGCACGACAAGACATCGTAAGACATGAGAAGACATTACAAGACAAAACATCGTAAGACAAGACATCGAGAGACAAGACAACGCAAGACAAGACATCACAAGAGAAGATATCGAGAGACAAAACATCGGAAGACATGAGAAGACATCGTAAGACAAGACATCGAGAGGCAAGATGTCGCAAGAAAAGACGTCACAAAACATTAGAAGACATCGCATAACAAGACATCGAGAGTCAAGACATCGCAAGACAAGACATCGCAAGACAAGACATCGCAAGTCAAGACATCACAAGAGAAGACATCGAGAGATAAAACATCGCAAGACATGAGAAGACATCACAAGACAAGACATCGTAATACAAGACATCGAGAGTCAAGACATCGCACGACAAGACATCGTGAGACAAGACATCGCAAGACAAGACATCGCAAGACAAGAGAAGACATTGCAAGACATAACATCGCAAGAGAAAACATCGAGAGACAAAACATCGCAAGACTTCGTAAGACATGACATCGAGAGACAAGAAATCGCAAGACAAGACCTCACAAGACGACATCACAAGAGAAGGTATCGAGAGACAAAACATCGCAAGACATGAGAAGACCTCGTAAGACAAGACATCGAGAGTCAAGACATCGCACGACAAGACATCGTGAGACTAGAGATCGCACGACAAGACATCGTGAGACTAGACATCGCAAGACAAGACATCGAGAGTCAAGACATCAAAAGACAAGACATCGCAAGACCAGACATCACAAGAGAAGATATCGAGAGACAAAACATCGCAAGACGTGAGAAGACATCGAGAGACAAGGCATCAAGAGACAAGACATCTAGAGTCAAGACATCGGAAGACATGAGAAGACATCGCAAGACAAGACATCGTAGGACAAGACATCGAGAGACAAGACATCGCAAGAAAAGACGTCACAAGACATTAGAAGACATCGCATAACAAGACATCGAGAGTCAAGACATCGCAAGAGAAGACATCGCAAGACAAGACATCGTAATACAAGACATCGAGAGTCAAGACATCGAGAGTCAAGACATCGCACGACAAGACATCGCACGACAAGACATCGTGAGACAAGACATCGCAAGACAAGACATCGCAAGACAAGAGAAGACATTGCAAGACATAACATCGCAAGAGAAGACATGGAGAGACAAAACATCACAAGACAAGACATCGTAAGACATGACATCGAGAGACAAGAAATCGCAAGACAAGACATTGCAAGACAAGACATCACAAGACGACATCACAAGAGAAGGTATCGAGAGACAAAACATCGCAAGACATGAGAAGACATCGTAAGATAAGACATTGTAAGACATGACATCGAGAGAAAAGATATCGCTAGACAAGACATAGCAAGACATGAGAAGACATCGCAAGACAAGACATCGTAAGACAAGACATAGAGAGACAAGACATCGCATGAAAATACATCACAAGACATTAGAAGACATATTATCGCAAGATAAGAAATCGCAAGACAAGACATCGCGAGACAAGACCTCTCAATACAAGACATCGAGAGTCAAGACATCGAGAGACAAGACATCGCAAGACCTGAGAAGACATTGCAAGACATAATATCGCAAGAGAAGACGTCGCAAGACAAGACATCACAAGAGAAGACATCGAGAGACAAGACATCACAAGACAAGACATCGAGAGACAAGACATCACAAGACAAGACATCGAGAGACAAAATATCACAAGATATGAGAAGACATCACAAGACATCGAGAGTCAACACATCGAGAGTCAACACATCGAGAGTCAACACATCGAGAGACAAGACATCGCAAGACAAGACATCACAAGAGAAGATATCGAGAGACAAAACATCGCAAGACGTGAGAAGACATCGTAAGACAAGACATCGTAAGACATGACATCGAGAGACAAGACATCGCAAGACAACACATCGCAAGACAAGAGAAGACATTGCAAGACATAACATCGCAAGAGAAGACATCGAGAGACAAAACATCGCAAGACAAGACATCGTAAGACATGACATCGAGAGACAAGACATCGCAAGACATGAGAAGACATTGCAAGACATAACATAGCAAGAGAATACATCGCAAGAGAAGACGTCGCAAGACAAGACATCACAAGAGAAGACATCGAGAGACAAGACATCAAAAGACAAGACGTCGAGAGTCAAAACATCGCAAGACATGAGAAGACATCACAAGACAAGACGTAAGACAAGACATCGCACGACAAGACATCGCAAAACAAGACATCGCAAGACAAGACATCGCAAGACAAGACATCGCGAGACACGACATCGCGAGACACGACATCGCGAGACACGACATCGAGAGACAAGACATCGCAAGACATGAGAAGACATTGTAAGACAAGATATCGAGAGACAAGACATCGAGAGACAAAACATCGCAAGACATGAGAAGACATTGTAAGACAAGATATCGAGAGTCAAGACATCGAGAGACAACACATCGCAAGACAACACATCGCAAGACAAGAGAAGACATTGCAAGACATAACATCGCAAGAGAAGACATCGAGAGACAAAACATCGCAAGACAAGACATCGTAAGACATGACATCGAGAGACAAGACATCTATAGATAAGACATCGCAAGACATGAGAATACATCGCAAGACAAGACATCGTAAGATAAGACATCGAGAGACAAGACATTGCAAGAATAGACGTCACAAGGCATGAGAAGACATCGCAAGACAAAACATCACAAGAGAAGATATCGAGAGACAAAACATCGCAAGACATGAGAAGACATTACAAGACAAGACATCGAGAGACAAGACATCGAGAGACAAGACATCGAGAGACAAGACATCAAAAGACAAGACATCGCAAGACCAGACATCACAAGAGAAGATATCGAGAGACAAAACATCGCAAGACGTGAGAAGACATCGAGAGACGACATCGAGAGACAAGACATCGAGAGACAAGACCTCACAAGAGAAGACTTCGAGAGACAAAACATCGCAAGACATGAGAAGACATCACAAGACAAGACATCGTAATACAAGACATCGAGAGTCAAGACATCGAGAGTCAAGACATCGCACGACAAGACATCGCACGACAAGACATCATGAGACAAGACATCGCGAGACAAGACATCGCGAGACAAGACATTGCATGACATAACATCGCAAGAGAAGACATCGAGAGACAAAACATCGCAAGACAAGACATTGCAAGACAAGACACCACAAGACGACATCACAAGAGAAGATATCGAGAGACAAAACCTCGCAAGACATGAGAAGACATCGTAAGACAAGACATCGTAAGACATGACATCGAGAGACAAGACATCGCAAGACAAGACATGAGAAGACAATGCAAGACAAGACATCGTAAGACAAGATATCGAGAGACAAGACATCGCAAGAAAATACATCACAAGTCATTAGAAGACATAATATCGCAAGTTAAGAAATCGCAAGACAAGACATCGCGAGACAAATCACGAGACAAGACATCGCAAGACATCGAGAGACAAGACATTGCAAGACAAGACATCGCAAGCGATCGCAAGATAAGACATCGCAAGACCTGAGAAGACATTGCAAGACATAATATCGCAAGAGAAGACGTCTCAAGAGAAGACCTCACAAGAGAAGACATTGAGAGACCAGACATCACAAGACAAGACATTGAGAGACCAGACATCACAAGACAAGACATCGAAAGACAAGATATCACAAGATATGAGAAGACATCACAAGACATCGTAAGACAAGACATCGAAAGTCAACACATCGATAGACAAGACATCGCAAGACAAGACATCACAAGAGACGATATCGAGAGACAAAACATCGCAAGACGTGAGATGACATCGTAAGACATGACATCGTAAGACATGACATCGAGAGACATGACATCGAGAGACAAGACATCGCGAGACAACACATCGCAAGACCTGAGAAGACATTGCAAGACATAACATCGCAAGACAAGACATCACAAGAGAAGACATCGAGAGACAAGACATCGAGAGACAAGACATTGAGAGACAAAACATCGCAAGACATAAGACATCGGGAGACAAGACATCGAGAGAAAAGACATCGCAAAACAAGACATCGCAAGACATGAGAAGACATTGCAAGACATAACATCGCAAGAGAAGACGTTGAGAGACAAGACGTCGAGAGACAAGACATCGAGAGACAAGATATCGAGAGACAAAACATCGCAAGACATGAGAAGACATCGAGAGTCAAGACATCGCAAGACAAGACATCGCAAGACATGAGAAGACATTGCAAGACATAACATAGCAGGAGAATACATCGCAAGAGATAACATCGAGAGACAAGACATCACAAGACAAGACATCGAGAGACAAGACATCGAGAGACAAGACATCGAGAGACAAGACATCGAGAGACAAGACATCGAGAGTCAAGTCATCGAGAGACAAGACATAGTAATACAAAACATCGAGAGTCAAGACATCGCAAGACAAGACCTCGCAAGACAAGTGAAGACATTGCAAGAGAAGACATCACAAGAGAAGACGTCGCAAGACAAGACATCACAAGACAAGACATCGAGAGACAAGACATCGAGAGACAAGACATCGAGAGACAAGACATCGCAAGACAAGACATCACAAGAGAAGATATCGAGAGACAAGACATCGTAAGACATGACATCGCAAGACATGACATCGCAAGACAAGACTTTGCATGACACGAGAAGACATTGCAAGACAAGACATCGTAAGACAAGACATCGCAAGACCTGAGAAGACATTGCAAGACATAATATCGCAAGACAAGACGTCGCAAGACAAGACATCACAAAAGAAGACATAGAGAGACAAGACATCAAAAGACAAGACATCAAGAGACAAAACATCGCACGACAAGACATTGCAAGACAAGACATTGCAAGACAAGACATTGCAAGACAAGACATTGCAAGACAAGACATCGAGAGACAAGACCTCGCGAGACAAGACATCGCAAGACCTGAGAAGACATTGCAAGACATAATATCGCAAGACAAGACGTCGCAAGACAAGACATCACAAAAGAAGACATCGAGAGACAAGACATCGAGAGACAAGACATCGCAAGATATGAGAACACCTCACAAGAGAAGATATCGCACGACAAGACATCGAGAGTCAAGACATTGCAAGACATCACAAGAGAAGATATCGAGAGACAAAACATCGCAAGACATGAGAAGACATCACAAGACAAGACATCATAATACAAGACATCGAGAGACAAAAAATCGCAAGATATGAGAACACCTCACAAGACAAGACATCGAGAGTCAAGACATCGAGAGACAAGACATCAAAAGACCAGTCATCACAAGAGAAGATATCGAGAGACAAAACATCGTAAGACATGAGAAGACATCGCAAGACAAGACATCGTAAGACAAGACATCGAGAGACAGGACATCGAGAAACAAGACATCCCAAGACAACACATCGCAAGACCTAAGAAGAAATTGCAAGACATAACATCGCAAGACAAGACGTCACAAGACATCGAGAGACAAGACATCGAGAGACAAAACATCGCAAGACATGAGAAGACATTGCAAGACATAACATAGCAAGAGAAGACGTCGCAAGACAAGACCTCAAAAGAGAAGAAATCGAGAGACAAGACATCGAGAGACAAAACATCGCAAGACATGAGAAGACATCACAAGACAAGACATCGTAATAGAAGACATCGAGAGTCAAGACATCGCACGACAAAACATTACACGACAAGACATCGTGAGTCAAGACATCGAGAGAAGACATCGCAAGACAAGACATCGCAAGACAAGAGAAGACATTGCAAGACATAACATCGCAAGAGAAGACCTCTCAAGAGAAGACGTCGCAAGACAAGACATCACAAGAGAAGACATCGAGAGACAAAACATCGCAAGATATGAGAAGACATCGTAAGACAAGACATCACAAGAGAAGACATCGAGAGACAAGACATCGAGAGATAAGACATCGCAAGACAACACATCGCAAGACCTGAGAAGACATTGCAAGACATAACATCGCAAGAGAAGATGTCGCAAGACAAGACATCACGAGAAGACATCGAGAGACTAGACATCGAGAGACAAGACATCGCAAGACATGAGAAGACATTGCAAGACATAAGATAGCAAGAGAATACATCGCAGGAGAAGACGTCACAAGACATCACAAGAGAAGACATCGAGAGACAAAATATCGCAAGACATGAGAAGACATCACAAGACAAGACATCGTAATACAAGACATCGAGAGACAAAAAATCGCAAGATATGAGAACACCTCACAAGACAAGACATCGAGAGTCAAGACATCGAGAGACAAGACATCACAAGAGAAGATATCGAGAGACAAAACATCGCAAGACGTGAGAAGACATCGTAAGACAAGACATCGTAAGACATGACATCGAGAGACAAGACATCGCAAGACATGAGAAGACATTGCAAGACATAACAACGCAAGACAAGACGTCACAAGACATCGAGAGACAAGACATCGAGAGACAAAACATCGCAAGACATGAGAAGACATTGCAAGACATAACATAGCAAGAGAAGACGTCGCAAGACAAGACCTCAAAAGAGAAGAAATCGAGAGACAAGACATCGAGATACAAAACATCGCAAGACATGAGAAGACATCACAAGACAAGACATCGTAATAGAAGACATCGAGAGTCAAGACATCGCACGACAAAACATTACACGACAAGACATCGTGAGTCAAGACATCGAGAGAAGACATCGCAAGACAAGACATCGCAAGACAAGAGAAGACATTGCAAGACATAACATCGCAAGAGAAGACCTCTCAAGAGAAGACGTCGCAAGACAAGACATCACAAGAGAAGACATAGAGAGACAAGACATCAAAAGACAAGACATCAAGAGACAAAACATCGCACGACAAGACATTGCAAGACAAGACATTGCAAGACAAGACATCGAGAGACAAGACCTCGCGAGACAAGACATCGCAAGACCTGAGAAGACATTGCAAGACATAATATCGCAAGAGAAGACCTCTCAAGAGAAGACGTCGCAAGACAAGACATCACAAAAGAAGACTTCGAGAGACAAGACATCGAGAGACAAGACATCGAGAGTCAAGACATTGCAAGACATCACAAGAGAAGATATCGAGAGACAAAACATTGCAAGACGTGAGAAGACATCGAGAGTCAAGACATCGTAAGATATGACATCGAGAGACAAGACATCGCAAGACAACACATCGCAAGACCTGAGAAGACGTTGCAAGGCATAACATCGCAAGAAAAGACGTCGCAAGACAAGACATCACAAGAGAAGACATCGAGAGACAAGACATCACCAGACAAGACATCGAGAGACAAGACATCACGAGACAAGACATTGCAAGACATAACATAGCAAGAGAAGACGTCGCAAGACAAGACATCACAAGACAAGACATCGAGAGACAAGACATCGCAAGAAAAGACATCGAGAGACAAGATATCGAGAGACAAGACATCGCAAGACAACACATCGCTTGACCTGAGAAGACATTGCAAGACATAACATCGCAAGAGAAGACGTCGCAAGACAAGACATCACAAGACAAGACATCGAGAGACAAGACATCGCAAGAAAAGACATCGCAAGACCTGAGAAGACATTGCAAGACATAATATCGCAAGAGAAGACGTCTCAAGACAAGACATCACAAGAGAAGACATCGAGAGACAAGACATCACAAGACAAGACATCGAGAGACAAGATATCGAGAGACAAGACATCGCAAGACAACACATCGCTTGACCTGAGAAGACATTGCAAGACATAACATCGCAAGAGAAGACGTCGCAAGACAAGACATCACAAGACAAGACATCGAGAGACAAGACATCGCAAGAAAAGACATCGCAAGACCTGAGAAGACATTGCAAGACATAATATCGCAAGAGAAGACGTCTCAAGACAAGACATCACAAGAGAAGACATCGAGAGACAAGACATCACAAGACAAGACATCGAGAGACAAGACATCGAGAGACAAAATATCACAAGATATGAGAAGACATCGCAAGACATTGTAAGACAAGACATCGAGAGGCAACACATCGAGAGACAAGACATCGCAAGACAAGACATCGCAAGAGAAGATATCGAGAGACAAGACATGAAGAGACAAAACATCGCAAGACATGAGAAGACATCACAAGTCAAGACATCAAGAGACAAGACATCAAGAGACAAGCCATTTGAGAGACAAGACATCGCAAGACAAGACATAAGAAGACATTGCAAGACATAACATCGCAAGAGAAGACGTCGCAAGACAAGACATCACAAGAGAAGACATCGAGAGACAAGATATCGAGAGACAAGACATCGCAAGACAACACATCGCTTGACCTGAGAAGACATTGCAAGACATAACATCGCAAGAGAAGACGTCGCAAGAGAAGACATCACAAAAGAAGATATCGAGAGACAAAACATCGCAAGACATGAGAAGACATCGTAAGACATGACATCGAGAAACAAGACATCGCAAGACCTGAGAAGACATTGCAAGACATAACATCGCAAGACAAGACATCACAAGAGAAGACATCGAGAGACAAATCATCAAAAGACAAGGCATAGAGAGGCAAGACATTGAGAGGCAAGACATCGCAAGACAAGACATCAAAAGAGAACATATCGAGAGACAAAACATCGCAAGACCTGAGAAGACATTGCAAGACATAACATCGCAAGACAAGACATCACAAGAGAAGACATCGAGAGACAAATCATCAAAAGACAAGACATAGAGAGGCAAGACATTGAGAGGCAAGACATCGCAAGACAAGACATCAAAAGAGAACATATCGAGAGACAAAACATCGCAAGACATGAGAAGACATCGAGAGACAAGACATCGCAAGACAAGACATCGCAAGACATGAGAAGACATCGCAAGACAAAACATCGTAAGACCAGACATCGCAAGACAAGACCTCGAGAGTCAAGACATCGAAAGACAAGACCTCACAAGACAAGACATCGAGAGTCAAGACATCGCAAGACATCGCAAGACAAGACATCGCAAAACAAGACATCGCAAGACCAGAAAAGACGTTGCAAGAGAAGACGTCGCAAGAGAAGACATTGAGAGACAAGACATTGAGAGACAAGACCTCGAGAGACAAGACATCGAGAGACAAAACATCAAAAGACCAGACATCACAAGGGAAGATATCGAGAGACAAAACATCGCAAGACATGAGAAGACATCGCAAGACAAGACATCGTAAGACAAGACATCAAGAGACAAGACATCGCAAGAAAAGTTGTCACAAGACATTAGAAGACATCGAGAGACAAGACATCGAGAGTCAAGACATCGAGAGTCAAGACCTCGAGAAAAAAGACATCCCAAGACAACAAATCGCAAGACCTGAGAAAAAATTGCAAGACATAACATCGCAAGAGAAGACGTCACAAGACAAGACATCGAGAGACAAGACATCGCGAGACATGAGAAGTCATTGCAAGATATAACATAGCAAGAGAAGACGTCACAAGACATCAAGAGACAAAACATCGCATGACATGAGAAGACTTCGCGAGACAAGACATCGTGAGACAAGACATCGCGAGACAAGACATCGCAAGACATAAGAAGACATTGCAAGACAAGACATCGAGAGACAAGACATCGGGAGACAAGACATCGCAAGACATGAGAAGACATCACAAGACAAGACATCGAGAGTCAAGACATCAAAAGACAAGACATCGCAAGACCAGACATCACAAGAGGAGATATCGAGAGACAAAACATCGCAAGACATGAGAAGACATCGCAAGACAAGACATCGAGAGACAAGACATCTAGAGACAAGACGTCGCAAGACATGAAAAGACATCGCAAGAAAAGACATCGTAAGAAGACATCGCAAGAAAAGACGTCACAAGACATTAGAATACATTGCAAGACAAGACATCGAGAGTCAAGACATCAAAAGACAAGACATCACAAGAGACGATATCGAGAGACAAAACATCGCAAGACATGAGAAGACATGGTAAGACAAGACATGGTAAGACAAGGCATCGAGAGACAAGACATCGAGAGACAAGACATCGCAAGAAAAGACGTCACAAGACATTAGAAGACATCGCAAGACAAGACATTGTAATACAAGACATCGAGAGTCAAAACATCGAGACTCAAGACATCGCAAGACAAAAGAAGACATTGCAAGACATAACATCGCAAGAGAAGACGTCGAGAGACATGACATCGAGTGACAAGAAATTGCAAGACAAGACATCACAAGACGACATTACAAGAGAAGATATCGAGAGACAAAACAGCGCAAGACATGAGAAGACATCGTAAGACAAGACATCGTAAGACAAGACATCGTAAGACATGACATCGAGAGACAAGATATTGAGAGAAAAGACATCGCAAGACAAGACATAGCAAGACATGAGAAGACATCGTAAGACAAGACATTGAGAGACAAGACATCGGAAGAAAATACATCACAAGACATTTGAAGACATAATATCGCAAGATAAGAAATCGCAAGACAAGACATCACAAGAGAAGATATCAAGAGACAAAACATCGCAAGACGGGACAAGACATCGTAAGACAAGACATCGTAAGACATGACATCGAGAGACAAGACATCGAGAGACAAGACATCACAAGACAACACATCGCAAGACCTGAGAAGACATTGCAAGACATAACATCGCCAGAGAAGACGTCGCAAGACAAGACATCACAAGAGAAGACATCGGAAGACAAGACATCGAGAGACAAGACATCGAGAGACAAGATATCGAGAGACAAGACATTGCAAGACAAAACATCGCGAGACATGAGAAGACATTGCAAGACATCGAGAGTCAAGACATCGAGAATCAAGACATCGCACGACAAGACATCGTAAGACAATACATCGAGAGTCAAGACATCGAGAGACAAGACATCGCAAGACATCACAAGACCAGTGAAGACATTGCAAGACATAACGTCACAAGACAAGACATCGAGAGACAAGACATCGAGAGACAAGACAACGCAAGACATGAGAAGACATCGGAAGACAAGACATCGAGAGACAAGACATCGCAAGACAAGACATGAGGAGACGTTGCAAGACATAACATAGCAAGAGAATACATCGCAAGAGAAGACGTCGCAAGACAAGACATCACAAGAGAAGACATCGAGAGACAAAACATCGCAAGACATGAGAAGACATCACAAGACAAGATATCGTAATACAAGACATCCTGAGTCAAGACATCGCACGACAAGACATCGTAAGACATGAGAAGACATTACAAGACAAAACATTGTAAGACAAGACATCGAGAGACAAGACAACGCAAGACAAGACATCACGAGAACATATCGAGAGACAAAACATCGCAAGACATAAGAAGACATCACAAGACAAGCCATCGAGAGACAAGACGTCGCAAGAAAAGACGTCACAAGACATTAGAAGACATCGCATAACAAGACATCGAGAGTCAAGACATCGCAAGACAAGACATCGCAAGACAAGAGAAGACATTGCAAGACATAACATAGCATGAGAAAACATCGAGAGACAAAGCATCGCAAGACAAGACATCGTAAGACATGACATCGAGAGACAAGAAATCGCAAGACAAGACATTGCAAGACAAGACCTCACAAGACGACATCACAAGAGAAGGTATCGAGAGACAAAACATCGCAAGACATGAGAAGACATCGTAAGACAAGACGTCGTAAGACATGTCATCGAGAGACAAGACATCGAGAGAAAGATATCGCAAGACAAGACATAGCAAGACATGAGAAGACATCGCAAGACAAGACATCGTAAGACAAGACATCGCAAGAAAATACATCACAAGACATTAGAAGACATAATATCGCAAGACAAGACATCGCGAGACAAGACCTCTCAATACAAGACATAGAGAGTCAAGACATCGAGAGACAAGACATCGCAAGACCTGAGAAGACATTGCAAGACATAATATCGCAAGAGAAGACGTCTCAAGAGAAGACGTCGCAAGACAAGACATCACAAGAGAAGACATCGAGAGACAAGACCTCACAAGACAAGACATCGAGAGACAAGACATCAAAAGAGAAGACATCGCAAGACCAGACCTCACAAGAGAAGATATCGAGAGACAAAACATCGCAAGACGTGAGAAGACATTGTAAGACAAGACATCGCAAGACAAGACATCGTAAGACAAGACATCGAGAGACAAAACATCGCAAGAAAAGACGTCACAAGACATTAGAAGACATCGCATAACAAGGCATCGAGAGTCAAGACATCGCACGACAAGACATCGCACGACAAGACATCGCAAGACAAGAGAAGACATTGCAAGACCTAACATCGCAAGAGAAGACATCAAGAGACAAAACATCGCAAGACAAGACATCGTAAGACATGACATCGAGAGACAAGAAATCGCAAGACAAGACATCACAAGACGACATCACAAGAGAAGGTATCGAGAGACAAAACATCGCAAGACATGAGAAGACATCGCAAGACATGACATCGTAAGACATGACATCGTGAGACAAGACATCGCGAGACAAGACATCGTGAGACAAGACATCGCGAGACAAGACATCTCAATACAAGACATCGCAAGACAAGACATCGCAAGACAAGACATCGCAAGACCTGAGAAGACATTGCAAGACATAATATCGCAAGAGAAGACGTCGCAATACAAGACCTCACAAGAGAAGACATCGAGAGACAAGACATCACAAGACAAGACATCGAGAGACCAGACATCACAAGATATGAGAAGACATCACAAGACAAGACATCGTAAGACAAGACATCGAGAGACAAGACATCGCAAGAAAAGACGTCACAAGACATTAGAAGACATCGCAAGACAAGACATCGAGAGACAAGACATCGCAAGACCTGAGAAGACATTGCAAGACATAATATCGCAAGAGAAGATGTCTCAAGAGAAGACGTCGCAAGACAAGACATCACAAGAGAAGACATCGAGAGACAAGACATCACAAGACAAGACATCGAGAGACAAGACATCACAAGATATGAGAAGACCTCACAAGACATCGTAAGACAAGACATCGAGAGTCAACACATCGAGAGACAAGACATCGCAAGACAAGACATCACAAGAGAAGATATCGAGAGACAAAACATCGCAAGACGTGAGAAGACATTGTAAGACAAGACATCGTAAGACATGACATCGAGAGACAAGACATCGAGAGACAACACATCTCAAGACCTGAGAAGACATTGCAAGACATAACATCGCAAGACAAGACATCACAAGAGAAGACATCGAGAGACAAGACATCGAGAGACAAGACAACACATCGCAAGACCTGAGAAGACATTGCAAGACATAACATCGCAAGAGAAGACGTCGCAAGATAAGACATCACAACAGAAGACATCGAGAGACCAGACATCTAGAGACAAGACATCGAGAGACAAGACATCGCAAGACATGAGAAGACATCAGAAGACAAGACTTCGAGAGACAAGACATCGAGAGACAAGACATCGAGAAACAAGACATCACAAGACATGACATCGCAAGACAAGACATCGCAAGACATGAGAAGACATTGCAAGACATAACATAGCAAGAGAATACATCGCAAGAGAAGACGTCACAAGAGAAGACATCGAGAGATAAGACATCAAGAGACAAAACATCGCAAGACATGAGAAGACATCGTAATACAAGACATCGTAATACAAGACATCGCACGACAAGACATCGCAAGACAAGACATCGCAAGGCAAGACATCGCAAGGCAAGACATGACAAGAGAAGACATTGAGAGACAATACATCGAGAGACAAAACATCGCAAGACATGAGAAGACATCGTAAGACAAGACGTCGTAAGACATGTCATCGAGAGACAAGACATCGAGAGAAAGATATCGCAAGACAAGACATAGCAAGACATGAGAAGACATCGCAAGACAAGACATCGTAAGACAAGACATAGAGAGACAAGACATCGCAAGAAAATACATCACAAGACATTAGAAGACATAATATCGCAAGACAAGACATCGCGAGACAAGACCTCTCAATACAAGACATAGAGAGTCAAGACATCGAGAGACAAGACATCGCAAGACCTGAGAAGACATTGCAAGACATAATATCGCAAGAGAAGACGTCTCAAGAGAAGACGTCGCAAGACAAGACATCACAAGAGAAGACATCGAGAGACAAGACCTCACAAGACAAGACATCGAGAGACAAGACATCAAAAGAGAAGACATCGCAAGACCAGACCTCACAAGAGAAGATATCGAGAGACAAAACATCGCAAGACGTGAGAAGACATTGTAAGACAAGACATCGCAAGACAAGACATCGTAAGACAAGACATCGAGAGACAAAACATCGCAAGAAAAGACGTCACAAGACATTAGAAGACATCGCATAACAAGGCATCGAGAGTCAAGACATCGCACGACAAGACATCGCAAGACAAGAGAAGACATTGCAAGACCTAACATCGCAAGAGAAGACATCAAGAGACAAAACATCGCAAGACAAGACATCGTAAGACATGACATCGAGAGACAAGAAATCGCAAGACAAGACATCACAAGACGACATCACAAGAGAAGGTATCGAGAGACAAAACATCGCAAGACATGAGAAGACATCGCAAGACAAGACATCGTAAGACATGACATCGTGAGACAAGACATCGCGAGACAAGACATCGTGAGACAAGACATCGCGAGACAAGACATCTCAATACAAGACATCGCAAGACAAGACATCGCAAGACAAGACATCGCAAGACCTGAGAAGACATTGCAAGACATATCGCAAGAGAAGACGTCGCAATACAAGACCTCACAAGAGAAGACATCGAGAGACAAGACATCGAGAGACCAGACATCACAAGATATGAGAAGACATCACAAGACAAGACATCGTAAGACAAGACATCGAGAGACAAGACATCGCAAGAAAAGACGTCACAAGACATTAGAAGACATCGCAAGACATCGAGAGACAAGACATCGCAAGACCTGAGAAGACATTGCAAGACATAATATCGCAAGAGAAGATGTCTCAAGAGAAGACATCACAAGAGAAGACATCGAGAGACAAGACATCACAAGACAAGACATCGAGAGACAAGACATCACAAGATATGAGAAGACCTCACAAGACATCGTAAGACAAGACATCGAGAGTCAACACATCGAGAGACAAGACATCGCAAGACAAGACATCACAAGAGAAGATATCGAGAGACAAAACATCGCAAGACGTGAGAAGACATTGTAAGACAAGACATCGTAAGACATGACATCGAGAGACAAGACATCGAGAGACAACACATCTCAAGACCTGAGAAGACATTGCAAGACATAACATCGCAAGACAAGACATCACAAGAGAAGACATCGAGAGACAAGACAACACATCGCAAGACCTGAGAAGACATTGCAAGACATAACATCGCAAGAGAAGACGTCGAGAGACCAGACATCTAGAGACAAGACATCGAGAGACAAGACATCGCAAGACATGAGAAGACATCAGAAGACAAGACATCGAGAGACAAGACATCGAGAAACAAGACATCACAAGACATGACATCGCAAGACAAGACATCGCAAGACATGAGAAGACATTGCAAGACATAACATAGCAAGAGAATACATCGCAAGAGAAGACGTCACAAGAGAAGACATCGAGAGATAAGACATCGAGAGACAAAACATCGCAAGACATGAGAAGACATCGTAATACAAGACATCGTAATACAAGACATCGCACGACAAGACATCGCAAGGCAAGACATCGCAAGGCAAGACATGACAAGAGAAGACATTGAGAGACAATACATCGAGAGACAAAACATCGCAAGACATGAGAAGACATCACAAGACAAAACATCGTAAGAGAAGACATCGAGAGACAAGACATCGCAAGACATTAGAAGACATCGCAAGACAAGACATCGAGAGACAAGACATCGAGAGTCAAGACATCGAGAGACAAGACATCAAAAGACAAGACATCGCAAAACCAGACATCACAAGAGAAGATATCGAGAGACAAAACAACGCAAGACATGAAAAGACATCGCAAGACAAGACATCATAAGACAAGACATAGAGAGACAACACATCTAGAGACAAGACATCGCAAGACATGAGAAGACATTGCAAGAAAAGACATCGTAAGACAAGACATCGCAAGAAAAGACGTCACAAGACATTAGAAGACATCGCAAGACAAGACATCGAGAGACAAGACATCGCAAGAAAATACGTCACAAGACATGAGAAGACATCACAAGACAAGACATTGTAATACAAGACATCGAGAGTCAAAACATCGAGAGTCAAGACATCGCAAGACAAGACATCGCAAGACAAGACATCGCAAGACAAGACAAGACATTGCAAGACATAACATCGCAAGAGAAGACATCGAGAGACAAAGCATCGCAAGACAAAACATCGCAAGACAAGACATCGTAAGACACATAGAGAGACAAGAAATTGCAAGACAAGACATTGCAAGACAAGACATCACAAGACGACATTACAAGAGAAGATATCGAGAGACAAAACATCGCAAGACATGAGAAGACATCGCAAGACAAGACATCGTAAGAAAATACATCACAAGACATTTGAAGACATAATATCGCAAGAGAAGAAATCGTAAGACAAGACATCGCGAGACAAGACATCGTGAGACAAGACATCGCAAGACAAGACAAGACATCGAGAGTCAAAACATGGAGAGACAAGACATCACAAGAGAAGATATCGAGAGACAAAACATCGCAAGATGGGAGAAGACATCGTAAGACATGACATCGAGAGACAAGACATCGAGCGACAAGACATCGCAAGACAACACATCGCAAGACCTGAGAAAACATTGCAAGACATAACATCGCCAGAGAAGACGTCGCAAGACATCACAAGAGAAGATATCGGAAGACAAGACATCGAGAGTCAAGACATCGCACGACAATACATCGAGAGTCAAGACATCGAGAGACAAGACATTGCAAGACAAGACATCACAAGACCAGTGAAGACATTGCAAGACATAACATCGCAAGAGAAGACGTCACAAGACAAGACATCACAAGAGAAGACATCGAGAGACAAGACATCGCAAGACATGAGAAGACATCGGAAGACAAGACATCGAGAGACAACACATCGCAAGACATGACATCGCAAGACAAGACATGAGGAGACGTTGCAAGACATAACATAGCAGGAGAATACATCGCAAGAGAAGACGTCGCAAGACAAGACATCACAAGAGAAGACATCGAGAGACAAAACATCGCAAGACATGAGAAGACATCACAAGACAAGACATCGTAATACAAGACATCCTGAGTCAAGACATCGCACGACAAGACATCGTAAGACATGAGAAGACATTACAAGACAAAACATCGTAAGACAAGACATCGAGAGACAAGACAACGCAAGACAAGACATCACAAGAGAAGATATCGAGAGACAAAACATCGGAAGACATGAGAAGACATCGTAAGACAAGACATCGAGAGGCAAGATGTCGCAAGAAAAGACGTCACAAAACATTAGAAGACATCGCATAACAAGACATCGAGAGTCAAGACATCGCAAGACAAGACATCGAGAGATAAAACATCGCAAGACATGAGAAGACATCACAAGACAAGACATCGTAATACAAGACATCGAGAGTCAAGACATCGCACGACAAGACATCGTGAGACAAGACATCGCAAGACAAGACATCGCAAGACAAGAGAAGACATTGCAAGACATAACATCGCAAGAGAAAACATCGAGAGACAAAACATCGCAAGACTTCGTAAGACATGACATCGAGAGACAAGAAATCGCAAGACAAGACCTCACAAGACGACATCACAAGAGAAGGTATCGAGAGACAAAACATCGCAAGACATGAGAAGACCTCGTAAGACAAGACATCGAGAGTCAAGACATCGCACGACAAGACATCGTGAGACTAGACATCGCAAGACAAGACATCGAGAGTCAAGACCTCAAAAGACAAGACATCGCAAGACCAGACATCACAAGAGAAGATATCGAGAGACAAAACATCGCAAGACGTGAGAAGACATCGAGAGACAAGGCATCAAGAGACAAGACATCTAGAGTCAAGACATCGGAAGACATGAGAAGACATCGCAAGACAAGACATCGTAGGACAAGACATCGAGAGACAAGACATCACAAGAAAAGACGTCACAAGACATTAGAAGACATCGCATAACAAGACATCGAGAGTCAAGACATTGCAATTCAAGACATCGCAAGAGAAGACATCGCAAGACAAGACATCGTAATACAAGACATCGAGAGTCAAGACATCGAGAGTCAAGACATCGCACGACAAGACATCGCACGACAAGACATCGTGAGACAAGACATCGCAAGACAAGACATCGCAAGACAAGAGAAGACATTGCAAGACATAACATCGCAAGAGAAGACATGGAGAGACAAAACATCGCAAGACAAGACATCGTAAGACATGACATCGAGAGACAAGAAATCGCAAGACAAGACATTGCAAGACAAGACATCACAAGACGACATCACAAGAGAAGGTATCGAGAGACAAAACATCGCAAGACATGAGAAGACATCGTAAGATAAGACATTGTAAGACATGACATCGAGAGACAAGACATCGAGAGAAAAGATATCGCTAGACAAGACATAGCAAGACATGAGAAGACATCGCAAGACAAGACATCGTAAGACAAGACATAGAGAGACAAGACATCGCATGAAAATACATCACAAGACATTAGAAGACATAATATCGCAAGATAAGAAATCGCAAGACAAGACATCGCGAGACAAGACCTCTCAATACAAGACATCGAGAGTCAAGACATCGAGAGACAAGACATCGCAAGACCTGAGAAGACATTGCAAGACATAATATCGCAAGAGAAGACGTCGCAAGACAAGACATCACAAGACAAGACATCGAGAGACAAGACATCACAAGACAAGACATCGAGAGACAAAATATCACAAGATATGAGAAGACATCACAAGACATCGAGAGTCAACACATCGAGAGTCAACACATCGAGAGTCAACACATCGAGAGTCAACACATCGCAAGACAAGACATCACAAGAGAAGATATCGAGAGACAAAACATCGCAAGACGTGAGAAGACATCGTAAGACAAGACATCGTAAGACATGACATCGAGAGACAAGACATCGCAAGACAACACATCGCAAGACCTGAGAAGACATTGCAAGACAAGACATCGCAAGAGAAGACATCGAGAGACAAGACATCGCAAGACAAGACATCGCAAGACAAGATATCGCAAGACAAGAGAAGACATTGCAAGACATAACATCGCAAGAGAAGACATCGAGAGACAAAACATCGCAAGACAAGACATCGTAAGACATGACATCGAGAGACAAGACATCGCAAGACATGAGAAGACATTGCAAGACATAACATAGCAAGAGAATACATCGCAAGAGAAGACATCGAGAGACAAGACATCAAAAGACAAGACGTCGAGAGTCAAAACATCGCAAGACATGAGAAGACATCACAAGACAAGACGTAAGACAAGACATCGCACGACAAGACATCGCAAAACAAGACATCGCAAGACAAGACATCGCGAGACACGACATCGAGAGACAAGACATCGCGAGACAAGACATCGCGAGACACGACATCGAGAGACAAGATATCGAGAGACAAGACATCGCAAGACATGAGAAGACATTGTAAGACAAGATATCGAGAGACAAGACATCGAGAGACAAAACATCGCAAGACATGAGAAGACATTGTAAGACAAGATATCGAGAGTCAAGACATCGAGAGACAAGACATCTATAGATAAGACATCGCAAGACATGAGAATACATAGCAAGACAAGACATCGTAAGATAAGACATTGCAAGAATAGACGTCACAAGGCATGAGAAGACATCGCAAGACAAAACATCACAAGAGAAGATATCGAGAGACAAAACATCGCAAGACATGAGAAGACATTACAAGACAAGACATCGAGAGACAAGACATCGAGAGACAAGACATCGAGAGACAAGACATCAAAAGACAAGACATCGCAAGACCAGACATCACAAGAGAAGATATCGAGAGACAAAACATCGCAAGACGTGAGAAGACATCGAGAGACGACATCGAGAGACAAGACATCGAGAGACAAGACCTCACAAGAGAAGACTTCGAGAGACAAAACATCGCAAGACATGAGAAGACATCACAAGACAAGACATCGTAATACAAGACATCGCACGACAAGACATCGCACGACAAGACATCGCGAGACAAGACATCGCGAGACAAGACATCGCGAGACAAGACATCGCGAGACAAGACATTGCATGACATAACATCGCAAGAGAAGACATCGAGAGACAAAACATCGCAAGACAAGACATTGCAAGACAAGACACCACAAGACGACATCACAAGAGAAGATATCGAGAGACAAAACCTCGCAAGACATGAGAAGACATCGTAATACAAGACATCGTAAGACATGACATCGAGAGACAAGACATCGCAAGACAAGACATGAGAAGACAATGCAAGACAAGACATCGTAAGACAAGATATCGAGAGACAAGACATCGCAAGAAAATACATCACAAGTCATTAGAAGACATAATATCGCAAGTTAAGAAATCGCAAGACAAGACATCGCGAGACAAATCATGAGACAAGACATCGCAAGACATCGAGAGACAAGACATTGCAAGACAAGACATCGCAAGCGATCGCAAGATAAGACATCGCAAGACCTGAGAAGACATTGCAAGACATAATATCGCAAGAGAAGACGTCTCAAGAGAAGACCTCACAAGAGAAGACATTGAGAGACCAGACATCACAAGACAAGACATTGAGAGACCAGACATCACAAGACAAGACATCGAAAGACAAGATATCACAAGATATGAGAAGACATCACAAGACATCGTAAGACAAGACATCGAAAGTCAACACATCGATAGACAAGACATCGCAAGACAAGACATCACAAGAGACGATATCGAGAGACAAAACATCGCAAGACGTGAGATGACATCGTAAGACATGACATCGTAAGACATGACATCGAGAGACATGACATCGAGAGACAAGACATCGCGAGACAACACATCGCAAGACCTGAGAAGACATTGCAAGACATAACATCGCAAGACAAGACATCACAAGAGAAGACATCGAGAGACAAGACATCGAGAGACAAGACATTGAGAGACAAAACATCGCAAGACATAAGACATCGGGAGACAAGACATCGAGAGAAAAGACATCGCAAAACAAGACATCGCAAGACATGAGAAGACATTGCAAGACATAACATCGCAAGAGAAGACGTTGAGAGACAAGACGTCGAGAGACAAGACATCGAGAGACAAGATATCGAGAGACAAAACATCGCAAGACATGAGAAGACATCGAGAGTCAAGACATCGCAAGACATGAGAAGACATTGCAAGACATAACATAGCAGGAGAATACATCGCAAGAGAAGACATCGAGAGACAAGACATCGAGAGACAAGACATCGAGAGACAAGACATCGAGAGACAAGACATCGAGAGACAAGACATCGCAAGACAAGACATCACAAGAGAAGATATCGAGAGACAAGACATCGTAAGACATGACATCGCAAGACATGACATCGCAAGACAAGACTTTGCATGACACGAGAAGACATCGCAAGACAAGACATCGTAAGACAAGACATCGCAAGACCTGAGAAGACATTGCAAGACATAACATCGCAAGAGAAGACATCGCAAGACATAACATCGCAAGACAAGACATCGAAAGACAAGACATCGAGAGTCAAGACATCGAGAGGCAAGACATGAGAAGACATCGCAAGACAAGACATCGTAAGACAAGACATCAGGAGTCAAGACGTTAAGAATAAAGACAACGCAAGACATGAAAAGACTTCGCAAGACAAGACCTCACAAGAGAAGACATCGAGAGACAAGACATGACAAGACATCGAGAGAGAAGACATCGCAAGACATGAGAAGACATCGGAAGACAAGATATCGAGAGACAAGCCATCGAGAGACAAGCCATCGCAAGACAAGCCATTGCAAGATAAGCCATCACAAACAAGCCATCGAGAGACAAGACATCGCAAGACATCGGAAGACAAGACATCGAGAGACAAGACATCGAGAGACAAGAGATCGCAAGACATGAGAAGACATCGCAAGACAAGACATGGCAAGACAAGGCATCCCAAAATATCGCAAGACAAGACACCGCAAGACAAGCCATCGAGAGACAAGCCATCGAGAGACAAGACATCGCAAGAAAAGACATCGCAAGACATGAGAAGACATCCCAAGACATCGCAAGAAAATAAATTGCAAGATATCGCAAGACAAGACATCGCAAGACAAGACACCAAAAGAAAAGACATCGCAGGACAAGACATCATGAGACAAGACATCGAGAGACAAGACATCGAGAGACATGAGAAGACATCGCAAGACAAGACATTAAGAGACTAGACATCGCCAATCTAGACATCGCAAGACTAGACATCGAGAGACAAGACATCGCAAGAAAAAACATCACAAGACATGAGAAGACATCGCAAGACAAGACATTGTAGGAAAAGGCATTGCAAGACATGACATTGCAAGACAAGACAGCCCAAAATATCGTAAGACAAGACACCGCAAGACAAGTCATTGCAAACAAGACATTGAGAGACAAGACATCGCAAGAAAAGACATTGCAAGACCAGACATCGCATGACAAGACATCGAGAGACATGAGAAGACATCGCAAGACAAGACATTACAAGACATCCCCTGCATTTAAAGTGGGCCTGAACGCTTGCACAGGACACAAGGAAAACGGAGAAATGCAACGTGTGTTTTTAGAGAGAAGAGCCCATCTTGTTCCCCCTCATCTGTAAGTTATCACAAGTGTAATTTGATCTCTCACCCTTTGTCTTCTATGAAAGCAGGAAGTAGACACACTTAAGAGTTATTGCAGGAGTTCTGTAAACTAACACAGAAATGAATTTTCTTCAAAAGTTATTATGCTGTTGCTTATCTTTTAAAGCAGAGAAGAAGTTCTGAGTTCCGGTCCGCTTTAGGATACCACAACACACAGATCTGCAGCTTAACATCTAGTTTATTGAATCATTTCATATTATAAGAGATTTTAAAGACAGGAGTAGTGATGGTCATTTCTAGGAGAGCTCATGGAGAAGCATGTGATCAGTTTGGTCAGGTGATACAGTCTCTGATTTGCTTGTCGTGATCATGTGCTAAAGCAGGATGTGATCACAGCAAATCCAAGCCCTGCAAATCTATCAACTGATCAAATCACATGCTTTCTCCATGAGTTCTCCTAGACATGACTATGACTAGAGAGGAAAGTCGTGGATGCACATCCCAGATAGACAGATGCAGACCTTCACTGGTCATTTGAATGGACAGACACAGAGCTTCACTGGTCATCTGACTGTTCGCTCTCTTCTTGTGTATCTAGAAAGGGGAAGAGGGAATGGCCACATCGTCATAAAGGATATAAGTAAAACAGTTGCTTGTGATCCTTTTCAGTTGATTACTTAACATATGTTGCTTGCAAAGAATACAAAAGCTGGATCTCCAAGTGGATTTTGCAATTGTAGCTCAATTTATTAGTGCTAACATAGCCACAAACAGCACAATGTTTCGGCACAAAGGCCCTTGTCACATAGGCCCAGCTTTTGTATTCTTTGCAATTAACTGTCCACCCCTGTGGGAACCGGGTGTATGCAGGTTGACTCCCTGGTGCTACAATTAATAGTGGTGTGTGCTCCAGGGCTATCCTTTTTCTCATACTTTACATATGTCCCCTGCTGCCTCTCCTGTAATTGGCTACAATTGGAATTACTGTATTTTTTGGACTGTATTTTTTCCCCCACAAAAGTGGGGAAAAATTCACTGCGTCTTATAGTCCAAATGCAGGGAGTTCCTGACTTGTGAACGCCTGCCGATCCGAACCTCCAACCCGCCGCAATGTCGGGGACTCCCTGTTCTGTGCCTATGCAGAGGACGACACGGGGGACAAATGGGAGGACACGGGGACACAAAGGGGCATAGAGGAGGCTACAAGGGAGACACAAGGGGCATAGAGGAGGGCACAAGGAGGACAGAGACGGACACATGGGGGACAGAGGAGGACACATGGGAACACAAGGGGGACAGAGAAGGACACAAGGAGACACGAGGTACAAAGGGGGCACAATGCACGAGATGCCCCTTCACCATGGATGCACCAGGTTTGTGCCCTTTTTTTCCAAGCGCCATTGTTTTTACATGTGCAGGAGACCGAGATGGCACAGTATTTTGACTTGTGGAGAGATAGGTTAAGAATGAACCTACAGCCCCTATCTCGTTTAACTGGGGAATAGAGATGGGCCGAACCTCTGATTTTAGGTTCGCGAACCGGGTTCGCGAACTTCCGCGGAAGGTTCGGTTCGCGAACCGCAATAGACTTCAATGGGGAGGCGAACTTTGAAAAATAGAAAAAATTATGCTGGCCACAAAAGTGATGGAAAAGATGTTTCAAGGTGTCTAACACCTGGAGGGGGGCATGGCGGAGTGGAATACATGCCAAAAGTCCCGGGGAAAAATCTGGATGTGACCCAAAGCAGCGTTTTAAGGACAGAAATCACATTGAATGCTAAATTGCAGGCCTAACGTGCTTTAAAAGCAGCGTTTTAAGGACAGAAATCACATTGAATGCTAAATTGCAGGCCTAACGTGCTTTAAAACATCTTGCATGTGTATACATCAATCAGGGAGTGTAATTAGAGTACTGCTTCACACTGACACACCAAACTCACTGTGTAACGCACCGCAAATAGCTGTTTGTTGTGTGTTGTGACGGCCGTGCTGGACTACTGCGCAACATGGCGAGATTGCTCTTCCTCCCTCAGTGATGTCAGGTAATGTATGACTTCCTTCTCAACTTTCCATGGCACTGTTAAAAAGCTTACGTTTTGTTTTTAAATTACATTTTCTACTTGCTGTGTACTTGTTCAGTACCGCTAATGAGAATCCTATGGAGGCGGGCAAGTCTGACATTGTGACCCCGGTTAAAGGCCGGGGAATGAGGGATGGAATCCGGTGTGGAGCCTGAGCAACGCTACACATCCAAGGAGGGCAGCAGGCAGGCATGCACGCCCACCCCGAGGTAGTGACCAAAAATAACAATACAGGAGGAAGACTTTCAAGGCCCTGCTGTGTATTTGAAATGAATGTACTTTAAATCCTTTAACGAGAACCAGTTATGGCGGGCAAAGATGACCCCACATTCCTTTCACGAGAATCATATGGAGACGGGCAAGTCTGCCATTTGTGACCCCGGGTAATGGCCGGGGAATGAGGTATGGAAACCGGTGTGGAGCCTGAGCAACGGCTACCACTGCACATCCAAGGAGGGCAGCAGGCAGGCATGCAATACAGGACTTTGAGGCCCTAATTGTAATGAATCAACTTTAAATCCTTTAACGGGAATCCGTTATGGAGGGCAAGTCTGCCTTTTTTCACCGCGGGGAATAAAGTTTGGATTCCGGCCCGAAGGGGGAGCCTGCTGAGACCCATGCTGTAGCTGCCCTGACCGTGCTTTGCAAACCAGGCATCTGTGGTCAGATGGACCCTTGAGCCAGCGGAAGACAAACCAAGTCGAAAGCATTTGCCAAGAATGTTTTACGGAAGGCAATTTTTGTTGGCATTTTTGTAAATTGTTTGAAAATGTAGATGGTTGTATTTTTAAATTGTTTGAAACTTTAGATGGTTGTATTTTTAAATTGTTTGAAACTTTAGATGGTTGTATTGCGTTCCGGAGTTGGAGCCTGATCAACGGCTACCACCACACATCCAGGCAAGGAGGGCAGCAGGCAGGCAGGCATGCACGCCCGCCCCGAGGTAGTGACCAAAAATAACAATACAGGACTCAGGAGGACCTTTTGAGGCCCTAATTGTAATGAATCAACTTTAAATCCTTTAACGGGAATCCGTTATGGAGGGCAAGTCTGATGGTGCCTTCACTGCGATTCACCAGGTTGGTCTCCGGCGGGAATCCGTTATGGAGGGCAAGTCTGCCATTGTCACCGCGAGGAATGAAGGTTGGATTCCGGCCCGAAGTGGGAGCCTGCTGAGACCCATGCTGTAGCTGCCCTGACCGTGCTTTGCAGACCAGGCATCTGTGGTCAGATGGACCCTTGAGCCAGCGGAAGACAAAGCAAGTCGAAAGCATTTGCAAAGAATGTTTTACGGAGGGCAATTTTTGTTGGCATTTTTGTAAATTGTTTGAAAATGTAGATGGTTGTATTTTTAAATTGTTTGAAACCGTATCCATTCAAGTGCAAGTTATGCACTGACTGCCAGGTATAATGTGCAGTCACAGATGCAGTGAAAGGTATGCAGTGACTGCAAACAGCCGTTTGTGTAGTGACGGCCGTGCTGGACTGGTGCGCACCATGACGAGAGTGCAGGTGATGGTGGCTTTTCAGCCCATATGCTCGCCCGGCTGATGTAGCTGAATGACAGAACAGTGACTGTCCAGCTGATCAAATTTGGTCTGACCACAATGAAACAACGACCTTATTACCTTTGGTGTACCACCCCCACCCGAGACACTCATATAGCCGGCGGTCATTGCTTCATTGGGATACGCAAGCCCCTTCACCGCGGCAAGGTAATGATCACGAAGGGGGATGGGCACATGTACATGCCTTTTGTTTATTGTTGCAGCCGCCTGCAGTTCAGCCATAAAAATTAGGCAGGCATGTGCATGCCCAAGAAAAATTAGTATAGCGGCCGCTGCTAGCAGCGGCCTTAAAAATTCTGGAATCCGCCTAGAGTCCTGGAACCTGGTGGTGGTGGCGGCGGAGAAGGCAGTCAAACGGCCTGCAGGCAGAGATGCTGTCTGTGGGGACTGACTTAGTCTTCGGTCGTGCAATAGCCCTCAGGGATCCATGCCTCGTTTATTTTGATAAAGGTCAGGTACTGAACACTGTCATGACTTAGGCGACTTCTCTTCTCAGTGACAATGCCTCCAGCTGCACTGAAGGTCCTTTCTGACAGGACGCTTGCGGCAGAGCAAGAGAGAAGTTGTATGGCAAATTGGGACAGCTCTGGCCACAGGTCAAGCATGCGCAACCAGTAGAGCAAGGGTTCATCCTCGCTGCTCGCAGTCGCAGTGTGTACATCCACACTTAAGGCCAGGTAGTCGGCTACCTGCCAGTCCAGGCGTTGGTGGAGGGGGGATCCCGAAGGGCTACTGCGAGGCATTGGACTAAAGAATGTCCACATGTCCGACATCACCCCGAGATCGCTGGAGCGGCCTGTCCTTGCCTGCGTGGACTGGTGAGGAGGAGGAGGAATACTGCCAGTGGTACCTTTTATTGCGTTGTACTGTCACATCACCCTTAAATGCATTGTAAAGCATCATTGACAGCTTGTTCTGCAAGTGCAGCATCCTTTCCGCCTTGTGTGGAGTTGGTAACAGGTCTGCCACTTTGTGCCTGTACCGAGGGTCTAGTAGCGTGGCCACCCAGTACAGGTCATTCCCCTTGAGTTTTTTTGATACGGGGGTCCCTCAACAGGCTGGACAACATGAAAGAGGCCATCTGCACAAAGTCGGATCCAGATGTACTCTCCATCTCCTTTTGCTCTTCCACAGTGACGTCACGCAACTCCTCTTCCTCCCCCAGCCACGGACAATACCACGGGAACGTGGAGCAGCAGAAGCCCCCTGTGACGGCTGCTGCGGTTGTTCTTCTGCCGCCTCTTCCTCCTCCACAGAAACACCTTCCTCATAATCATCCGAGTCTGACTCCTCTCCTTCCCCACACGACTCCTCTTCTTCCTCCTCCTCCCCCCTCTGTGGTGCCGCAGGTGTTGAGGAAACCTGTGGTTCGGCTGAAAATTGGTCCCACGCCTGCTCCTGCCCTAGCTGTTCCTGTTCCCGCTCCTCCACAGCTTCATCCACCAGTCTACGCACGGCACGCTCCAGGAAGTAAGCGTAGGGGATCAAGTCGCTGATGGTGCCTTCAGTGTGACTCACCAGGTTGGTCACCTCCTCAAACGGCCGCATGGTCCTGCATGCATTTCGCATCAGTGTCTAGCTGTTGGGCCACAACATCCCCATCTTCCCAGATTGTGTCCTTCTACTGTAGCGGTACAGGTACTGGGTGACGGCTTTCTCCTGGTCTAGCAGGCGAGAGAACATGAGCATGGTGGAATTCCAGCGAGTCGGGTTATCGCATATCAAGCGTCTCACCAGCAAGTTGTTTTTCCGCTGAATGTCTGCAAGCCGTGCCATGGCCGTATAAGACCGCCTGAAATGCCCACACAACTTCCTGGTCTGCTTCAGGACGTCCTCTAAGCCTGGGTACTTTGAGACAAATCTTTGCACGACCAGATTCAGCACATGTGCCATGCAGGGTACATGTGTCAGCTTTCCCAAATTCAAAGCGGAAAGGAGAATGCTGCCGTTGTCACACACCACGTTGCCGATCTCCAGCTGGTGCGGGGTCAGCCATTGCTCCACCTGTTTGTTAAGAGCAGCCAGGAGAGCTGCTCCAGTGTGACTCTCCGCTTTGAGGCAAGACATGTCTAAAATTGCATGACACCGCCGTACCTGGCATGCAGCGTAGGCTCTGGGGAGATGGGGCTGTGTAGCTGGAGCAGAAGAGGAGATGGCAGCACCGCTAGAGTTCAACTGACACTCAGCCAAGGAGGAGGAGGAGGTTGACAGCGAAGAGGATGTAGCTGGAGGAGAAGGAGAGGAGGTGGCAGGAGGCCTGCCTGCAAGCCGTGGAGGTGTGACAAGTCGGTCCGCTGCGCAGCCACGTACTTCCTGCTTGCTGCCATCGGTCACCAGGTTGACCCAATGGGCTGTGTACGTAATGTAGCGGCCCTGCCCGTGCTTGGCAGACCAGGCATCCGTGGTCAGGTGGACCCTTGACCCAACGCTCTTTGCAATAGATGACACCACTTGCCTCTGAACTGCACGCTACAGTTTGGGTATGGCCTTTCGTGAAAAATAAGTGCGGCCTGGTATCTTCCACTGCGGTGACCCAATGGCCACAAATTTACGGAAAGCCTCTGACTCCACCAGCTTGTATGGTAATAGCTGGCGAGCTAATAGTTCCGCCACACCAGCTGTCAGACGCCGGGCAAGAGGGTGACTGGCCGAAATTGGCTTCTTCCGCTCAAAGACTTCCTTCACGGACACCTGGCTACTGCTGTGGGCAGAGGAGCAGGAACCGCTCAAGGGCAGAGGCGGTGTGAAGGAGGGTGGCTGTGAAGGTTCAAGGGAGAAAGTGGATGAAGACGATGCACCTGAAGGAGGAAGAGGAGAAGGAGGGTGGCTTGTCTTTTGAGGGGTGCTGCTTTTCCTCAGGTGTTCTTCCCATAGCTGTTTGTGCCTTTTTTCCAGGTGCCTTCGTAAGGCACTTGTCCCTACGTGAGTGTTGACCTTTCCACGGCTCAGTTTTTGGAGGCAGAGAGAACAGATGGCTTTGCTCCTATCTGAGGCACACACCGTAAAATATTTCCAAACCGCAGAGCCCCCCTGAGGTGATGGCACTACGGTGGCATCAACAGCTGACCTTGAAGGGCATGTTGGCTGGCTGGCCATAGCTGGCGATACATGACGCCGGACACTGCCCCCAGCTGTTTCTGAGGACGAGCTCCCTCTGCTTCTATCATGGAGTCGTCTCCTCCTACTCCTCTCTGGCTCCCCCTCTGAACTGTCCCCCTGGTCATCTCCTCTATTGGGTACATACGTGACATCCGTATAATTGTCATCATAATCCTCCTGCCCAGGACACCTCCTCAACTGCACCAACTTCAGGTGGATAATCATGCCCCTCCTCACACATTACGTCCATACTATCGCCACCTAACTCAGACGTATGAGGTGGTGTACCTGCGCCTTCTTCTTGTTGTTGCAGTAGTGGCTGTGAATCAGTGATTTCACCACCACCACCACCAAATAACTCCTGCGAAGTGTCAAATGCAGTGGATGTGGCGCTTGTTGTAGCGCTGGTGGCTGCGGAAGATGAGGTTTTCTGTGTTAAATACTCAAGCACGTCCTCACAATTTTGGGAAGTGATGGCACGTGCCTTCTTCTGAGCACTGTACTTTGGTCCAGGTCCGCACGAAATCACAGCAACACCACCTCGCACAGACCTGCCAGTGCCAGGTGGCCTTCCTGTGGGTCTGCCTCTACCTCTTCATCTACCTGGTTTGTCCATTTTGTCCATCTCGGGGGAAAGCTAGGTATATGCAGTGAGGTGAATTCACTGAACACAAAAGGTAGCTATATGCAGTGAGGTGAATTCACTGAACACAAAAGGTAGCTATATGCAGTCAGCTGAGTTCACTCAACCCAAAGATAGTTATATATGCAGTGAGGTGAGTTCACTCAACCCAAAGGTAGTTATATATGCAGTGAGGTGAATTCACTGAACACAAAAGGTAGCTATATGCAGTGAGGTGAATTCACTGAACACAAAAGGTAGCTATATGCAGTCAGCTGAGTTCACTCAACCCAAAGATAGTTATATATGCAGTGAGGTGAGTTCACTCAACCCAAAGGTAGTTATATATGCAGTGAGGTTAGTTCACTGAACACAGAAGGTAGCTATGTGCAGTGAGGTGAGTTCACTCAACCCAAAGGTAGTTATATATGCAGTGTGGTGAGTTCACTGAACACAAAAGGTAGCTATATGCAGTCAGCTGAGTTCACTCAACCCAAAGGTAATTTAAACAAATGGGTCCTAAAAATGTAGACCTAAATCTAAATTCTTCCCAGCCTTGTCCTCGATATCAAGCTTACAGGTATTTGCACAATCTGTAATGAGGGATTTGGAACTTTTGCCCACAGGCAGGGGTTGCCCCTCTAACCTCACCCCTGATCAACGTAGGGCGTTACAGGACTTATCCTCAGCCCCAGATTTGGTGGTCAAACCCTCGGACAAGGGGGGCAACGTGGTTGTCATGAGTACATGCCAATATGAACGGATGTGTTACAACATTTTGAACAATACTGAGTGGTATGAGAGGGTCTCGGCGTCGAGGATGCAAGCCAGCCATCAAAACTTTCAGGATATATTGGGAGATGCCTTGTCAATAGGCATTATTTCCAAAAGGACTTATCGCTTCTTGTGGAATCCCAATCCTAGAATTCCAACTTTTTATGCCCTCCCCAAGACACATAAGTCCACTACAGACCCTCCTGGACGCCCCATTATATCGGGGTGTGCCTCTTTGACTGAAAATGCAAGTCGATATGTGGATGCACATTTACAGCCCCATGTGAGGGCATTACCTTCTTACGTACGAGATACGACTCATCTACTTACCATTTTAGATGATATTAGCATCCCTACTGGTGCCTGGCTTGTCACCCTTGATGTCGAGGCCCTCTACTCCAGTATCCCTCACACTGAGGGACTTGAGATGATCAGATCGGTTTTGACGACCCTTCCCATTGATGGCATTCCTCATAATATGTTTCTATTAAGGCTATTGGAGTTTATTCTCAAGAACAATTATTTTTTGTTTGACTCCTCCCATTTCCTCCAGGTGCAGGGCACAGCGATGGGGACCACCTGTGCCCCGTCCTATGCATGCCTGTACCTGGGGGAATGGGAACCATGTATTTTTTCGGATGCGGACCTGAGTGATCTTTTGGGGCATGTACTTACCTGGCATCGTTATATCGATGATATATTTTTAATCTGGACAGGAACACAACAACAGATGTTTGATCTAGTCAATTTGCTAAATAATAATGTTTTCAACCTCAAATTTACCATGACTATGGATACTCACAGTATCCCGTTTTTGGACATTATGATTTCTGTGAACGACCAGGGAGTATTAGACGGATCTTTATAGAAAACCTACAGCAGCTAACTCCTTGCTTCATGCAAGAAGTTTTCATCCCACACACCAGATACGCAGTATTCCTGTCGGGCAATACTTGAGAGCCCGACGGAACTGCTCTGATGACAGGAACTTCCATGCCCAAGCTAATGATTTACAGCAACGATTTAGGGCTCGCGGTTACCCCCCAAAAATACCTAAAGAAAGCCTATCATCGAGCTTGCGATACCCCTAGATCTACTCTCCTATACAATCAATCATCGGGACAAATTTCTCGAAATGAACCAGATAGGGGTCTTTCCTTCATTACCAAATACAATGATCATCACTTTCAGGTCCGTGTCCTACTTCAGAAACATTGGCATGTGCTCACGGGCGACCAGCGTGTTGCCCCCTTTGTTCCGAGGGAGCCCTCTGTTACCTACAGGCGGGCCACCACCATAGGTGATACCTTGACATGCAGCCACTACTCAGGCAGAGGCAAAACCAAATTATGTAATTGCACAGTTCTGGGTACTTACCCATGTCATTCCTGTAACCAATGCAGGTACATCTATGTCGGTAAACAGTGCCCCCTTGTGATGAGAGACGTTGTATTAACTACCAGACATTATGTTAACTGTGAGACAGAGGGGATAATTTATCTCCTCCTCTGCCCCTGTGGGGCCTTTTATGTGGGCAAGACTGGCAGATCCCTTAACAGACGTATTTATGAACACACTTATGGTATCCAGGAGGGACACCAGACACCTGTAGCCCGACACTTCGCAACTTGCCAGGGGGGTAACCCCAGGAAAATTCGATTCTTTGGCTTGGATAGGGTACACCGGGACCTACGGGGAGGGAACTGGGACGGGAGACTCCTCCAATGTGAGGCCTTCTGGATTTACAAACTTAAGGCCTTTCGGACACCGGGCCTTAATGAAGGTATTGATTTCGCCCCATTTCTGTGACAACAGTGCTCTGGCTCAGGGCCATATGTTCTCTACTTTTCATTATTTTTGTTCAATCTCTAAGGATGAATCTTCATATTTTTCTTTTTACTGTGCTTAAGCTGGCGGCCTTTTTGCGCTCGAATCGGGTCTTTTCCCGACCCTTATATATTTCTTTGTTTTTAAAACCTTTTATGCCATCTAATTTAGATATGATCTCCGACACATCTTTGATGGCGGTTGGTGGGTTGGCGTGGCCCCCCGTTGCTCCACTTTGTCCTTGGTCTCCTCTCGCTTGGTCCCCTATCGGCAGGACAATAGTTTATTTATTATCATTTCATTATACTTTCGTATTCTATTTTTTTGCTTATGATTATTTAATTATATATAGCTATTAGGGATTTATTATTAATGGAAATATTTCTGCATTATTATATTGTTTTTTTCAATATGTACCCTTTTCGATGACTTTGCTGATCCTGTGGGAGGTGGTAGCTATGCCCCCCCCCCCCCCGGCGCGCCGCACTGGCTGGTGGTCCTGGATGTGGGGGATCGGTGTGCCCTGGGGGGGTGCTCGGGGTCGGCCCAGTCTTTGGCTTGACATGGACCATATATTGGGCTAATGCCTGCTGGCCCTTGGCCTGCCTGTTGGCCTTCCCCGTTCCCCCTCCCCCGTGGCCCTCCCCCCCCCCTCCCCTACCCCATTTCCTGTTGCCCCTGGGCACACTTGGCCACGGCTATGGTGGCGCTCCGGTGGTGATGGCGACTGGGCGGCCCATGGGACCCTGGGCCCCACCTTGCGGGACAGCCGGGCCACCCTTTCTCCTTACCATCTATCTGGGGGTGCGGTCCTGATAGTCCGTGCCCCTCAGCGATCCCGGAGCCCTTTTGCGTCGGCCGCATTCCCATAGCGGCCCTGTTGGGGGTCTCTGTGGGTCGCTTACAGTCGTACGCATATACGCGTTCCCTCCTACCTGATCAGCTTGGCGGTTGCGGACGCGAGGGAAACGCTATGCTTGCACCTGTACGCATATATGCGTTCCCTCCTTTTGATCCGCATCACCGCATGCGGATGCGGGCGGAACGCCGTGCGTACATGCGGAGAATTGGATGCATCACGCCTCTGCCTCCACCTCTCAGTCACCACCTGCATCCTGTGGTGGTGGGGTGGGAGTGGTCATGGGGGGGCGTGGTAGCATCCTCTGGCCGCCCAGTGCCATTTTAGGCCGGCTCCTCTCTCCCACAGGCAGCAAAACTTCTGAGTCTGCCCTGATGATGCTGGTAATCTCACCAGTGAAACCGGTTGGCCTCTAAGGCTCTTTTTGTGACCAGACACACTTGTGGTGGCAGCACATGGGCTTCTGTGGATGGACTTTGCAGTGACCAGCTACTCAGATGAGTATACCTCAATGATATGCATTTCTACTGGTGATTTGAAAACAGCCTCCTATGGAGTAACCACTGTTTACCATATGATCATTGAAACAGCTTCCTAGGATGCACCTATATGCTGCTATATGCTGTTGTTTGCTGGAACTTTGAGTTTGTCTATGTCAAGTTAATGCTGCTGAAGGGATGACCCTGGCGGATTGTTCCATGAATGAATTATATCAACTTTAATATCACACCATCCGTACCTGCATATGTCTGTGGTTTAAACACTTACCTGTGAATCTGTCTCAGAATGTACTTCTGATTGGGGCACTAACTCTGGTGAATTGCTTGTTGCTCCTGGGGCTTGCGGATGTATCAGGCTTGCTGTGAACATAATTTTTTGGTTTACTAGCCCGAAGTGCTTGCCACATACAGTGTGTGCCTATCAATCTACCTCTGTGCACCTGGCCATTGTTATAGCTCTTAAATGAGACAGCTTGCCTGACCTGTGGACCTGCACATCAATTATTTTGTGATAACATATGCAGTAAGACCACCTATTGTGATGGATTGAATCTCTCTATCAGCCGTTATTCAGCCTTTTGATCCTGCAAATCACTGGAAATATTATAGCAACACAGCCGGAATCTGATACACCTGTGCTTTTTCTACTAGGATGTCTTTTTCCATTTAGGTCCTGGACAATTGGCCTTTAAAACCAATGAAACATTGAAGCAACACAGTCGGAATCTGATACACCTGTGCTTTTTTTTTACTAGGATGTCTTTTTCCATTTAGGTCCTGGACACTTGGCCTTTAAAACCAATGATATATTTTTCTCCAAGGTTTTTTTTTTTGTTTTTGTTTTGTTTTTTTTGTTTCAATGTTACCTGCAAGGAGTCGCTTCCCCCTCTTTTTGCATTAAGATATTTGATAGATCGCGCACTATCAATATTTTCTTTAGGGGATCCCCTACATTTTTCCATCTGGCCTAGACATGGTGGCACACCTGTGTGTTCTGGTCAATTTTAAATAGATTTACATATATATGTTTGTATTTTGGTCATTAATAAAATTTGTACTTTTATATATAATTTATTTCCTCTTGTTTCCTTAGTCTTACATTGGTCAACCCAAAGGTAGTTATATATGCAGTGAGGTGAGTTCACTGAACACAGAAGGTAGCTATGTGCAGTGAGGTGAGTTCACTCAACCCAAAGGTAGTTATATATGCAGTGAGGTGAATTCACTGAACACAAAAGGTAGCTATATGCAGTGAGGTGAATTCACTGAACACAAAAAGTAGCTATATGCAGTCAGCTGAGTTCACTCAACCCAAAGGTAGTTATATATGCAGTGAGGTGAGTTCACTGAACACAGAAGGTAGCTATGTGCAGTGAGGTGAGTTCACTCAACCCAAAGGTAGTTATATATGCAGTGAGGTGAGTTCACTGAACACAGAAGGTAGCTATGTGCAGTGAGGTGAGTTCACTCAACCCAAAGGTAGTTATATATGCAGTGAGGTAAATTCACTGAACACAAAAGGTAGCTATATGCAGTGAGGTGAATTCACTGAACACAAAAAGTAGCTATATGCAGTCAGCTGAGTTCACTCAACCCAAAGGTAGTTATATATGCAGTGAGGTGAGTTCACTCAACTTAAAAGGTAGTTATATGCAGTGACGCAAGTTCACTCAACACAAAAGGTAGTTATGTGCAGCGAGGTGGGTTCACTCAACACAAACGTAGGTGTATGCAGTGATGAGGTGGGTTAACTAAACACAACAGGTACTAGTAGTAGGTAAATGCAGTACTGGGTAGGTAGTACAATGTGCAGCTCCTTGTCACATACACAGGTGTCACTGAATGTGCTGCTGAATGCTGGTGGGCTGCTGGCAGTGGTACACACACATTATGAATTAGCAATGCTGTCTAAGCAACACAAGTGTATCACACACACAGGTAGTAGTCACTGAATGTGGTGCTGCTGCTGGCAGTGGGACACACACAGTATGAGTTAGCAATGCTGTCTAAACAACACAAGTGTATCACACACAGGTAGTACTAGTCACTGAATGTGCTGCTGCTGCTGGCAGTGGGACACACAGTATGAATTAGCAATGCTGTCTAAACACCACAAGTGTCAGTTTCAAACACAGAAAAAAAAATTGATCACAGCAGGATGAGCTCTGAAAAGAGCTTTTCTGGGGCGCTATTATAGCAATAAGATTCAGCTAAGCAAGCTAAGAAGGCAAGAGCCTGACTAATCTGTCCCTAGGAGAACAAGTCTGCAGCAGCTGTCCCTATTCTGTCTCTAGCAGGCACACGAGTGAGGCTAATGGCCGCCGGAGCCTGCCTTATATAAGGGGGGGTGGGGCTCCAGGGCTTAGCCTAGCCTGATTGGCTACAATGCGCCTGCTGACTGTGATGCAGAGGGTCAAAGTTGACCCTCATAGAGCATTATGGGGCGAATCAAACTTCCGGGAAAGTTCGCCGGCGAAGGCGAACCAACCGATGTTCGCCTGGAACCGTTCGCCGGCGAACCGTTCGGCCCACCTCTACTGGGGAATACCTGTATACAGTGCACAATGCTCCTGTTCGCCTCCCCATAGTGCAGGAGGGCATGCTTCTCCTCTTTCCCTCCCCATAGAGCAGCAGTGCATGCTCCCCCCCCCCCATAGTGCAGCAGTGCATGCTTTTCCTCTTCCCATCCCCACAGAGCAGCAGTGCATGCTTTTCCTCTTCCCCTCACCGTAGAGCAGCAGTGCATGCTTTTCCTCTTTCCCTCCCATAGTGTGCAGCAGTGCATGCTTTTCCTCTCCCCATAGAGCAGCAGTGCATGCTTTTCATCTTCCCACTCCATAGAACAGTACTCTCTGAATCCTGCTTATCATAGCCCAACTTCCACTCTGTACTGAGATCACTGCACAGATGAGAGGAATATCTGATCAACCCCGATGGGCCGGAATTTATAACCACATTTTACAGTTTAGGGCCCTTACACATTGAAACATGCACTAACGCAAACTAACGGTTTGGAAAAAACCTCAAACCGCTGGTGTGCACCAGCCCATTGAAATACATTAGCCAAGCGTTTTCACTGGCGGATGTGGCTGGCAGATTGCTGCTAAAACCGCTCAGTGTGCACTGGGCCTAAGTCAGTCAATCAGAGCTGGGGGTCCCTGGGCATAAATTACCATGGAGCCACCCTGACCTACAATCACCCCCCCCTTCAAATGTAGCATTAGGTGACCCCTTTGTGTCATCGTCGTCCCCCAAAGATAGTATGGAGCCACAGAGCCAATTGACAGCCCCCTAGTCTCCCCTTAGGCCGGGTTGCTGCAGGGTACTTGGTGTGGAGCGCACTCACCTGTCTGGCCAGCACAATGCCTGTGTCTTTCCATCCCACAGGCATGTAACTACTCACCTGACATGCCGCCGGGTCACAGAGAACAGGTGACGGTGTTTGGGGATGTAGACAGGACACAGGAGGTAGCGCTATTAGCATGCATGAGTGGGGCCGTCATACGTCTCTGGGGCAACTGCCCAGTTGTGTCTCTAGACAAGCACTGGCTCTGCAGTCGGTATTTTTATAGGCAAAGTTACTATAACAGAGAGATCAGGCAGATGTACTCAGTCTATCAGGTACTCGATGCATGTAGAATAGTCACCTTGTGATTGGCCTGGAGAAAGGAGTCAGTACAGGAAGTCCTGTATAGCGGCCTTCTGCTTCTGGAACTGCTCCAGCGTCATCTTCACACTGATGTCCATGGGAATCGTCACCTGCAATATAGAAAGGCACCTCTCAGTGGCTTGTGCTGCTGCAGTTCCCTGCGAGTGGCAGAGGCTACAGCTTGTGCAGACAAACATACATTTCATCATTGTGATCATTGTAGGTGACAGTGTGACAAGCCTTCTCTGTACAGGCAAGCATTCCCAGCTGAGCAGCATCTTGTGTGCAATAATTCTGTATGGAGAGGTCCTGGCTTTAGGCCTGGAACCCACTAAGAATTGCTGCAGCGCTGTGCGCAGCGATTCCTAGTGCGTTTGGGATCATGATTCCCAGATGCTTAGAAGCGAGGTACAGTAAAGTGTACAGCGCTTCTGATTAGCAAGTCACGTGTTTTTTTTTTTTTAATAAAACTTTATTATACTTACCAGGTATCTGACTTCTGTCCATTGCCCCGCCCCCTAATGGTTATAGGAGTTTCTCTAGGGCCAAAGAGAATCACCTGTGACCTCTTCATTTAGGGGGCGGGGCGGGGCAGAAGGCACATGGTGAGTGTAATAACGTTTTTATTTTCAATCGTTGTCGGTCCCACAAAGCACTGCAAAATCACTTTGCAAAAGCGATTTTGCAGCACTTATATACTTAGCATTGAGTACTAACGTGCTCAAAATGCTACAAGCCCTGCAATTGCCCCTAATCTCAATTTCCCCTCCCCTCACTTTCAATGGCAAAGGTTTTTTTGGGAATCGTTGGCGATTCCAAAATGCTGCCATAAATGCGCTAGTGGGTCCCATCCCTTAGAGAGATTTGGTAGCAATCGACTAGAAAAGCCAGTGCATCCCATGCTGTCTCCTCTCTCTCCAGGCCCCCCAAAATGTCATGTAATGTTATGCAGCTTCAAGTTGGACTAATAAAAACTGACATCGTTTTTCAGATTGTATCAATTCCAAGCTGCAAATAATTTATATGAAATTTTAATGCAAGGAGAAATTATTTGCATGCGATCAATCATCCCTTGTAATCACCTTCCCCCTGTGCTGCTGACAATAACTTCAGCTCAGTAGCCTCATTTTGCTATCTAGGTCCTCCCTGCAGAGCATGAAACAGAGCGTATCATGAAACAGCCAGGCAATTTGCATTGTTTAACCTCCTGGGCGGTATGCCAGACACTGTGTCAGGCAAGTGAATTGTGCTAAAAGCAGTATGCCCAACACAGTGTAGTGCATGCTGCTCAGAAGGTTTTCTGCAGTATTGTGTCCCCCCCAGGACAAGTAAAATAGCTTTAGCTGATCCAGTACAGCTGCCCCTGCCCCCCCCCCCCCCCCCCTGGAATCTCCAGCACTGGGCCATTTACCTACCGTGCCTCCAGCCAGCGCCGATCACATCACCTCCGCCGCACAGCTCCGGTCTAGAATGTCAGGAGCATCGGGACTCGGCGATGTGATACCATGATGTAATCAACATCAGGACATCACGGAAGTAAGTGACGTCACATCGCCAAGTACCAATGCTCCCGCAATTCAAGACCGGAGCTGTGCGGCGGAGGTGATGCGATCTGTGCTGGCTGGAGGCACGGTAAGTAAATGGCACAGTGCTGGGGATCGCAGGGGGGCTGGGGCAGCTGTACTGAGACAGCTACAGCTGGCTATACTTAGGAAGCTATAGCTGGCTACACTGGAGGCACCTATACTGAGGCAGCTATAGCTGGCTATACTGGGGAAGCTATAGCTGGCTATACTGGAGACACTTATACAGCGGGCACCTATACCCCTCTAGCTATAAAGCAAGCACCTATACCTGGATACCTATTTGGTGGGCACCTATACCTGACTAGCTATACAGCAGGCACCTATACCCCACTAGCTATACAGCAGGCACCTATACCCCACTAGCTATACAGCAGGCACCTATACCCCTCTAGCTATACAGCAAGCACCTATACCTGAATACCTATTTGGTGGGCACCTATACCTGACTAGCTATACAGCAGGCACCTATACCCCACTAGCTATACAGCAGGCACCTATACCCCACTAGCTATACAGCAGGCACCTATACCCCTCTAGCTATACAGCAAGCACCTATACCTGAATACCTATTTGGCGGGCACCTATACCCGACTAGCTATACAGCGGGCACCTATACCCCACTAGCTATACAGCAGGCACCTATACCCCACTAGCTATACAGCGGGCACCTATCTATACCCCACCAGCTATACAGCGGGCACCTATACCTTGATACCGATATGGCGGGCATCTATACCCCACTAGCTATACAGCTGGCACCTATAACGCATTAGCTATACAGCTGCACCTAAACCCCACGAGCTATATAGTGGGCGCTTATACCTGGATATCTATATGGCAAGCACCTATACCCAACTAGCTATACAAAGTGCAGCTATACCTGGCTAGCTATACAGCGGGCACCTATACCTGGCTAGCTATACAGCTGGAACCTATACCTGGATACCTATACAGCGGGCACCTATACCTGGCTCTGTGCAGGGGACACCTATACCTGGATATCTATACTGGGGGGGCTAAATACCACATTGCAAATAACATTCTGAAGATGGATGGGCATCACACGGTGGCCGAGGCAGGATGGATAATGTATACATGCGTACACGGGGGGGGGGTACATTTATATATAAGAGGACAGAGGCAGATGCGGGAAGCTCAGCCGATTCCTGAGAGATTTCATGCTGAAATCATTTAGGAATTGGCCTGCGGTGTATAGGCAGCCGACAGATCTCTCTCTCTCTTTGATCTCTTTTGATTTGATCAGAGAGAGATTTGTCTCTTGGTCGAGTCTGCCCATCATTGCTAGATGTATGGCTACCTTTACATTTTTATTAGTGCAGCTTGAGCAGCTGAAGCTTGGAAGTATAAATGATTAGATATTTTGGGGAGTCATTTTGAAATTTAGTTTAGATTTTGTGTGTCAAGGTTTTATTAAACTCAAAATGTATACTAGACCCTTGCTTGACACATTTTGGTAAGTTACAGGAAAAATGGTTCTGAAAATTAACTCGATCACTTTTTGCACAGAAATCCAGCAGAAACTGAACGCCAGGGAGATTAGGGCTAGGTTTCCACTTGTGCGTTTTGTGTCAGATTTTTCTCTCAGAAAATTTGCATTGATTTGGCAACTTATGGTAGTGAATGGGGCTGTTTCCATGCAATGCAAATTTTCGTCAGTGTTTGTATGCGTGAAAAAAAAAATCGGAGGTCCTACATTTTTTGGGGGACGTTGCGTACGATTCGCGTACAATGCCTTGCATTGGCAATGTGAATTTTCACGTAATCTAAGGTTACAGGAACTTGTCAGCAGTCCTGACTAGGCTGGTACTAGGCACATGATGTTACATTATTTGATTAATGTGAATTGTCGCGTACGAAAATTCGCATAAAAACTTGTACAAATTTGCAAGCGATTTTTCCCCAATCAGATCCTATAAGATTTTTTGGATGTGAAAATGTCATGCTACACTGGAAACGTAGCCTAAAGGGAACAAAGCACCACTTTTTGTTTCCTGGCTTCTAATAGCCAAAGGAGCTGCCATGTCCCCCCCCCCCCTTCTAGCTGCCCAATATTTATCCAGAAGAAGGTGTGAAAATAGCATCTATGACTTCTGTAAACCCTTTAAAGCACAGTGTGTAATCTAACACCCCCCCCCCCCATGCTGATTAGAAGCATTCTGTCAGCTCTGCTAATGTGTGCAACACAATAATCACAGCAGTCTTTATGTGCCGGAAATGTCTGCGGTTGGGCCAGCCTCAGACGTAGGATAATGAGGGTCTCTGCTAAACTTTTAAATGTAAAAATAAGAGGTACATTTTTATTTTTTTTATTAATTTATTAATGAGTCACATGTTGGGATGCATATTTAAAGAGACTCTGAAGTCTCTTAAAAATCCTTTTTTTTATTACAAAATCCTGTTTAACATGTTAGCAGCTCTGCCTCCATTCGCGTCTATCAGCGGCGTATTTCCGCCTCTCCCCTGCCCCTCTCAGTGAAGGAAGACTGAGAGGGGTGAGGGAGAGGCGGCGATCCGGGCTGACAGACGCGCTGAGAGGCAGAGCTGCGGCTCATTGCTCTGCCTCTCACGGAAGCGATGCCCGGATTGCCCCCCGGGGAGTTTGGAGGAATTTAGTGAGATTACAGCGGCGGGGATGCAGCGGTTTAGGTAGGGCTAATATGTTAAACAGGATGTTGTAATGAAACGAGGATTTTTAAGAGACTTCAGAGTCTCTTTAACCGCCTTAGCGGTATGGACGAGCTTAGCTCGTCCATTACCGCCAGAGGGTGCCACTCAGGCCCTGCTGGGCCGATTTTCATTAAATAAAAAGCAGCACACGCAGCCGGCACTTTGCCAGCCGCATGTGCTGCCTGATCGCCGCCGCTCTGCGGCGAAAGAGGGTCCCCCCAGCCGCCTGAGCCCTGCGCAGCCGGAACAAATAGTTCCGGCCAGCGCTAAGGGCTGGATCAGAGGCGGCTGACGTTGCAGCCTTCCTTGTTACTTATGCTTGCCGGAGGCGATCAGAAGAACGCCTCCGGAGCGCCCTCTAGTGGGCTTTCATGCAGCTAACTTTCAGTTGGCTGCATGAAATAGTTTTTTTTTTATAAAAAAAAAACCCTCCCGCAGCCGCCCTGGCGATCTCAATAGAACGCCAGGGTGGTTAAAGTACTACTGAGATGCCCTTGGTGCTACAAATGGTGCTTGGTTCACTTTGAAGAAAGTAAATATGGCAGCCTCCATATCCCTCTCAGTTCAGGTGTCCCATCATTACATAAGACAGAGGAACATGCACCTAATAAGGAGGAACAATGAGAAATACATCCAAGTTGATGCTACTGTCATGCAGATTGGGCTTGCTGATGCTGGTGGATTGACTGGCCTAATTCCAAGCAGCAAAAATACACATAAAGCTAAATGGAGATACAACAGAGCAAGATAAACCAACCCTGACATTGCTTTGCTCTTCAGACAGGTCCTCTTCACCATCCAGATCCCTGTGGTTATTAGCCTTGTACATGAGCCTCTTCCGGGTCTTCTTTCCCTGGGTAAAGAAGAATGAAAATGAAACGGTAATCATCCCTAAACTGCAACACTAAACAATCACAAATGATCCAATCAGCTGACAGAATTGTAAAGTGTATATAAAGTGTATATTCAGTCTAAACAGGAGCAGGAAAAAAAGGGCGCTAATGCATTTAAAGTTAATACAGCGCCCAACGCAGAGAAAAGTGCGCTGATAAATATTATTTTCAACATTAGAACATTAAAGTTTTTGAAATATATTGTTTTAGAAACTTGCAACGTTATAGTTTTTGTTATATTATTTCGTTAGACATGTAGAAACGATAATATATTTGATAATGTAAAATCTGTACATTCAAAGACCTGGAACCCACTAAGGGCTGGAACCCACTAGAGCGATTTTCTGTGCGTTTAGGGAGCGATTCAAACCGCTAGTGATTTCCCTAAACCCTCAGATGTTAATGGATGGGCCAAATTCCACTGGAGCAATTGCGATTACCAAATCACAAAACGTAAGACATGCAGCGTTTTTCACGTTTAGCGTTAGCGTTTCTGCAATGTAAAGTATATAAACGCTGGCGAAATCGCTAATCAAAACCTGCACAGAGCAATTTTGCTAGCGTTTTGAAATGACTGCACACTGTAACAAAATGAAAATTAATTGAAAGGACCAATCAGAATTTAACATGCTAATCGCTACTTTCCTTGTGGTTTTGGGTCACCCTGAGCTGCTTGGTTAATGCTAAATGCTATAAAACTTTATTATTTATTTATTTTTTTGCAGCTAGTTCCAAATTAAAGTGTACCTGAGACAATAAAAGCAAAGGAATTTATACTTGTCTGGGGCTTCCTCCAGAGGGCTGCAGTCTGTTTGGTCCCCTGCCATCTCCCAGTCACCTATGTTACACCAGTGTCTTCCCATGTAATGTCCTTGACTGAGCTAGTCAGGGTGTCACCCCTCCCCTGCGCTATACACCCATTTTAACAATTATAGGAAGGATTTGTTATGTACAGTGTTATTCACAGCGCATCACTTTTTTTCACATTTTGGTATGTTACAGCCTTAGGCTCGGTTTACACTTGTTTAACCATTTCAGCCCGCGGGGATTTTTCACCTTATGCATCAAAGCACTTTTCACCTCCCATTCATTCACTAATAACTTTATCACTACTTAACACAATTTATTGATCTACATCTTGTTTTTTCCGACACTAATTAGGCTTTCTTTGGGTGGTACATTTTACTCAGAATAATTTTTTTATAAATGCATTTTAACAGGATCAATAAGAAAAAAATGGAAAAAATTCATTATTTCTCAGTTTTCGTCCAGTATAATCCACGCTACCATAATTAAAACCTGTGTATTTTATTTGCCCGCTTGTCTCGGTTATGACACCATTTACATTTTGTCCCTATCACAATGTATGGCGCCAATATTTTATTTGGAAATAAAGGTGCATTTTTTCCGTTTTGCATCCATCACTATTTACAAGCTTATAATTTAAAAAATGTTCGTAGTATACCCCCTTCACATGCATATTTAAAAAGTTCAGACCCTTAGGTAACTATTTGTTTTTGCTTTGTTTTTTGTTTTTTTAATTGTAACTTTTTCTTTTTCCATATTCCCACATTGGTGTGGGGAAATAAACAGTTATTTTTTAATGTTATTATATGTGTAAATTTTAATTTAAAATGTCTGTAGATGTAGTTTTACTATTTGGCCAGAAGATGGCCACCTTGAGTTTATTTTTTTCTCCATGTGCTTCTCGATCACCAGAAGCACCAGGAGGATGGGGAAACTTTTTTTTGCAGAAAGACTGAAGCCTCTAGTAAGAAAGCTTTGGTTTTTCTGCTGGGGACACGGATCGGTGATCGGGAACCATGTTCCCGTTCACTGATCCCAGGGCTACTGGGGGACAGCACGTGGGCACGGGGGCATGCTCGCGATCATGCGTGGGAGCGTGCCAAAGTGCGGCACCGCAGCAGAGCAGCCGCCTGGACGTGAGGATCATGTCTGGGCGGCTAAAATGGTTAAAAAAAAGTATTGTTTTTTTGGATAGGACAGAAATGGAGCCACGGATCCCAATGCTAAAAATATTGGCCATCTTCACTTGTATAGTAAAACGGATCAATGGGCTCCCTGCATGAAAACTGAATGGAGAGTCCGGATTTGTCACTTTTTCACGGAGCATGGATCCCCACAGAGGCAATGAAAGCCACTTTAAAAACTGATCTCCTTTCACACACAGAACTGCATAGGACACGGATGCCAAAACGGACTGCCTGCTTGCATTCTATTGGCTAAAAAATGATGAAAGGAGCATGGGGGCCCTGGGGCAAAGGTAAATTTGAGGCCTCTTTCACACACCCAGAAAAGTTAGCCCCCTGGGCCCCTGAGCTAGCTTCTGCTCCTCCCCCTCTTCCTCATTGCAGCCCACGGCATCCTTACACTAGGATGGCGGTGGAGGAGCGTGGGCAGATCAGGGTGCTGGCCTCTGCAGCTGTAGCGTATCTGTTCTAAGTTCCATTCCTGTCTGCTGAACCGCAGCAGCACTTTCCTCGATGTGATGACGTCATATGCCTGGGTCATATCGCAGCTGCGGTCCAGCAGGCAAGTACGGAACTATGGTAACCATGATGCCGGCGGAAGCAGGTAAAGTATGTATTCCTGCCGCTCTCCCCTGCCTGTTGAACCACCACATCATGGTTCTCACTGCCCATCCCACAGTCACACATATACCGCAGTTGCAGTGGCCAGCGCTCTGATCTGCCATCTCACCTCCACCACCATACTAGTGTAAGGATGCCGTGGGCTGCAATGTGGGGGGGGGGATGACTTTGGGGTGGGTGTAGGGGCCCCAATTTACCTTTGCCGCAGGGCCCTTGGCCCTGGACCCACCATGCAAAAGCAAAAAGGAGACGGCATACAACTGGCTGCAAAAATGTTGCTGTGTATTACGGAGCAAAGCACTGCATTACAAGTTGCGGACCATCAGATTCATAACAGCGATTACATACAAAACACCAACATATATACCAAACCGTTCTAATAGGCCCCACCCCACTTCCTGTTTGCCCCATCTAACATACAATTAACATACACTTAACCCTCAATGTCCATCACCTTAAGTGCATATATTACAGATTATTGTATTCACAGCGGTCTATTGACACTCCCATAGGGCTACCACCTAAAACGAATCCATTACTGACCGTGATTACTGACCGTGATATCACATGGCGACCTTACAAGCCACCTGTAAGGATAAACATGCGGTTAAAATAAAGCAGTAACCTGCAACAATGTAATAATACAATATATAAAATATATAACATGTTATCTGCATCATCTCTATACCATTGCTAGCATCACAAAAAACAGCTAGCTTCCCTTTGTTTGATAAATTTCTCAAAGTCACCCCCCTGTCTTGGGGGTTCAACTGCCTCCAATACGCATTACTTCAACTGTGCTGCATTGTGCCCTGCTTCTTTGAGGTGTCTGGCAACAGGTGTATCATAGTTTTTCTCACCCTTAATGTGATTGGGAATAGCTCTCTTGTGCTCCTGTATGCGAGCCCTTGGCCCTGGACACCCAGAAGGACACGTTTTTGGCAGACGTTATTTTTACTGAAGACGTATGCTACAAAAGTACAACATTTTGAAAAATGGATCAGTTTTTAAGAAAAATGAATCCATTTGAAACGGATCTGATCTGCAACTGCAGTAATGTGAACCAAGCCTTATTCCAAAATAGATTTAAATTATTTTTTTTCTCAGAATTCTACACACAAAACCCCATAATGACAACGTGAAAAAATGTTTTCTTGATGTTTTGCCTGCTCTCTCAACCTCCCTCTTCTTTCCAAACCATGACTGGCTGTAAGAGCCCTTTTCCACTAGCAGAGAAGTGTGGCTGTTACAGCCATAAACCTTCTTCCCAGTATATTGAGTGGTTGGGGACATGACTGTGGTAGATGGTGCAATAATGTACCTGACAGGCTTGGTGGTATAATTCTCGGAGTCAGCGTGTATGTCCCAGGCTAGAGGTCTCGCTCTTCACCTAGCTATCCCTGCCTGGCACAGCACTAACTGACACCTATGCTGTCCTTACCTGGCACACCACTAGCTGGCCCTAATTAGGACTTAGGCGAGCAAGGCATACAAGCTGACGTAGAAGGCAGATTTATCCACCAGGAGCCACTAATGAGGCTAGTAACACAGTTCAACAGTTTCAGCAGTATTGCACAGGTTATTACCTGAATCCAGAGGGATGAAGCAATCAGCGTTGAGTGTCAGTAGTAACTGGGACAACAGGCAGGTTCCCAGGTAATAGACAATCCAGATAGCATGCAAAAGGTATCCAATAACAGGAAATGGTTGGTCCAGGCTGAGGCGGCAGACAAGGGTATCCGGTAAACAGGCAGTGATCAGTCCAGGTAGCAGGCAAAGAGTATCTAGATTAGACTAGATCTAAACAAGCAAGGGTCAGTCCAGGCAGCAGATAAGTGATATCCAGGAAGCAAGCAATGTTAATCACAGCAGACAGGAATAGTCAAATACAAGCCAAGGACAAAATCCAGCAATCAGTAACAATAGAGTGCGCACCCAGCAACTAGCCAAAGCTATGCTTATCACGGGCGATGACTGAGAGCACTCTGCAGGTTTAAATATAATACAGCATCCAATCAGTGGCCGGCCACACTCCACACAACCAATCACACAACAAGGCCCTGCCTAGGTGTCAGCTGAAGAATCAGCTGACACCGATCTGTCAGCTTACCGGAGTCAGCTGACTATTGTTTACCTTTGCGGAGGGCGTACTGGGAACGTGCCCTCCGCCTATCAGGATGTGTGGCCTGTGAGCCACAGGCAGCGTCATGAGTGGGGAACAAGCATCGAGACCCGGAAGCGGCGGCTTCTGATCGGGTCTCGGCGGAATCCAGACCACCCACAGGTATACTCCTTACAGTACCAGTAATAGGGGGTTCCTGAGAGGGAGCATAGGAAGCTCTGATGGGATATAGTTAGGAAAGCACTGATAAGAGCAGAAATGGTATGAAGGAGGAGCTTCTTTATTAATGGGTGCGCATACCCAATTGCTTGTGGGTAGGGGTGGCATTGAGGGGAAAAAGGGGGGGGGGGGGGTGTAGGGAAGCTTGAGCAAGAAAAGGCATATAAAAAAACTGTGCATGAACTTGGTCTTTATATAACATTTGGAGAACATTTTAGGGGTGTTATTAGAGAGGATGCAAATTATTTGCTAGCCGAGCATTTCAATGAAATACAAATGCTTGAATTGGACTATACTAAATTTTTTGTTATACAAATGAATTGGAAAAGTTGGGGGCAGTATCAATAAAGGTTGACAGCAGAATCTAGGTGGATTTTGAAGATGGGCTCTTTAAGGGACTTTATGGTAAATTTTGCTTTTTAAAAGTTTATTTTTAGTGTACTGTAATAATGCTGTTCAGTGATGCAAAGCTAGCTGTAAAATTTCACTTCAACACCACTAGGTGTCAGTAGTACAAAAGGTTTCATGTTTTACTTGCGATTTTTTTTTTCCTTTTTAAGAAGGTATTATATGAAGTGATGTTTGAATAAAATATTAAATAATTTTTTTTATCTATAAAAGTATATAAAGAGGCACTAATCAGGGGCGCCCCGGGGAGCTGTCAGGGGGAAACATCTGGTGGCTTGTGAGGGCCCAGCAATGGTCAGGGTCTCTGGGGCAATTGTACCCTGTATTTATTTAGAGAGTTTAGCCTGTGTAATTCCCACTCGCCTGTGTCTAATCACTAGTTGTAATTTGATCTCCTCCCTGTGTCACATGACTTGCCTGCAAAATATAGGTACACTTTGAAGTGGAGCCACATAAGCTCCTTGCCAGCTCTCCACTCTGCTATACATGCTCTCTAATGGCAGGGCAGTCAACACACCTGACATGGTTACAAATTGAAAGATGAAGTCAAGGTTCCTGACACCATCCATCATCACAGTTGCTGATGAGGACATCCTGTGGGGACTGGTGTGGAGTCCTAATACACATAATTTTCCCACGAGGCAGGGTTGGAGGCACTCATTTATTCCTTGAGGATGTTGTATCCAAACAGCCCCACAGTATAGATAGCCAGTTATAGGTGCCTCAAGTATAGATAACCAGTTATAGGTGCCCCCAGTATAGATAGCAAATTATAGGTGCTTCAAATATAGCTTAGCTAGCTATAGGTGCTTATTTTTTACGTCATCCAATTCGGATTTAAGATTCTGGATTTCTACAGAAATCCGGATAGCTATCTGCGGATATTTGGCCGCATTACCTGGATATCCGTGGATATCCGGGATATCCAGATCCGAAATACTGTAACTACGGTGATGACGTCCTGGAGCCAATCAGTTATTAACCCCTTCACTATCACTACACTATAGCTATTAGCTTGACTGATGTCTCATAGTGTGACAGTTAGTGTGTGCTCCAATGCTGCTGGGCCAAGGGCTGTACACAGTCAGTGATAAGCTGTTCAGTGATTAACCCCTTCCCTATCACCAGGCCCGGCCCTAGACTTTTTGCCGCCTGAGGCAAACTTTAAAGAAATCGTCCCCCCCCCCCCCAAGCCGTGGGTGTAGGGGCCGCCGAGCTGGAGGGGATAGCGGGCAGGTAGGGGGTATTGGGCCTAGCGGCGGGGAGGGGGGTCGGACCACCCCCCTCCCTCGCCTGGGTCCCCCGTCCTCCGCTCCCCTCCACCTTTAAAAAGTTAAGTTGCTGCAGCTATTTTAAGAGGCACGGGCGGGGATCACTCACCTTTTCTGCGTTCCAGCGTGCGCTCCACTGACGTCACTTCCTGTAACGCCGTCCACTTACAATACAGTGGGCGGCGTGGAGCGCACGCTGGAACGCGGAAGAGGTGAGTGATCCCCGCCCGTGCCGCTTACAATAGCGGCGGCAACTTAACTTTTTAAAGCTGGAGGGGAGCGGAGGACGGGGGACCCAGGTGAGGGAGGGGGGGTCCGACCCCCCCCCCTCCCCGCCGCTAGGCCCAATACCCCCTTCCTGTCCGCTATTCCCTCCAGCTCGGGCGGCCCCCCACACCCACAGACGGGCGGGTGCCGTCCCCCCAGAAGTGCCGCCTGAGGCAAAAGTTTCACCCCGCCTCATGGGCGGACCGGCCCTGCCTATCACTACACTATTGTTAAATCATTAATGTGTTAGTGTGCACTAGTATCTTCTCCTCTGCTGTCTAACTGTCACTCGGCACTTGCCTCATGTCACTTGCCATGTCACTTGTGACACGTGCCATGTCACTTGTGACACGTGCCACTTGGCAAGTGCCATGTGACACGTGCCACTTGCCATGTGACACGTGCCAAGTGACACTTGGCAAGTGCCACATGACACTTGGCAAGTGCCACGTCCGGCATGCTCCTGGCACACGTTACACCTGCTGCTGCTGCGTTGCCCTGCTCCTGCTGCCTGTGCCACTCCCACCGCCAGGCCAGGGTGCCACAGGCCACTGATACCACCTATATTTAACCTAAAACAAAATTGCTGTGTAATTTTTTGGAGGTGTCTTGGCTGAAAACTGTCATGTCCCAGTTGTGCGGTTGGACTTTTGGACACAATGTGGGCTGCACGACCGCTGTCTGGAAGCTAGGCCTAATGTTAATTGACAGCCATTTTTTTTGGGGGGGGGGGGGGGGATTTTAAGTCCCCACATCATCAATTAGTGTTCCCCTTTGCAAAATAATGATACATGCCTCATTTAACCTAAAAACCCCTTTTAAAGCTTTTTAAAGAGGAACCATCGCGAAAATGTTAACATTTAAAACACATACAAATAAGAAGTACATTTCTCGCAGCGTAAAATGAGCCATAAATTACTTTACTGCTATATTGCTGTCACTTACAGTAGGCAGTAGAAATCTGTCATTACTGACACCTTTCCTTTTGGGCTAGTCCATCTCTCTATAGGGGATTCTCAGCATGGCCTTTATTCTTTATAAAGACATTCCTTGAAAATGATTAATACAAAGATGCTGGCCAGCCTCCCTGCTTGCTGCACACTATTTTGGCAGTTGGATGGAGCAACTGTCATTCACTAAGTACTTTTAACAATAAAGAAAACCCTGAGAACCCCCCTATGAGAAGATAGGCTAGTCCAAAATCTGTCGGTAATGTCAGATTTCTACTACTTACTGTAAGTGACAGCAACATAGGAGAAAAGTAATTTATAGCTCATTTTACTCTGGGAGAAATTTAGTTCTTATTCGTATGTGTTTTAAATTTTAAGATTTTCGCGACCGTTCCTCTTTAAAGGGCACTTCCGTTTTTTTCTATCCAGATATCCGAATAGGTCGGATATCCGCAGATAACGCGTCCGGATATCCGCGTGAATGCGGATATCTAAAAGGTCGGATTCCGATATCCAAACCGGATCCGGATATCTGGGTATCCGGATCCGGATCAATTCGGATTTTAAAAAATACTATACGAGCACCCCTGGCTATAAGTGCCTCCAGTATAAGTAGCCAGCTATAGGTGCCCCCGTATAAATAGCCAGTTATAGGTGCTTCCAGTATAGGTTAGCTAGCTATAGGTGCCCCCAGTGTAGGTAGCCAGGTCTATAAGTGCCCCCAGTATGGATAGCCTGGAGGTGGGAGCATCATGCGCATAGCGGCGGGGAGGGGGATCCGACTCCCCCCTCACCTTGGGACCTGGTTTCCCCCTCCAGAAATGAGCGCAGTGGGTAGGGAACTCACCTCTGACTTCCGTTTTGAATGTGTCCAACATCGTTGATAGGAAATAGAGTCAGTAGCGTTGGAGACATAGAAGACACAGGCACACAGATCTCCGTCGCTGGAAAGCAGAAGTCAGAGGTGAGTACCCCACCCGCTGTTCCCGCCCGATGCCATAATTTCTGGAAGGGGAGCCGGGACGCCTTAAGGGGAGTCCAAGGTGAGAGAGGGAAAGTTGGGTTCCCCTTCTTGCCACTATGTGCCTACTGTCCTCTCTCCTGCATTGCGCCCCCCTACTGCCGCTGAAAATGGCCCTGGACAGGCCCCCCCACCAGGCTTGGGCTCAACTGCCCCTGTATCCCTCTCGGGGTCTATTGCTACGCTGATGTTCTCTGCCTTTGATGTCTGTGATGTGACGTGTAATAAGCCAAATGTAAATGTTTGCCTAACGAGTGTAAGAAGATGGACTGATACAGAGTCATCCTAAGAAAACAAATAGGTGAGGGTTTAAAGGCACGTGATTAATACTAATTTTATTCATGGATCTTTAACCACTTATGTGGTTTGCTATAGTATATCAACGTCGGGCAGGACTTGCCCAGCCACGTAGATAAATGTAAATGGCTTGCTCCCATTCGGGTACTCACCACCGCCCATTAGAGGGGAGATGAATAAATGAGAACCCAGTTCCCATTGATTAATCTAAGTCCCTGTGCCATTGATCGCCTGCATTAATGAGATGCCGAGATCATTGTAACTTCTGGAGTAACATGTCCACGCATTACTTCCTGTTTAGCGTACTTATAGTATGCTAAAAGGAAATAATGCACGAGGACAACTTGTGGCCAAATAGTAAAATTACACCTACATTCATTAATTTTTTTTTTTTAACAAAATGTCCCACTGTTACATTTAAAATGTCCTCTCACCTGCATTGCGCCCCCCTACTGCCGCTGAAAATGGCCCTGGACAGGCCCCCCCACCAGGCTTGGGCCCAACTGCCCCTGTATCCCTCTCGGGGTCTATTGATACGCTGATGTTCTCTGCCTTTGATGTCTGTGATGTGACGTGTAATAAGCCAAATGTAAATGTTTGCCTAACGAGTGTAAGAAGCTGGACTGATACAGAGTCATCCTAAGAAAACAAATAGGTGAGGGTTTAAAGGCACGTGATTAATAGTAATTTTATTCACGGATCTTTAACCACTTAAGTGGTTTGCTATAGTATATCTACGTCGGGCAGGACTTGCCCAGCCACGTAGATAAATGTAAATGGCTTGCTCCCATTCGGGTACTCACCACCGCCCATTAGAGGGGAGATGAATAAATGAGAACCCAGTTCCCATTGATTAATCTAAGTCCCTGTGCCATTGATCGCCTGCATTAATGAGATGCCGAGATCATTGTAACTTCTGGAGTAACATGTCCACGCATTACTTCCTGTTTAGCGTACTTATAGTATGCTAAAAGGAAATAATGCACGAGGACAACTTGTGGCCAAATAGTAAAATTACACCTACATTCATTAATTTTTAATCAAAACATTTAAACAAAATGTCCCACTGTTACATTTAAAATTAACCCCTTACCTCCCACCCTCTCCCATAGTTACCTAAATAAATGATATGTATATTAAAAAAAATGACAAATTAAAAAAAATATATAATTAGTTACCTTAGGGACTGAACTTTTTTTTTAATAAGTATATCAAAAGGGTATATTAATGCTATTTATGAAATTATGGGCTTGTAATGAGTGATAGACACGAAACTGAAAAGTGCACCTTTATTTTGTAAATAAAATATTGGCGCCATACATTGTACTTGAGAAATATTTTAAACGCTTGTATAACTGGGACAAATAGGCAAATATATTGTGTGGCTTTTAATTATGGTAGCATGTATTATTCTAAAAATATAATGGCCGAAAACTGAGAAATAATGCATTTTCTCCATTTGTTTTTCTTTTTTTTCCAGTTAAATTGCATTTAGAATAAAATAATTCTTAGCAAATGTACCACCCAAAGAAAGCCTAATTGGTGGCAAAAAAAACAAGATATAGATTGTTTCATTGTTATAAGTACCGTGTTTCCCGTAAAGAGTAAGACATCCCCTGAAAATAAGCCCTAGCAGGAATTCCTAGCATGCTTGAAATATAAGACATCCCCCGAATGTAAGCCCTAGCAGCAGCCCACATGACACCAGCAAGTCATGCTCAATACAAAGCCTGGATACAGGAGAGTAGCAGTATAATGTGAGTTCTGCAGTCCTGTGTATGAGTGTCAGGCAATTTTTGTTTTTGTTGGAGCCAGCCTCCTGATCTGTCGTGATAAGCATCAGCAGCACGTCACCTCTTCACCTCTTCCCAGGACACACAGCTTATCCTATTATAGCTCTGGGGAGCCTGACAGAGTTCTCTGCCTGCAAGAAATAGACTCTTAGCCACATGATCAGCAGAATCAGTTTCTTGTAAGTGAGAGCAAATATCTGCAAACCACAAGCTCTGTGCATGCTGCTTGTGTTTCAGCATGGCATGCAGTATATACATTTTTTACAGGAAAACTACCATTGGCCCGCAATGGTTACACCAAAATTGCAAACGCGGAACCTGCAGCATTTTCAGAGCGATTTGAGTTGCAAAATCACTTGCGGTGGTTTAATAGTGATTTGGCAATTGCTAGTGGGCATCCAGCCTAGCAATGTGCTCACTGTTTAACTGTAATGCTGGGGGGGTCATACTTTCTGACCACCCAGCACAACAAGGCTAAGAGCTGGATAAAGGAAGAGGCTACAGAGGCTGCCCAGAGTAACTGCAGCTCTGGGCTTCTGATAAGACGCAATGGCAGCGTAGTGCGATGTTGCGCTGCTCTTGCGATAGTAAACATTCAGACAGATACAAGACAGACTGGAGTAAGGTAGCCAATAGCAACCACAGCAATGGCTACCTTGCAAGGACAGGACTAAGAGGACAGAGGCTGACAGAATGAACGCTTGCTAATCTAGTCACTGCCTCAGTGACAGCAAGCATTCACAAAGACAAGAGTGAGGTAACGTTCCTGTGATTGGCTGCCTGCTCTCCCCTTCACTCTATATGTTTCAGCCGTGTTAATGCGCAGGGAGGGGGGCCAGAGGCTGTCTCCTGTCACTGTCCTCGGCACCTCTCCTCCAGAGGCATGTGGGCTCCCTATCTGCTGCATCTGCCGCCCGCCGCCTGCAAAATTCTCCCTCTTCCCTGTGCTGAATATTGGGGAAGGATAAAGGAACTGCACACAGACTCCCTGAATAATGGTTCCAGGCGCTGCAGTTCCCTTCTATACTCTTTGCACTGCCTCTGGTGGTAGTGCAGAGAACAGATGGGAACGCCAGCACTTGGATACATTATTAGGTGAGTCTGTGCCTGCTGCCTTTATCCTCCCCGCTTTGCTCTGAATCAGTGCAGGGAGGAGGGGGATGTGGGGATTCTTTAACCTGGAGGGCACAAGATGGCCCCTGCCAGGAAAATAATATAAAGTGAAAATTAAAAGAAACTAAAATGTGGACAGTGCATTACATCTGATATGTAAGTAGAGCACGCATTTATCTACTTACATATGTATTTTTGTTGGGGGAATATGATGGCTAGCAGTTGTTCTTTAAGGCTGGGAGCCAGGGGCGTAACTAGAAATCATTGGCCCCCCCTGCGAAAATTTGGATGGGGCCCCCCCAGCTGTCGTTGCTGGAGGGAGGAGCACTGATGGTAGCTCAAGGTGAGGGGGAAGTTGGACCCACCTCCCCGCTTTTGTTTGTGCCTGTGCTGCGCCCCTTCCTGCGCTGCGCCCCCTCCTGTCACTAAAAATGTCCCCAGAGCCAGACCCCCCCCCCCCCCCAGGATTTTACCCTTAACGGACCGTTGTGGCTGCATCCCTTGCAGGGGCTATTGTTACTCCCCTGCACACTTATTTGAATTGCATGCGTTTGGCCGCATAGCTGAAAAGACATGCAAAATTGCACATAATGTAAGTCACAAGTTACAAATTGCAATGTTGTTTATTTTCCAATGTGATCTTCCTGTATACTGTTTTTGAATCACACGTAATTTGCATGCAATGCTTTCCCATGGGAAATAAAAAAAACGCATACTATTTGTATGCGTTTGTTAAAGAATACATCTGATAATATATTTTTCCTCTTTTTTTGAAAAGGGAGAATATTAAAAATGCAAAATGCAAACCAAAAATGCATGAACAATATAAGAAAAATTCAGGTGCAAAAATGCAAACACATACAAAAAAGAGATGTGGGAGACTTCAGAAGTCTTCGGGAGCCCCCTCTCCCTCGAATCCCAAGAAAAAAAATTGGGATTTGTAGATTCAAATCCCAACTGCATTTGGCTGCGCTCAAATTCGATGAATCCCCTGCCAACCGTGATGATGCGTTCCACCCGCACCTCACTGCCGCAAAGTTTACTCACACTGTGCTGCTGGTGCGTAGCCCCAGTGGACCGGAGAAGTGAAGACGAGTGGAGCAGAGGAGTGAAGAGTGGACTGGAGGCGTGTACAGCAGACCCAACTCGTCCTGGATGCAGGTAAAGTATATTCCTATACTGGGGTCACCTATGCTTGGCTACAGGTGGCACATATATTTAGCTACCTGTACTGGAGGCACCTATACTTGGCCTACTTATAGTGGGGTCACCTATGCTTGAATACAGAAGGCACTTATAATTAGCTACCTATACTAGGGGCACCTATACCAGAAGCTACCAATACTGGGGGCACCTATACCAGAAGCTTACCTATACTGGGGTCACCTATACCAGAAGCTACCTATACTGGGGACACCTTTGCCTGGCTACCTATACTGGGGTCAACTTTACCTGGCTACCTATACAGGGGGAAACTATACCTGGCTACCTACAGTGCTGCCCATAATCATTCATATTCCTGGCAAATTTTGACTTAAAATTACTTTTATTCAACCAACAAGTAATTTTTTTTGACAGGAAATGACATATGTGTCTCCTAAAAGATAATATGATGTACAAGAGGCATTATTGTGGGGGGGGGGGGGGGGGAAACATTTCTCAGCTTTTATTTACATTTGAGCAAAAAGTGTCCAGTCCAAAATTATTCATACCCTTCACAAACTGTCACAGTCGGTGGGAAAATCCAAAGTTCTTTACCATTCCAAATAGCCCAAGCTGTTCTTAAGCATCCTAACTACCCTGATTAATTGGGAACAGCTGTTTTTACCAACTCAACAGGTGAAAAACAGGAGCTCTCTGCAGTTGGTTTGTGGAGAGTCATGACTAAGACAAAGGAGCTCAGTAAGGACCTGCGGCTGAGCATTGTGGCTGTTCACAAGTCAGGAAAGGGCTACAAGGCCATTTCTAAATGTTTTTAAGTTCCAGTGGCTACAGTGCAAAGTATTAAAAAATAGATGTTCCGCACTGTGGAAAATCTCAGAGGACATGGTCATAAGCAACAGTGACATCTGTGCTGGCCAGGAGGATAGCGAGAGAGGTGAAAAAGAATTCAAGGATCACCATCAAGGCCATCCTGGTGAATCTGGGCTGTGCTGGTGGCAATCTCACAAGGCAGACAATCCAATGGTCACTGCACACTGCTGGCTTCCACGAATGCAGACCAAGGAAAACGCCACTTCTCCAGATAAGGCACACAAAAGCTCACTTGGCCTTTGCAAATGCTCATCTGGACAAAGAAGACGACTTCTGGTATTCTGTGTTGGACAGCGCTGTATACTGGGGGCACATATGCCTGGCTACCTTTACCGGGGGCAACTATACCAGAGATCACACAATTCTTATGTGCAGGATTCGTGAGATTCAAAAAGTTCAAGATATTCAAGAACATTTTTAGATTTGAAATCAAAGAAATTATGCATTTGTCCCACCTCTAGTGTAAAGAACAATCAAGTTTTTTTTTTAACAATCTTGCGGGTGCTGAAGGTGATAGGATCACCTCCTGATTTTAGATCTTGTCAGCACTTAAAGGGAAGATCCGTGGGGGAAAAAAACCAAGTTCTACTTACCCTGGGCCTTTTTTTTGTCCTGTGATCTTCCCTTCAGGCTTCTTGCACACAGGGACGTTACAGGCGCACGTTAGTGCAGCCTGTAACGCTCCCCCAACGCACAGCAATGTAACACAAGTGGGCTGTTCACACTGTCCACGTTGCGTTACATTGTAACGCAGCAAAGTGCTGCATGCTGTGCGTTCTACGCGGGTAAGCCGCGTTAGACTGTTTGCACATGCTCAGTCATGTTGGGGAAGAGGGGAGAGCGGCTGGGCACATGGCTAATTAATATTCACTGCACTCAGTGAGGTGCAGTGTTTACTTCCAAGAGCGGCCGCTCTGTGCGGCGATTGGCCGGGCGGGACCACGTGATGCTGCATCACGGACGCCAGAGTGAGCTGCACAACGCAGCTCACTCCGACGTCCACACCAGAGAGCACCAGGCGTTATGTTAGGCTCACGTTATGTGCCCTATAACATCCCCTAAACGCAACGTCCTGGTGTGTAACTTGCCTCAAAGTGTACCTGAGATGGGGGATTTACACTTTTTTATACATACACGGGGCTTCCTCCAGCCTAGAGTGACCATATTTTTGTGGGTCCAACCTGGGACGGGGGGGGGGGGGGCGAAAAGTGGGAAGGAGTGAGGAGCACGCAGCGGCGAAGACTGGGGGAGGGGGGCTGCGGCGCGCGCAGCGCGCCGCGCCGAAAAAATGGGCGTGGCCATGACATTGTATGGGCGGAGCTAACGTAATGATGTAACAGCGAGGCATAAGAAAGCAGTGTTTACGCCATGATGTGGACAAACGAGACTTTGTATCATGGGTGTGCAGAAACTGTGTGATGCTAATAGTATACCGTAACCACAAAGCAGCAAACATAGCCATCTATGACCATTAAATAATAAATGCAGTAACAGTTACCCCGGACACCAGAAAATAAACGCAATAGGCAACATGTCAGTATAAAATAAATGCAATGCGGGCAAACATGTCAGTACAAAATAAACGCAATGCGGGCAACATGTCAGTACAAAATAAACGCACTGCGGGCAAACATTTCACCAGAAAAGAAACGCACTGCGGCCAAACATTTCACCAGAAAAGAAACGCACTGCGGCCAAACATTTCACCAGAAAAGAAACGCACTGCGGGCAAACATTTCACCAGAAAAGAAACGCACTGCGGCCAAACATTTCACCAGAAAAGAAACGCAATGCGGGCAAACATTTCGCCAGAAAAGAAACGCACTGCGGGCAAACATTTCACCAGAAAAGAAACAATGCGGGCAAACATTTCACCTGGAAAAGAAACAATGCGGGCAAACATTTCACCTGGAAAAGAAACAATGCGGGCAAACATTTCACCAGAAAAGAAACAATGCGGGCAAACATTTCACCTGGAAAAGAAACAATGCGGGCAAACATTTCACCTGGAAAAGAAACAATGCGGGCAAACATTTCACCTGGAAAAGAAACAATGCGGGCAAACATTTCACCTGGAAAAGAAACAATGCGGGCAAACATTTCACCTGGAAAAGAAAGCATTTACTCACCTGGCAGAAGTGTCCGGCCTCTGGCGCGCTGCTCCGTCCCGGGACCGTCTTCCTCCTCCTGCTCTTCTCTCCCGCGCTGACAGGGCTACGGCAAGATGGCGCCCGAAGCCCTGTACTAGTGACACAAATAGGTCTCCAGTACAGGGCTTCGGCAGCCATCTTGCCGTAGCCCTGCTCGCCTGCCGGTGTCGGAAACAGACACCGGAAGACGAGGCTGGAGCGGGGCTGCGGGCAATGAACTGGCACGGCGTCTATAGACGCCGCTGCCAGTTCATTGAGGAGAGAGTGGCCAGAGTCCCGAGGCCGGGACGTCCCGCTGCTGAAAGCGGGACGTTTCCCGGGACCTCATTAAGCCTGGGACAGCGGACCCCGAATCCGGGACGTGTCCCGGGCAATCCGGGACGTCTGGTCACTCTAGCTCTGACTGAAGTCAGACTGGATTAGCTGCATGCTTGTTTCAGGTGTGTCATTCAGCCACTTCTGCAGCCATAGAGAGCAACAAGGCTGCCAGGCAACTGGTATTGCTTAAAAGAAAAATCCATACCCCTCTCAGTTTAGGTTCCCTTTAAACAGCGGGGGGCGGGGCAGACTGCGACAGGAATCCAGTTGTTAGCCAATTCAATGCAGGCAGAAGACAGGGAGGGAGGGGAGCAGTAGCAGCAGGGCAGAGCAGGGCGGCGGTGGGCCGAGGACGGAACACTGATGTCACATACTCCCGCAGCTGGGACGTCCTGCATCTAAAAGTGGGACTTTTCCTGGGACCCAAGCCAGCCTGGGACAGGGGACCCCGAATCTGGGACCCGTCCCAGGTAATCTGGGACGTATGGTCACTCTATTTCCAGGCTGATCGCTCCTTTGCCGTCCTCCTGCACTGACTGGATCCTCAACAATTCCCCCCACCAAGGCCCCCATCACAGGTTCTCTTTAATGCTAGATTATCCTATTTTGGAATCCCCCAAGAAGTCCTGCATTAATTCCTGCTTTTTACATACCTCTACAGCACAACATAATTTGCATGAAAAGAGAAAAATCTGATCATCTACAATTTTCTCTGCAGTAATTTTAATTTAGAATAAAAAAGTAATACGCCCTTGTTGAAACTAATACCCTGCTTTCTGTTTATGAGCTACAAGTTAGCACAGGACATTTCATGTGATTTGATCTTGTTTTGCCAGTGCCTGTTCCACAACAGAACTCTATTCATATCACAATGCAAATTCCTTTCAAAAAAAAAAAAAAAAGTCTTATGAAGACTCCTATGCTGCAGTACTAGGAAATCAGCTCATCACATATCTCAGGGCTGTATCACTGACGGCCAATGCACTGGAATGTGCAGGTGTGCGGGGTTTTATTTTAAAGTGAATTGATTGAAGGATCGTGGCGTGGCTTATTTGGAATACGCCAGTGAAGCGCGTAAGAACAGGCGGGGTAAAACCTAAAAGTCAGCCTTTGTGGGTGTGGCTCTGCTAGCTGTGGTTTCGTGTATGTAGTGGGTGCTGGCCGGGTAGCACCAGGATCGCGGGATGATGGAGGAGAGCGCACCGGTGAGTACAGTAGCCTGACCACTCTTTCTGTATATTCTCTGTAACTTCTCATAGAGGTTAATTGTACGTACAGCAGACTGGGAGATGCATGCATTATATTGTTATTAGTTTTATGGATCGCTGCAAAATGAGTGAGAAGTAAAGTCACGATCTGCTCTGATGCTATGGATTAGGGAGTGCTGGATTACAGACGTGTGTGATGGAGAGCAGCAGACAGCTGGTAATTGTCACACGTCAACTTTCTCTACATCTAATTAGGAACTAATCTGGCCACTTCAGAAAATTACTTTAGTGCTGTAGGTCAGCATAGCTGCCTAACCGGTGCATTCAGCAATACTGCAGTGCTTCAGGTATAAGAAATGTTAACAGTAAGTATATGAATTAGATAGAAGTTAGGCGATAGTGACCGATTGGGCGGACGATTGTTCGCTAATCCAGTGTGCGTGCAGCGTCTACCTGACGTGACTTGAGGATCCGACATGTCGAATCCTTAACGTCACCCGACGTGTCATATCCTAAACAATGCTACAATTGCATTTTTTTCCGCTCCCTCCACCCTTGGGAAGTCACTCTGTCATGCGCCAATCATCGTCCCTCCACCCCCCCCCGTAGCAACACCGCATCTGTGCAGTATTGGGCCATGAATGGAATCATTTACCTGATCCTTGATGGGCGATAATAATCGAATGCGTGTACCTAGCTTCATTGTTCCGTACAAAAATTGTTCAGGGAGTTTTCATACACGTTGTGATGCTCTTGTCTTCCTCATGATCATTGGGTATGCATGGATTTAAAGCGTATTCACAATCATGCCTCCAGAACTTGGAGATGTGGGCCTCTATGTCGTGCCCCAAGCATTAATGCCAATTACAGAATAAAATAAATAAGAAAATAGCTTTTTAGCAAGTAAGAATATTTTTACTATAAAAATGTGATATGCAGATATGTTCTGTCTGCCTGCCAACGGTAGACTGAATTGGAACACTTAAAAGGGCCTATATATAAGTGGTAATTGCTGTTTGTTTGCTCTTCACTTTTGAAAATGTGCTTTTATTATAAAAGGATGAACAGACTTTGTACATCCATTGCCCTTGCAGCAAAATTAAAAAATTCTAATTAAGCATCTAATCCCTCTAATCACTTTCTCAGACTCTTCATGCTCCCGTTCCCTAGTGCCCTCCCTTTTATATACTACTGGCCCTTCTATTGAATACAGTTTGCAGGAAGTGGTCATGCATGTGTGCTTTTGAACTGGGCATGCCCGAGTTCTGAACTGCACATGCCCAGTAAAAGGCAGTGCTCGTGCGTGGAAGAAGTGGCTGAGTGCTTTCTTTCACTGTGCATACACAGCTCCGATCTCACGCATGCCTGATTTAGATGCGTTTGTTCACAGCTCTGTGAACTTCCAGGACACTGTGAACAGAAAGCTTCCTGGATTGGGTGGAACCCTGAAGACAATAGGCAGCAAGAAGAGAGTCAGGACTAGTACTTAGTGGACCTCCAGCTGCAGCCTTTACTTGCCAGAATAACTAGTGGTATGTGGCCCATTGACTTGCATTTTAGCAGTAGTTGTGCAGCAGCTGGTGAATAGGGTAGTCTATGGTGCCATTCCCGTTCCGATTAGCCTGACCGCCACGTTGGGGTTCTTTCACATGGATAGCTAAAAGCATGGCCAATGCTATGCAAAGTGTCACTGTGAGTAAAGCTTTCAGTACTGATGTGATCTGGTGCAGTAGTTGTTGCCATATATTCTGTATGCATTGGAATATTGGTGAATTCAAGGAGAAACTTAAACATTGTATGTGAGCTTAAGATCTGAAGCATTGGGGTGATTGAGTTGTGAGATTGCTTTAATAAAATGGTTGTAGATAATGAGAGATGTTTGCTGACAAATGGACAATGGCTTCCTATTGTTTTAGGGAGACGTTTCTTCCAGTTGTGGTTAATGATTACCTGCACATGATTATACAGTTTTATGCAGGTAAGCTGGCAGGGATTGCCACTTGATACCTTGGGCAACAGTGCAGAGCTGACACTGTACAGATGCGTTACTAGCCTCCAGGCTAGTGTTGTGTCTGTAGCTATGGAGGGAGGCAGAGGGACAACGAGGGAGGAGTTTACCATGGGCGAGGGAGCCGGGAGAACAATTTGATCAGGCGGTGCTCGGGCGTTAGGGATCTCTATTGATCCTGCAAGATATAATGCTTACAGTGCAGAATGTTATTTATTAGCAATCTATGGAAGCACATTATAAGCAAGGTAAAAGCCTGTACTCAAAGATTGATAGATCAATGTACTATCATATAGAGAGGGTAGTGGGCGAAGATGCAGGCAGGCCCGGTTTAAGCAACAATGGGGCCCCAGGGCAAAATAAACCTGGGGGGCCCCCCAACAGATACCCCAGAGCAAAAATTGGCATTAAGGGACCTTTTTTGCAGCTGGTATAGTCAGGGTTTGAAGCCCCAATCGGTCGGAGCTCCACATTCTGGCTACCCCAGCCTGCATGGGGGACAAGGGGTTAAAAAGTTTCAGGAGGGGGGACCCCACATAATTAAAAAAAAAAAAATTCCCACACTCTAAACATAAAAAAAAAATTGGGAAAATAGGAAAAAAATGCCAGGGATCTTCATACAGCCATATTGCGGCTGTATAGCTATCCCTGGCCAAAGCGCTGCAGCTGCGTATGGACCCCTTGGAAACCCAGTCAGGAAATGTATAGCTCTTTCTTTTGATACATGTAAAATTACACTACTGTAGGCACTAAAAGTGACATTTACCTCATTTAAAAGTATACTTTTTTCCTTCGAAACTTTAAAATCGATTTTCTCAAAAACTATAAAGTCTTTTTGAAAAATAGTTCTTTCCTCTTATTTCCAATGATCTCCTTAACATATCCAGCAAATTAAGGGTTTCTAGAATTTAAAGGACTTACGAGCCCAACACGGTAAAAAAGATCTGTACCTGTATGACGTTGGAAGGCACGGAGGACGGCATCCGCGCCCTCCGTGCAGCTCCGCTGGGTCCCCGCTGCTTAGCTGGACCCCGACCCCACAGCCCGGGTCGGGCTCCCCTGCCTTCTCAAATATGGCCGCCGGAGGAGGCCGCGGCTGCGCAGTCCGCACCGCCGCGAGTGCGGCTGCGCAGCTCTAGGGCCTCCCTCCCCGATCCACGCTACGTAGCGTGGATCGGGAGGGAGGCCCTAGAGCTGCGCAGCCGCACTCGCGGCGGTGCGGACTGCGCAGCCGCGGCCTCCTCCGGCGGCCATATTTGAGAAGGCAGGGGAGCCCGACCCGGGCTGTGGGGTCGGGGTCCAGCTAAGCAGCGGGGACCCAGCGGAGCTGCACGGAGGGCGCGGATGCCGTCCTCCGTGCCTTCCAACGTCATACAGGTACAGATCTTTTTTACCGTGTTGGGCTCGTAAGTCCTTTAAGGTGGATTTGCTATTAACCATTAAAGTCGGCTGGTTTTTAAATGTGTATTTTTTTTCCTTTGAAACTTTAAAATCGATTTTCTCAAAAACTATAAGGACGATTTGAAAATGTTTTTCCTCTTGTAGCCACTGGGGGCCCCTACAAGCTCTGGGGCCCTGGGGCCGCTGCCTCCTTTGCCTCTATGGTAGCGCCGGCCCTGGATGCAGGAGGCTCCCTGCAGTAATGGAGGGCCAAGCATTTGCTGCCTACTTGTCACCTCTTTTTAACAGGAATTCCTATTCCTGTATATTACTTTAAAATGACTTCAGTGATAATTAACAATCATTTTTGACATAAAAATGTTAATGTCTGTACTTGGTTGGGGCGTGCAGCCAGATCACTTGAGATAATAGATTGAACATCTTGATGACCAGTGCCTCCCTGTGTTATAAATTAACCAGACGTCAACAAGAAATTTTCCACTACTTGATCATATCTCTGCTATGTGGTACATATCTGAATATTATTATTTTACTAGTGCACAGTGTTGTCTTACCTTGCTGGGCAGAGCTGCAGATTATGTTGTCTATCTTTCATGAGAAGGCGGCCATCTTGCCTTTCAGAAATTTCGGAAGTTACAGCGGAATTAATGTTTCTGAGTTATTGAAAAGGACTGGTCTTAATATTGACCCTTGAGGGACTCCACTGCTAACAGTTTCCCATTTTAAGTATGATCCATTTACAAAAATTCTGTGCTTTCTGTCACTTAAAGAGACACTGAAGCGAATAAATTTCGCCCTTTTTACATTATTATTCGCTTCAGTGGTCTCAGCACAAGTAAACTACCGCATCCCCGGCGCAAAACGAGGGGTTTAGACCCCACAAATCGCCGGGCGAACATCCACGACCAACTTGGTCGTGGATTTTGCTGCGCTAAAAGGCAGAGCTTTCAGCCACAGTTCTGCCTCTCCTGACGTCAATCGGATCTCCGCCTCTCCCCGCCCCTCTCTTTGAAGGAAGAGTGAGAGGGGCGGGGAGAGGCGGCGATCCGCCACGATTGACGTCAGGAGAGGTAGAGCTGAAGCTGAAAGCTCTGCCTCTTTCAGGAAATGCCGGCCAGATTGCCCCCCAGGGATTTGGGGGGTTTAAAGCGCTCGCTTAGCGGCAGGGATGTAGCGGTTTACTTGTGCGGAGAGTACTGAAGCGAATTATAAGGTAAAAAGGGCAACATTTATTTGCTTCAGTCTCTCTTTAAAGGCTACCTGAACTGATGTGTGACATAAAGAGATAAACATAGGTACATATAGAAGTAGTCCTACTGAGTATTTTCTGTTTTCCTGTAGAGCAAGATTTAAAAAAAGTAGTTCTTACAATTCAATTAAGAGGGATATGGAGGCTTTGGATGTACTCATATCACCTATCTGAACGCAGGCACATGAGTATTTCTGAAGTCTGCCGAGGAGTACCAAAGGTGCGTAAATTCAACGGGGGACAAGGGTGGAAGTAAGGGGATGTAGGGAGAACCGGGAAGGCTGTATGGGATCCAGAACCTTCCCTCTTCATAGGTAAGTATCTAACCTGAAGCAAGCTTTCTCACTTCAGGTACACTTCAAACAGTGTTGCCAACTCATCCCTTTAATTACTGACCCATCTAAGTTATACAGGTTCTGAGGCTACTTACACATAATCAGTGCCTTACCTGCATCTACCTAGCCACGAAACCTGTATAATGCATATGTGTCAGTAATTAAAGGGATGAGTTGGTAACACTGACTTCAAAGTGGGCTCAACTGAGAACGTCCTCTCTGCTCTAAAAGATACACAACAGCATAAAAACATTTAAACAAAAACATTTCTTTGTTACAGCTGATAAAAATCCTAAAATAAATCTGCGCTGTTTCTACTTCCTGATTCATGGAAACAGACATATTGTTAACATCCAGTGCTTTCAAATGAACGTATCTGCCTTATCTGCCATAGGGAGTCATGTGACACAGGAGGAGATCAAATTACAACTTGTGATTAGACACAGATGAGGGGTAATTAAACAGGCTGAACTCTCTAAATACATACAGGATGCATTTCTCTATGTTTTCTTTTTGTCCTGTGCAAGAGTTTAGGTCCACTTTAAAGGAAATTTTAAAGTGTACCAGAGATGGCAAAAGTAAAAGATTTGATACTTACCCGGGCTTCCTCCAGTCCCATAAGCACCACTGAGTTCCTTGTCGTCCTCCCGAGTGCTGCTGTTCTTCTGCTAGTGGTCCTGGTAATTTGAGTCAGTTGTGCCATGCACAGAAGAGCCCGACTCGTGCGGCTGAGACAGTCACTGGAACCGCTAGCAGAAGAACGGCAAGACTCGGGAGGACAGCGAGGGACTCTGTGGTTCTCCTTCTTCTGGCACGAGTCTGGCCGTGCTGCAGTAATGGAAGCATGGCAGCACCTGCGCAGTAGCACAGAGCCACTCATGCTTGAAGGCGCAGTATGGCGGGGCTTGTGCTTGAAGCGGAGTGCTGCCTAATGCGGTTGGAGGATCGGAGGACGTCATGGGAAGCCTCTACAGTATACAGAGAGTATGTGACGTTTGACCCATGTGTCAGCTGAACGGTGGGATGATGCAATCCAAGCAGGTAGTTCAGGTTTTTAGTCCAGGTTTGCTTTAATCAGTTCTCTATCCTCGTACACAAATTTTGCCCTAGTGCCTTGCCTATATCCCTAGCTTCTGCACAACACAAAACTATCATGCAGAACATTATAAAAAGCCTTTGCAGAGACCAAGCACGTTGATTGCTTTCCCAAGTTCTACATTTGCATTCACCACTTTATAAAAGCTGAGTATGCTGATGAGAACCTGTCTTTAGTAAACCTATGCTGTTAAACTGAAATGAAACTATTCTGTGCTATATTATTTAGTATAACATCCCTAAGATTATCTTAAAAAAAAATATATATATATATATAGTGTACGTGCCCCAAGCTAAACAGCAATTCTGTAGAGTGATAAGAAAACTCTCACCTGCTGAAAGGATCACCAGCTATCATACTGGGTGATAGTGACTGACCCTCTGTATGGGACTTATGAAACTTTAACTAATTTTCTCTTAGGGCCATTTGGGACTGTGCACATAATGAACGCAACAGTGCTGAAACGTGCGGTGCGACTGCAGTAAAGCATACAATACATTGAATGTATGCTTTACTGCCAATGAAAACATTAACGATTAACGCACAGCATGCTCAAAACCTGCCGCACCGGACTCAGTGGGAAATCCTCATAGAAATATCATTGCATTGTGTTTTGATGATATCGTCCATTGTGACTCAGAGTGTGGAAGGGCCATTAAAGTACGTTTTTACTAAGGAATAGAGCAGTCAACTTGCACTCATATGAAATCTTTAGACATGCCAGTCCATACGTCAGTAATAACCATTGGCTTGTTTGGCAGGTCAGCAAGCTTCACCATTGTTGGTTGTCTGCTGGGCTATGTTTATCGCGTATGTGGATTCTCGCCACTCAGTCACTTTGGCGCTGGGTCAGCCGAATGACGGCTCACCCTGCTGCTGCACAAATTCTGGACGGCATTAATTACTATTCCCCCTCTGAGTTGTAGCAACTTGGAGGGAGGAGTAATTCGGGGTCCTACGTCAGACGTGCGCCAAAATAACCTGCTTTGATGTTTATCATCCCCTTAGTTATTACATTTGATGTAGATGGCATTTATGAACAGGCCTTAGAGACTGTCTCAGGGCCAGATAGGCTGGCTGAGGGAAGGTGGAGGGACTGCACTGATTTTCTAATATGGCTGTAGTTTCCTATGACAGATTTATAGTGTGTAAAGTGGAGGCCAGACAATTTGGCAGCCAGTTGAGTGCTGAATGTCATTTATCCACACTAAAATCTGCAGAATATTTTGGAAATGCGCTAGTAAAACAGAGTATTCATCATGGAATTTCAGGGCTACACAGACCGGCCTGTTTCATTGACTGTGTAATATATGACTTTATCTAGTGTCTCTGGCTGTACCAGGCATAACTTATCTGCAATCTGCTCTGAATGACTTTTTAGCACCCCTTTTATAAATGCTGTTTTGTTATCACTTGGAAGTACTTAGGTGTTTGTATTTAAAAAATTTTTTACAGAGGAACTTCAGGGAACTATCTTATCTCCAAATGACATTTGTTTATGTGGGTAACATGCAGAGAACCTCCGAACTTCCTGTCGGCTCTAAAAGATAAGCAGCAGCATAATCTTTACAGAAGAAAATTTCCTTGTTATAGCTTATAGAGCTCCTTAAGAGAAGCTGCAGTGTAGTTACTTCCTGGTTTACTTGGAGCACAGAAAGGGTTAAACTTCTGTGTTTACATAGTAACTTGGCAGACTCGATACGGCAGACAGCTGGGAGCTCAAATTGCACTAGCTCATTACTTGCTGAAAAGGTTGAATTAGACAGGCTGTTCTCTATAAACACATGCAGGATAGACACAGGGTGGTTTTCTCTATGTTCCTCTTCTCTCCTGGGTTCAGGTCCACTCTGAGAGGGTAAGATAACCCATACTTACCTAAGAAGAGGGAAAGCCTCTAGATGCTGTAGAGCAGCCTTTCTCAACCTGTTTACACTGTAGCAATCCTGCCAATAACTTTTGGGTCTCAAGGAACCCCTGCAAGTAATTTTTTGATCTTGAGGAACCCCTGCAGTTATTTTGCATGTGGAAACTGCCACTACCTCCTTTTACACTGCCACTCATTCTACTGTCTCCTTATTCTAGTACTTTTTAATCATGTGCACATAATTATTCTGACCCCCAATTTAGTGCTTCTTTTTCAGTACCCCCTATTATAATGTGCTCTATTATACTTCTCCCACTAAAATGGGAAATGCCAAGGAACCCCTGCAGAATGCTAAAGGAATCCTAAGGTTCCAGCGAACCCTGGTTGAGGAAGCCTGCTGCAGAGGCTTACCTCTAGATGCTGTAAAATTTTCCTGTGTCTTCCTCGCTGCTGCTTGCGGGGACCCTCTGGAATATTGGGGCGGTGCTCCTCTTTTGGCCTGTGCAGGCATGACCATACTCGGAGGACGGCGTGGGAAGCCTCTATAGCAGGGATCCCCAACCTTTTCCGGCCCGGGGACCACTTTCTGACCAAATATTTCTCCGGGGACCGGGGGGGGGGGGGGGGGGTGTTTGCGTGACCTAGTGGACAGTGTCGTGCGCAGCGGGTTATGGGGGGGGGGAGCTGGGGTGCGGCGGCATAGCTAGCATAGTTGCCCCAGAATAGGGTGTTTAGTTGCCCCAGTATGGCTAGTATAGTTACCCCAGTATAGCTAGTATAGTGTCCCAGTATAGCTAGTATAGTGTCCCAGTATAGCTAGTATAGTGACCAGTATAGCTAGTATAGTCCCAGTATGGGTAGGTAGAGCCCAAGTATAGCTAATATAGTGCCCAGTATAGGTAGGTAGTGCCCCAGTATAGTGCCCAGTATAGCTAGCATAGTGCCCAGTATAGCTAGTATAGTGCCCAGTATAGGTAGGTAGTGCCCCAGTATAGTGCCCAGTTTAGCTAGTATAGTGCCCAGTATAGGTAGATAGTGCCCAGTATAGCTAGTATAGTGCCCAATATAGGTAGGTAGTGCCCAGTATAGGTAGGTAGTGCCCAGTATAGCGCCCAGTATAGGTTGGTAGTGCCCCAGTATAGTGCCCAGTATAGCTAGTATAGTGCCCAATATAGCGTCCTAGTATGGGTAGGTAGTGCCCCTCTGCGGCCGCCGCTCCTGTTACCTTGTCCTATTAGATTCCCTCGTAGTCGCTCTCCTCTTAGTGGCATCTCCTATTACAGCAGCGAGCTCGGAGGCTGCTGTGATGAGCAGGAAGCGGTACAGCGGCTTCCTGTAGCGGCGATATGCATCGCCGTTACCATGGGAACTGTTGTACCGCTTCCTGCTCATCACAGCAGCCGCCGAGCGCGCTGCTGTAATAGGAGATGCCACTAAGAGGAGAGTGGCTACGGGGGAATCTAATAGGACAAGCGGCCGCCCGCTCATGATAAGGTAACAGGAGCGGTGGCCGCAGGGAGGGGAGGGGCAAGAGGCCAGACCTGTCGCGGCCCGGTGTCAAACTGCCAACGGACCGGCAGTGGGCCGCGGCCCGGTGGTTGGGGACCCCTGCTCTATAGGATCCAGAGGCTTCCCTTCTCTTAGGTAAGTATGTGTTTTCGTCCCTAAGGTTCGGCTCGAGTACACTTTAAAGAGACACTATAACTAAAAACACCACCCGGGGGATACTTACCTGGGGAGGGGGAAGCCTCTGGATCCTAATGAGGCTTTCCCTGTCCTCTCCCTCCATTCCAGCGCTGGCTCCTCCAAAACCTCAGCTGAAAAGCTTGTTGGCTGTGGGGTAGGCACAGGAGCGCCTGCAATATTTACTGTACCTTCCCTGGCTCCAGCGCAGGTGCAGTAGTGGGTTTCTAATCGGGCGTAGGCGGAAATAGCTGAGCCCAATCAGTAGAGCGGACCCGATCAAGCCTAGCTATTCCCGCCTGAGCCCAATCGGAAAACCGCTACTGCACCTGCACTTGATTGCTGTAGGTTAATATTTACCTCCACGGTGTTCGTGGCTTCAAGCACTGCAACGGAGAGATGGATGACGGGGGAAGCGCCTCATTAGGATCCAGAGGCTTCCCCTCCTGAGGTAAGTATCCCCCAGGTGGGTTTCTTTTTAATTACAGGCTTACTTTAAGGCCCGGTTCACATTGGCAGCTAAAACGGTTTGTTTAGCAGAGCAGATTGTAACGGATGCGAATGAATCCAATGTTAACCTATGGATCTGTTCACATTGCTCTGTTAGAACGAATCCATTAGGCACGCTTTGCCAAATGGACCGCAAGTTTGGGAAGGCTTCGAAAATTCCAGAGGGGCGGACATGTCACATTGTCTGCTCACTAATGGAACGGATCAAAAATTTAAACCCAATAAAAACTTTTTGTTTGTTTTGTTCATCAGTTTCATGCAAAGAATCGTCTTGTTAGTCTTACCCTGTCAATCTTGAGCATAAGGAAAAGGTTTATCCATATAGTGAGAAAGATAATAAGGTTCAGTTAGTATTTCAGTTTGTTAGCTAGAGAAGTGTAACACCCTGTGTCTGGGAAAGGGAAGCGTGGTTTGTTTTGAAAAGAGAAGGAAACCTAAAGAATAATGTGTTATTTGAGAAATATGTATGCATTTCATTATGTGTGAGAAAAAGCAAGGCTTGCATTAAATGTGTTGCCGTTTAAGTGTTTTAAACCACAACCATCTGGGCCACCGATGTTTTATTAGGGTCCTGCAGACTGTGGAAAAGTCGGAGAGTTGGGAATAGAGACAAGTTTCCAGCATGTGGCTGTCTTGGGCTTTCGTAGTCACTTGACTGTGAGATTACCTCAGCTTCTCGTGCATGTTATGTGTTTGTCATCCCTGTACTTCTCAGTTTATTACTATGACATTATAGGGGTGCTATAAACAGCCTGGTAAACAGGCACAACGCCACCCGCAAGGACGAAGCCATGTAAGGCGTCCCTAGGACCGACAATACAAGAATCTCACTGACGAAACATACTGGAATTTTTAACTTGTTTAAAAATCTCTGTGCATTTGAAAAGTAGAGCTTTACTTTTGTGTCGGACAAGGAAGGAAGTGTAAAAGGTCAGATTCAGACACATTTTATACATGTTGTAATTTCATGTAACATTATTTTAAAATAATTATCAATAAGAATTTAAAGCTTATCTGACCCATGTGATTCTTGAAAAATATCTTCAGTGTTGCTCTGGCACCTGCCCCCCTAAGGGCCCGTTTCAATTAGGGTCAAATGCAGCCTGAATCTGCCACGTTTCTCCGCAGGGTAGTCGGGCGGGGAAATGCTGCCAATCATGCATGGCAAAGCGATTCAGACTATGGCTTTGCACTAGCACAAGTGCCGCGGGCAATTACACTTAGGCCATAAGTGTAATGTGGCCTACCGAACTTTCTACAACATGGTCTGTTCCTGCCCCAAGGCTAACACTGATTGGGACCCAATAGTTTGTTCCCTGCATGATTGTATGGGTTTCCCATCTCAGTCTCTCTAAATTATGCTTGTTACCTGATTCTGTCTCCAACACAAGCACTCAGCAGTTCCTGTATGTCACTCTTAACTTAGCTCACAAGTTTTTTTTTTAACAAGTTCTGGATCTAACCGCATGTGCCCTTTTGTAGAGATTAGATCCAACTGGTAAATAACACCCCCCTTACCATGAAGCTAAATATCACACACGTGCCACATGCTATATGTCAGCGGTGTGTATAAAGGAGCGGGATTCCGGAGATGGATGGGCACGGGGCGATGTAGGCCAGGTAAGTATAAATGCTCACACAGGGGGCACATTTATAGACTGGGGGAACAGCGGAGCGGTGGCAGATGCGGGGAAGTCGTCCAATTCCCGAGAGATTTCATGCTAAAATCGATTGGGATTCGGCCTGCGATGCATGGGCAGCTGACAGATCTCTCTCTAATCAGATTCGATCAGGGGTTTCGTCGCTCGTCCCGATATGACGCACCAATACTGCTGCGAACCAGATCGACCACGACGGTGCAACATATTGCAGCATGTCTGATCGATACATACAACCATATGTAGTGATATGCCACAGCGCTGGTTTTCAGGTTCATAAGCACACTCCACTTCAGAGGTCCCTCCGTAGCACTGTCACAACCTGTGTGAGCACTCAAGTGACTCAAGGTTACGGGACACTGTGCGGAGGCTACAACAGGACAGGTAACATATAAATGCACACAGGGGGCACATTACATTGGGGGGGCCAGCGGCGGTGCGGGTGAAGCGGGCTCAGGCGATTCCCTGAAGATTTCATGCTGAAATCGGACGGGAATCGGCCTGTAATGTATGGACAGAATTGACAAGAGACAAATTTATCTCTAATCAGATTCGATTCAGAGATAAATTTGTCTCTTTGTCGAATCTGCCCATAATCTTTAGGTCTATGGGCACCTTTAGTGAAGATCTAATTAACTTGTATCAATACATCAGAGGGCAATATAAAAGCTTTGCAGACAAGCTTATTGTTTCTAGGCTACTGCAAAGGACTAGGGGATATGATCTGTGCATCGAGGAACATTTCTTTACCCTGTTATTTAGGAAAGCATTTTCTCTACAGTAAGAGTGATTAAAATGTGGAATATATTACCACAGGAAGTAGTTATGGCAAATTCTATATCTACATTTAAGGGGGGCTTAGATGCTTTCCTTGCGTTGAAAGACATCCATGGCTATAATTACTAGGTAATTCCCGGTGGTGTTGATCAAGGGATTGTATCTGATTGTCAGCTGTAGTTGGGAAGGAGGTTTTTTTTTCCCTTTTGGGGCTAATTGGACCATACTTTGTAAGGGTTTTTCGCCTTCCTCTAAACAACAGGGATATGTGAGGGTGCATGCTAGGGTTGTACCTTTTTTTCTGGTTGAATTCGATGGACGTTTGTCTTTTGTCAACCCAAAGAACTATGTAACTGTGACGCTTGCGGGGTAATCTCCCTAGTCAGCGTGCAATGCGCACGCTGATGCAGAGGAGATCGCACGCAAGCGCTGTACGAGAAACAGGAATTCCCCCAAATATAGTGGAGGAGAGAAAACAAACACAAGGTGGAGTTGTGGAGCACAGAGCAACCGTGCCTCTGTGCAACCCACAAATCCCAATGGACACTGGTTGCGGGTGCAACACATCGCAGCGCGTAAACTGCACAACTCAGAAAAGAGCAAGGACAGACTGGGTGAATTTCTGCCAATCTAGTCGCCACCCAGCGACGGCGAACATTCAAGAGCAGCACAGATAGATTGAGAGAGCTAATTGCAAGAACCGCGATGGCAGACAGATAAACAGAACAGGGTATAACAGCAAGAAAGGAATAAAGGAACACACAGTAAAATAAACAACGTAAGGAAAATAACAAACACTAGCTAAACGCGAACTCCGCACTCATTCGCAACAGAGAACGTGTTTAAGACACGGTCACCATGCGTAAGGCGCCCATGTGCCACCCTAACTAACAACAAGTAATACAAATGAACACAAATAGACTGAGACAGACAGAATGAACGCTTGCGACAGCAAGCGATCAACACAGACAAACAGATTGCGTAGACTCTTGCTAATCGGTTGCCTCACACCAGGCAACAGCAGGCGTAAACACAGGACAAGACAGACAGATGAGTGCAGCCAGTAGCCACTGCGGCTATGGTCTACACTCCAGGAACTCAAGGAGGATCCACTGCCGCTACCGCTAGGGCGAATGCGATCCACAAGGAACAAGACTGGAGGACCCACCGTCAGCCACCGTTGGAGACAATGCGGTCGCAAGATACAAGACAAAGCACGGCAGTACAAATGATACTGATCCATGCTAGAAGGAGCGCGCTAATCGCCACTCCAATAATAACTAGACTACGACAACCACCGATCAAGGCAACCAGGGAATATCGTTTACTGGAACAGGGGCTCGTAGCACCAGCCGTAGCTGTAGCTATGCAGAACAATGAAGTGAACAGGAAGCAGACTTTTAACCTGGTAGCATTCACTGAATGGAGATATGCAACTCCTGGCACAACTGAATGGTAATGAGACTGATCAGGAGCTGCAGGCAGACTGACAGAACTAGGTCTTAGATCCATGGCCAACAAAATAAAACTTGCAAGAATAGAATTACAACTGAGCAGAACAGCTTGATCGCAGAAACATCGCGGCCAGCAGGATAAGTCACAAACATGATCATGACAGGACATGATCCTGACGGTAACAATCAGATGCAGTAATCTGAAAATGCTTTATGTGTTTTACAGGACCAACTGCCTGCTTTATCAGGCCAATATTGAGTGCCTATTAAAGTCGATAAGTCTGTAGCTGAGTTTTGAGTGCCTCAGTAGAGAGGTGCTCAAAACTCGGCTGTAGGTTTCAGAAGGCACTGAATATTGGGCTGATGAAGGCAGTTGGTCCTGCGAAACAGGTCTCTATAGTGTCATTAACCTCCCTGGCGTTCTATTAAGATCGCCAGGGCGGCTGCGGGAGGGTTTTTTTTAAATAAAAAAAAACTGTTTCATGCAGCCAACTGAAAGTTGGCTGCATGAAAGCCCACTAGAGGGTGCTCCGGAAGCGTCATTCTGATTGCCTTTGGCGACCAGAATAAACAAGGAAGGCCGCAATAAGCAGCCTTCCTTGTTTTGCTTACATCGTCGCCATAACGACGAGCGGAGTGACGTCATGGACGTCAGCCGACGTCCTGACGTCCGCCGCCTCCGATCCAGCCCTTAGCGCTGGCCGGAACTTTTGTTCCGGCTGCGCAGGGCTCGGGCGGCTGGGGGGACCCTCTTTCGCCGCTGCTCGCGGCGGCGATCAGGCAGCACACGCGGCTGGCAAAGTGCCGGCTGCGTGTGCTACTTTTTATTTCATTAAAATCGGCCCAGCAGGGCCTGAGCGGCGACCTCCGGCGGTGATGGACGTGTATATTCGTCCATACCGCTGAGGAGGTTAAAGCTTTTTCAGATTATCTGATTGTGTCACCCTTGAGTTAATGGTGACCATACATCAGGCGACTTTGGTGGCCGATCGACCAACCAATTAGATTATTATCGAATTGGTTTAAAATCGGTGCCACCAAGTGCAGGCCCGACCGACGATGCGACCGATTGGGGCCAAAATTGGTTGCGTTAGTCTATCGCACCTGGTGCAAGATGTCGGGCTGAAGTTGGTTGATCGGGTGTGCGGCGGTACGTCGGCTGATTTTGGAAGGAACGACGAAACCCACACCGCTGCCCCCAATGTATATATCACCTGTCCTGTGTCAGCCTCCACACGGTGTCCGTAACCTCCGGTCGGCTCTCCATACACGCCACTGGCGCATAGCTTCTGGCGTCGGGGCATATCATCTGACGTCAGGCGCTATACGCCAGTGGTGTGTATGGAGAGCCGCCCGGAGGTTACGGACACCATGCGGAGGCTGACACAGGACAGGTAATGTATAAATGCACACATGGGGGGGGGGCACATTTATACATTAGGGGGGCAGCGGCGGGGTGGACGCGGCGGGCTCAGCCAATTCCCTGAGGATTTAAGCTGAAATCAGACGGGAATCAGCTTGCAGTATATGGGCAGCTTCGACAGAGAGAAAAAATTATCTCTAATCAGATTCAAATTTGTCTCTTTGATGAATATGCCCATAATCTTCTGATATATGGGAAGCTTTACTCACATTTTTAGATTGGTACTAAATTGTTTATCTTCCCCTGGGCGCTTGTTTTCCGCTTTTTCTGCTAATGCTTGGGCCCACTTCTGCCAGTCATAAAAATATACTTACTTTCCTGATCAGACATGTCTTGTACTGTTGTGAAAGCAGCGTCCCTTTAACCTGAATGTATATAAAGATTAAATTCCAGTGTGTATTTCTTCTCACTTGTATGATTTTCCCAGCAAGATACTCCACATTCTGTTTCCCAAGTACTGGTGCTGATTTCTTGCTGGGGCCTGTCTGATGGCAGCATGATAAGAGCCATCCTGAGCCACTTTACTGTATATATCTTGTGTAACGGGCAGAATGTTTAAACAGATGTAGCTTACATCTGTCCGGGTGATCGCTACCATCTGGCTTTCTCTGACACCACAAACAAGCTTGCATGTTTCACTTTAGTGCTGAAGATGATAGGGGTTAAACAAATTTGCTTGTTAAACACTGGTTTTGTCAGATTTACGTGGTTAATCGTAGAAATGCATAACAACGTCTTTTGCAAGTCAACAGAAAAAAGCAAAGGACAACTGGCAGAATCACACGTACTGCTACATACCTGTAAAAAAAAAAGTATGCCATAAAATGTGTTACTGTTATAGTGTAGTGGCCACTTTTGCAACAAGTAGTCTTACTAGTAGTCTCTAAGTAGTCTTACTAAAGTAAGAGCTTTTATCGGAACTGTGTACTTTTCTAGTAGCCCCACTTTAAGCTAAATACGTGTCATATTAACCTATTTCAGACTGCAAGGCTCTGGCCTTTTTTTTATTCTGACATTCAGTGATCACTGTGACTAAAATTACTGTATTAGAGGCAGAAGATCAGGAGGACAGCCAGGCAATATGCATTGTTCAAAAAGAAACAAATATGGCAGCCTCCACATCCCTCTCAGGTCAGTCGTCCTTTAGGCCCCTTTTACAATTGGTACTGCGGTAAGCGATTTTAGCACAATAGGTTGCTAATTCAATTCAAGTCTATGGAGACTTTCATATTTACGTGATAAGTAGTTGAATCGCTGCATACCCGCCGCAACATTGAAGAAGCGCTTTTAAAGCAATTTTAAAAATCGCCAGGGCTTAAAAAAAAAATAAATTGAACAAGCCCTTATGGTTGTTATCCTCATATGTAGTAGCATTTTTTACACTGGTCACTTTAAAATGTTAAGCCATAAGGGTCCTTATCCCGAAGCCGTTCATTTCGGCGCTTGGCGTTGAAGCTTGGCGCTGTTATAGCTGCAATGGTATGCTGCACGCCCGGTGTAACAGTAATTTGGGGATCCGGCGATCGCCATACACCGAATTACATCTCTCTCTGAGTTGCTACAACTCAGAAGGGGAATAGTATTTAACGCCACCGGGGAGTTTAGCGACAGCAGGAAGAGCCGTCATTTGGCCCGCCCTGTGCCCAACTGCCCAACAATGTATCCTTATCCCCCATACAGGGCACTTAACAGAACCTTGGTGGGTTCTATGAATACAGCATACAAGGCTTCTTTTTGTTAGGGAAGGCACTTATCATTACTGATTCCTCAAATACTGTTATGTGTCTGACAGGGTGTTTTGGTGTTAATTGACACATTTTAAAATGATTTTATATTGTTTGATCTGCGACTCAATAAAATTACATTCTTATTGTTTACAACCTTGGTAGTGCAGCCCATGTTTTCAGATTTCTATATTGCCCTTCTCTGCTTCACCTCTCTGACACTGTGGTGAGACTCCGCATTTTTTTGCTCTCCATGTCAATTGTTATGTATAAAGTGCTTGAGGGGCCCAATGTACAGGATCTTCTCAAAAAATTAGCATACTGTGATAAAGTTCATTATTTTCTGTAATGTACTGATAAACATAAGACTTTCATATATTTTAGATTCAAATACACACAACTGAAGTAGTTCAAGCCTTTTATTGTTTTAATATTGATGATTTTGGCATACAGCTCATGAAAACCCAGAATTCCTATCTCAAAAAATTAGCATATTTCATCCGACCAATAAAAGATAAGTGTTTTTAAGACAAAAAAAGTCAACCATCAAATAATTATGTTCAGTTATGCACTCAATACTTGGTCGGGAATCCTTTTGCAGAAATGACTGCTTCAATGCGGCGTGGCATGGAGGCAATCAGCCTGTGGCACTGCTCAGGTGTTATGGAGGCCCAGGATGCTTCGATAGCGGCCTTAAGCTCATCCAGAGTGTTGGGTCTTGCATCTCTCAACTTTCTCTTCACAATATCCCACAGATTCTCTATGGGGTTCAGGTCAGGAGAGTTGGCAGGCCAATTGAGCACAGTAATACCATGGTCAGTAAACCATTTACCAGTAGTTTTGGCACTGTGAGCAGGTGCCAGGTTGTGCTGAAAAATGAAATCTTCATCTCCATTAAGTTTTTCAGCAGATGGAAGCATGAACCCACTTTTGAACCAGAAACAGCGGCAGAAGCGCCTGACCTGGGCTACAGAGAAGCAGCACTGGACTGTTGCTCAGTGGTCCAAAGTACTTTTTTCGGGTGAAAGCAACTTTTACATGTCATTCAGAAATCAAGGTGCCAGAGTCTGGAGGAAGACTGGGGAGAGAGAAATGCCAAAATGCATGAAGTCCAGTGTCAAGTACCCACAGTCAGTGATGGTCTGGGGTGCCATGTCAGCTGCTGGTGTTGGTCCACTGTGTTTTATCGAGGGCAGGGTCAATGCAGCTAGCTATCAGGAGATTTTAGAGCACTTCATGCTTCCATCTGCTGAAAAGCTTTATGGAGATGAAGATTTCATTTTTCAGCACGACCTGGCACCTGCTCACAGTGCCAAAACCACTGGTAAATGACTTACTGACCATGGTATTACTGTGCTCAATTGGCCTGCCAACTCTCCTGACCTGAACCCCATAGAGAATCTGTGGGATATTGTGAAGAGAAAGTTGAGAGACGCAAGACCCAACACTCTGGATGAGCTTAAGGCCGCTATCGAAGCATCCTGGGCCTCCATAACACCTGAGCAGTGCCAGAGGCTGATTGCCTCCATGCCACGCCGCATTGAAGCAGTCATTTCTGCAAAAAGATTCCCGAGCAAGTATTGAGTGCATAACTGAACATAATTATTTGAAGGTTGACTTTTTTTGTCTTAAAAACACTTTTCTTTTATTTGTCGGATGAAATATGCTAATTTTTTGAGATAGGAATTTTCGGTTTTCATGAGCTGTATGCCAAAATCAATATTGAAACAATAAAAGGCTTAAACTACTTCAGTTGTGTGTATTTGAATCTAAAATATATGAAAGCCTAATGTTTATCAGTACATTACAGAAAATAATGAACTTTATCACAGTATGCTAATTTTTTGAGAAGATCCTGTAGAACTGGCACTGGGGCTTATATCTCCTGTCAGGAAATACACAGTGCAAAAGGATTGTGGATGAAGTAGAACCACAACCAGCTGAGATTGTGTAAAGTAATGCTGGGTACACACCATGCGTTTTCCCGCTTGATCCGCGCGTCGATCGGGATCGATTCGACTATTTCCCACATGCTCGATTCGGGCTTCGATCGTTCCTGCCGTCGATTTTGCATACTTAACATGCAAATCGACGGCAAGAACGATCGAAGCCCGAATCGAACATGTCGGAAATAGTCGAATCGATCCCGATTGACCTGCGAATCGAGCGGGAAAACGCATGGTGTGCACCCAGCATAAGAGAGGCTGATTAGGAAGACTTCGGCAGATGGCTGCCACAGTGCTGACTGTATCATATTATACTTAGCAGAATAATCCATTTATAGATCTTAAACTGAAGCAGACCCAGGCAAGCATTTGAGGCTTTAGGACCTGCTGCCCCACCACCGTCTGTGATCTAATACCTGGCATGATGCATAGGATTTGTTTTTCAACAGTAGCTAGAGATCTCTGAAGTGTTCTGATGTTGATTTCTATGCTGTACAAATAATCCAAAAGTCATTTTAAAGGAATACTATCGATGTATGCATTTATTTTGAAATGCTGTATGTTGTAGCACACATTAGGACAAGTACTAGGAGCAATTTGAGTCCTCACACAGCTGTTCCTCTCAGCTGTAAAATCCTCTGTCAGTTTTGGCGTCAGTGTTGGATACAAAATGTATCGTAATACTGAGCTCCCAGAGGGCTAGACCATGTCTTTGCACAGGGGAGTTGCTATCAACTCTTCAGTTTATAGTTTAATTATCACCTTGCTGAAAGAATCTTGTTGATATGGTGGTAAGGGGTTAAAGATTCTAGCAATGTGTGTTTATTATCTTTGCTTCTCTTGACTGATAAAGATACTAATAATGCTAATTGTAGACAGTGGTCTGCCCCTCTCAGCAGCTTGTAAAGTGGATGCAGCCTGGAGTGAATCACCTTAAGCAGGCAGCCAGTCTGAGTGTAAACACAGACTCCTGGTATAGCTAGTTATATTCCAGCAATATTACAGCCTCAGATCAGCCTGTTTCTCCTCATGTCTCCTGCATGCTGTGAGTGACACAGTGAAATATATTTGTGAGCTGTGTGACAGAGTAACCAAGCAGCTCAGGGTGACCCAAACTACTATGAGCTGTGTGAGAAATGAATTTTTAAGCAGGGATAGTGAGAGAGAGACCTGGGTGAATAAATAAAATGCCCCTAGCACTAGTGGTAATGTGTACACTAATATAGAGTATTAAAAAAAAAGTCGTTTCAATCGATAGTATTCCTTTAAATTTTGCATATTAAATCTGTAGCAAGATAGTCTTTTGGAGAGAGTGTGGTATTTTCCATTGCCTTGTTTTCAGCATTCATGGTTTCCTAGATGGAAGTATTGCCTGGAGCCGTCATCCTGCAGTGATTGCCTTATAAGGCTTCTCAGCATTTAGTGAAGTATCACCGTTAATTGTGTACTCTAAGGACTGTCCTTTGGGAACTTGTACATTTATTTTTCCAGGAAGCCAATAGGGTCACAACCTTAAGATATACAAAAAAGGAAAATGAGCACAGTATTCCATTCATCACTTATCTATATCACACACTGGAGTATAAGAGGTAGCTGTGTGCAGATGTGTTGGTTTACTGCTTCCCTAGCTGTCTGCAGCGCATACATCTTCCCAGGTATATTGAATTGATGAGGTCTTCCTATTGCTTATGTCAATAGGGTTCCTGAGGATGCAGTCTGGGCTGGTCAGTTTAGATTTCTCTTTTCACTGACATGGAATTATCTGGGGAGATTCCAAGGTATTCCTAGCCCAGTTTGGAGATATACTGTAATTTCGGTAAGGGCTCTTTCACACCAGAGTCCTTTTCGTGCGTTTTAAGGCAAAGGCAATTCTTTGCATTAACCAAGGTAAAATGAAAGTCCATAGACTTTCATTTTACTTTTCACACCTGGCGCTGCGATTCGGTGCGTTGCGGTTCGACGCACCCGGGAGCATCGATCAACCGGGAGCCAGCGTTTTCTGTCGGGTTCAATTAATAGCTACTGCCGCTAATTGCGTTGCACCGCAGATTCCCGACGACACGCCGCAGGGCATATAACGCGTGCAGGAAACGGCTCCTGCACGCATTGATAGATGTGAAAGAGGCCTAAGGGCTTGCTCACACCTTGAGCTTGTGCAATGTTGCTCTATGTGAGTGTTCTCACATGAGTGAAGAACTTTCTTTCCGAGCGCAAACACAGGTCCTGCACCATTTCCTGAGTGATTGCGCTTCAATGCAAGGTATGGGGAAATCGCAAAGCGCTTGAAAAAGTGATTTGAAAAGCGATTTGGTGAGCGCTTTAAAAAAAAAAAAATACATTGTAATTATTCAGTTCCAGGTCAAAAGTTCACTTCCTGTTTGTCTACAGGAAGAAAATCTCAAATTGCTGGACGAAAGCACTTAGAAAAGCGCTCTGAAAGCACAGGGAAAAGCGCTTTAAAAAGTGCTCAGCGCTTGCGATTGTGCTGGTGATCTATAATGTGAACAAGGCCTAATGCTTTTTATGCTGGGAACACACAATGCAATTTCCTGTTCGTTCGATGAGAATCAGGCGATTATTTCCAACATGTCCGATCTGTTTCCGATCGAGAAAGGAATCGATTTTTGTGATTCCTTTATCGATATGGGGGGGAGCAGTTTGGACATGTACACATGGTACAACTTCCTGTCCGATCACCCTTCGGTAGGACAGGAAATCGTGTGTTCCCATTAAGCTTCTAAGGGTGCTTCTAGAAGAGCCAAGGCCATACTAACCCTCCCAGCTCCACCACAGGAACAGCTGTCCCGTGCCGCTTCATCCCCGCATAGGAACAAAACATGTCTCTAGCCTGCAGGCTAAAGACATGTTCTGTCAGCCTTCGTCCAGCCATGTTGCCAGAGGGATCGTGTGCAAGCCTGATTACAATACAGCCATTACACAAACCTGTAATGAAAAAAGCCCCTGGGCGGTACTTACCTCAGGAGGGGGAAGCCTCTGGATCCTAAAGGCCCATACAAACGTCGAACTTTTGCGAATGACGGGTCGTTTGAACGTCCCGTCGTTCAGTCGTCCGCACGCCAAATCGGGCGTGTGTACAGACTGTCGTTCGGGTGATAAGACAAGACCAGTCTTTTCACCTGAACGACAGTCTGTACACACGCCCGATTTGGCATGCGGACGACTGAACGACGGGACGTTCAAACGACCCGTCGTTCGCAAAAGTCCGACGTGTGTATGGGCCTTAGAGGCTTCCCCAGTCCCCTATCTCTTCGGGTCCACAACCCCCCATCCCCCCCCCCCCCCCCCCCGAAGATCTCCACGTCAGCACTTGTCAAATTGCACGCTTAGCTCCTCTCCGCCTGGACTCCGACAGAAATTGCCTGCCCAATTGGGTCTGCTCTTTTTCTGATTGATTTTTGTACAGAAGGGATTGAAAAATCGATCAGAAAAATGATGGGAAATCAGATCGGATCTGTCAGAAATTATCAATTTGACCCACGATCTGACGGGAAATTGCATGGTGTGTACCAGTCATTAGGTCTGGTGCACACAGATCAATGTTTATTTCCTATCTAATCAACAATCTGATCAAATGATTGGATTATTTGAGAATAAGAAAAGCATTCTGAAGTGGACTAATCAGAAGCAAGCAGTCTTTGAATGGCTGATGAGTAATCAGACGCTCTGATAATACTGTATCTATTGATTGTGCTATATTGCCACAGTGTGACAAGATCCTTGGGGAACTTGTTCAGGAAAAACAGAGCAGATGCAAGAGCCATTGTATTCATATCTACATTCAGGGCTGGTTCTCATTGGGGCGATTTTTCTGCGCCAGCGATCAGCAAAGCGCTGCTACAATGTATCGCTATGGATACATTCACACTGCAGCGGTTGAGATTTCGATTAATCGCAAATGCGCTGCGTGCACCGTTTTGGGGCATTTGTGCTGTGATTCCCATTCTATTGAACGGGAATCACAAGCGCAAAGCATGCAAGAATCGCAAGACTTTTTGTTAAAATCTCGAACGCGATCGCAGACTAGCGGCGCTCCGAGCGCCTAGTGTGAACTAGCCTTGACTTTGCACTCCTGTCCAATTGATTTGTGATATGAAAATCGATTTAAATCATTGCCCACAAGATTGCACCAAGTCTAATGCTGGGAATACACCATGAGTTTTTTTGGCAGATAGGTGGCTCGATGGATAATTTCCGACAGGTCCGATCTGATTTTGATCGTTTTTCTGATCGATTTTCTCATAAAAGTGAATGGAAATCGATCGGGAAAAACAATTGGAAAATCGATCAGTCAGTAAATCTGCCGAAAAGTCTTGTGTATTCCCAGCATAAAGGCTCATCCACACGTCCAACTTAATGCACAACCAACCGCACAACATGACCAACCACACAACAAACTGTTTACCTGTCAAGTACGTACACACGCGCCAACCATCTAAACAACCAACTCACTAAATTACTATGCGCGCAAACTAAACAACAAACTGCCCAATATGTCTGCATTTAAAAACAACAAAGTTGTGCAAAAGATTTGTACACACGTTCCAACCTGCATGATAGTTGGGCAGAGTGATCCACCGGTTGGATCTGGCAAACAATCTGCTATCAGTTGGTCATCTGGTTGTTTGCCAGCCATACACGCTCCCAAATTATCTTACAACAGACAAGAAGATAGTTGGACAGATTGTTGGTAGGTGTGTATGAGTTTTAATGCCTGGTACACATCAGTAATTTCCAGTCAGATCGTTGGGTTGAATTGATAATTTCCGACAGGTACGATCTGAATTCCGGTCGTTTCTCTGATCAATTGTGTGCAAAAGGGATCAGAAAATTGATCGAAAATCAGATCAGACCTGTTGGAAATGATTGATTCCACCCGTGAAATTGTAAGCCTCTGTAAGCCTCTTTAGTCAGCCATGTTTATATATGTCACTAATTATTGTTCGAAACTCGACACCCAACACTCTCATCAGAGGATCTACTCTGTTATTCGCTATTTAATGGTCCCATCACTGCCCTTCTAAACAGTTTAGGTATGTGGAAATCAGATCTCTCTTTTTTCCAGTGCTGCCTCTGTGGGAAAGTAAACTATTTTTGTATCTCCTTACGGGGAAATGTTATTTTTTTCCCACATGAGCACAGGATATGGGGAATAAAATAACAGAACACATCACAGGAAATGAGTAAGTGTAAGGTTAACCTCTCCATTGCCATGGCACCCAGTTTAACAGCTGAGGGGTTAAGAGTCTTGTGACCCCTTTACATTAAGGGGAGAGCCTCCTCTTCTGAGTCAGCTTCAGATCTGGAGATCCCCGTGTGATGCAGATGTCGTATGTTTTATGTGTGAGGTTCTCCAACATCTGCTTGTAGTCAAAGTGTACAGCTGGTCCTGCTGCTGGAACTGAGTCAGATGTATGGGAATGAACCATGTTAGTTTATGCTATACAGCGTACTTCAGCTGCTTGGGAACTTAAAGGATACCTGATGAAGGATATGGAGGATGCCATATTTCCTTTTAAACAATGCAAATTGCCTAATACATTTAGCCACAGACCCTGAACAAGCATGTAGATCAGATGTTTGATGGGATTATCTGCATGCTTGTTTCAGGTGTGTGATTCAGACACTACTGATGACAGTAGGATCAGCAGGACAGCCAGGTAACTGGTATTGTTTAAAAGGAAATAAATATTGCACCCTGCATATACCTCTGTTCAGTTGTCCTTTTAGGATTCTAAAGGCTACAACAATAACAAACAACATTTGTTAAAGGCTAGCATACATGAATCTGTGATGTCAGTTTTACATTAGTTTGAATGCTGTTTTGGGTTATTTGATCATTATTTTTCTTGCTAGAGTTCAGGTTGATCTCAAGCGGACCTGAGTGTATACTTCAGTTTCCCATTCACAGGAACAGCTGGAACATAAACGGATGTAAAAATGAATGTATACTGAAAGAAACCTCTAGTGAACAGTATGTGCTTGCTGGCTACTTATACATTACTAGTTTTTAGGGAGTACGAGTGAAATCACCCCCGGGAGACCTAGGCAAAGGATACACACGATATATGGCTTAGCCTACTCCTACTCCTGCACAAGTCCCGGCGGCGTAAATTACTATTCCCCATCCAGGTCGATGTAGATGGTAGGAAATGATGTAATTTGGCTTCCAGCTATTGCTGACATCCGAATTACATTGGTTTAAAAGTAACTGCAGATCCATTTTCTAATGGCGCCGAAGTTACCCATTGTGCACCGCTATAGCCGTAATTCCTATTACGGTCTGTGGTGGCGCCGGCTGCGCTCAAATCTCCGGCACTGGATTGGACGTGCTCGGTTTTTTTGTCTAATCAGAATGTACATCTATGTTTAGGGATCATATACTGGTATTTAGTCACATGTTCCCAACTTACTGCTGAATTATTATTGCTATAAAAAAATGTTATTCATACATTGAAACAATGTCATAGCAAAGAAAAAAAATATCCAACTTGACTTTATCTCCCTCATTTTACTTTAAATTCCTCCCAATCCCCCCTATTCAAGTCAAATGGTAATTTACTGGGTTTTATACAAGTATCAATGATTGGATAATTGAACAGAATACAACAGATGATGATCATGGCCCTTATTCAGTAAACTTCTCACTGATTTTTTTTCTCAGGAGACGTTTTCACACCTTATCAATAAAATACCATTTAATCCCCCAGCAAGCATGAAATATTCAGAATAAGTTTGCTATTACTTTTCAGGGCTGTGGAGTCGGAGTCGTGGAGTCGGAGCAATTTTGGGTGCCTGGAGTCGGGAACAAATGCTCCGACTCCTAATGAATTTAAACTGTAATTAAAATAGAAAATATGATAAAATGTTCTATTTCTCAGATAATAGTCATCATAAGTAATTTATATACACAGTAATAGCTGTGCTTAGTCCACAAAAATGAAATAAACCAATCAAAATTAGTTACTGTGATGATCCGCTCAGCTGGCTGCACAGGCAGACAGATGTTTGTCCATTCCTCTAGTCTGTGGGCTGCAGGTCTCTGGAACAGAGACCTGTCTTTCCATTGCAAGTTCTGGTCTGTTCTCTTGCTGGGGAATTTGCATACATTCGTTATGCAAATCCCCTACCTGCCTTCTTTGATGACTGGCACTATAAGAGCTTTATGTTTCCCAGAAGGCTTTGCTGGTCATTTCCCTTCCATGGTCTGTTCCTGATGGACACTGCTGGAGTGTCAGCCATTGCTATCTAGTATAGTTAATTCCTGGGGGATGCTTTAGGCTCCCCTTCTAGCCCAGTCAGGTTGTATTATCTGTATTGCCTGTTCTGTCTTGTCTTGCCTGTTGCCATTGTCCTGTCCCAACGGTGGTCGACAGGAAATGGTTCTGATCTCTGTTCTTGGAGTGTAGCTGGTGCAGCGGTTGCTACCAGCTATCTCTTCTGTTCTGTCTCCTGGGATCGCGCTAGCTACTTTTCGCTAGCGCTGGGGATCCTTCTGTTCTGTCTTCTGGGATCGCGCCAGCTATTTTTCGCTAGCGCTGGGGATCCTTCTGTTCTGCTACTCTGTACCTGGATCGCGCTAGCCACTTTTCGCTAGCGCTGGGGATCCTTCTGTTCTGCTACTCTGTACCTGGATCGCGCTAGCCACTTTTCGCTAGTGCTGTGGATCCTATCTCTCGCTTGTCCCTGTTTTCGTGTGTCTGTCTTGTCTGCTACGCTTGCTGGAGGCTCGGTGAGGTAACCGTTAAGCAAGCGCTCGCGTCCTCTGTTTCATGTTTGTCTGTTAATGGTTAGTTAGGCGTGCTTGTCTCTATTGTGCTTATCACGTGGAGATCGCGCATAACCGCGTGCACTGTTGCGAATGAGTGCGGTGTTCACGGTTAGCTAGCGTTTGTTATTTTCCGTATCTCCTTATTGTATTATTTGCTGTGCCTTTGCTACCCTCGTATTCTATTCTGTTCTGCCTTGTGTCACGTCTGGCGATCGCACCTCTCACGATCGCGTTCCTATTTCATATCTGATGTTGTGTGTGCGGGGTGGCGACTGGATTGACGCACACACATACAACCTGTCCCTTTGCTCGCTCTCATTCGCAATCGCTTCTCTTGCGATTGCGTTCTGCGCTTCGTACAATTCCTGTCTGGCACTTGTGGAGGTACAGAGGATTGGTTCCTCTGCACTCCCCAGCGCCATCTGCCGACAGGAATTTCCCTCTACAGGTGCGTAGCACCTTTTGCTGGGTGCCTGCAAATATACGCTTGTGGAGGATTTCCGGCGTGTCAGCGCACGCGTTGTGCGCTGATCACTGAGAAAGTTCCACAATCGTTACAGTTACTTGTGCTGCTTCAATAAAGCAGTCCCCATATTTTTAAAGTCAGATACACATATATGATTGTGACTGTACAGTATATATGACAGTGTTCTCCCCTAAATTTTTTTCCAGCCGGGTGGCATGAAATAGTAGCCGGGTGGGGCGAGATGAGAGAATGCAGGGCCGGTGCTTCTGTGAGCAACTCTGCGTACAGCATAGGAGGAGGTGAGCCGATGACAGCCGGGTGCTCCCCAAAACCAGCCGGGTGGAGCACCCAGCAAAAATAGCCTAGGGAGAACATTGTATGATGTGTACACAGGAATCTCTTATATATACTAAATAACATCTATGCTTTAAGAATAAAGCCTGATGTGTAGCCGTGTCACTAATAGAGATGGTCAATGAGATGGAGATAATTCTGCGTTGCTGCTGATTTATGCAAATGTATGCACTCTCTTTGCTCATGAAATCAAATTAATTTGATTTGTTGTTAACATTTGGTTTGGTGACTACGAATTAAAGGGTACCTGAGACGGATTAAAAGAAAAGTTTTATACATACCTGGGACTTCCTCCAGCCTCCATCAGGCAAATCAGTCCCTCACTGTCGTCCTCCTCCATCACCTGGATCTTCTGCTATGAGTCCTGGTAATTCAGCCAGTCAGCGCAGTCCGGCCACGTGCTGCTCCTACAGCCAGGAGCTTGCAGGTGTAGTACGCTCCCGGCGGTGGAGTGTGTGCATGCACAGTATGCCAGACTGGCTCAAGTACCTGGACTCAAAACTTTAATTTCATCTGTCTCAGGTTTACTTTGTTACACAGTAGTACTATACTCTACATATGCACTCCCCACAGAGCTGCAGGGAATCCACAGTCAATGTGCACATTGAACACAGAGGTGTTGTCTATCACCCATAAACCTGGTTCAGATTGTGCATGAAGAATGTTTAATAGAGGAAGAATCTTCTCAATCCTTCGTTCTGTGCCCACTGCTTCCCCATCCTGCACTGCACCCCGGGCGGCCACCTACCTTGCATGCTTTTGGAAACCAGGGCTGTGGATATACTTATCTGATTGTGACTGTACAGTATATATGATGTGTACACAGGAATCTCTTATATATACTAAACAACATCTATACTGTAAGAATAAAACCTGATGTGTAGCCGTGTCACTAATAGAGATGGTCAATGAGATAGAAATAATTCTGCATTGATGCTGATTTATGCAACTGTATGCACTCTCTTTGCTTATGAAATCAAATAATTTGATATGTTGTTAACATTTGGTTTGGTGATGAATTAAAGGGTACCTGAGACGGATGAAAATTTTTTTTTACATACTTGGGGCTTCCTCCAGCCCCCTTCAGGCCAATCAGTCCCTCGCTGTCCTCCTCCACCACTTTGATCTTCTGCTATGAGTCCCGGTAATTCAGCCAGTCAGCGCAGTCCGGCCACGTGCCGCTTCTACAGCCAGTAGCATTGTGCACCTGTGCAATAGTGCACTACGCCACGCCAGACTGGCTCAAGTACCTTGACTCATAGCAGAAGATCCAGGTGGCGGAGGAGGACAGCGAGGGACTGATTAGCTTGAAAGGGGCTGGAGGAAGCCCCAGGTATGTATAAAACTTTAATTTCATCTGTCTCAGGTTTACTTTGTTACACAGTAGTACTATACTTTACATATGCACTCCCCACAGAGCTGCAGGGAATCCACTGTGAATGTGCACATTGAACACAGAGGTGTTGTCTATCGCCCATAAACCTGGTTCAGATTGTACATGAAGAATGTGTAATAGAGGAAGAATCTCCTCATTCCCCTGCAGAGTACCCGCAAATCATTCTTATATGTACCCACAGTTACATTGCCTAGGGCCTGATAGATGTTCTTTGTTCTGGTCTGTACCTTTTTCAACTACTCTTACCAAGGACTAGTTTTAGTCTATGACTAAAGGGAATACATATGGCAGTCTACATATCCTTCTCACTTCAGTTGTCTTTTAAAATTCCTAAGCGTTGGCAGTTAAGAGATGAATTTCATGTAACATACTTTTCAATCAGCAAGATTGTAATATGCAAATTAGGGGAGTCGAGGAGTCGGAGTCGGTGGAATCCTAAACTTCGGAGTCGGTGGATTTTTGTACCGACTCCACAGCCCTGTTACTTTTTAGAGAAGATGTAAAATTTTGTCCTTGGGAAGAGCTCAGGAGAAAAGTTAACTGAATAAGAACCCTTGTTTGAAATAGAGGTGGGTATGGGAATATAATCTGGTCTCCATCTCCATTCAACTTGGACCCATCTCTACCCCAATGTTGTCATTTTTCTTGTCATCTATCCCCATCCCTGTTCTGCTCTTTTCTGTCAGGACCCCATCACCATTAAGTTTCTGTCATCCATTCATATCTCCATAATTTACCATCTCTATACAGATTTTGATCTGACATGATACAGAACCTCCTGTAATGATGATATTTGGTGTCATACAAACATAAACCAAGCCAAAATTGCAGTCATACAGCTTTATAAATGGCAAGTATTTTTCCTTAAAGAAAACCTGTACTGAAAAAAAGTTCCCCTGGGGGGTACTCACCTCATTAGGGGGAAGCCTCTGGACCCTATTGAGGCTCCCCCCTGTCCTCCTGTGTCCCACAGTGGTCTCGCTGCAGCCCCCGGAACGCACAGGCGACAAATCCGACAGCCTGTGCAATATTTACTTTTTCGGGCTCCAGCGGGGGCGCTATTGCGGCACGTCTGACGGAGATAGGCGAAAATAGCCGATCTCCGTCGGGTCCGCTCTACTGCGCAGTAGAGCGGCCTGACGGAGGGATCGGCTATTTTCACCTATCTCCGTGTGAAGAGCGGATACTGCGCCTGCGCTGGAGCCAAAGGGTAAATATTTACATCGCTGCCACTCCGGGAGGATTTTCACCGCCGCCGTGGGACCGAGGAGGATGGGGGAAGCCTCAATAGGATCCGGAGGCTTCCCCCACCCGAGGTGAGTACCCCCCGGGGGGGGGGGGGGGTTCATTACAGATTTTCTTTAAGCACAGTACACATGCTAGATCCTCACCTTTATGAAACGAGCGATCCCCGATGGTAATGAATGAACAGTATCGAAGCATATTTGAATTCAGCGACAACACATTGTTGGTCCGCCAATTGGATCATTAGCTGGATTTGTGAAAATGAAGACCCAGAGGTGCATAATTAGCTACACATGAGTAGCTTGAATGGAGCGATCGTTTATTATTGTTCGATATGATCGACTAACAGCAATTATCTTCCCAACCGATTTTCCAGGACGGATCGGTCTACATGGCTGGCAATAGTGGCTGGATGGTGTACTGGTTAAGGGCACTGCCTCTGAAACATGAGACCGGGGTTCAAATCTTGGCTCCTCCTGTTCAGTAAGCTGGTTTCTATTCAATAAGGAAACCTTGGGCAAGACTCCCTAACACTGCTACTGCCTAAAGAGCGCGCCCTAGTGTTCTATGTCGTGTCTTGTACACGGGCGATAATTGCTATAATTTACTGTTGTTGAGACACATTTTTTATTGATTCAACTTGTGCAGTGAATACCTTAACGCAGGTCAGTAAATGTCAATTCACAAAGATTAAAGCATGTGGTAAAACCAAAAGAGATGTTTGGTATTTATCTCCAGCTCTGATCTGTCAGAAACTAGCAATTAGCATGCAATAGCATTAACAGGCAGCAGAGAACAGAAAGCAGGGAGCCAATAAGAAGAGCTTCCCCCTCCTGCTTCTCACCCCATTTGATCTGTTGCACTTGCGGGTGGGACATGACATTGGCAGAGCAGGAGAAGGAGACATTCAAAGAGTCTTTTGTGCATCACTTTAGATGTGAAGATCTATATAATAATACACAGAAGAGTGGCCTCTAGTGACACATAAGCACATTTAAAGTGATGCAGGAGGCCTTTTCCTCTCTAACAGGCTGTCACAAGAACTGCTAATGCAGACCAGTCTGCACAGCTTGCTGTAGAAACCTACTGCACTTTCCACTACATACCGAAGAGGGCTTGGGGAATTGAAGCAACATTTTTCGATAAATTACCTATGTGAAAATATTTGTGAATTTGGAAAAAGTCTGAAATACAGATTTTTTTTTTTTTTATCGAACAGCCCTTGAATTGAAGCCATATTGTCAAAATAGTAGTTCATAATTCAGTATTTGTCTTTTAGTGAAAAAAAAAAAAATTAGCACAAAAGAAATGTTTGCCTTGCACTTGAGGCTTTGAGGTATAGTTATGGATTATCATTCATTTTTTTTTTTAAATCAGTTTTTATTAATGAAAATATGACCAAAAAAAACAAAACAAAATCAGAAGATAAGTTTCCAAATATATGCGTACACAGTGTGTCTCTTAGATAAACAATTGGGCCTAGTGCCCTCGCCTCATACAAAAAGTATAACAAAGAAAAGTTTTAAACCTTTGGCAAAAAGTCTTAGGCCCGGTTCACATTAGCGGTGGCTATCCGGAATCGCCGTGCCGGAGCCGCACCGCATGCGGAACGGACGAAACGGACGCACGGCATAGCAATGTAAGTCTATGCCACCGTTCACATGCGTCCGTTTCGTCCGGACCGGAGCCGGACCGGATCCGGACTCCGGCGTCCGTTCCAACATGCGCTATTTTTTGGTCCGGCTCCTCCGGCAGCCGTATCCGGGGCGGAGCCGGACTGCACCATCCGGCCAATACAAATCAATGAGAACCGGATAGCGCACAACACACTGGCTAAAAATCCGGATGTTCTACCCCACTTCCTATGAGGATTGTTGCGGCGATATTGGATCGGGGACACATGGGCAAGCATTTTGGAGTGGAGCAGCACGAGCTGGAGATGTTGGCAGCATGTTGGAGGTGGAGGTGAGTGCTAAACAGCGGAGGGCCTGATTCCACAGGTCCCCCTTCTGCTGACCTCCCAGACCCCAACATTTTTTTTGTTTTTTACGTAACTTTTGCCAAACGGATCCGGATCGCATCCTGATGAACACCTGATGCAACCTGACCGGATTCGGATCCGGATCAGAACCGTACGGTTCCGATCCGGATCCGGTCCGGATCCGGTCAGGTCATCCGGTCCGTTTGGCAGACAACCGCAAGTGTGAACGGGGCCTTACTTTCCGTTGTTTCAGGCTAAACCATTTCCGGAGATAAAGTGAGTTGGGTAGCAAATAAAAGTATTTACATTTCCATTATTGAGATCCTCCTAATAATCTATTTTGGACTAACTCAAAGGGCTCAATTCACAAAGCGGTGATAACCCAATTATCACAACTAAAAGACTTTAGGCGTGATAACCATTGCACCACGCTGGTGAAAAGCCCTTTATCACGCCTAAACTCAGTTTAGGCGTGATAAGTTTAGGCGTGATAAGTTTAGATCGCGCGCAAAGTCCTGCGCAAAGCAGCGCCATTAAACTCTATGTGACGTTTTGCGCGCACCGGACTTTGCTTGCGCAAAACTTTTGATCAGCTGTGCACTGCAGTGCTAACCCAGTTGGTGCTATAGTTATCACGCCTAAACGTATCACGTCTAAACTTATCACGCTTAAACTGAGTTTAGGCGTGATAAGGGGCTTTTCACCAGCGTGCTAACTGTTAGCACGCTTTTGTGAATCAAGCCCATAGTCTGCAAGACCTGGAACGTCTAACCACATGGACCAAATTTTATCAAATTTTTGTGGAGTTCCCCTATGGGCATAGATTAATTTTTCTAATGTAAGGTAATTGTTCATGTGTAACAGCCAGTCACTCGAAATTGGGGGTGCCAGCTGTTTCCAGTAGAACAAAATAAGTTTTCTGGCTTGGAATAGTGCACGCTGGACTAGTATCTGTGCATGTTCTGTTAAATTTAGAGTGGACACTATCCCTAAAATAGCTATTTTAGGTTGTCTGGGAATTTTGATGCTAGTTACTATGTCCAGTGTGTCAAAAATTTCCGACCAATATCTATAGAGTTTCGGGCATCTCCATAACATGTGCAGGAGGTCGCCATGTTCTCTATTACATCTTGCACATATTGGATCCTCTTTTCTAACCATAGAGAATAATCTTTTAGGGGTTAGGTAGTTCCTGTGCAAAATATTCAGCTGAGACAATTTTTGTGTTGCATTAGTAGAAATTAGGGGGACTGCTTGCAGAGCTTCACACCACTCTTCTTCAGTTAAATCAGATAGGTCGTGTTTCCAACCGTTATAACATTTTAAGGGAAAATTTTCCCAAAAAAAGAAAGCAGGAGGGCATAGCCAGAAGAAATAAACCACTTTTAGACTTAGCTTGAGCAATCAGGTTGTATATTGGGGTGGGGGACATTATAAAATCTATAGAAGATTTTTGTTTTTTAAGGGAGTGACTTAGCTGATTATACTGATAAATCAAGAGGGGTGAGATCGTAGATCCCAGTCTAGTGGCAATTACATCAATACTACAGATATTTTTTTGCAGTGAGTGAAGTGAGTCAACTCCTCGCCCAGCCCACGATTTCAGAAAAGTTAACTCTTTTAGCTCTGGAAGCATACTGTAATTGTTAAGTGGAGAGTAATTGGTAAAGGCTATAATATTTTGCATATTATCCTATTCCATACTTTCTGCATCATCGTAAGAGTGTGTGCTTTACATTTGAATGACTTTATCACACCAGCTTCAAGTGCAGCATAGATAGAACTAAACCCCAGAGTCCTATTAAGTAGCAATCTGGAGGAGTCTACTGTAGTAAGTCAATTTCATTCCACCCCAGTAAATGTTGAGCCTGTGCGGCTAAGTAATAAACCCATGCATTGGGAACCGCTAATCCCCCCCCCTCATCTTTAGGGTATTGGAGATATTGTAATTTAATCTTGATTCTACCCTCACCCCAAATAAAGTATCTGAATATTTTGTCAATTGTTTTAAATAGCTTAAAGAGAAACTCGGACCAAAAATTGAACTTTATCCCAATCAGTAGCTGATACCCCCTTTTACATGAGAAATCTATTTATTTTCACAAACAGACCAGCAGGGGGCGCTGTATGACTGATATTGTGGTGAAACCCCTCCCACAAGTAACCCCTCCCACAACAAAAGTTCAAACTTTTGGCAGTTTCCTGTCTGTGAACCTTGTTGTATTGTGGGAAATAGCTGTTTACAGCTGTTTCCAATTGCCAAAAACCATGCAGCAGCTACATCACCTGCCAACAGTAAAATGTTCACTGGAGTTCCTCTTTGAGGTGAAGCCATATAGGGGCATTATGGAGAATATATAGCAATTGGGGCATGGATACCATCTTGATAAGAATAATTCTAGCCACTGGAGATAGTGGCATTTTGGCCCAGGTTTTAAAAATAGTGATTCCCAGGTATTTAAAGGATGTCACTACCTGAATCTCTGTGCAGCTATCCGGGAGAATTGCTCCTGGTTTGTCCAGTGGAAGCAGGCAGGATTTGTTCCAATTTATTGCCAATCCTGACAAATGCCCAAAAGTAGCTATCTCTTTCATAGCTTTCATGAGTGAGGGACCTGAATCTTGAAGGAAAAGTAACGTATCGTCTGCATACAGAGCAATTTTCTCATCATTCATTCATTTATTTAATTAACTAACTATCATGCCGGTATTTATTTTTGATTATTAATTTATGTAGCTATTTATGTGATTCATCACTGCCTAGGCGGATGTTTTTCTATAGTTTTGTATATACATTAGTCTGTTCTGTTATGTTGTGCGAATGCAGCCTCATGACTGATATATCCATTAGGCACCATCCTGAGGAACTGAGAGAGTGTGTTTTCTTCCACGGAACAATTTGTCACATGCTTATCCAGCAAATTCTGTGACCTATCCGGCTGCATCATTTTTTGGAGGTAAGTGATTTCTTACACCTTATTGCTTTTTAGCTTCTTTATAAATTCTGGATGCCTCCAGTAGTCCACTTACTTATGCCACACCCCACTAGGGGTCTCCTGTACTTCATGGTTTTCAGTTCATAGAATTATTACTTTTCGAGATGCAACTTTCCACCTGTCATAAATATCTAGTCAAGTGGGGTCAGGCCAATCTCCCTACTTTTCTGTTTCGATATTGCTTTATTAAAAAAAAAAACATGAGAACAACAACTTACAACATGTCAAATTCAATTATAAAGGAGAACATTACATGGTTTTTTTTTAGAACATTTTATATAACACACAGCAAGAAATGAAACACGAATTGTAGTTGTAGTTCTTTAATTAATATGAATACATTAGAAGGTTGATTCTATTACTGTTTATTAGTAGGTTGTAGTGATATACCTTCAGTGCTTAACAGCATATACTTAGTCCGAATATAACGCATGTTCATTAGAAAAATAAATCTTAGAGAATATGGTATTGACCACAGGTCACACAGAGAGTGTGAGGGAAAGGGAAAAGAAGGTATAGAGAGGTGTTGTGAGATGGTGGGGTCCCCATATGAGTTCAACATTTATTTGCACAGATTCTGATACATATCAGTGATTGCAGACTTAGTCCACGGAGCCCAGTTCACTCTGAATGTTTTGAGTGTGTTATGTGCACAGTAGATGAGCTCCTCGATCTCTTTTAATTTCTCAACTCATTTCAGCCATTGTTTTAGAGAAGCAGTAGTTCTCCAGGTGAAAGGGATGAGTACTCTAGCTGCGCCTAGAAGGTTTGAAAGCATTGTTTTTCTATATGATTCATGCGGAATGTGCGCACCATGCAGGAGAAACACCTCAGGAGCCAGTGGTATGTTGATACCTGTCACATTCAAAATTATATCATGGATTTCTTGCCAGTATCTAACTAATTTGGGGAATTCCCACATGATATGTAGATAAGAGCCTTTGTCTTGTTTGCATCTCCAGCAAAGGTCTGGGACTGAAGGTAATATTTTGTTGATAAGATCCGGTGTTCTGTACCACATTGTTTGGAATTTATAGCTTTGTTCCTGAGCCCAGGTGTTAACCTCTTTCCGACCGCGTCACGCCGATGGGCGTGGCCGCGGCGGCAGCCCCAGGTCCGCCTAACGCCGATTGGCGTAAAGTCCTGGGGCCAGCTAATGCAGGAGATCGCGCGCATCTCCTGCTTGGGGGGCAAAGCTCCGCCCTGCCTTCAGTCTCCGAGCCGCTATTGCCGCTCAGGAGACTGTTATACGGCGTGATCGCCGTCTATTTACATGTACAGCGCTGCGATCGGCAGCAGCGCTGTACTGGGGACAGCCCCCTGGGGGACAAGAGAGCGATCGGCTCTCATAGGCAGAAGCCTATGACAGCCGATCGCCGTAATTGGCTGGCTGTGGGTAGGGAGGGAGGGAAGTTATTTAAAGAAACAGTGTTTTTTTTTTTTACTAAAAACACTAACAATAATATTTATAAAAAAAAAATAAACATGGGAGCGATCAGAAGGTTCCAGTCCAACAAGAAATGAGAGACTACAATTCAATATGGCCAGAGAGGCAATTTAGCTTTACACTGCAGCCTGCACTAAAGTGATAATACAGGTGAGTTTAAAATGCCCCCTGTATACATAAATTCAGAAGCCATGGCCCCCTAGATATTAGAATTAATTAGCCATGTGCCTCAAAATTAAATAGTCACATGCTTCCAGATAAAATAATCAAATAGGTCCATGCCTCCAGATAAAAGAATCAAGTAGTCACATGCCATCAGATAATTCATCAAGTAGTCATGTGTCGCCCAATAAAAATAAAGATGTCACAGTCATCCAGATAAAATAATGTAGTCATACACCTTCAGATAAAATAATTAAGTAGCCAGGTGCCTTACAGGTGCCTTACAACAAAACAAATTAAATAGGCAGGTGCATCAAGATAAACGATTAACCTCCTTAGCGTTAATCCCGATTCAGGCTCGGGGTGGAAATCTGCAGGTCAGAGCGGTAATCCCGTGCCCAGTGAGTTATATGCAGGAGCTGCTGCAGATCTTTCCGTGGCATGGTGGTTTTTTTTTGTTTTTAGGGTCTAAAAGCTTGTGAAAAACTTCCATGGCTTTTAGATCCTGAGGCCCAGTGCACACCAAAAACCTCTAGCAGATCTGCAAAACGCTAGAGGTTTTTGAAGCAGATTTCATACCGATTCTAGGCATGTTTTCTAAACATGCCTAGCGTTTTTTGGAGCGTTTTTTGTGTAGCTCATTTCGTAATATTGTTACAGTAAAGCTGTTACTGAACAGCTTCTGTAACAAAAACGCCTGGAAAACCGCTCTGATCTAGCGTTTTTCAGAGTGGTTTCCCACTTTCCAATACTTTAACATTGAGGCAGAAACGCCTCAGAAATCTAAAAAATACTGCAGCCCCCGAGTTTGCGTTTGTGGAAAAAACAACCCGCTCTGGTGTGCACCATCCCATTCACTTGCATTAGCCAATCGGTTTTCCCCCTGCAAGCGTTTTAAAAAACGCTCCAGAACCGCTCTGGTGTACACCATCCCTAAGGCTGGTTTCACAGTGGGACATTACAGGCGCACGTTAGAGCAGCCTGTAACGCATCCCACCGCACAGCAATGAAAAATCAATGGGCTGTTCACAGTGCCCACGTTGCGTTACATTGTAACGCTGCGCCATAAGACAACGTACTGCATGCAGTACTTTACACACGGCAGAGCCGCGTTAGACTGCTTGCACATGCTCAGTAACGTTGGGGAGGAGCGGAGAGCGGCCAGGCACATGGCTAATTAATATTCACTGCACTCAGTGACGTGCAGTGTTTACTTCTTGGAGCGGCCGCTCTGTGCGGCGATTGGCCGGGCGGGACCACGTGATGCCGCATGCGTCCAAGAGTACGCATCACGGCATCACAGACGCTAGAGTGAGCTGCACAACGTGTCTCACTCCGACGTCCACACCAGAGAACACCAGGCGTTGTGTTAGGGGCACGTTATGCGACCTTAACGTCCCCTAAAACGCAACGTCCTGGTGTGAAACCAGCCTAAATCTGGAAATAATCATAGCCCCAGAGAGGTTAAGTAGCCAAGTCCGCTCTGCATAGATAAATTAAGTAGCCACGTTCCCCAGATAAAATAATTAAGTAGCCATGTGCACTTAATATACTGCATACTGTATATACCAGTATAAGGTAGCAATATGTACCCCTCGATATTAGGTAGCCATAGCAGTCCCCCAATTGTTGGCTGGGTGCAAGGTGCTTGCTCGGGGCTGTTTGCAGGGAGCTGGATGGTTGTGCACTGGTTGGAGAGATTTCCCCTTTTTCCTTTTCTTGGTGAACTTGCTACCCGTATATGAAGTGTGGAGAACCTTCTTAGCAGAGATATAGACAGCAGCAGAAACCTCATAGTTCATCCACTGCTTTGCCACACTTTTAATGGGTACACGGGGTGACGTGACATGATGAGAGAGATGTGTATTTAGAGTGTCAAGCACACAAATAACTTGGGTGTGTCCCTTTTTTTTCTTCTTTTTTTCCCTGAAATAGTTAAACATCAGGTATGCAAGGGACAGTTTCTCTCAAGTCGGGACCAAGTCAGACTATAGCTTAATCCTCACTGATAAGGAATTACAGCCTTTCACAATCTCACCTCCACCTGGCTCCATCGAGGGATCGGTGGGGCTCGGCATGGATGGGTGCACAGCTCTCCACGTGTATTTGGCATTTCTGTAGGTTCTGCAGCTTTTGGCGTTGCTGGGCAATGGGGATGCTCAGCAAAGGCTCTCCGATGCCGCCTCTGAGCCAGGAAGTGGTTGACTGGTCCTGAGTCAATCACTAGAGGCAGTCTATGTGTCCCATTGGCTGACTGCTGTAGTGAGATCACCTCATTGGTGGATTTCAGTATAAAAATCTAGTTGGGGCAGTTGTTAGTTTCCTGTGATATCGTTAAGACCCTAGAGCTAGCTTGCTTACAGCTTTCTTAATTGTCTGAAACCTTGTCTGAACCTTTGCTTGTAGCCTTCTGCCTGGACCGACTCTTGCCTGCTTAATCACTCTCCTGTCTCATCCCTGTACCTGTCTGATCTTATGCTGGGTACACACTATGAGATTTTATGGTCGATTTACTGGCAGATCGATTATTTCCAACATGTCCGATTTAATTTCTGATCGATTTCTGAGCATTTTCCGAACCGGAAAGCAAATCGGACATGTAGGAAATAATCAATCTGACAGTAATTCGGCCAGAAAATCTCATAGTGTGTACCCAGCATTATGTGTATGACCTTTGGCTTGCAGACTATGAGATTGTTTCTGATTAGGATCTGATACACGTGTATGATCCTTGGCTTGCTGACTACGAGTTTGTATCCGATTGTGATCCGATATCTGTAACTTGCCTGTATCATAGCTTTGCGGGTTCTGGTATTTCCATTGCCCTAAAGGAGTTATCAGGGGAAAAAACAACAAATGAGCTTTACTCACCTGGGGCTTTCTCCAGCCCCTTGCCGCCGACTGTCCCACGCCGGAGCGGGGACAGTCGGGGGTAGTTCGGGGTAAGCCGCGCAGGAGGATTTCTCAGGCTGGGCCGATTTGCATAATTTTTTTTGGTACACGCAGCTAGCACTTTGCTAGCTGCGTGTACTGCCCGATCGCCGCCGCTCAGTGACAAATCGCCGCTACCCGCCGCGCGGCCCCCCCCCCAAACCCCATGCGCTGCCTGGCCAATCAGTGCCAGGCAGCGCTGAGGGGTGGATCGGGACTCCCTTTGACGTCACGACGTCGATGACGTCATGGCGACGGGGGAAGCCCTAATGGAAATCCCGTTCAGAACCGGATTTCCGGACAGGCTTGATCGGCGGAGGCGATCGAAGAGGGTGGGAGGATGCCGCTGCACAGTGGCTGTCATGTAGCTAGTGCTAGGCTAGCTACATGATTTAAAAAAAAAAAAAAATTGTGCTGCGCTGCCCCCTGACAGTTTTAATTGACCGCCAGGAGGGTTAAGGCCTTCATTCCCTACAGTGGGTTGCAAAAGTATTCGGCCCCCTTGAAGTTTTCCACATTTTGTCATATTACTGCCACAACCATGAATCAATTTTATTGGAATTCCACATGAAAGACCAATACAAAGTGGTGTACACATGAGAAGTGGAATGAAAATCATACATGATTCCAAACATTTTTTACAAATAAATAACTGCAAAGTGGTGTGTGCATAATTATTCGGCCCCCTTTGATCTGAGTGCAGTCAGTTGCCTATAGACATTGCCTGATGAGTGCTAATGACTAAATAGAGTGCACCTGTGTGTAATCTAATGTCAGTACAAATACAGCTGCTCTATGAGGGCCTCAGAGGTTGTCTAAGAGAATATTGGGAGCAACAACACCGTGAAGTCCAAAGAACACAGAAGACAGGTCAGGGATCAAGTTATTGAGAAATTTAAAGCAGGCTTAGGCTACAAAAAGATTTCCAAAGCCTTGAACATCCCACGGAACACTGTTCAAGCGATCATTCAGATATGGAAGGAGTATGGCACAACTGTACATCTACCAAGACAAGGCCATCCACCTAAACTCACAAGCCAAACAAGGAGAGCGCTGATCAGAAATGCAGTCAAGAGGCCCATGGTGACTCTGGACGAGCTGCAGAGATCTACAGCTCAGGTGGGAGACTCTGTCCATAGGACAACTATTAGTCATGCACTGTACAAAGTTGGCCTTTATGGAAGAGTGGCAAGAAGAAAGGCTTTGTTAACAGAAAGCATAAGAAGTCCCGTTTGCAGTTTTCCACAAGCCATGTGGGGGACACAGCAACCATGTGGAAGAAGGTGCTCTGATCAGATGAGACCAAAATGGAACTTTTTGGCAAAAATGAAAAATGCTATGTGTGGCAGAAAACTAACACTGCACATCACTCTAAACACACCATACCCACTGTCAAATATGGTGGTGGCAGCATCATGCTCGGGGGGTCCATCTCTTCAGCAGGGTCACGGAAGCTGGTCAGAGTTGATGGGAAGATGGATGGAGCCAAATACAGGGAAAACTTGGAAGAAAACCTCTTGGAGACTGCAAAAGACTTGAGACTGGGGCGGAGGTTCACTTTCCAGCAGGACAATGACCCTAAACATAAAGCCAGTGCAACAATGGAATGGTTTAAAACAAAACATATCTATGTGTTAGAATGGCCCAGTCAAAGTCCAGATCTAAATCCAATCGAGAATCTGTGGCAAGATCTGAAAACTGCTGTTCACAAACGCTGTCCATCTAATCTGACTGAGCTGGAGCTGTTTTGCAAAGAAGAATGGGCAAGGATTTCAGTCTCTAGATGTGCAAAGCTGGTAGAGACATACCCTAAAAGACTGGCAGCTGTAATTGCAGCAAAAGGTGGTTCTACAAAGTATTGACTCAGGGTGCCGAATAATTACGCACACCCCACTTTGCAGTTATTTATTTGTAAAAAATGTTTGGAATCATGTATGATTTTCGATTTACTTCTCACATGTACACCACTTTGTATTGGTCTTTCACATGGAATTCCAATAAAATTGATTCATGTTTGTGGCAGTAATGTGACAAAATGTGGAAAACTTCAAGGGGCCCGAATACTTTTGCAACCCACTGTATTCCTTCGGCATTAAGGCCATGGTGTAACTGAAGCCAGGCCGATACTACTTATCTCCTGTTCAAGCGGTGACGCCCTACACAGGGTGAAGAATGCAGAGGGAGAATTGGTGCATAGGGACTGCTAAAAGGCGGTGGATCTGCTGTCCCTTAAGGCTTGTACACACGTACCATTTTTCTGCCCAGCTATCATCCAAACTTGGTCTGTGAAATGATGATTGGGCATGTGACAAACGACCAGATGTGACAAACGACTAGATGATTGACTGATATCAGGCTGTCTTTCCGATGCAATAGGTGGATCAACACACACAACTGTTGGACTAATGTGCAGTTTGCCGCGTGTGTACGACTTGTACTTGTTTTTAATGCGGCCATATTGTGCAGTCTGTTCTACTTGCATGGGCAGTATGCAAATGAGTTGGTAGTTCAATTGGTTGGTCGCACAATCGTTTGATCGTGCGGTCAATCATGTCGTCGGGTTGGTCGTACGGAAAGTTGCACGTGTGTATGAGCCTTTGTACAGCCATATGTACTCTGCTAAATATGTCTGTTTTTGTAATGATGCATGTTTGTTATATGACTGTGAGAATGTTGGTCATTCTTATGTGTGGAGGCAGCTTGTATTTATTTTAGCGTAATTAGCTGTTTGAGCTTCCCACAACAAACCGCTCCATGTGCATCCGCAGTAGACAAGTTCTCCACAGCATGCGGACGGTTGTTGAAGCAAGTGTGTTCCTCTGTGCATGCCAACTGTTACTTGTACTCACATGTACAGGGAGTTCTCGCTTTACAAGCATTTCATTTACATTCATTGGAAATAACACCATCTGCCAGATCAACTATTTTGTTTGAATTACACTAGTTGTTTAACATGACACAAGCTGTGTTGGTATATTAATCCTCTAGTTCAGGCTTGTGTTTCATTAATAAGTGCTGTGAAGACTATATAATAATTTGCTGTATATCAAGCATTGTGCATGGCACATAAACCATTTCTGCATTATTAATGTTTTATTACTTGGCTTGCGGAGTTTGGAAAACTGGTTTCCTGTGTAGAATCACATACAGCTTGCCTAGACTGAATAGCAGTTTGTGAGCTTTCCAGAATCCTTCCCCTATCCCATCATCATGTACATGAGTCAGGGAGGAGCTGAGAGGGGGGCACCAGCCAGTCTTTCACTGTGAACATAGAGCTGGTCACATGACTCCGCCTATCTCCTATTACCTCTTGGATGCCAGCAGTATAGCATTGCAGCTCTGCAGAGTCTCATCACTAATTCTGCATATAATAAAGCATTTACCCTTCCTGCGTGCTCCCCAATGTATTTCTAAACATGTTAAACAAACATTCTTATCACAGGCAGGGCAGAGTTTTAAGAGGTACATGCAACTTTTTAAAAACACAGTTGGAGGGTGCAGGAAAGGATACAGATACATTCTTCTTCAGAATTGGGGTGGAACAGCAAAGCTGTATTGCAGACTACCAGGAGCTCAGTGGAAGGATGTGGGCTGGAGCAGATGATCTGATTAATCTAGGGAAGAAACTCGCACTCCTCTGAAAAGAAGATGTCGCTTGCTGTAGCCTGCCAGAAGCCAGGCAGGTACCGTCAATACATTTATAAAGAAACATACTAATGTGCAATGCCCATGACTTTATGCATTGCTAAATAATGCAAACTTACTATCATTTGCATAAAAAAATGGGAGGTTAAACTAGATATTTAAAGGTAATCTGTAACACAAAAAGTGCCCCTGTGGGGTACTTACCTCAGAGGGGGGAAGACTCTGGATCCTAATGAGGCTTTCCCTGTTCCCTTCACCCTTCGGGACTCAGCACTGGCAGCACTCAAAAATACAGCAGACAGGCCTGTCGACTGTGATGCAGCCACGGTAGCGCCTGCAATATTTACCTTCCCAGAGCAGGCGCAGTATTGGCTTTCTGATGGGCTCCGGCAGAAATAGCTGAGCCCAATCGGGTTTCTGCTCCACTACGCAAGAGCAAGTTGCCTGTGCAGTAGCGTGGACCCGATCGGGAACTCGGCCACCCACTCTGCCGTTTCTATGATGGCAGAGTTCAGCTTTCATTGGCTCCTTAACCCTATCTATCAATGTAAGCCAATGGGAGTTGCTTACATTGATAGACACGGCCAGTAGCCTATTAAATCAGCTCCTGACCCGCTCACAGGGCTCTGCCGTTATAGAGACGGTAGAGCAAATGAGCTGCTATGGGGAGACAGCGGCGAGATCGTCGGGAGCTACGAAAGCGGCGAGAACGCACGGCGTCGGTGTATTGAAATCTACACCCTGGCAGCCAGATAGCCATCAAAACAGCATAGATTTCAATTAGCGCCGTCCTTAACTAATTAAAGTATTTGCGAAAATGCAGTCTCCTAAATATGCATTCCTTCGTGAGTCAGATGAGTATTTGTAGGCAGTAGTGAGAAACCACATTCATTTTATTTCTTGCACATGGAGGCAGTTATTTTATCTGCAATACGTGATGTAGAATAGATCCTAGAGTGTGTTGTAGCAATCACAGGGGCCACCGCTCCCTGGTGAGAGACCTCTTCAATCCATTCTGTCTGTTCTGTGCATAGAATTTGGGGACTCTGTGCTTTGTCACTGCAGAGTGATAATATATTGCTTTTCCTCTCTCTTTCTTTTCATGTTTCCCTACACTCCCCCTTCTAGATATTATGCCTTTACCATGCATAAAGGAAATGTGATTTTATCACAAAGGCCTTTTCAGTTGAGATAATGCTGGGAAATTGCACATAATTGGCACCAAGTAGTTTCTTCTGGTCATTTATTTGCCGATGGGCGAATTCAACAAACTGAGATTTCCTGTATATTAATGCTGCTGTACAATTTCATATAAGTACTTATGTTTATGTCTCATGGTAATAAATACTGTATATTTAATAATTTAATACTTTCACCTTCTTCTGAGGATACATTTAAAAATAATGCAGCAAAAAAAAAAAAAAAAAAATGGCTCAGGGTGATGACGATAATGGCATCTTATTACTATTGTTGTTCAACATTTTAGGAAATTTCTAGAATATTAAATATAGTTAGTAACAAGATGTCATTACTGGCATCTAGCATTATTATACATTACCTGGTTCTGGTGATCACATCTCTTCCACTTCCTGGTTAGTTTGCTGAAGCCGCATGGTGATTGGATGGCTACAGGACAGCTGCAAACTAAGTAGGAAGTGGAGGAGATAGTAGGCAATGTAAATGTACTCCGCTGCCTACTCTCGCACTGAATGCCCCTCTACTTATGCCTAACCCTAAGATCCCCTCTTGTGCCTAACACGAACCACTCCACCCCCTGCTGCCTAACCCTAACAACTCCACCCCCGCCTCACTTTAGCTACTCCCTGCCTCCACAGGCGGCAATAGCAAAAGCCGAGATTAGCGGCCAGGAAGTTAAAATATGGTGCTGATAAATAGCGGGCACTAAACGCTTGATATTTATCAGGCGTCATAATTTAACTTCCTTGTCGCCAATTGCAGATTTTTCTATTGCCGTCCATGGCGGCACCATTTTTATCGGAACTCGTCCGGCGCAATTTTTATCTGCTGCATCTTCTGATCCCTTTCTAGCACCAAAATATATAACGGCAACACGACCTTTGAACTGAATGTGGATATACTTTCCAGTATTAATGATTTATTAGTTCAAAGGTAATTTATGGACTGAGAGTGAATTGGGGAATAGGATGGAAGGGAGTATATAGTGTGTAAATTACTCTCAGCTTCATGTCCCCAGGCTGCTTCAGTGTGTTTCTATTTCTCCGACTTATGAAGACTTTTAGGTTAAAGGTCCATACACACAGCAAGATTTTTTGGCTGCTTTTTTCGTGACTTTATTGAACGATCGTCATGATGATCACATTGGGACCGATCATCAATGGACTATAGCGTAAACTATTGCAATTGTTTTTTAAGAGCATTTTTTTCCCATCATTTTGTTTTTAGGATTTTTGACAGATGGATCGGGGGAACGATCGTGCATTGTCAGAGATCCTAAATTCATCTGTTCGTGGGTACTTGAGGCATCTGTGCCTAACAGAGATGGAGAGACACCAGTTGAATTTTAGAAAGTTTAGCAGAAAACCTCATAGGGAAATTCAGCTAACGTGAATGGGTGGACGGCACCCTCTCTAACTGCTAGGTTTCCAATGGGTTGTACTAAACTACATCCTCACTATTCGGCGAATTACAACGCTTCCTGCCGTAGAGAGCGCTGTGATTGGAGAACTGTTCCCTGTGAGGTTTCCTGCTGTGTCCCCTAAACTAGACTAGTGCCACGATATAGTAGCACTGATTTGTGGAGTGAGACAGAAGCAAAAAATGTGTTTTTGTGTTTGTTTACTGGTTTCAATGGCTATGGTTTTATCAACTAATGGCTATGGCTTCAACAGCTAATCAAAGTCTTCTTTATGTTGCGTGGGAAGTCTTCTTTATGTTGATAAAAGTCTTGGAGTTTTCTTCTGGGACCTCATCTATTTCCACCTGCTTGTTAAATCCTTCTTACATTGATTGCAGAGTGGCTCCCTTGAGCCTTCTGGAGTTAGTTGAAGTCTTCCATGAACAATCCTGTCAGGTTGATTGCAGAACAGAATCATCTGTTCTTCTAATATTGCTTGCAATCTTCTTCACTCTGCTCCTCGTCTTAATCCTTTTAACTTGTATGCTCTTTTGATGGAAACCTGCTGGCCAAGCTTATATTTACTTACTTGTGATTTTTTTTTTCAATTACAAACACATCCAAATAAACAAGAGGCTAATTCGGACAAACAGTGACTGTTCAGTTTTGTGTTCTTCCTCTATCTGTTACAGCATCACAGCTTCTGATGACGTTTAGTCCGAGTGTTCATAGCTGTTGTACAGCTGCTGGGATGAAACACTGTACTGAAGGCTTGATGAACGTAGAATAAATGCTATACATGGAGCCGATCGATCAGATGAGCCATGTTGCCGCTGCTGCAACTTATACGCGGGGAGAGGAGGGGACACAAGGGGGAAGCAAAGGAGTACACAAGGGGACAATGCAAGGAGTCTTCGACATCGTAGCGGGTCGGTAGTTCGTATCGACCAGCGTTCATAAGTTCATATGCATCTTATATGCTGAAAAATATGGTAGTCTGTGCTATCTATATTCATTTATTGTGACTATCACCGACTGGCACCAGAAAATACAGTTATATGGCCTGTGAAGTTCATCTGCCCGCCTGCTCCAAAAGGTTCTGGACACCACCATCCACTACTTGTGGGATGCAGGCTTTATCCAATGCAGGTCTGCCGCCCAGATCTTGCACCTCTAGGTATCCAGTACAGCAGCCCCGTGCTAGGCCTTAAGCCGGGAGCTAAATTAGAAGGGGCTGCGCTGCCGCCAGACATTGCAGCAGTTACCAGTCTCCGGCCAGACATCTAGGAGCCACTTCAGCGTGATCCCACAGAGGACACCAGTTGGGACTTACATTTAGACGCTGGACATCCTGGCAGCCTCTCTTTCCAGCAGTCTCCATCTTCACTCATGCCAGCCAGAACATGAGGTACCGAATCCCTCCAGCCACAGACACAGTCACCACATTTTCATACAGCAGCTACTGCAGGCCAGGACCCTCAGTAACGCAGGACAGCTGGGGCCACCAGCCGCAACCATGTGGCCTCCTCCGCTTACTATAAAGGCCCATTATGCACTATGCACAGGGCCCACTATGCACCACCAAATGAGCACTAAGGAGCCTGTCTGCCGCTGCCTGTGAACCATTTCACCACCAGCCGTTACATCACTTTGAGCAGGACAGTATATCATCAACCAGCCACCATAGCTAAGGAACCACAGCACCTTCTTTCTCTCTCTCCTTTCCATCTGTCTCTCCCTCTGTCTCTCTGCACACACAGAGGGACATCTAACTCTTTGAGCAGTAGAGCGCCGCAGCGAAATGTGGCAAACCCCCCCCCCCCCTATATAGCCCTTAGACTACCCTTTTGGTCCTTCCTAGCTATGTTCTATGGCTTTTTATATGTCTACTTAAGCATATTCATCACGACCCTGCATATGTCAGAAACAATTCCGGGTACAACCCCTGTTGTACTTGCCGAAATAAAGATATTCTGATTCTATACCATATGGATGCATCTGAGGATGATGAAGCAAGTTATTTCTGGTGTATCAATATGTGGATATTTTGAAATACATAACTTCGGGCTGCTCACAAGCAATGCTGGGAAGGTAAATTGGATGGACAAGTAACTGGGTTGTCTTGAAAATTTCCATGATGAAATTAGAGCGTAAAAAAAGGTAAGATTGCAGGAAAAAATAGATTAGAATGGAAAAATAAATGGGGAATGCAGGATCCTGTCTGTCCAATCCAGGAACTCAAAAATAGATGTCAGCTGGAATTAACGCCTGGCTATGTGGATTTTTTCCAGCCCTGCGTATAATACTGCCTGCAAATGGCTGAGTGGATGAACTTGAAACGACATGGACTGATATAATACATGGATTTTAAATGTACACAGATTCTAAATGGGTCATTGTTTTTATCTGAGCACTGTGTATGTAAATGTTCTACCTCTGCATGCCATTCATGCAAATGTTCCTGTTTAATAAAAGAGCAAGCAGGCAGACCACTTCCAACCCCCTCACATACTGTCCATCCCTCCATAGGGCAGCAACACAATAAAAGCACAAGAGCCCGATCCCTCCATGGGGCAGCAACACAGGAAAAGCACAAGACCCCGATCCCTCCATGGGGCAGCAACACAGGAAAAGCACAAGAGCCTGATACCCTCCATGGGGCAGCAATACAGGAAGAGCACAAGAGCCTGATACCCTCCATGGGGCAGCAATACAGGAAGAGCACAAGAGCCCGATCCCTCCATGGGGCAGAAACACAGGAAAAGCACAAGAGCCCGATCCCTCCATGGGGCAGCAACACAATAAAAGCACAAGAGCCCGATCCCTCCATAGGGCAGCAACACAGGAAAAGCACAAGAGCCCGATCCCTCCATGGGGCAGCAACACAGGAAAAGCACAAGAGCCCGATCCCTCCATGGGGCAGCAACACAATAAAAGCACAAGAGCCCGATCCCTCCATAGGGCAGCAATACAGGAAAAGCACAAGAGCCTGAAACCCTCCATGGGACAGCAATGCAGGAAGAGCACAAGAGCCCGATCCCTCCATGGGGCAGAAACACAGGAAAAGCACAAGAGCCCGATCCCTCCATGGGGCAGCAACACAGGAAAAGCACAAGAGCCTGATACCCTCCATGGGGCAGCAATACAGGAAGAGCACAAGAGCCCAATCCCTCCATGGGGCAGAACCACAGGAAAAGCACAAGAGCTCGCAGCACACATTGTTGAGGTTAAATCCGGATACTTTTTATTGGCACATCCAAGAAGACAGATAAGGCAGCTGATGCATTTCAAACACAAGGTCTTTAGTTATAGCTATGACTAAAAAGTACCTGGATTTACCTCAACACCGTGTGCTTTGGGGCTCTTGGGCTTTTCCTGTTTAATAAAAGTTAACTGTTCAAAAAGCAAAGTAAATGATTAAGAACTCATTCTTACTATTAAAGGGGATCTGAGTTCAGAACTTCCTCTCTGCTCTTCAAGATTAGGTACAGTATGAAAATAACCAGGGAACAAAATTTCTTTGTTACAATGCACAGGAAACCTAAAAAGCCAGAACATTTACTGGATGAATTTTCAAGGAGCAAAGGAAGGGTTAAAGCATCTGTCCTTTCCTGTACAGCCAGTACAGCTAAAGAGGCACTGTGAGTCATGCCTACGAATTGCACACGGTTTACACTCAATTGTAACTAAATAAACAAACACACCTCAGTACAGCTGATTTCTGCAGCATTTATATGTGCAATGAACACTTTCATTCTGTTCTTTGCAAGAGCTCCGGTCAACTTTTACCTTTGCAATGTATATAACCAAACTGAAAGCTTTGTTTTTTGCATCAAATTCTGGTCAAAGAAGAAGACAGAGTTATTGAATAAATACAATTTTAAAATATTTGGTGTTAGGGCTTATTTCCTATGGGAGCCGCGCCAATTCCAATTTGTCTGTGGCTCCTGTTCTTCTGCGTAGCTGTAGCACAAATTGCTAAGCCGTGCCATGCATGGCTAGGGATTTGGCTGCATGCTGCATAAATCTGAAACACGGTGTCCAGATTTGCACCTAAGACGGCAAGGCATGTTACAGATAGGTGCCGTTGCCCAGTACAACTCGCATTGTGAATCTGTATATGGTGGAAACAGACCCTTATGCTGGGGATACACGGTACGTTTCTGTAACGTGTATCGACCAGCTGATCCGGCCAGCTGATAATATTCAGCTGGCCCGATCATGCCGCTCGACCCGCGCCCGCTCGATTCCGAGCGGCAATCGATCCGCGCGGACAAGCGGGGATGCGCCGGCATCGAGTCGCTGGCTCAATCCGGTGCAATAAACGAGCCGTGTATGCACGGCATTTATGTTGTTTTTTTTTTTTTACTTTTAACCCTGGCAGTGAATGTTAAGGGAATCTGAGACTTCTTTATCAATCGACTGGGAAAGGGCTTGTTATGTGATTGTTCTGTTGACAGAGTGCTTAGTTAAAGCGGATCCGAGATGAAAAACTAACTATAACAAGTAACTTGTCTATATATCTTATCTAAAGTTTAGATAGTTACACAGCAAATATAGCTGCAAACAGCTTTAATAGAAAATTATTAATTTCTTCCTGTGATACAATGCAAGCAGCCATGTTGTTTGTAAACATTACACAGAGGCAAGCTTATCTGCATCTTGATCACTAAGCCTGTGAAAAAAACCTAATCCCCCCTCCTCCCCTCTGCCTCTGAAATGAATGGTTAGTAACACTTCCTCCTCTTCCTGCCCAGACTGAGCTCCCATGAGCTCTTGCTACTGCCAAGGCTCTCTGAAAACCTGTGGGCGTGGTTTATTTAATTTATAGGGAATTAGAGTATTAAAACAAAAACAAAAAAGTATTTGGCTTGAGGAATGCCCTATAAACAATAGGAAAGGAACACAATTATGCAATGAGTAAAAGTTCACCTCGGATCCACTTTAACATCAAGAGCTCCTGAACCCATTGGCATAGGGATGTTTTACTGAAGTGGTAGGGGGAATGAACAATTCCCCTCCATCCTGGAACTACATGCTGACAGGCACAGCAAGCTGGTTAGTAAACCAGAAGGAACCCTATGCTTGCAGGGTCTCTTGCTGTGTCCAGGTACTGGAATTGGTATAACTATGTAGTTTCTGCTGTGCAGTAACTGGGCTAATAAGCAAAGAGGGGTGCATCAGATAATGAGTATTGTAAGAGTGTCATTACACTCTCTGGCACAGAGATAAAACTTGTACATGAACTGAGTATCCAGTGAGGGGGGGGGGGGGGTAAACTGCTCTAATGAATGTAAAAGGCACTGCACCTTACAACATTATTACTGAATTAACCCTATATTGGCCAAAATTCACTAAGCGTATCTCCCGTCTTGAATAATGATTCTGAGCTGTTTTTACTGATGTCACCATGGTGATAAATCATTTAGTATTCACTAAGCAATTTACCTCATGCATTCCTTAAAATAAGGATTCTGTCCTTAAGTTAAGGAGTGATTTCTAAAGTTAACAACTGAATCCTTAATTTAACGACTGAATCCTACACTTAAAAACAGGATGTTTATTCACAGAGAGGAATGCAAGTAATAACTGTAAATTGTGTGAGGAATTATCACTTGCAGTTACTAGAAACAGCAATGTAAAGTGCAGTATTCTGAGCTGTCTGCTTCATTTTTTAGCATTTTATACAGAAGAGAAACTGTGTATAAATAAAAATAAACAGCAGGCACACAGGGAGGGTTATTGCATGCCTTAATGCTAATGGGAACCGTTTTTTTTTTAAAAAAAGTCAGATACTCACCTAAGGAGAGGGAGGCTCTGGGTCCCATAGAGCATTCCCTCTCCTCTCCCGGTGCCAGCTGCTGTCCTGGCTCCCCCGTAGCGTTATTCGACCATTTCGGTCAAATACCGCTGTCTCCCGGCCAAAGGGAGGCTTCGGAAATGCTTCGGGAGCCCGAGTGCTCCCAAAGACGGGCCGCTCTACACTGTCCACGCGCGCGTGTCCTCTATGACGCACTCGCGTGTGCGCCGCCTGTCTTCGTCGAGGACTCGGCTCCCGAAGACTAACAAAGTCCCCTCGGCGGGGGATGCGAATGGAGGAGCCAGCGCGGCACCGGGAGAGGAGAGGGATGGCTCATTAGGACTGAGCCTTCCCTCTCCTTAGGTGAGTATCTGCCTTTTTTTTTTAAATACGGGGTTACATTAGCTTTAACAAAGGACTGATGCGTGTTTCGTGGCTCAGCAAGGTCACTTCTTCAGAAGGCAAATTTAATAATGACTTTTAGCCACAATCCAGTCTATGACAATTGAAATAAGCGCAACAAATAATGCATTAATGACAATAAAGAATAGCATACATGAGAGACTCTGTACTGATGGGTGGATTCAGAATGACAGTTACCTCTAAGTGTGTTGAAAATTGTAAGGGGCCACCATGGAATCATAGAACAGAAAACACTTTGGCACATAACTAGAAAAAAACAAATGATGAAACAAGTACTGTTTGTCTTTTGATGTGTGGTGTTTTTTTTGTTTTGCCTGTTTAATACTTTGGTATCTGAAGAGAAGAATGAAGGTTTGCAAGCAGCTGTCAGCTTTTCTTATACAGGATTGTAAGTTTCCTTGTTATAATCTGATTTGTAAAGGGCAGGCATAGATTCCTGCTCTTTTCATTGTAATTAAACATGGGGTTATGTTGCCATGAATGATCAAATAGCACCTTCGGTTGTATAAATACATATTGCGAACGTTTGAAAAATGTAAACAAGGGTAGACCTATTGACGCAGTCGCAGAGATTCCTTAAACTAGTCTGTGCAGGTTTAATATCAGAAGCCTTTGTAATCTCGCTAATATAGACAGATATTGAGTGAGCTGAAATGGTATTCTTTTCAACAACTACCCAGGAGCTGGTCACTGTACTGAGGCATGGGGCACACTGATCAGTGCATTTTTTAGTATCCATTTAGGGTAATTGTTTAGTTAATGGATACTGTCCAATAATCCTATTCCAGTGAAGCCCACCCCACAGTGTGCAGACTGCCTGCAGCAGCTCCTATGTGTATGATATGTGGCCCTGTGCAAACCAAGGAAGAACTGACAGCTCTTGCCTGCAGCTATCTGTGCTATGTGCTGTACCAATCCCAGTATACAGCAGAATACTTTCTAGATTTCTAGATGACACTGTAGGGCAGTCTTTCTCAACCTTTTTACCCTGGAGGAACCCTGCAAATAACTTTTGGATCTCAAGGAACCCCTGCAACATTTTTTTGATCTCGAGGAACCCCTGCATTTATTTTGCAGAAGGCGTAGGCGTGCCTATTTTTCACTACTCCCATTACACTGCCACTCGTTATACTGTCTCCTTAGCCTAGTGCTTTTTTTTTTTTTATTAATGTGCTCATTATTATTCTGACCCCCAATGTAGTGCTTCTTTTTACAGTATACCCTATAATGTACTCTATTATACTTCCCGATCATGGGGGGAAATGCTAAGGAACCCCTGCAGACCCCTGCAGAGTACTCAAGGAACCCTGGTTGAGAAAGCCTGCTTTAGGGGATTACAAGCCCCAGGAGCATGATGGGAGGGGGATTAGCTTTGGCAACGGGGTAATTATGATCTACCCATCAGTTGTGGACATGTGAGGAGTACAATGTACTACTGGTGCACCATTTTGTCCATGACATGTCCAGTACAAAAGACATAACGGAGCAATTGTGGACAACTGGGTCATGCCGCGGACAGTGACAGCAGAGCTGATGTCACCATTCGTGGCACAAACCTGTTGTAGTGAGAACCCAGCCTTATTCACAAACCTCTTTTGACAAGTTGGACTTTAAAGGTCCATACTCACCTACGGGTGTCTTCTGGATCTCTGTGGCCCAAGGGATCGTGCACCAGGCGATAGAGCACCTTCGACACTATACACTTTGCTGTTTTTGAATGCGGACATGTTGTGCAGTTTGTCGTTTCATTTGCATGCACAGTATTTAAAGGGAACCTTAACTGAACGGGGGGGGGGGGGGGGGGGATAAAGAGTTTCAATTACCTGGGGCTATTACCAGCCCCCTGCAGCAGTCCTGTGCTCTCGGAGCCGCTCTGGAATCCTCCGGTCCCCCGCTGTCACTTAGTTTCATTGTTGACGACTCACCAGTCGGCCGGCCATCATGCGTATTATTGGACGCATTCCCTACTGCAATTAGCGCTGTTGTGGACTGCAACGCGTACAAAGATACGCATTGCCACATATCTACACGTGCAGAATGCGGCAAGCGTATTTTTGTACGCGTTGCGGTCTGCAACAGCGCTAATTGCAGTAGGGAATGCGTCCAATAATACTCATGGAGGCTGGCCGACTGGTGAGTCGTTAAAAACGAAACTAAGTGACAGCGGGGGACCGGAGGATTCCAGAGCGGCTCCGAATGCACAGGACTGCTGCAGGGGGCTGGTAATAGCCCCAGGTAAGTGAAACTCTTTACCTCGTTCAGTTAAGGTTCCCTTTAAGTGAGTTTGTTGTTCAGTTGGTTGGCGTATGTGTACATAATTGTGTAAACAACTTGTTGTGGGGTTGGTCATGTTGTGCAGTTGGTTGTGCATTATGATGGACGTGTGTATAAGCCTTTAAAGCAAAAATGAAAATGAAAAGTCAAAATAAATATACACAAGTCATAGTTACCTCTCATATAATCTACTCATCAATCTCTTTCTCCTCTCCTGCATCCTGTTTGTCCTCTATAATCGATGGAATTCGCCATCCTCCATTTTGAAAATGGCCATTGCCCCATAGCGGCTTCCTGGTAAGCACACTGTAATATCGCCCACTTGAGCCATAGGGTAATATGGACATTACCTTGCTCAACAATTGTCCTTTCAGTTATAACTGACAGCAACTGATATATTTTAGTTCTGACAAAATGTTGTCAGAAATGTAAAGAATCATAGTAAGAAGAAAATGGTGAGCTTCTGAGAGAAACTGACGGCGAGGTAAGTATGTAATATTAATTTGCAGGTACATCATGTGTTTATTTTAAATAATTTTACTCAGTTCAGGCTCACTTAAAACAGTAACGCAGTGGCACAAAAAATTGTACTTGCCTTGTTTGCATTTCAACCACAATCGCACTAGCAGAATCATTTCTGGTTCAATAAGAAATATATTAAAAGGACATCGGATCATTTGCAGCGGGAGCAGGGTTTAGGAGTAAGCAATATTCAGAAATGATGACAAAAAAAGAACTTAAAGGAAAGGTTCAGGGAGGGTGGGTAAAAAATCAAAATCAATTTCCACTTACCTGGGGCTTCCTCCAGCCCGTGGCAGGCAGGAGGTGCCCTCGCCGCCGCTCCGCAGGCTCCCGGTGGTCTCCGGTGGCGCGCCCGACCTGGCCAGGCCGGCTGCCAGGTCGGGCTCTTCTGCGCTTCAAGGCCCGGAACTTCTGCGTCCCACGCCGGCGCTCTGACGTCATCGGACGTCCTCCGGGCTCTACTGCGCAGGCGCAGAACTACTGCGCATGCGCAGTAGAGCCCGGAGGACGTCCGATGCCACGGGCTGGAGGAAGCCCCAGGTAAGTGGAAATTGATTTTGATTTTTTACCCACCCTCCCTGAACCTTCCCTTTAAAGAGAAACTTCGACCAAGAATTGAACTTTATCCCAATCAGTAGCTGATACCCCCTTTTACATGAGAAATCTATTCCTTTTCACAAACAAGGCATCAGGGGGCGCTGTATGACTGATATTGTGGTGAAACCCCTCCCACAAGAAACTCTGAGTACATACTCTTGGCAGTTTCCTGTCTGTGAACCTTGCTGCATTGTGGGAAATAGCTGTTTACAGCTGTTTCCAACTGCCAAAAAAGCATGCAGCAGCTACATCACCTGCCAACAGTAAAAATGTAACCATGTAATAAATGTCAGAATGTAAATCAGGGATTTAAAAGATTTTACAATGGGCAAACACTGACTAAATCATTTATACATAATTATTGTAAAAATGAAGCATTTTTTTATTTCATTATTTTCACTGGAGTTCCTCTTTAAAGCTTTGTTAAAATACTGACTGCGGTCCAAGTAAATCTCATAAGCTAGAAAAGCCATTGATTATCATTATGCTCATAAAATAAAGCTGGAAAGACAGGTTATTAGATGCTTACATGCTGCCAGGACCAACATTGCCAGCCACTTATGTTTAGGGAGTAGCATTGCTGTGCTGTGAGGGTGCCAGGCATGTGTGTGCCGCCTCCCTGCCAGAGACATGATGCTAGTAATAGCAGACATTGGGTTAATCATCATTGTGCTTAGGGGAATGAAAGGGCACCAGATAAAACAATAATTTCTTTTATGTAGCGCAAGCTGAGGTTCACTTTGTGCTGAGTTCACAATGCTCTCTGTATCCAGCCACCAGAATAGTTGCATTATTGTGGGCTGCATGTGACAATCGGCGGTCCTGCCTATTGTCTGAGTTCTCATAAATCTGCTTATGTTTTCTTTTTATGCTTTCTGATATGTTTTGTATCATGTTAGCAGTGTACAGGACCGATGGGAATCAGAAGTGTAACTACAGTATAAAATGTTTATTTTATTTTTTTTATGTTCTATAACAACTGCTGCTTTACTAGCACAGCAGTCATAATAACAGAGGAGGCCATTCCTGCAGATTAGATCACTGTGGTCTGTTGACCCCAACATATCGGTAAGCTTCTCAGTTTATCACAGTGGTCACAGTGTTGACCAGTACAGTGTTCTCCCCAGAATTTTTTTTCCAGCCGGGTGGCATGAAATATGGCAGGGTGGCATGAAAAAGGAGCCGGGTGGGGCAATATGAGAGAATGCAGTGCTTCTGTGCGCAACTCTGCTTACAGCATAGGAGGAGATGAGCCGGTGACAGCCGGGTGCTCACCAAAACTAGCCGGGTGGAGCACCCAGCTAAAAGAGCCTGGGGAGAACACTGCAGTACAACACTAAGGGTGCACAGATTTTGCAGGTCGATCTATGAATCGGTGCCTCAACGTTGCCACCCGATCAATCTGTCAATAGATTTCTATCTAAAATCAGTGAAAAGGGACGATCGTGTATGGTGGTAAATCTTGGCCGCAAGGGTTTCATCACGCAATCGGCGCTAATGTGTTTGATTTCCTGACAACCGGTGGACCTCTTGCCGGTATCCCCCCAACTGTATGTGTCCCACTTCGTGCCTGTGGTTATTGAAGGCTCACCTGCCCAGTGACGTAACTCCAGGCCTACGGTGTCCCGGTGAGTGCTTGTACCACGTGACACCGGCACATGAATTTACGTCACTATATACGCTAGTGTCATGTGGTACAAGCAGTCGCTTTGACACTGTAGGAGTCAGTGGACATGTGAGTCTTCAACACTCACTACGAGCACTCGGGGGGCACATACACTTCGAAGGAGCTGCCTAGCAGGGTTCAGCGCTAGAACGATTTAAATACATTTCCTGCTGAAATCTATTAGACATCTGTTTGCAGTGTGTGGGCATGCAATCGATCCATCTCTGATCAGAATTGATCACAGAGTAATCTATCTGATGGAAGCTCTGGTGGCAGATTGACAACTGTATAGGCTTGTTAAGAGCAGTGGTATGACCGATTATCAGTCAGATTTCTACTAGTGATTGAGCTCAGGTGGTGCATGGGTGTACATTTCACCATTTTATGGCTAACCTTAGGCCTCATATGCTGTGAGGTGTTTTCACATGTGTGTTTCCTGACACACACTCTCTCTCTCCCTCTCTATCTCTCTATCGTTCTCTCTGTGCCCCCTATTCAATTCACTTTTTCTCCTGACTTTAGGAGATAATCTTCTGTTTAAAATAACTTTCCAACGCTCTGCTATTGAAAAAAAGTACTGACAAATAATCTTCTTGCTTGCTGGTGGCTTAAAAGGCTTTTAATTGATAAGGTGTGAAAACATCACTTAGGAGAAAACTTAGGAGAAAAAGGGAATTGAATAAGGGCCAGTGTGTGCACTCTTTTGTGCTAAAAGGTGCACCTGCATACAATGCTTTGGATAGGAAATATCATACACTGCATGCTGTGCCTATTTTAAAGGCAACCCGAGGCAAACCTTGGGTAAAAAAAGACATACCGAAGAATAGGGAAGCCTTTGGATGCTATAGAAGCTTCCTGTGTCCAAATCGCCGCTGCTGCCGCTCCCGGGCCCATCTGGAGGATCCAGGTCGCGCTCCTCTTCAGGTAAGAGCATGGCCATGCTGCAGCCACACAAGCACGGCTGCGCAGTTTCATAAGTGGCTTTGGCTTACTGCGCAGGCACAGCCGTACTTGAGAAGATGCAGTACGGGCACACTCGTGCTTGAAGAGGAGCGTGGCTCCAATCTTCATTCCGACAAGCCTTCTTGGATTACTTTGGGAGGTCCGCACTTGGCAGTGGGGGACCAGAGGACGGTGTTGGAAACCTCTATGAGATCCTGAGGCTTCCCTGTTCTTAGGTTAGTATGTCTTTTTTAAACAGAGATTTGCCTTGAGTACACTTTAGTGCGTAAGATGTGAACAAGCTCATTGATGAACATGTCATTTCTAATGTAATTTGTGATGGGTTAATAAACACACAGCATCATAGATGGTGTGCACGTGGCCTAATACTTGCCTATGAAAGTTTTTCAGATTCTCACTACCACACTGGGAAGAGCTGTTCTATTGTACATTCAAGAAACATAAACAAGTTAAGGACCTAATTCCATGTAAACACATTATGCACAATTACATAAGAAGGTGTTGTCACCATTTCATCTCATGTATCACTATGGAAGATGATGAATTAGCTGAGCCAGGTCAGGTGTACACGTGCAGGAAGTGGTACCACCTCCTGCAGTGATTACAGTGTTAATGGTGAAAGATGGATGAGAGTTTGAGGGTATGAAGAGAGGCGAAGTGCTGTGAAGATATGGGACATACCAGCAAGTCATTGAGCCATGCAAGCTCTGATCCTGGAGGCTTTTGTGGGGAGATCTCATTAATTTCCCAGACTTTCAAAGTCCCATAATGACATGGATAACAGCCAGGGCTACAGTGGTATGTGATGGCCTGGAGGGGCGATGGAAACATTGCTGTGCTGGGAATCTGCCACAAACACAGACACTGTAATCCAAACTGAACTTTTACCTTTACAAAATTATTATAAAACAAAATGGGGTCTTGGTACGAAGAACAAGGTAAAAAGGGTGCCAGAGGCTCCATATTAAAAATGGTGCTGCCATAGGTGGCAATGGTAAAGGAAACCTGTAATAAACTAAAAAAAAAAAAAGAATTTAACTTACCTGGAGCTTTTCCCAGCCCCATGCAGCCACCCTGTGCCCTCGCCATCCTGAAACAATCATCCGGTCCCCAGCCCTGTTTAATTTTCGCTGACTTACAAGTCGACAGCCGATGCGCCTGCACGGATCTGGCCTCGTGCATCGCCAGGAGCATCCTGCACAGGCGCAGTGCGAGAAAATCTCATACGCGAATGAGGACGCGCAGTGGTGCAGTGGCCGGCAGCAGGCGAAAGTGAAACTGAGCTGTGGCTGGGGACTGGAGGATCATTGAGGACCGATGCAGGCACAGGGTGGCTGCAGTGGGCTGAGAGAATTTAAACTTTTTTTTTTTAAGTTATTGCAGGTTTCCTTTAAGAGCCATGATTAGCATCTATAAACGGTAATTTGGGTGCCCAGAAGTGCCCGAGGTTTATAGCTGCTATTTACTGTGTATCCACTTACAGCTTCTATTTAGCCGTTTATGGATGCTAATCATGGCTTTTAATCTCTTTACCACTGAGGGAATTTTCTCCTTATGGATCAGAGCAATTTTCACATTTCAGTGCTCCTCTCTTTCATCAATAATGTTATCACTACTTTTCACACCAAAAATTGTTCTATATCTTGATTTTTTTTAACCACTAATTAGGCTTTCTTTGGGTGGAACATTTTGCTAAGAATTATTTTATTCTAAATGCATTGTAACGGGAATAGTAAGGAAGAAAAAAATGGGAAAAAATTAGTCTTAAAATAATACATTAAGTGGTCCAAGTGGTAGACAGGTCATGTGTATGCTCATTGTGTATTTGAATCCCATGAGTGGGGTGTGCACTTTTTTGCAGGTAAGCACTCATCTGTTTTTAAGTAGCGCTGTTCATTTCTTTGCTATGTTTGATTGATTTATTTCTGGTCAGCTGCTCCCACTTAATAGTTTTCCTTTGGTGTATATGCAGAGCCTCTGTTTGGGTTCAAGGTGCGTTTGCAGTTTCTGGGGGGGGCTCAGCGCATCTCTGAGCAGAGGCCATTCAGAGGCGGCCTGGTGATGCGCTGATCCCACTTTTTTTGCGCAATTCTCAATTTTACTGGTAGCGCGCCCAGGCTATGCATATGCATAGGTAGAATTTAGTTAGTGTTAGGTCCCCTCCCATGGAGGAAAGACTTCTTCGACAGTGGGAGGGACAAGTACCTAACAAATTGCAAATTGTTAGTGAAACTAACATCCTCCAAGTGGTAGACAGGTCATGTGTATGCTCATTGTGTATTTGAATCCCATGAGTGGGGTGTGCACTTTTTTGCAGGTAAGCACTCATCTGTTTTTAAGTAGCGCTGTTCATTTCTTTGCTATGTTAAAATAATACATGCTACATGTAATTAAACATGTATTTTATTTGCCCATTTGCCCCGGTTATTACACCGTTTAATTTATGGCCCTATCACAATGTATGGCGACAACATTTTTTTGGGAAATAAAGGTTTATTTTTTTCAGTTTTGCGTCCATCGCTAATTACAAGCACTTATTTGCAAAAATAACAGTAATAACAAACTCTCATGACATTCATATTAAAAAAAAGTTCAGTCCCTAAGGTAACTATTTATGTTATTTTTTAAAATGTCATTTTTTTTTAATAAAAGTGCTTTATTTTGGTAACTATAGGATGGGAGGTAAGGGGTTAATTAATGGGGTATTTTATGTATTTTTATTTGATGGGATGCATGTAGGTGCAATTTTACTATTTGGCCACCAGATTTCCCCCCACTTTATTCCTAGTGTTTACTGTGTACTGCATAAATGCATTACAGCAGGCGTCCTCAACCCCTGGTCTGCGGCCCACTGCCAGTCCATGGGCTGTTTTGTGTTGGGCCGCGGGTCTAGCCTCTTCTTTCTTTCTTTTTTTTTTTTTTTTTTACCAGCAGAGCAGCATGTAGCAGAGTGTCAGTAGGTGGCGCTGTTCTCTCATTAAACATCCGTTGAGCTCCCTCTGTATGATGCTTGATGCTGAAAAACTCTATGCTGCATGCTGCTCTACTGAAAGAAAATAGAAAATCCCCGACCCGCTGTGGTAAGGCTGACTGGGGGCACATCTAGCTACCTAACCTGGGAGGGGGGCTACAGATCACACGGGGGGTACATTTAGCTATATTTACTTGGGAGAGGATTACATAACACTGTGGGCACATCTAGCCATCCAAACTGGGGGAGGTGGCTACCTAATACTGGGGGAACATCTGTGCCTGTGTGAGGTTGTTTTGAGGCCCAGTGGTTTTGTATACCGCACCATAGCTCTGTTCCCTAATTCATTTTGCTGACAAATCCCCGGCCCCCAAGAAATGTTTGAACTGGAAAGCAGTCCTTGGGCCAAAACAGGTTGGGGACCCCTGCGTTACAGGAAGCAACGTGTGTATGCTTTACTTTAACTTTTGTTAAAGATCACCAACATCTCATTGATGCCGGTGATCATTGATCACAGGCACTTAGATCGGTAATCTGTGTACTAACTTGCAGCAACGAGAACGCAGGCGGGAACGTGCAAGCGAGGAGGAAGTAGATCATGACGAGATACGTATATACACGCCCCTGAGGCTAAGATGAAGTCTCAAGGGGCATAGATATACTGTCGTAATAATAAGTGGTTAATATTAGAAGAGAGGGATCCATAGGGGTTAAGGTTAGGAGCCATGGAGTTAACGTTAGGCACAGGGGGAGTTAAGTTTAGGTACCAGCCGGGGGGGGGGGGGGGGGGGATTTAAGGTTAGTCAACACCAGGGGGGTCTTAGGGTTAGGCATCAGTAGAGGGAGTGCTCTGTGTGACAGTAGGGTTAGCTTAGGTCATAGTAAAATATCTGTACAGATTACCAATATTTTACTATCGTAGTTGAGTTCAGTAGTAGAATAATAACAGTAATTTTACAGATAATCTACTAGCGGCTATCTCCAGCACCGTTTTATTGGCTCACTTTTTTTTATGTGTATGCTGGTACAATGCCATATACAGTAGATAGAATACTGCACAGAAACTCACATCTGGATCTCTAAGGTCATAAAGTATAAGTGCAGTCTCAGAAAAAAAACCATACTGTTTTCAATGCAGCCAGAATGAAATCAAACAACCTATTGTGAAATGTAATTGTTTTATTAGGTCCAACAATGGAGGTGCATACACACTATTTTTGTCCCCCTCAGGAATTAGGACTGGATGAAAAGGAATGCCTTGTTAATGATTACCAGTATCCAAAGCACATCAAGTGATGATTATTACAACAACAGCACCAATGAAGAGCTAATGTAACAACTGGAGGAGGGCGCCAAGTGGGTCCTCGGATCCAGGGACCTTTCACCAATTTAAAGAGCCTATTCAGTCTGAAATGACACTTTCCTTTTATGCAGGGCTGTGGAGTCTGAGTAATTTTCGGTGCCTGGAGTCAGAGTTGGAGTTGGAGTCGGTGGTTTTTGTACCAAATCCACAGCCCTGGCTAGTATTAGACTAAGAAGTCGGAGTCAAGGAGTCGGAGCAATTTTGGGTACCTGGAGTTGGAGTCGGTGGTTTCACGAAGTGAGGAGTTGGAGTCGGATGATTTTCTTACTGACTCCATAGCCCTGCTTTTATGGTCTTAAAGATTATAATTAGCTGCCTCCGAAAACCTACTGGAGCCACGTGGCCTCCGTCTTCCGTTGCGTAGCTTCTCTACTCTACTTAGAAAACACCACAGTGGTTTTTCAGCAGGGGCTGGGCTATGCAACAGAAGCCTTTGCTTGAGAAAGAGGCTGGAGATTTTGTTCTGTACAGTACCGGTACTTTATAAGGTATATAATCATTATGCAGTGTTCATCCCAGGGGCTTTTAGCAGGGTGCTCCACCTGGCTAATTTTGGTGAGCACCCGGCTGTCATCTGCTCGCCTCCTCATGCTCCTCCAATGCTGTAAGCAGAGTTGACCCAGCCCTGCATTACCCCAGCGCACCCCACCTGGCTACCTTTTCATGCCACCCGGTGGGAAAACAATTCTGGGAAGAACACAGATCACAGTACAATTTTCTTTTCTGCAGTAGAGTACTCTATACAGTTTATGGTCTGTGTGACCTGTTTTCTTCTATACAGCACTCTATAAGGCATATACTCATTATGATACAATTTTCTTCAGTACAGCACTCTATAGGCTTGATTCACAAAGCGGTGCTAACCTACTTAGCACGTCTAAAGTCTTTAGATGTGCTAAGTAGGTTAGCACCGGATTTCTCAATTGAGAAAACCGGTGCTAACCTACTTAGCACTATGGTTAGCGCGCCTAAAGACTTTAGACGTGCTAAGTAGGTTAGCACCGCTTTGTGAATCAAGCCCTATAAGGTATATTTTCTGTGTGATATATTTTTGTTATGCTGGGCTAGTCTAGTCTAATATGATCTTTACGACAAGATTTTGTTCTGCGTAGCTTCTATAAAGCATATGATCATTATGATCATTTTCTTCAGTACAGCACCCTATGTGGAATATAGTCTTTATGATATGATTAGTTGTATACAATATATATTTTAATAAATACATGCAATAGTTCATTATCACCAGCAGGTGTCATTGCTGGCGTTGCTGTACAGTAATGTTTAGTCTTCCTGCATGTATACTAGGAAGGACACAATAATCTATAGTATGTATCTCCACAGAAATATTTCCAAGAAAAAATTATTGGAGTCAGTATATTTTAGGAAAGTGTTATCCCTGTGGATCCCCCCCAGAATCCTTTGTAATAGCAAGGAACACCTTTGGGGCACAGGTTACACTGCATTATGGTCACAGACATAGACCAGCGTTGCTTTCTACAAAGCCATGTCTCCTGGCATTAGAGCAGCTCTGTCACCTTTTTTTCATGCATAATGAAATGAACCTAGATTTGTCAATCAAGTAATGCAATTTGGCATTGCACTCCTAATGACAAAGCATTGTGTCATTATTGAGACGTGTAACTCAATGGCAGTTGACACCTTGCTAGCCAAAATCTAAAGTTACACAGACAAAACACAGAACATTTACAGTGGGATGCGAAAATTTGGGCAACCTTGTTAATTGTCATGGTTTTCCTGTGTAAATCGTTGATTGTTATGATATAAAATGTCAGTTAAATATATTATATAGGAGACACACACAGTGATATTTGAGAAGTGAAATTAAGTTTATTGGATTTACAGAAAGTGTGCAATAATTGTTTAAACAAAATTAGGCAGGTGCATAAATTTTGGCACAACAAAAAATAAATGAAATCAATATTTAGTAGATCCTCCTTTTGCAGAAATTACAGCCTCTAAATGCTTCCTGTAGGTTCCAATGAGAGTCTGGATTCTGGTTAAAGGTATTTTTACAAAACATATCTAGTTCATTCAGGTTTTATGGCTTCCGAGCATGGACAGCTCTCTTTAACTCACACCACAGATTTTCAATTATATTCAGGTCTGGGGACTTAGATGGCCATTCCAGAATGTTGTACTTGTTCCTCTGCATGAATGCCTTAGTTGATTTTGAGCAGTGTTTAGGGTCGTTGTCTTGTTGAAAGATCCAGCACCGGCGCAGCTTCAGCTTTGTCACTGATTCCTGGACATTGGTCACCAGACTCTGCTGATACTGAGTGGAATCCTCAACTTTGACAAGATTCCCAGTCCCTGCACTGACCACACAGCCCCACAGCATGATGGAACCACCACTATATTTTACTGTAGGTAGCAGGTGTATTTCTTGGAATGCTGTGTTTTTCCTCCATTCATAACGCCCCTTGTTATGCCCAAATAACTCAATTTTAGTTTCATCAGTCCACAGCACCTTATTCCAAAATGAAGCTGGCTTGTCCAAATGTGCTTTAGCATACCTCAAGAGGCTCTGTTTGTGCTGTGGGCGGAGAAAAGGCTTCCTCTGCATCACTCTCGCATACAGCATCTCCTTGTGTAAAGTGTGCCAAATGGCTGAACGATGCTCCATCTGCAGCAAGATGATATTGTAGGTCTTTGGTGCTGGTTTGTGGGTTGACTGACTGTTCTCACCATTCGTCGCTTCTGTTTATCCGAAATTTTTCTTGGTCTGCCACTTCGAGCTTGAACTTGAACTGAGCCTGTGGTCTTCCATTTTCTCAATATGTTCCTAACTCTGGAAACAGACAGCTGAAATCTCTGAGACAGCTTTCTGTATCCTTCCCCTAAACCATGATGGTAAACAATCTTCATCTTCAGATCATTTAAGAGTTGTTTTGAGACCCCCATGTTGCTACTCTTCAGAGAAAATTAAGAGGAGGGAAACTTACAATTGACCCCCTTAAGTACTCTTTCTTATAACTGGATTCACCTGTGTATGTAGGTCAGGGGTCACTGAGCTTACCAAGCCAATTTGAGTTCAATTAATTAGTTCTAAAGGTTTTGGAATCAATAAAATTACAACAGTGCCCAAAATTATGCACCTGCCTAATTTTATTTAAACAATTACTGCACATGTTCTGTAAATGCAATAAACTTCATTTCACTTCTCAAGTATCACTCAGTGTCTCCTCTATGATATATTTAACTGACATTTTTTATCGGAACAACCAACGATTTATACAGGAAAATCATGACGATTAACAAGGTTGTCCAAACATTCACATCCCACTGTATATTGCACTTTTCTCCTGGTGGACTCAAAGCGCCAGAGCTGCAGCCACTAGGACACGCTCTATAGGCAGTAGCAGTGTTAGGGAGTCTTGACCAAGGTCTCCTCACTGAATAGGTGCTGGCTTACTGAACAGGCAGAGCGGAGAATCAAACCCAGGTCTCCTGTGTCAGAGGCAGAGCCCTTAACCAGTACACTATCCAGCCACTAAAGTTAGTGGTTTTAATTATCATAGTGGAGTTTTGGTGTCACATAGGATCCCTTTCTCAGGGCACACAGATTCAAAACATGAAGTTATACCTGAAACAATAGCAATGGTATATTTCTGTAAACAAAATAAAGTTGGGGGCTTCCTGTGTGACATATCTTGTAACCAAAAATTACAACGGAATAAATATTAACTCACCATGCTAAAGGGTGATGTGCTGACATTTACTACATTTACTCCTTGTGTGAAGCAAACCACATTCAGTGCAGTCCTAAATAAATGTGCAAGGTTGGATCTTAAAGCGGAATATAACCCTGCATTTCAACTTTGCTCTAAAACATTATTTACAGTATATTATATGCAACCAGCATTTTTTTTTACTAGACCACATTGGAAGGGTTACACAGGGCTTTAAAGTCCCTGGAGATTTTTGCAGACGCATCCGAACTTGAGTTAGATACTTTTTGTTTACATAAAATGTATCTAAGTGTTTATTGTGACTCATCTCTCTCACTGAGAAGGAGTTGGAGGACAGCCAAAGAGTGTGTAACATTTCTAAATATATACATATAACTAAATAGAATGTAACTATCTGAACGTCTGCACAGAACTTAAAACCTCTGTATTTAACCCTTCCAATGCTGGTCTAGTAAAAAAAAATGCTTTTTGCATATAATATGCTGTAAATAATGTTTTAGAGCAAAGTTGAAATGCAGGGTTATATTCCGCTTTAAAGTGGTATGAAACATTAGACACAGCATAAAGTTAAGAAAAGAAATACATGCCTGATACTGGAAGGGTTAATAACAAAACTTCCACTTCACACAGAAGCTAACAATTGGTGGACAGAATTATCAGATTGTGTCATGTTATATATGTAAAATAAACAACACAGAAAAGCTTCATCTGTATCTGGGGGGGTGGGGGTAGAACTATGCCTGCTTTGTTTGCTTAGTGATTATTCAAAGTACCTGAGTACCTGAGTAATTTTAAATACCTTTTGTTTTAAAGCGGTTTTACTTTTTATTTTCATTATTCATTTAGAAGTTATAGGTTTCCAAAAGTACAGTTTTGTGAGCTGACTTTGCATTTTATTAATAACTGGTTTTATTCATTGCTGTTTTTCAGGCAGGCATGCCTTCAGTGTCTCTCTGTCTCCAGCAGCTTCTCCGCAGTCAGAGAATGTCACATTCCTCACTTGATACATTTTAAGCGGAACTGTAAATACTTTTTAAATACACTGTTTTACTTACCTGGGGCTTCTTCAAGCCCCCAGCAGCTGTCCTGTCCTGCCGGTTCTCCACGAGCCTCCGTTCGCCCACCGCCAGCTTCTTTAGGTTTCGCCGCCGGGCCAGTGCTCCTGCGCGGCTCTGGCCACGCGTATCCTTTCTTCGTGTTCCCCGCTATTGCAGAGGGGAACGCAAAGAAAAGATACACTTGGCAGGGCTGCGCTGGCCTCGACTTGCAAGTCGAGGTACAGAACTTAGCGGCGGCGGGAGAACGGAGGCTCGTGGAGGACCGGCGCGGGACAGGACGGCTGCTGGGGACTTACAGAAGCCCCAGGTAAGTGAAACAGGAGTATTTAAAAAGTATTTACAGTTCCGCTTTAAGTAAACACAAGATAACATTATCTAAAGTTCTGATGCGTCTGCATTTCACTGCACTGAACTTTCAAGTCCTGTGTGTAACCCTTCAAATGCTGGTCTAGTAAAAAAAATGCTGGTTGCATATAATATGCTGTAAGTAATGTTTTAGAGCAAAGATGAAATGTAGGGTTATATTCCAGACTCTTGCTTGAGATACGCTATTGCATGGGTTCATGGCAAGTTTAGAGGTAGGGTTAATTTGGGACAGGAAATAAGACTAATTTCAACATTCTGGGCCAAAAAGTCCCACTTTTGTTAATTTTCTGCCAAGCGATTAATAAATTCTCTTAATTGCTCATTTCGTTTTACTGCAACTGGTGTCCTTGGCATCATTTGTATAGTGGACAGAGGGCATTTTGAGGGACAGACTGACAGTTTACATTCATTGCTGTTTGCCTCTGCTGGATAGAACCACTTTTCACTTTCAAATGAACAATGTTGTTCCCTAATTCCAGTTCCTCTTTTCCATACTGCTGTTATATATTAATACTAGCTACACAATGGGAAATGTTTACCCTTTATGGAGCACATGGTAACTTTATCGGTCGCTGCAGATCTTGATTTGCTATTCAAATGGTTATTTTTGCCTATCTTATAGTAGGAGTTGATTCAAGTTAAGATGTTAATATATAACTAGCATATTTATACCATGGAAAAGATTGGTGAGGGGGGGGGGTGCTAAATCACATTCTACAAGAAGCAGGAGTCACGGGAACATTAAGCTGCTTGAAGATGGTCTTCTAGCCTTTGCATTGAACATGATTGCCTATATTTTATTTCTGCTGTCCTCCTACTACTCACCTCTGGTCCATGCACGGCATGGGACACATGATCAAACCGGTTAGCAGAGTGAGACTTTCCTTTTCAATTGGTTGAATAACTGATTGCTCGCATGTAGATGTGATACTAACTAAAGAAATCAGCTAGTTTGAAAAATCAGTCTGATCCATCTATTTATGATCTTTTCTAGGGGTATCAACAAAATGTGTCCTGTCCACTTGTGAATAGCTTTGTAGAATAAGTAGCACTTTTTTCACACTTCTACTGCTTTACTCAGTGACACATGAATAGCTTGTTTTTAGGCATCATAAAGCAATTATTCAGTGATCTGTGAGCCTTCCAACAGTCTGTTAGTAGTTGGGTCATCTTTATTTATAAAGGTCTTGTGTAGGTCTTGTTGGTTAAAGCGTATAGTTCCGGCAGATTTTTATATATGATAGAACATTTATTTTCAATTATCCATCAGACCACAGCAGGACTGTGAAACGTGTTGACTTGTCCAGTAAATTGAATACCTCTTAATTAACCTCCTTCTTACTGAGATAAGACTGTTTTATCATTCTGCAAGTTACCTTTATTGTTTGTTTGGGTCGCCTCCCCCCTAAATGACTCCTTCCTCCTTCACTAGGGGCACCTCTTGTGATATCATAGTCAGCGGGGGTTTTTTTTCTCGGGGTGCGACCTACCATATTGTGAAGAAGGTTTCTCATCCACATGGAGGAGAAATTCTTCACATGCCTGTTTTTCTTTCTGGTTTCTTTCCCTTGAATTTCATCCTCTGGACACTCCCATTGTTTTATTCACCTTAATTTTATGCTACAAACAACTTGTATTCAAACCAGAACAAATAGCACGGCATTGAACATGTCTAACAATGTAATACAGGAGCATTATGCTAGGTACACATCATGCAATTTCACATCCAGTTGAAGCAATAATTCTGCCATGTCTGATCTATTCCCGAACAATAATGGGAGCGATTTTGTGCAGTACTGATCGGAAAATCGATCCTGTGATTGATCGAGAGCAGATCGGACATGTTGGAAATCATTGTCTTGCCCTGTTGATTGCAGGGCTGTGGAGTCGAGGATTTTAGAGCAATTTTGAGTGCCTGTGTCGAAGTCCATGGCTTTATAACCTGAGGAGTCGGATTATTTTTGTACCAACTCTACAGCCCTGGTTAGTATTAGACTAAGGAGTTGGAGTCGAGGCGTCAGAGAAATTTCGGGTACCTGGAGTCAGTCTGTGGTTTCATAAACTGGAGTCGGATGATTTTTGTACCGACTCCACAGCGATGGTTGATTGGATGGGAAATTGCATGGCATGTACCAGGTATTAAGGTAGATTTATGAAACATTGATAGCAAGTCCAGTAACCTGCTGCCTGTGCGGAGTTTGTATTGAATCTATTCACAAAACATTACCTGCCTGTTAGTGCCTGTTAGTACCGCTTCAGTGGCTTTCAGTAAGTCATGTATTTAAGGCATCTATTTCTGTAAGGCAGATACCTTACAAATGGTACTACAAACCTTACTGCAGAGAGGAAAGACTCATCGGACCAGCACAGATAATAAGGCAGTGGTGTGTGAAATATGTTTGTATAAGTGATTGTTGTTTTCATGGGATGTATGTCAAAAATAGCACGTATCAATGATTCTTCAAAACAAGTTTTTTTTTCTGAAACCTGTTGTGAAATTTCTTGCAGTCTTGTTTAGCAGATATTTTAATTTTTGGCCTCAGGCAAGTAGCGAAATACAATTCTCAAATACCGGTACATGCAGAATACCGTGCAAAAATAGCATTCTGAAAAATATGCTGCATAGCCAGAATGGCACAAATAGTTCTGGTTAGTCAGAACAGTTCCTATAAAGAGCAGAAACCATAAAATGGTTTTCTTTTCAGATGGAGAAATTTCAGTTAACATATAAAAAGAAAAAGTTATGTCTGTATTTGTTGTGATCGCTATTGGTATCGCCAGAGCTCTCGATCTGTAGACAATGCAGGGTGCCCTGAAGCTCTCCTCTCAGGCCTGCAGATTGGTGTAGAGTATGCTAGTTAGTATATAGCTCTCTGTCCCTGTTCATGTTACCATCATCCTTGAGTCTTGCACTGTCTTCTGCTACGTCTGATCTCACCCACACTACCAGCATGATGGTCATGTGATGCTCTTGGAACTGAAAGTGAAATAAACACACACAGATAGACCCTCCAAGAGGCCCTGAGCTGCATGCAACAACAGTTCATGCAACTAAAGCTACATACACATGAGGCACGGATGTCTGCAGTTGCATGGAGACAAGCAACAGTTGAAAGCCTCCAGCAACGACAGTTGTATACAAGCAACGATTGTATACACGCGGCAACAACCTGTCTGCAACATAGCGGAAACTGTTGCTCAGCAACTTCTGTCGCAGGTTCAATAAACTGTCGGACTCACAAGAGTTGCTAGAGACTAGAATACACACGACTGCACCGACTTGATGGCCCATACTCACGAGTGACATTTGTCGCCGCAACACGCGGCGCGCGCGTGTTGCGGCGACAGGTCGCCCGTGAGTATGGGCCGTCGCACGCGCGCGCACCCCGAACTGTCGCCCGTCGCTCATGTCGCCAGGCGATTGAAACTTTCAATCGCATGGCGACAGTAGCCGCTGCCCCCCCCGCCGCAACTGTCGCTAGTCCGCATGAGTACGCGGACTAGCGACAGCAACCTCCATTGAGGTTTATGGAGCTTCCGGGGGGGGGAGGAGGAACGTCGGCGACAGCTTCCGTCTCGCCGCTGGTCCCTCTTCCGCGTGAGTACGCGGAGGGACCTGGAGAGAAGCTGTTGCCGGCCTGTTGCCCACACGCTCACGTGTGCTGGCGACAGGCGATTTTTGCAGCCCGTGAGTACGGGCCATGAGACTAGGGACGGTTGCTGCAACAGCTGTTGCCGGGGATTGAACAAGTCAATCGCCTGGAGACAGCTCTGATTAGCAACAGTTGCTTGCGCGCGCCTCATACACATGGAGGACCTGTTGCTGCAACATGCGTGCGCCATGTGTTTCCAGCAACAGTTGTAGCCCGTGTGTATGGGCCTTAAAGGCTTGTACACACGCCTGACTAAAGTCAGCTGAGGCGGCCGATAATGAATGTCTCAGCTGAAAATAAGGTGTGTGTATGCACCCTCACGACCCCCAACCTGCAAGTGATCCTCCATTGTTCCTCTGCCTCCCCGTATAGCAACACAGCTTGTTGCCAGCGACACAGCTGATACGTGTCTGTGCAGCCCAGCCCAGTGATGCGGCCCAAGGAGATTGTGTCCCGATCCCCAACGGCAACATCCATCCAAGCTGTGTGTGCACCTTAATACCTGGGCTTCTGATGACAATTAAAGACCTGGGGTTGATGCAACCAGCTGAGGGCCTCCTGGAGTGTCCATTTGTGTGTGTGTGTGTGTGTGTGTGTGTGTTTTCTTTTAAAGAGAATTTTCATTGAATTTTTTGTAACATACAAAAAAAAGAACATAAACAAATATTAAAACAAGAATCCTCCCGCAGACCAAAGCCATCAATAGTGAGATACAGCAGCTCAGGACGTCTATGGGGACCATTAGAAGCCTCAGGTATGTTCAATTCTTTTTCCCCCACCCCCCTACAGTACTCCTTTAAAGATTGCTGAACAGAGCGATTTTCAAAGCATTTTTTGTCAGAAGCTGTTCACTTCCAGGTCAAAGTTTACTTCCTGTTTTGCCACAAGAAATATAAAATCACTAAATGCAAATGCTCCATAATTGCCAATCATAATAGATCACTACAAAAAATGCTAGGTGTTTGCGATTATGCTTATCGATTTTTGATGTGAACTAGCCCTCTATCAGATTCCTGCTGAAATATGAGCTAGTGGTGGAATGTGGCAAAATGATCCCAACAATCCAATCTGTTTCTGATGAGGGAATACCTGACAATTTTCTGGATCAGGCTGCTTTGATCAGAGGTAGACCATCATTACAGCTAATATTTAATTTGTTGCTCTGAGCAACTGCTCCAATTTTTGAAACCAGTTTTCTGTGCATGTGTCAGCTCCAGTGTCTGTGCTTTGGGTTTAGGCCATGATTAAAGAAATACAGAGGCGAACAAAATGGCATGTTTGCAAACACTTATCGAGGTGTTAGTTCTCTTCCAAGAGGCTGCATCTGCTGGTAAATTGGTCTGGTATAGGGCACGATTAGAGTAAGTTGGGGACCATTGAACCAGCTCTAGTTGTGCTGCGCATGTGCAGTGTAGGCATCCTGTGCAGTTTGCTTAAACAGGTTGAAGTAAAACTCTGCAAACGTGTCTTGATACCTGCTGCAAACCCTTATTACCTGACTTTGCCTGCTCTTCAGCCCATTTGTCAGCCTTTGCTGGGTCCCTGCTATAAGCTGTGTGACTTCCTTCTTTGCCTTTGCTTCCCCCCCCCTGCAATGTCTCTACGTGGACATCAGTGAATGTTTTTGATATTTTGAATCTGGATTGCAAGAGCCAGTATATGAATTAATGATCAAATGTATAACTACAATAACTCATTTAATGGCTTTATTAGACAGATTCTTTTTTGATCAGACATTTATAGGACATTGAGTGGTTTTATATAGTCAGTGTAGTCCCAGTCATACAATTCTGATGTATCAGTGCTGTATGGCTCACACAGTGTAAGTGTGCTTGCTGTGACTTCTGGTCTGCTCAGAAATGTGTCAGCTTCACGTACTTTGTAAATGAATTAAGCTTATTCTGTCAAATTTAAACTAAGGACAGGTTGTGAAGAAAGAAAAATTAGGGAGTGTAACCTACAGGAGCAATTGTGATTAGGGAAAAGCGTAACTGCAGTATTTCCAATACAAAGCACAGGTAGTCCCCAACTTACGAACGCCTGAATTAATCACCGATATGAACAACATGGATTATGTGATTCTGTGGGAGCAAATAAAAAAAATCTTTTCTCAAATTGGACTTGTAGTTTTTGAGAAAATCGATTTTTAAAAAATTAAAAGAAAAAATGGCCTTATAAACTTGTATAAGCAGGTACCCTGCTTAGAGAAGTTCGCCCGCAACGTATCTCGCCAGCAGCTGCCAGAGAGATACGAAAATAGCGCACTTCACTTGTGTCAGACTGGCCGCGACTGGAGGACGTAACAGGACCCGGTATTGGCACAAGAGAAGACTGAGGACGACGGCGTGGGATCAATCCGTGCGGATGGGGCTGGTGGAAGCCCCAGGTATGTATAAAACTTTTAGTTTACGTTGGCTCTGGTTTCCTTTCAGCTTGAAGGGCTGTGTCACCTCACCATGTCAGCACAAATAGTTATGTGTCTGGGAACATCAGTCTCTTTCCTTTGATGTTACAAGGTTTGTTGAAATCCACTTTTTGTGTAAACATAAAGGTACCATCAAAATTGATAAGCTTTTCACATCAGGACCTGCTGCACTGATGAGATCATGGATAGGTGTATATACAGTGTGCTATGTGAAAACGTTTTTTCTTTAACCAAAGATGTTTGTTTTCCCTTACAGGTGTCTGAGTGGCCAGTACTGTGATGATATACTGCGCTAGAGTATATTTTTGGCAGTTAATCTACAAATAATAGCAATGGACAAAACAGAAAATATCCTGGAGGATCCTCCGCTGTCTGTCGCCCAACCAGCAAAATGCCAACCCTGCACCTTGGAAGAAGAAAAATCCCAGGAAATCTGTTCTGTGAAAACTTCAGAAAGTAAAGGACTGGGATCCTATCTGGAGGAACTTTTACATCATAGTGCTGCTGAAGGTAATCTATATTATACCTTTACCTAAAGGTGCCCATACACTTTCTCAATTTCCTGCCGATACACAGCAGATTTGATCGATAGATGCCTTCGATGATAAAATTCCGACATGCCCGATGTTTCCGCTCGATTCGTTTCCTCTCGATTTCTTCTAGAAGTCAATGGAAAAAAGATAAGAAAAACGAGTGGAAGATAAGAGAATCGAACAGAAAATCGAATGGCTAATAAATCGCGCGCCGAATCGAATGCAAAAAATGTATCGTGTAATCCCAGCATAATGCCTAGTACACACCATACAATTTTCTGTAAGAGTTTCTGTAAGATTTACCTGCCAGATAATTTCCAACATGTTGGAAATGATCTATCTAACCATCTATCTGCCTAGCAATTAAGCATTATTCTACTCAGCAGGAGATAACCAGAAGACTACTGTATGCACCAGAGATAATGACCAGTCTCTACCAGTACTTTACAGAAAATAATCTAATTACCGAAAATCTTAAGGTGCGTACACACGCACTACTGAAGCCAACGCTGAGCGGATCGTTCAGGAACAGCCTTATCAGTCCGCCCAGCGGGAGGGTCTGACGGCCCTGTCGTTGGCTTCCGTAGTACGTGTGTACGCACCTTTACAGAAAATCCTGACAGAGAAATCTAACAGAAAATTGTATGGTGTGTACTAGGCATTAGATAGAGATTCCTCAGTGAACTGTGCAGGTACACACCGCACCAATTAAACAAACAAAAAAAAAACCTTGTCACAGGCCTAGGATATCCACTTCAGGGCCACAGTGCTAAACCTCCCTAAAGACCAGGCTATTTTTTTCAAAATAGGCCACTGCAGCTTTAAGGCCAAGCTGCAGGGCCGCACAACACAGCACACAAGTGATTCCCCCCCCCCTTTTCTCCCCACCAACAGAGCTCTCTGTTGGTGGGGTCTGATCACCCCCCTAGTGTTTATTTTGTTTAAATAAATATTTGTGTCATTTTTTTATTTTTTACTGTTTATCTACGTTTTTTTCAAACCCCTGCCTCCCGCCTGCCATCCAATCCTGGCGATCAGCTGTCATAGGCTTCTGCCGATGAGAGCCGTTCGCTCTCCAGTGTCCCAGGGGGATGGCTGTCCTCACCACAGCGCTGCTGCAGATCGCAGCGTTGTACACAGTTATTAGACGTCTAACAGTCCCCGAGCGGCGATCGCCTCTGGGAGGATGAAGGCGGAGCCTGTGCGCGATCTCCTGCAGTAGCCGGCCCCAGGACTTGGCGCTAATTGGCGTTAGGTGGTCCTAGGGCTGCCGTCACGGCCATTAGTGTGACGCGGTCTTGAGGTAGTTGTGTCTGTCCACTTTCTGCACTCATTTTGTCAGCCCATTAGACTAGGCAAACCCTTCTCCTGCTGCAACCTAGCATAGCAGCTTTAGAGGACCTGACTTGTGAGGGAAGGTTCAAGCAAAATAAAAAAATGAGTTTCACTTACCTGGGGCTTCTACCAGCCCCATGCAGCCATCCTGTGCCCTCGTAGTCACTCACTGCTGCTCCAATCCCCCGCTGGCAGCTTTCCGACCTGGGAGGTCGGCGGGACGCATTGCGTACATTTTTACGCATTCCCGCTAGTGCAGGAACATTAACACATACATTTTTACGCATTACTGGTTCAATGCGTAAAAATGTATGCATTGAACCAGTAATGCGTAAAAATGTATGTGTTAATGTTCCTGCCCTAGCAGGAATGCGTAAAAATGTACGCAATGCGTCCCGCCGACCTCCCAGGTCGGCAAGCTGCCAGCGGGGGACTGGAGCAGCAGTGAGTGACTACGAGGGCACAGGATAGCTGCATGGGGCTGTTAGAAGCCCCAGGTAAGTGAAACTCATTTTTTTTATTTTGCTTGGACATTCCCTTTAACCACTTTGTCCTCCTTGACGTATAAAAACGTCGAGGACAGGCGCGCTCCCGCGGCCGATCGCGCGCGTGCACGCGCACTCTTGGCCGCGGAGTCGGTAGCCACGGAATCAATTTATCGGGCTATGGAGCCCGATCATTGATTCCTCTCCCCCGCTGAAAAAGCGACAGCTTCTCTCGGAAGCTTCGCTCTTTCTGAAGCTGTGTCTCTCTAAGCGTACATTGTACGCTTAGAGTGACGTCATGTAAAAAAAAATCGAGATTGCCATCTTGTGGCCAAAAAGTAAAACTACAAGTAAATTCCCAAAAACATTACAATACACCAATATTTCCCCAAATAAAACACTTTTATATCCCACCCTCCCAAAAATGCCCACATAAAATGTTTAATAAAAAAAACAAAAAAAAAAATTACTATAAAAAAAAAAAACATAAATATTTACCTAAGGGTCTAAACTTTTTAAATATCTATGTAAAGATGAAATATTTCTCTCTATTTTTCTTTTATAAGCTTGTAAATAGTGATGTATGCAAAACGGAAAAAATGCTCTTTTATTTCCAAATAAAATATTGTCGCGATACATTGTGATAGGGACATAATTTAAATGGTGAAATAACCGTGACAAATGGGCAATAACAATACGTGGGTTTTAATTATGGAGGCATGTATTATTTTAAAACCTATAATGGCCGAAAACTGACAAATAATGAATTTTTTCATTTTTTTTCTTATTCTTCCTGTTAAAATGCATTTACAGTAAAGTGGCTCTTAGCAAAATGTACCCCCCAAAGAAAGCCGAATTGGTGGCGGAAAAAACAAGATATAGATCAGTTCATTGTGATAAGTAGTGATAAAGTTATAGGCTAATGAATGGGAGGTGAACATTGCTCGGATGCATAAGCTGAAAACGACTGAGATGTTAAGTGGTTAATGTTACAAGCAAATCTTTTTAATACACCTGTTTAGATGTTTTAACATCTATCTGATTCAGTCAGGAGGAGCATTACCTCCTAGTGTGCTACCTCATTTGACCTGGTCCAACCTGCATGTTGTGTATTTATGTGATTACACTCATACATCTGTATACAGTAGAGTCTCAGTTACCCAGCACCGACAGGGATGGCTTGAGTGGATAACTGTGCTTTCTGGTTGCTTGAGACTAAATGTTAAAAATAGGCCTAGCCATTACAGTATTATACCCCACTCTATATACCGTACATACCATGTACTCTGTATTAAATGTTAAAATGCAATTGAAAGACTATTGGGAAGCCATGGAAACCAGTCTTTAAGTATAGCAGAGCTCACAAACAGGCGAAGAAGTTGGCCTTGACCACTATGAATACTGCTGACAACCTGTGCTGATTAGTTGAGTTTGCTGGTTAGTTGAGTGCAGAATAGCTTTTAGTGCATACCTAACAGAGGTTCAGTTTTAAGTACGTTAGAGCCTCTCTCTGTGTGGAAAACGTGCGACATATTAATTTCTTTACTCCTTTTTTTCAGATTAGTTAGGATTGTGAAATATAATGCAGCAGCTATCAGTGTCCTAAGTGCTCACGACATAATCCCTCTTTTTAAGACCCGATATGGGAGTGTCCCATAGTGGTAGCCAAGTAACCACATTTTTGCACTATAAGATGGGGGGTTGCCCCATCACTGCAGTTCTCCTTTTGTGTTTTTTGGGTGTCATACACAATAGCCTCAGCAATAGCATAAATTTACAGAGACATTGGGCCTGATTCACAAAGCGGTGCAAACTTTTTAGCGAACTTTTGCGCGCGCAAAGTGCCGCGATTCGCGCGATCGCGGACTATTGCGCGCGCAAAAGTCCGCGGTCGCGCGAATCGCGGCACTTTGCGCGCGAAAAAGTTTGCACCGCTTTGTGAATCAGGCCCATTGTGTTCATCTAGGCAAGGAACCACCCAGTTCAGCATTCCGTAGATGCTGAATTATTATTAAAGAAAAGGGAAGCAAAGGACTGAAAAATACATCGATAAGTGACAGACCTTGGTCACTTTGGCCAATCTACGGATTGGATTGTTTCAGTGGATTGTTTCGGCCTGCAGTCATTCATTATCAAGAGTGTGTGCAGGAATCCGAAAATCATGAACAAAGCATCTGCAAAGTGTAGCTGCATGAAAAGAAGTGCTAGTCTGGCTGCATGCACAAATTGTCGGACTAAACATGGGTAGTTAACAAGCCTGTGTGTATGCACGCCATTGCTAACTATGTGTCACTCACGAGTCTACCATTGTTCATTTTGAATGACTTGTATCTGATGTTTGTATAAACCTTCTGGGTGCTGATCCACTGTAACTTCCTATATTGCTGAAAACCAGCTAAAGATATTTTCCATTTTCTATTGAATGTGCACCCCTATGTTACTGATAGCGGCACTGATATCACTCATGCTGGACTGTACCTGTATGATGTTGTGTACCATTTTTTGGGTTAAAAAAAGAATTCTCAGTAATTGAAATTTCTGGCTTCAACCGTAGAGGCCATAAAAAAAGCAAACAAAATCCCACAATATTAAGACTAGAGATGGGCCGAACGGTTCGCTGGCGAACGGTTCCCGGCGAACTTCGGTGGTTCGCGTTCGCCTCCCGCAGGCGAACGTTTCCGGAAGTTCGGTTCGCCCCACAATGCACTATGAGGGTCAACTTTGACCCTCTACATCACAGTCAGCAGGCCCAGTGTAGCCAATTAGGCTACACTAGCCCCTGGAGCCCCACCCCCCTTATATAAGGCAGGCAGCGGCGGCCATTACGGCCACTCGTGTGCCTGCATTAGAGAGAGTAGGGCGAGCTGCTGTCTGTCTCTCATAGGGAAAGATTAGTTAGGCTTAGCTTTTCCTGGCTGCATACCTGTTCAGTGATCCTGCCACTGCATACCTGTTCTGTGAACCCACCCACCACTGCATACCTGTTCAGTGATCCTGCCACTGCATTCCTGTTCTGTGAACCCACCCACCACTGCATACCTGTTCAGTGATCCTGCCACTGCATACCTGTTCTGTGAACCCACCACTGCATACCTGTTCTGTGATCCTGCCACTGCATACCTGTTCTGTGAACCCACCACTGCATACCTGTTCTGTGATCCTGCCACTGCATACCTGTTCTGTGAACCCACCCACCACTGCATACCTGTTCAGTGATCCTGCCACTGCATACCTGTTCTGTGAACCCGCCACTGCATACCTGTTCTGTGAACCCACCACTGCATACCTGTTCTGTGAACCCACCACTGCATACCTGTTCTGTGAACCCACCCACCACTGCATACCTGTTCAGTGATCCTGCCACTGCATACCTGTTCTGTGAACCCACCCACCACTGCATACCTGTTCAGTGATCCTGCCACTGCATACCTGTTCTGTGAACCCACCCACCACTGCATACCTGTTCAGTGATCCTGCCACTGCATACCTGTTCTGTGAACCCACCACTGCATACCTGTTCTGTGAACCCACCACTGCATACCTGTTCTGTTCAGTGGACCCGCCACTGCATACCTGTTCTGTTCAGTGGACCCGCCACTGTATACCTGTTTAGTGAACCCGCCACTGCATACCTGTTCTGTTCAGTGAACAGTTTGGTGTGTCAGTGTGAAGCAGTACCTTAATTACACTACCTAATTGATGTATACACATGCAAGATGTTTTAAAGCACTTTAGGCCTGTCATTTAGCATTCAATATGATTTCTGTCCTTAAAACGCTGCTTTGCGTCAAATCCAGATTTTTCCTGGGGACTTTTGGCGTATATCCCACTCCGCCATGCCCCCCTCCAGGTGTTAGACCCCTTGAAACATCTTTTCCATCACTTTTGTGGCCAGCATAATTTTTTTTTTTTTTCAAAGTTCGCATCCCCATTGAAGTCTATTGCGGTTCGCGAACTTTAACGCGAACCGAACCTTCCGCGGAAGTTCGCGAACCCGGTTCGCGAACCTAAAATCGGAGGTTCGGCCCAACTCTAATTCAGACCATCTTTTGTAACATCATACATCCATTATGGGCTAAACCAAATCCTTTTCAAGCATAAAATAAGGCATAGGCAGTAAATAGGTGCATTGTGGTAGGAAAGGATTTGGGGACACCTCTGGAGGTAGCTATGGCTGTATCAGATGTGAAAACAGAGTGAGAATTACCATAGCACCTTCACTAATCACCGTGAAAAATCCAGAACTCAGGCTGGCCATAATGAAAGTCTATGGCCTGTTTACTGCTAATTTTTGAAATGAAAAGTTATAATCACCACTCACTAGGGATCAGCCAGTCATTTCTACTGAAACAAGAAAGTCTTTTTGATCTGTACCACTCAGGATAAAACACCACATTTATTTTAAAAAAATGAAAAGCCAAATATGCCTGGAAGGCTAAAGTTAGAAAATACTGTATCTCCTTTATAAAAAAAACCTAAATTTATGGTTATAGGAATTGCCAAACAAATGTAACAACGTCTGGGTAACAAAGTCTGGGACCGCTGTCTGTCTAATCCTTCGGTGTAACTGATATATACTTTACTTCGATATATTCCGATACTCTTTGTAATAGTTCACATCATTTTCATGCTGTAATCTTGAGAATGTATATTGTATGCCTTGATTCTGAAGATATCTTGTTGTATACTGCTATTCTCTGTATTGTCATTTTCTCTTATCAATAAACACTTATAGTTAATTAAAAAAAAAGCCAAACATGCTGTAAAGGTAGCCTTACATCTAGCGATGATGGGCAGATTCAACCAAGAGACAAATCTCTCCATAATCAAATCTGACTAGCGAGAGATCAGTCGGTTGTCCATATACTGCATGCCGATTCCCATTCAGTTTCATGCTGAAATTGATCCAGAATCGGCCTTGTGATGCCGCATCTGCCACCTTGCCAGTCCGACGCTGTCCCCCTAATGTTCACTCCCCCCACCCCGTGCCCATTGTATTATACATTACCTGTCAGCGTCTGCTGCTGGCTCCGGGCTATGTCCTTTGTCCATAAGTGCGCCCCTCGTAGTACACGTGGGCACATGTGTGACATCATAGACGCGCCCACACTGCTCCCGCAACCATGTGGGGCGCGTGTATGGATGAAGGATGGCGCTCAGAGCAAGCGGTGGACACGGACAGGTAATGTATAGTGCACTGGGCACCGGGGGGGGGGGGGGGGGGGGTGTTGGGTTGAGGGTATTCGGCACGCTGAACATTAGGGGTTTCGTCGCTTGTAAAGATTTTGCTTGCTGTTACCGCCGTGCACCCAATTGAGCAAGTCGGCCCTACATCTTGCAGTATGTCTGACCAATTTATACAACCAGTTTCGGCCTAAAAGTGGTCGCCTCGTCGATGGTACATGCACTTGGCGGCACAGATTTTCATCCGATTTGATTATAATAACGGAATTGGATGGTTGATCGGCTGCCAAGTTGTCTTATGTATGGCCACCTTGAGTCGTTTCTTCTGAACAGAGTTGCAGAACTACAATTAAGGCGGATTTAGGTACTGGCTATTAAGCAATAATCGCTAGTGACTAGGAATTTAGGACGTTCTCCTAACGCAACTTATCTGTGCAGACAGTCTCGAGACTATTTTTAAAAATAACATGCATGTGATGCTGTGGAAAAAAATGACAAATCTCTATTCATTATGTAATAATGGCCATATTGGCTCAGTGCAGGAGGATTTGAGGCTGTATCAGAGGCAGACAAATGCCATGTCTGCATTCCTGTATGCTGAGGAATGTAGGTGAAGCACAGGGGAAAGGGGGAGGAATGAATGGGACAATGGACAGAGGATTGGGCTCTGCCTGTGTAATCTCCGGCCAGCATGCTGACTTATTTATTAAATCACATCAAATGAAAACAGCCTCTCTTAGCCTGACAGATTTATTACACTGGGTTGCCAAGGTAAGGGGTAGTGGTAAGAGTCACAAAGGTAGGAGCCTGCTATGTACCGTACTTAATTCTGCGTTTGTTTATATAAGTAATTCAAGATGTTGGACTGGACAATGAAAAATAACATGCACTTTATTTATACCTTATAAAAAGGTTCTCAACTGCAGAGGTTTGTGATATTTATTTTGTAGTCATCTGTCCTGTCATACTTGATTGACAGCTCCAGAGGCAATGGGATCGGCAGGTTCTAGCTGAAATCATTTGCTTATCATAGCTGGGAAAGGCAGAATAAGCCCCCTAAATCACTCCTCATTATCATGCAATAATTCAGAGCAGAACAGATTACAAACTAGGGGAAAAGGTATTTAAAAATACATTGTGGAATTGTTCTTTAAAGTATTTTGATTTTGGTACACAAATATCAAAATTTTTCCAGTAACTTTGGAATTTTACAGTGAATCAAGCAATATGTCTAGTTTTCAGCAGGCTACCAGTTCTCCATTAAAGCAGACCTGAACTCAGAACTTATCCTCCACCGTACAAAATAAGCAGCAGCATAATAGCCTTTAAAGCTAACCCGAGCCGAAGCTTGGGTTCCAAATCTGACACTTACCACTTACAGAGGAAAGCCTCAGGATCCTAATGAGGCTTCCCTCCGTTCTAACAAGATCAGGGCCGTGCAGCTCCTCTTCCTGGTTGAAGTGCACGCATGGCTCCGTGCTACGGCGCATGCGAGGGAGGGCTCAGCCAGCCATTGCGCACACTTCAACCAGGAAGAGAAGTTGCGCAGCCCCAGTGGGATTAGCCACAATGCATTTCCTTTCCCCCCTGTTTGGAAAATGCATTGTCAAATCTTCCCGGGGTGGGGGGGGGGGGGGGGGTTGGGGGGTGGGTCGTGCTCAGCGACCGGGGACCACGGAGTAGCGAGGGAAGCTTCATTAGGAACCTGAGGCGTCCCCCTCTTCAGGTAAGTATCTCATTTTGTGCAACCTGAAGCGAAAATACATTTATGAGATAATGAATGGAATGTGTACTACAGCTAAGAAATAGAGCATTAGTAGCAAAGAACAGAGTCTCATTATTTTCCAGTACAGAAAGAGTTAAGAAACTTAAGGTTGTTACATATGCAAAAGAGGTTTTTTTGAGCTCTTCAGCTTAACTTGGGTCGAAGACAGTCCTGTTTTCTGAAACACTTAACCAAGAAACAGAGAGAGACAGGTTGAGATAAGGTTTTACTGCAGAAAAGTTTAAAGGGTCATTAGCTCTGCTCTGTTTTCTAGTTTAAAATACAAAGTGTGGTTTGTAAACTGCAAATATGACAAAATGATGCCATGTTATAAAAAAAAGAGCTATATAACTGAAAATACTAGATCTAATGTTCTATTATCAGTACAACATATACAATTCATTATGTCATTAGTTTGTTTTCGTCTCAGGTTTGCTTTATTATTATTAATAATAATTATTTAGTATTTATATAGTGCCAACATATTTTCCACAGCGCTGTATAGAGTATATGGTCTTGTCACGCAAACAAGGGGGAAGATATAAACTCCCTGCAGATAGTGCCCTGGCTTGGATTCGAACCAGGGAGCCAGCGCTGCAAGGCAAGAGCGCTAACTACTCCACCACCGTGCTGCTTTAAAGAAAGACATTTCCTTGTTACAGCTTATAGGCCTCCTTCAGAGATGCTGCAATTTAGTTACTTCCTGGTAGGTATCCTTGGAGCATAGAAAGTTTTTTAACCTTCTGTGTTTACGTATTAGCTCAGAGTCAGCAAACAGCTGACAGCTCAAATTACACTTGCAGAGAAGGGAGAATTAGACAGACTTTTTCTATAAACACACACAGGTTGGACTTCACTGTGTTCTCCTCGTCTCAGGTCCACTTTAAAACAAATATCCTGTCCTTAGAAGTTCTCAGACCCATCATGTTGTATTTTGCCCGCCAATGGATGAATTGAAAAAGATGCAGATTTCCTTCTTATCACTGACTACAAATAGGAAATGACCAGTCCTCTTGCTCAAGGATTATTATGAACACTTATGCCAATTTTCAGTACTCATAACTAATGTTTGCATTTGAATTCGGCAAAGCCGATTGAATACTCCTGACTGCCACTGTTCAGCACCAAACAAGCGGACAGGGTCAGGAAGAGTTTAGTATACAACAGATGGGCAAGCACCATACAGCATATTAGATGATAAATTATATTTGTGGGGTAAGGTGATTGCTCCTGAATAAGTAACCCAATCACCTCCCCAACATGGGTAGAATGTGCTAAAGGGAATATATACCAATCAAGTTTATATACAAAGAAAAGATTCCCACATACAAAAAGCACCAATACTACCAAATTTATATATTATTGTAATCAATCACTTTATTAGAACAATTCCACAATGCATGCTTCCGCCCTCATTAATATTCACTTCACCTAGTCTTTGATTGGACAAACGCAGCAGCGTCTGGGTTACTATGACTACCCAGCGCTGACTGCGTGTGACGTGGCCACGTCATGTCCCTGGGCGGCGTCTCTATCTTCCTGTCTTTTGGCTGCGTTTTTAGGTTTAAAAGGCGATCTAGCGCTATTAGATCTTCAGCCTCTTCAGAAGCGGGGGTCGCCCGCGAGATGCATTAAGGCAGCTTTGCATTTGGGTTCAGGGGTTCTTCTTGGCAGCACGTAAGTCACCTCCTTATCCTTTGTTCACATTACCTACTTGTCGCTGGTTAGCGGGCGTCCTTCATACTAGTATTCTTTTCTTTGCGATTTTTGCACAGCATAACTTTTCCCAATTGGGCATTGTTAGCACTTTACTTCACTTTCATAGTGCTTTTTACAGCACGACTAGCACTTTATATATAATTTGTTGTACAAATTTATGTGCTCACTGATTTTGACTTATGTGGTAAGGATTAGGCATTTAGGTGTATTATACAGTATTACTCTGGTTATTTACATGCCTTATGATGAACCCCCTTATTAATAAGGATTCTTTTTTGGTATTGTATTAAACCCAGTGCAATTCCTCTTGGTGTTTTTAATGTTTTTTTATTGTTGTGGATTTTTTCTAATAAAGTGATTGATTACAATAATATATACATTTGGTAGTATTGGTGGTTTTTGTATGGGGGAATCTTTTCTTTGTATATAAACTTGAAGGGTCAGGAAGAGTTCACTGGCTTGTGAGTCATGCTGCATTTCATGTACCAGGCTTATGTGTATGGCCATCTTTAGGGCCTGAGCCCACTGACGCAGTTTTGTCCGCGTTTCAGTTAACCTTCTGGGCGTTCTGAGTCCCCCAGTATAAAACTATTAGGTTATATGGCTGCATAAGCTGTTAGCTAGCACTAGGCTAGCTGGTATAAGTGTCCACAACCCCCCGATTGCCTGTGATCCAGCTGCTTATACATTACCCAGCCTCTAGCCAGCGATCGCCGTAGCCTCCGCGCACAGCTCCGGTCTTCTTTATGGGGAGGATCATACATGATGTCACCGACGTCATGCGCAGTCCCGATCCTCCCCTTAGAGAAGACCAGAGCTGTGCGGGAGGATGCTGCGATCACTGGAACCAGGCTGGATAATGTATGAGCGACTGGATCGGGGGCAATCGGGGGGTTGTGGACATTTATACTAGCTAGCCTAGCTAACATATTATGCAGCCATATAACCGACTCCTGAGGCCAGCAAAACCTCTTGAGCATGATGCCCAACACAGTGTTGGGCATACCGCTTGGGAGGTTAAACAGATACAGATGCTGAAAAGCAGACAGAAGCGGACACAAGTGTGTCAATGGGCTCAGGCCCTTAGGCAGTAAAACAGACACTTCTCCCCTATCAATTTCCAATCACAGAAATAGAGAATCATTTGCCAGAACCTGTTCCCATTGAACAGTTTAAGGCTAGCTTTAACATAGATACAAGACATTACACTTTATCTAGCTAGTATCAAGTAGGAAGACAGGAAGTCATCTGACCCCCCCTTTCCAAAAGAAGCCCAACTCATAAGTAAATGTTGATAAATCAGAGGCTCTGCCATCTCATGTCACTGGTAAGCTTTTATACCCTTTATACAGTCTTCCCAATACTAGAATATATCAAGTATTTTGGTTTACAGATCACAAAAATTAATCCTATGCTGTTGAAACATAATCCATTACCTGTAATAGCAATAGTAAAAAAAAAGAAAAAAGACCCAATAACATCGAAATAGTGTTCTATATTATGGTCTGGCATCATCTTTTCTAGCTATTCTGAAAATCAGCCCTCCAGAGTCTCAATGTTCATTTATGCAATAGAGGTATCACTAGGTTGGAGGCTGATGATGCATCTGTCCAGTGTCGGCAGTGCTCTGTTGCCCAAGGGATTTTGTACTGATCCCTGCCAGGTGACGGATATGCCCCGCTGTGTACGGAGAATTAGCTACAGTATAGGTCAGTCTGAGTGTCACATCCTCTCTTTCAAGCATGAATAGTAGCAGTATATATTACCATTTAAAACGGAACTGAAGAAAAGGGGGGGGGGGGGTGAAGAGTTTCACTTACCTGGGGCTTCTGCCAGCCCCCTGAAGACTCACTGTGCCCACGCCGTTACCATTCGATCCTCCGGTCCCCCGCCGCGGCTCAGTTTCTTCACCGCTGGCTTACAAGTCGACGGCCACTGGGCTTGCAGTGCTCATCCTCGCTCCTGGCGCCGGGGAGCGTCCTGCGCAGGGGCAGAAGAAGAAAATCTCTACTGTGCCTACACAGGACGTGTACGAGGACGCAGGCACAGTGGAGGACAGCTCCAAAAGTGAAAGTGATCCGCAGTGGTGGGACCGGAGGATCGTATGGTAACGGTGTGGGCACAGGGAGGCTTCAGGGGGCTGGCAGAATCCCCCCTCCCCCTTCTTCAGTCCCACTTTAAGTGATATGATTGGCAAAAATTCTACCTAAATATTTAATCACTTTTGTCAAGAAATGCATATGTGATGCATTTATGAAATATAGGTTTTCTAATTTGGCTTTATCGTACCTGGAAAGCTACTTGTAGTTGGTGTGTTAACTTTGGAAATGCCTCTTTGGCTGTCAAAGAAATTTAAAATACAATACAGTATATGGCTTTCATATGTATCCACTGCATTTTAGGCTTCCTGTGGCTGCTTCTGTTTACACTTGAAGTCATGTGTGTTTTAAGAAAGGCTAGCAATATTTTTACACTTATAGTGACCTCTACAAAATCTCCCCTTCATTTGACTTTCTGATCTATGTAGATATAGGCCTCGATTCATAAAGCATTCCCGCATGCGGGAATGCAGAAAACGGCACACTTTACCGACCACACAGCAAGATCTGTATTCATAAAGGCTTTTCCGTATGAAAAGCAGACATTCGCGAGCAAAGTGATAAATCACCGCCTTGCGCGGTGATTATCACAGCAAAAGTAACAAGTGGTCAATTCATAAAAATTAGAGGTAGTGGTATGCGGACGGGTATTACCGCTACCTCTGATGTGGCGAGAAGCGTGCGGAATCCGTTGCAGTGAATGGGACAGACCTCCCAAGCAGCTGCAGAGAGAACACCGCACAGAGGGATTCCGCCTGCTTCTCCGGCTTCCGCATGCGTAGGACAGCCTAACGCCTGCCTACAGCGGAGTATCTCCGCACGCCTGTCACAACAGGCAACATTTTTATGAATTACCACCCTGAAGGCGGAAATACCGACAGCGGTGTTTCCCCGCTCGACTTTCCCCACTCGCAGGCACTTTTATGAATCGAGGCCATAGTGTAAGTGGAAATGTTATGCTGATGAGCAAAACAAAATAACCTGCCTAAAACTGCACAGGCCCCACTTGTGCTGCCACAACAGTTTTCACATGTTAAAGAGGAACTCCAGTGAAAATAATGTAATTTAAAAAGTGCTTCATTTTTACAATAATTATGTATAAAATGATTTAGTCAGTGTTTGCCCATTGTAAAATCTTTTAAATCCCTGATTTACATTCTACCATGTATCACATGGTGACATTTTTACTGCTGGAAGGTGATGTAGCTGCTGCTTGCTTTTTTGGCAGTTGAAAACAGCTGTAAACAGCTATTTCCCACAATGCAACAAGGTTCACAGACAGGAAACTGCCAGGACCATGGTCCTCAGAGATTCTTGTGGGAGGGGTTTCACCACAATATCAGCCATACAGAGCCCCCTCATGATCCATTTGTAAAATGAATAGATTTCTAATGTAAAATGGGGTATCAGCTACTGATTGGGATGAAGTTCAATTCTTAGTCACGGTTTCTCTTTAAGGCATGGACTACACTAGTGCTTTAAAGGTGCCCTGTGGTATCTGGTAAAATGGGGCATATCAGTAGATCCTGTTTTGTAAGTTGGTGCTTCCTGGGATCTGAATTTTTTTTCCACCACATCCCAAGATGTTTGATAGAACTGAGATCCAAATAATATGAAAGTCAAAGCACAGGGGATTAAACCAGGTTACTTTTCTCTGTTGCTGCATCTGCAGCTCTGATGTGCATGCGATATGTAGCTGGCAAGAAGGTGGCAGGAGACCAGACCACAAGCTAGGTCAGAAATCTGGCAAAGCCTGGGACAGGTGAAATACATAACTTTACTAGGTAAACATGAGAGGAGTCACCGATCTTATATACCTGGCTTGTGTTCTGGTCCACCATCCTTTCTTTGTCAATAATGGAAACTGTATACTGCAGTGGAAGAGAGATGCTCTGAGTTCTGAAGATGCACTTGGTTTAAATGCTTGTAATGTATTTACCATGGAACCTCAATGGAGCTCAGATCTTTGATAGGAGAGCTATTGCCGATGCACTACTCCAGGCTAGTTCACCACCCCTGCACTGCAAGGTGTATAGACAATATAACAGGAGGTACACCGCTGGCTCAAACTTATGTTCCACTTAATGCAACGTCAGCACACAGCTTCTTAGCCACTTTACCTACTTTTGGAGTAAGGCTTTCTCTCTGTCCCCTCCCTTGGCTTACAGTTCTGTCTGCTCCAGTAATAGCCACTTTAATTGTGCTACAGATTGGCTTACATGCTTGAAGTTGCAAGCCACTGGTGTGTCAAGCTTAACATCACCACTGGCACATGCTCTTATGTCTCGCTTGTGTTATTGGATCTGCGTTTTTACAGTCCTATTGGTTTTACCCACATTTACCAACCCACATGGGCATTTGATGGCATAGATGCTCTCACAGGTAAAGTAACCTCTATTCTTGATCCTATTCCCTGTGTGTGGGGAAAACAATTACCGTTTACTACTATGCTGCAGCAATTACAAGCCTGGAAAGGTACTACAGTGTTCTGCCCCTTAGGACCTGGACTTACTGCCCCTGCTCTATTCCTTGTTACAGACTTTCCCACCTATGGTCCTCCATTTAGTGATGCTCATAGGTGATAAAGGTAGTGATTGTTTTTCCCATCCACTCTAAGTACCAAGAGGACTCTGCTCACTTCCTGCTTCCGCAGGAGGGAGCAGATGGAGGTGGTGATTTGTGGTGATGGCAGGCTCTGTGCAGAGAAAGAAATTCCCACTCTGCTGGCAGCTCTGCACAGCTCTATCTGTCATATGACTGACTTTTCCAAAGGGACTGTCCCTGAAGCAGCTGCATATATGAAAATTGTGTGAGAAATGACATGGTCCTCAATTCACCTATACAAAGAATGAACTATCTGAGAGGGTGAACTGGGGCTTAAAGTGCACCTGAATTTGGAGGAGGTGAGGTCCCCTCACAAAGATGAGGAGTTCACACACAGCTTTTCTGTTCATAATGCCCTCTGTTTATATAATATGGCCTTCCAAAATAGGAACTACCCGGGGAAATGCAATAAAATCTGGAATGGATGGATTGGAGTTTTTTCCCAGGCAGCAATCATTTTATATGTTTTGAAATGAAAATTGGAGTATCTGGGTGTTCATTAACTTACTTATATCAGGTCTAACAAGATAATCAACACCTTCATTAGTTCGGGTGTCACTTCTCCTTTTAAGTGGATTGCTGGAGGTTAACTCCCACATTGTGCGACTGTCATTCATAATGATATACTTCACTTGCAGTATTCTCTGTGCTTAGGGCTGTCTGTAGACATGCTTCTTGTGGTAGATTTTCCTTTCTCTGTATGCCTTCACAAGTCTATTGAACCCTATACTGCATTGTCTATAGTTAAGCATCATTGTTGTAACTCCTTAACTGAAAATTGTTGTCTTCCAATACATTTTACTATTAAAAAAATTGCAGAAATGTCGGAAATATCAGCACATTATGTACCATCCCTGGTACCTAACCTTAACCCCACCCCTGCTACTTAATCCTATGGCCCACTTTCCCAATTAGTAACCTCTGTCTTTGGTGGCCTAAGTTAACCATGCTTTGATGGCCAACTACCCCTTCTCTAACTAGACCATGACCTTTCCTTGAAGTCTATCACTAACTCTCTCTCTCCTGTTGCTTAACCCCCCCTGGTGCCAGACTTTAAATAACTATGCTAGATGTACTAAAAGCCTATAAACACTGACTAAGCTAGAGTACCTATGCTGAAACCACAGAGAGAGAGAGCAGCACCAAGATTTAGTAGCATGGAAATTGAATTGCTCACTGTGATGCATTGGGTGATCAGCAGTGATCATTCATTACAGCTTTTACGACAAAATAAACCAGTCCTACAATCATCTCACCATAGAAAAATGATTAGTAGGTTCAGCATATTGTTGTCTATTGGAATGTGGGCTGTCAGTGCAAAATTGCTTAGTTTACAAATGATCTGGAAAATGGAGCCCTAACTGACCACCCACAAAAGAAACGCTGCTTTACATCACCCTCCAGCACTTCCACCTTGTTGCAGCCCCTTCCCAGGCTTTCTGAGGATTGTCGAGACGGAATCTGCCTTTGGGTGTGATTTATCCTCTTAGAGCTATCCTTGTGTATACAGAGCTCCGTCTCAGTGTGTCAAGCAAGGGTGAACTCTGTAAGGCTTTGTTCACATCTAAAATCGAAATCGCTGAAGCCAGTAACTTTCTATATTTTGCACAATTTTTTTTTCTCCTCCTGTCTCTTACTTGCATGTTGCGATTTTGTGTAAAGCGCTTTTGCATTTGCAGAGCGATTTGTTTTTTCACTTCCTGACACAAGTCAGGAAGTGAACTCTTTGACCCGGAAAATAAATACAATGTATTTATTCCTAAAAGCACAAAAGCAATCTCTTACTTGCATGTTGCGATTTTGTGTAAAGCGCTTTTGCATTTGCAGAGCGATTTGTTTTTTCACTTCCTGACACAAGTCAGGAAGTGAACTCTTTGACCCGGAAAATAAATACAATGTATTTATTCTTAAAAGCACAAAAGCAATCGCCGCACAAAGCGATTTTGTGAGCGTTTTGCTTTTTTTTCCATACCTTCCATTGTAGCAAAATAGCTTTAAAAATGGTATAGGCAGCGCTTTGCTCAGATGTGAACACTCTCTCATAGGGAATCATTGCACAAGCGCTTTTAGGGCAATTTTGAAAATTGCCGGTGCTTAAAAAAACCCAAAAAAAAAACCATCCTAGGTGTGAACAATCTCTAATTGCCTCTCTACTAGCGGTTAACGGTGTAGTAGTCATTATCAGCAATGCACGGTCTTCACTCCAACAGACACCGCAGGGATCAGCAGCAAGCATGATTAGTGTGGATGCAGCTGCTCTGGAGGTCCACTGGCTGTGTCTTCGTGACCTGCAGGCCTAGTGGTTGTAAAATTTGATGATGTCCACTTAATGGCTAGGATTGAGGCTATTGGGGGACTGGCATGTGGTTTGTTGATAAGATGGATCTAGCACTGAGAGTTGGTGCTGGTGAAACTCTGGGCATTTAGTAATATACTGGCTGAATATTCCAAAATAACAGGCTTTATTTGGACCAAACTAAAAATAACAGGCTTTAAGGTGGCCACTAATGGTCAATTTTCTAGCGAAAAATCGCTGGAGCGATCCGATAACTCAGATCGCATTGGTTGTAAATAATCTCCGTTGATGGGCCTAATTGATTACGAACAATTATAAAAACAATTGTCCGATTGGATTTTTACCAAAACAAAATTTTGATTTGCTTGTCGGTTGTGATAGATAGGAAGCAAAGATTGGTTCGTTGATGGTGTAGTAAACGATGCATGACGATGCTTGTAAGAGAAAACACAGGGACACCGAGAGCCCAATATAGTGTAATATGTATTGGATTAGGGGAGGGAGGGAGGGTATAGAGGTAAGTACAGTATACTCACAAACCAGGAGTACCTCGTAGGCAACCACTGTAACAGCAGGTGGGGAGAACAAGCCTGTCCCCACTCAGGAGTAAGAAGTCGCACTCTGTAGATAGGAAGAAAGATAAGGCTTTCCGCCCTTCCACCAAGGGTGGACTGATATATGATGCAGGTGAACAGAGGCTCCAACAGGATAAAACAATATAAAAAGTTTAAAACAGGGACGTGGTAGAGGTGGACTCTTAGCCACTCCAAAGGACACGACAACAGGCACGTCTTAACGTATACACAAAAATGTATTTATACACTCCAAAATATTGCAACATGTTTCACGGGCGTGACCTCGCTTCATCAGGCAGTTCAGAAAGGAGTATATAGCAAGTGCTGTCCGGGTCTGTACTAAGCACTTCTGTGTATGACAATATTTCACTTCTGGTCAGAATAATCTGATTGATCATCACACGATTTTTTGGTAGAAACAGGAGCGTTAGGATCCGGTTTAGCCAGACCTTTTAAGCAGGCTACAAAAGTTAGAAATTAATCAATCCGCACAATGTCCAAAAAGTAGAAAAATCCTTTTTCTCACAGCTCCGATCTGATTTCCGATCATTTTTTCTGAGCGATTTTGTATAGACGGAATTGGGAAATCAATCAGAATAAGGATTGGAAATCAGATCGGACCTGTTGAGAAATAATAGATTCGACCAGTCTATCTGACAGGAAATTGCATGGTGTGTACCAGGCACAATACTTTTAGCTATAGACCCTGAACAAGCATGCAGCAGATCAGGTGTTTCTGACATTATTGTCAGATCTGACAAGATTAGCTGGTTGGTTGTTTCGGGTGTGATTGAGACACTTGCAGCCACATAAATCAGCAGGGCTGCCAGGTAACTGGTATTGTTTAAAAGGAAATAAATATGGCAGGCTCCATAATCTTCTTACTACAGTTGTCCTTTTAACCCTCCTGGTGGTACGTTCGGGGTAAGCCGCGCAGGAGGATTTCTCAGGCCCTGCTGGGCTGATTTGCATAATTTTTTTCTCTACATGCAGCTAGCCCATTGCTAGCTGCGTGTGCACACCGATCGCCGCCGCTCCGCGCCGATTCGCCACTACCCGCCGCGCCGCCCTCCCCCCCAGACCCCTTGTGCAGCCTGGCCTATCAGCGCCAGGCAGCGCTGAGGGGTGGATCGGGACTCCTGATGACGTCACTGACGTCATCATGAGCGTCGCCATGGTGACAGGAAAAGCCCTCCAGGATCTCCCGTTCTTTGAACGGGATTTCCTGATTGCAGATCGCCGGAGGTGATTGGAGCAGGTGGGGGGATGCCGCTGCACAGTGGCTATCATGTAGCGAGCCCTAGGCTCACTACATGATTTTAAAAAAAAAACGCTGCCCCCTGGCGGTTTTTAATAGACCGCCAGGAGGGTTTTAATCATATCCATTGGCTTTTTGTACTTCTACTTTTTTTGGACATTGTGTGGATCCATTTCCACTTTTTTCTAATGACGCATAAACTCCTGTTTGTGTTTAGTCTGCATCACTTGTAGTTCCTCATCTATACAAAGCCCCTGTGATTTTGTGAACATTCATTCATTGGCATGGAGTTTTCCTTTATATAGTGGTATATGAAAACATGGTATCACTGTTGACAAAATGCTTTAAAAAGTACCTTGAATTTTTTAGACCTGTGACAAGCTTGGTTTCTGTGACCTGTCCTGTTCTACAAACATGTTACCCAGTATTGTATTTGGCCCATTCATACAATTTCTCATAAATCAGCTGTTTAACCACTTAAAGAGGAACTCCAGTGGAAATAATGTAATAAAAAAGTGCTTCATTTTTACAATAATTATGTATAAATGATTTAGTCAGTGTTTGCCCATTGTAAAATCTTTTAAATCCCTGATTTATATTACATGGTGACATTTTTACTGCTGGCAAGTGATGTAGCTGCTGCTTGCTTTTTTGGCAGTTGGAAACTGCTGAAAACAGCTATTTCCTACAATGTAACAGGGTTCACAGACAGGAAACTGCCAGAAGTACCTCAGTACTCAGAGCTTCTTGTGGGAGGGGTTTCACCACAATATCAGTCATACAGCGCCCCCTGATGGTCTGTTTGTGAAAAGGAATATATTTCTCATGTAAAAGGAGATATCAGCTACTGATTGGGGTAAAGTTCAATTCTTGGTCGGAGTTTCTCTTTAAGGATCAGCGGTCTCTGGGCACTTAAGGACCAGAGATCGCTGGTCCAATCCCAACGGAATCCTGATGAATCGCCGCACATACCCGCCGCAACCGCTGTCATCGCCGCTCGCTGGGACCCCAGGACATAGACTCTGCCGTCTCTATGACGGCAGAGTCATGTGAGTCGGTCAGGAGCCGCTTTCCTTGGCTCCTGACCCTGTTTTTTAATGTAAGCCAATGGGAACGGCTTACATTGAAAGACAGGGCCAGGAGCCAATGAAATCGGCTCCTGACTGGCTCACATAGAGACAGGCAGAGCCTGTGAGATGCGGCGAGAATTGTCGGGTTTGATCGGCGCGATCGGCGGGGAACAGCGGAAACGGCGGATGCGCGCTGCGGACAGTGATTGAGATCTACGCCCTGCCAGCCAGGAGCCCACCAAAACAGGGCGTAGATCTCAATCACTGTGGTCCTTAATGAGTTAATATTTGACTGTAATTAGTATGCCAAGAGAGAGAGAGAGACTCAATCTGTCATCTCTGTATAAAGTGTATTATGGTAGACCGTGTGTGTGTTTCAGATTCAAGATTCAAGCACTTTATTGTCATTGTGTAACGCAGCAAAATTACTTTTCATGAAAAAAGATGTAGCAATGATTTCTGAGCTTTACTAGTCTGTAAGGATGGTGAATGCGATGTAAATAATTTTGAGTTGATGTCGAATTATTTACATTTATGGAGCTTGAAAGTGGACCAATCAAATGAAGCCAAGATGGGATTTTATGGTCCATTATAAAGCCTCATAAATTTGCTTCATTTTGCATCATCTCTGAATTTTTCCATCTCATTGACCATCCCTGTGGGTCAGTCTGTGAGTCTACACTGAGGGCTGGAACCCACAAGAGCGTTTTTTTGAGCATTTTGGCAGCGCTGCGATATGCTAGCGTTTTGCCAAAACGCTCAGCTGATGTTAATGGATGGGGCAACTTCCACAGGAGCGTTTGCGTTTCCCAGAAACGCAAACGCAGGACCTGCAGCATTTTGGGAGCGTTAGCGCTTCAATGTAAAGTATTGAAACGCTAGCAGAAACGCTCAGCAAAACCTAAACTTAGCGGTTTTGCTAGCGTTTTGCGGTTCAGCACACTGTAACAAAATTAAAAATAATTCACAGGACCAATCAGGATAAAAACGCAAAACGCTACACAACCGCTGAGGAAAAAAAAACACTGTTGCAAAACGCAACCGAAAACTCGCATGAATCCGCTTGCAAACCGCTCAGGCAAAACGCTAGCGGTTGCGTTTTGCGTTTGCGGATTTCAGTGGGTTCCAGGCCTGAATGGAGGTTAGCAATATGGTTTGTTTGAAACATTATAATAGGGTGGAAACTGCTAACGTTTCTGTGGCCCTGTGCTCTTGAAGGCTAATGAATAAAAAAAGATCATCATAGTTAGTTTGGTTGAAGGAAAAAAAAAGACATCGATCCATCAAATTTAACCGGGAGAAAATAAATAAAGAAAAAATTAGGTACATTTCTGTCCTGCATCCTCACATATGTATTCCAGTTATCCAGGGGAATGCAAAACACCATAAAAAAAGCCCTATAAGTCTTGGCCAATTAACCTTTAAAGGGAAGAAAAAAATCTTTCCCGGCTCAGGGAAGCAGTCAGATCAAATTTTCAAAATCAACTCTGCTGGAAATTGTGTGTCACAGACTTACCTCGGCAGCATTTCCATGATGATTCTGGGAGCCATTTCAAGCAGCCGCTTCTCTCGGATGATGGCTACGGTATTCCCAGAGGTCATGCACAGCTCGGCATCCTTCTAGACGGGGTGCGGGTGTCAGCTACAAAGGTGAAACTCTTCTGGTTCCGATCCCCGACAGGAGACATGAGTCAAAGGTATGTATGCACCTAATGACATGTTCAATGGGGTCTGTGCTGTGAAATGGGGTCTGTGCTGTGCTGTGAGCTGCTGTGAACAATGGGGTCATCCTGTTCACAATGTCAGCAGACCAGCATCCTCATCAGTGGCATAGCTATAGGGGGTGCAGAGGATGTGACTGCACTGGTGGCCTTTGGCCTAGGGGCCCTACCTAAAATGTAGTATTAGCTCTTTGTTGGTCCTGTACTGGTAATCACTTCTATAGATGCTTTGAATAGTAGTAATCAACAAACTGTTCCCAATCCCCTTCTTGCACCTCTGACACTGTGGTTGTCTTTGGCAGGTTTTAGTGTGCTGTATCATTTTTTTATGTTTAGAATGCTTGGGGGGGGGGGCCCGATGTGAAACTTGCACTGGGGCCCATAGTACCTTAGCTACATCACTGGCCCTCCACATGTCACACACCTAACAGTGTAGTTTGCCTTCTTAAAACAGAAGGTATATCAGATTATTCAGCTTTAATTGAGAAACTGTGGTCTCCCACAATGCATCACTACTGAATATGCAAATTATCTCTTTTGAGTCTCTCTTAGTTCCCATATACGTTCCTAGTAGTTTTGGGTCACCCCAAGCTGCTTGGGTATTCTGTTACCAGACATAGGGTTAATTCATAAAAGGCAATGCGTTAAAGAACAAGTGACACCCATGCTAACCTAGAAATAAAAAACACATATATAAGTAGATAAATACTACTCATACTTGCATAACAGATGTATTTGAGTTATCCACGTACTGATTCCTGTGAATTTTATAAAGGAAAAGCAGAAAATCCTATTCTAGGCAGTGGCCATCTTGCCCAGCTAATGCTGACATCATATCCTCCCTGACTCTTGTTTTCTCCCCCTCCCTTCTCTTGCTCATTGTGTATTCATTAGCTGCCCTCCTCCCAGAGTTTTCAGATACTCCCACCGAGGTGTATACTAGCAACTACACTGTCTTATCCTCCAATCGCTGAGTCACCTCAGCCTTGCTTGTAAACACAAGTGAGCAGAGGTGTTTCAGATAAGAAAGCTAGGCAGGGAAATAAATGGAAGAGGAGGAATATATTATAGATAAAAAGAACTCCCAGCATTCAACTCTTTGGCACTGTTTGGCACTAGGATCAGTGCTCATAAAGTATGTGATAACTCTAGCAGAAAAAGTTTAGCAAGTTTTGAATGCAGGATTAGCATTTTTATCACTTAATACACTCAGACTAGTTGCTGTTAAAATTTGATTATTATGGTGACAATACCGCTTTTAAAAAAAAATCTTGTCTGGAAAATACTGCATTCTGTATTTCAGACTTTTGTGTGCTAATTCATAAAAATCTTTACAGCTGCGATAGAAGTGCAGGGATTTACCAAACTAAGCTGGCGGTAACATGAGAAGCTGTCTGAGTTGTTACATTTCTCCATGCAGAGACAGTTATAAAATAAAAGAGGCATCCCAACTTCCCATTAGATGTGCATATTATTTTTTGCTGTACAGTTTGTTATACTGCCTCTGCTTGCCCTGAATCTGTCTATTAGTCTTTCTTATCAATCTATTTAATTGACACAGCTTAGAAGAACTTCAAGAAACTTTACATATGCCATTCTTGCAGTGCATAGACTTCTCAAAAGCAGAAACCCAAGAGGTTTAACACACAGCCTAAAGTATTCAGGGGAAGCCTTGTTTGTTCAGCTCTCACTGCTGCTGCCTGGGGAGAGAAGTCTCCATTAAAGGAGAACTGTAGTGAGAGGTATATGGAGGCTGCCATATTTATTTCCTTTTAAGCAATACCAGTTGCCTGGCTATTCAGCTAATCCTCTGCCTCTAATACTTTCAGCCATAGGCCCTGAACAAGCATGCAGCAGATCAGGTGTTTCTGACAAATTTAGACAGATATGACAAGATTAGCTGCATGCTTGTTTCTGGTGTGATTCAGACACTTCTTTAGGCAAATAGACCATCAGGGCTGCCAGGCAACTGGTATTGCTTAAAAGGAAATAAATATGGCAGCCTCCATATCCCTCTCACTACAGTTCTCCTTTAACATCACACAGTCCCGAGCTCTTATCACTCTCTCTTATCACCTCTTCAAAGCAGGTGATATTCTTTGTGCCATTACCGCCTGCTCTAATCTTTATGAATTGACATTTATTGACATGTAGTAGCAGTAGGGTATTGTACTGTTAGCCATCAGTCAAAGCAAGAAGTTTTAAATCAGGATGATACCATTTATTGGCTAACTAAAAAGAATAAGCATAAGCAAGCTTTCGGCCTTGCAGCCTTCGTCAGGCTTACATCCTGTTTGTTTGCAGGCTGATGGTACAGACTGCTTTATACATGCATAAATTCCCTTTTGATGTTGCATGTATATAGCTGCCTGTACCATCAGCCTGCAAACAAAAAGGATGTACGCCCGACGAAGGCTGCAAGGCCGAAAGCTTGCTTATTCTTATTATTTTTAGTTAGCCAATAAATGGTATCATCCTCATTTAAAACTTCTTGCTTATTGACATGTGTTGAGGTAATTACAGCACAAGTCGGTAATTTACCGCACTGCTCGGGAATTTCAGCTTTTCATGCGGTAACTGCTTTTATGAATTGACAAGTGCTCAGTAAAGTCCGCTATTTTCTGCATTACTGCATGCGGTAATGCTTTATGAATCGACCCCATAGTGTGAACTCAGCCAGAGTGTAGTTGCTTAAGGTAGCCATACACTGGTCGATGTGCCATTAGATCGACCAGCTGACAGATCCCTATCTGATCGAATCTGATCAGAGAGGGATCGTATGGCTGCCTTTACTGCAAACAGATTGTGAATCGATTTCAGCCTGAAACCGATTCACCATCTGCTGAGCTGCTCCTGCCGCCTGTGCCCCCCCCCCCCCCCCCCCCCGTATACATTACCTGATGGTGGCTCCGGGTCCTCTTCTCCACATTGCACGGCTCTGTTCCGGATCCATTACGGCGCTTCCTGTGTTACTCCGTGACCAGGAAGTTCAAATAGAGCGCCCTCTATTAGAACTTCCTGGTCACTGCAGTGACACAGGAAGCGCCGGGTTGGATGGAGCCGGAACAGAGCCGTGCAGCACGGAGAAGACGCCCGGGAGCCAGCCTCAGGTAATGTATACCTGATCGGATCGGCCGCCGCTAGCGACGCGCACTTTACCGGCAGGCGATCGAGGGTAATTTCCCGCACGGCACGATCGACGGACCGATCCGATTCCGGGAGGGAATCGGATCGGCGGCTGCGTTTACCGCGAACGATTGGCAGCAGATTCGATCCCAGGATCGAATCTGCTGTCGAAACGGCCGGGAATCGAGCCAGTGTATGGCTACCTTTAGAGTTTTGATTAGTTAACGTTGACTTTTGCCACCTGTGACAAATTAGCATACTAGGATAATTATTTGCACATCACTGTACTTAGGCGAACACATTTTACAAAATTAAGCGCCACAAACATTTGGGTTGACTTGCATACTCAAAGTAGACATATAATTGAGTGTATACAGTCACCATATTATTGACAGCTTTTTATTTTAACCACAGCCATGCCACTTCTATTTTCCAGCGCCTGTATGGTTAGCGGAGACCCACACATTGTCACTCATTTCCCTTTTTGCCATGTGCACCACAGAGTCTGTTGCAGATCAATTGGCAGACCTCTCTGTACAGATCATGCATGCTTTACATTAAAGCAGAGGAAGTACAGGCAATCTAGGCTTTCACTCGCAAGCTATAAAAAGCTTGTGTTTATTAAAACTTTTCAATTAGTGCAGTATGAAACACAATGGTACATGGGAAGGAAGTGTTGGTGGGAAGCCAGATGTAGTTATACAGAGTAAATCCATTCAGCTGTAAAACAAATTACCAAGGTTATGCTCTGTAAGCGAATAGAAATGTAACAGAGCAAGCTGAGGCCTCGTTCACATCATTTAGCGCAGATGGATGTGCGATCGGAACGCAACGCGTCCGATCGCACGCCATCTGCGCTGCTATGCGCTGCGCTGCAGATCCCATTCATTACAATGAATGGGATCTGCGCTGCGATTCCCAAAAAGGCCTGCAGCATGCGATAGCGCAATCGCGCTGCCACGCAGCGCATATGATGGGAACGGTAGAAGGGCTGTCTATGCCCTTCTACCGTTCTTGCGCATCGCACACTTTACGCGCTGCCAAAATGCGCACGGCAGCGTGTATAGTCTGAACGAGGCCTGGCTACAGTGGCTGCATAACATATGCAGTGTTGATAAGTGTACCTGAACTGAGAACACTATGGAGTTTGCCATCATTATTTCCTGTTACTTTGCATTTATCACCATGACAAAATCAACTTCATCATATTTTACTGCTCTCAGCAAAATGAGACAGAGACTCGGTTCCCACTTGCTCTGGACCATGATAGTGTAGTGTCCGCTTTGATGGTCTGGCTGGAGCCCAGAATTATAGCAGACTGGTCAGTGGAAATTGGAAATATTCCACACGATATCTGAAAAAACACCTCACCCTGCTGCTGCAGAAGTCCCTGCGGCATTAATTAATATTCCTCCTTCAGTCCGCCATGGACACCGGGAAAAGACACAATACGGTAGTTGGTGGCCAAACTACTGTGTTTTTAAAGTAATTTGGGCTCTGTCTTTCATTACGGCGTATGGCGGCACATGGTGCACCCAAATTTCCAGGCGCCTGTTTGTTCTGCTTCATCTAACCACTGCTCTTGTGCAGTTTAGACAGGGGTGATGTTAGTATGTGGGTGGGAGAACAGTGGGGGTGGTGTAACAATCTAGGGGCGTGGACCATGTGGAAGATGTCAGTGACATCATAAGCTGTACTCCTCCATGTCCACAGCATGGAATAAGTTTTAATGATATGTTATATAAAGTAAGAAGCTCTTTGTTTGGGAAGCGCCAATGTGGAAATAAGTGACGTACAAGGTTTGTTAGCAAGGGTAGTAGGGTAACGTCCAATGTGTTTCCAAGGACCTGTACTGTCTAAAAACGTCAACCCTTATTTAAAGAATCCTAAAATACACTAAAATGTATTCTGCGACTCATCCCGGATAAAATGATACCACATGTGCCTCATTTAGTAACAAACTGGTGGTGCACTCTCCATAATTACACTGGACGTGTATACTCGTCTAGTTAGGCTGAAGTGGTTAAAATAACTCCAGAATTTTAATGTTAAAGACAGACTGTTAATTAACTGCATGTGAAAATCACTACAGAGGAGGTAACTTAAAGAGAAACTCCGACCAAGAATTGAACTTTATCCCAATCAGTAGCTGATACCCCCTTTTACATGACAAATCTATTCCTTTTCACAAACAGACCATCAGGGGGCGCTGTATGGCTGATATTGTGGTGAAACCCCTCCCACAAAGAAATTCGGAGTACGTACTCTTGGCAGTTTCCTGTCTGTGAACCTTGCTGCATTGTGGGAAATAGCTGTTTACAGCTGTTTCCAACTGCCAAAAAAGCAAGCAGCAGCTACATCACCTGCCAACAGTAAAAATGTCACCATGTAATAAATGTTAGAATGTAAATCAGGGATTTAAAAAATTTTACAATGGGAAAACACTGACTAAATCATTTATACATAATTATTGTTAAAATGAAGCACTTTTTTATTACATTATTTTCACTGGAGTTCCTCTTTAAGGAATGAAGAGATAAGATAACTCTCTCACTGTGTGGAGGTAAGTTTTCTCTTGCCTTATTTCCAGCATGATCTTAGTGAATTGAGGCCATTATTGTCAGATCTGACCAGATTAGCCAAATGCTTGTTTCCGGTGTGTGATTCAGAACAGGAACCCACCACAAGTTGCAAATCGCTATCGCTAGTGTTTTGTAAGTGATTTTATGAACGTTTTCCAGCAATTTTAAGAAATGTAAGCTGTTTGCCAGCGATTGTGATTTGCGTTTAATTCTGATTGGTCGTTTCAATTTTTTTTTTTTTTATGTACAGTTTGCAGTAATTCAAAATCCCACACAAATCGCTATGCGTATCGATTCATGAGCAATTTTGCCAGCCCTTCAGTACTTTACATTGGAGCGCCCAAAATGCTGCATCTCCTGCGATTGCAATTTTGCTGTTCGGAGCTGCTACTGTGGAATTTGTTACATCCATTAACATTGGCAGAGCGTTTAGGGAAATCGCTAGCGAGTTAAAGCTATCCCTAAATGCTCAAAAAAGGGCTCCAGTGGGTTCCAGCCCTCAGACACTACTGCGGCCAAATAGACCAGAAGGACTTCCAGGTAACTGGCATTGTTTAAAAGGAAATAAATATGGCAGCCACCATATCTCTCTCACTTGAGGTTCCCTTTAAGGCCTCTTTCACACCAAGACGTTGCGTTTTAGGGGACTTTAAGTTGACATAACGTGTCCCTAACGCAACGCATGGTGGTGTTGAAGTTGGATGTCAGATTGAGCTGCATTATGAGGCTCTTGGTGCTATCCTGGGAAGTCCGGATCTTTTCAATGATTCGGATGATTTGAATCGGATCATTGAAAAGATCCGGATCTTTGAACCGAATCTTTGAATCATTTTACTAGGGAAGCAGGAAGCAGGGGTGCAGCAGAGTGAGAGGTGCAGGAGAATGAAGGCACATTGAGGGTGCTAATGGGGAAGGGAGAGATGCAGCAGGAAGATTGTGCTTGTGCACAGAAGCTGCAGTTCCTGTTTCTTCCAGACATCCACTGTGAACCGAATCCTTCATTGTGATAATCTGGATGATTCGACTCACAAAAAAGATCCAAAGATCCGAATCGTTCATGATCTGGACAACACTACAGTGCAGTGAATATTAATTAGCCATGTGGCTAGGAACAATTGCGACTTTCCCCTTACTGCGCATGTGCAAACAATCTAACGTGGCTAAAACCACCTATAACGCACAGCATGCTGCACTTTCTTTGAACGTCCAGCGTTACGTGGGCACTGTGAACAGCCCATTGATTTTTCATTACTGTGAGTTGGGCTGCGTTACAGGCTGCTCTAACGTGCGCCTGTAACGTCCCACTATGAAAGCAGCCTAAGGGAAGCTCTTCCAGGTATGCATGCATACCTTTCTTGGAAGACTTTTTAAACAAAGATTGTTTAGATCAGTGGTTCCCAACCTTTTCCGGCCCGGGGAACACTTTCTGACCAAATTTTTCTCCGGGGAACGGCGGCGGGGGAGTACGCCGGGTGTTTGCGTGACCTAGTGGGCAGTGCCGTGCGCAGCAGGCTATGGGGGGGGGGGGGGGCTGGGGTGCGGCTGCATAGCTAGCATAGTTGCCCCAGTATAGGGAGTTTAGTTGCCTCAGTATAGCTAGTATAGTGCCCCAGTATAGCCAGTATAGTGCCCCAGTATAGCCAGTATAGTGCCCCAATATCGCCAGAATAGTGCCCCAGTATAGCTAGTATAGTGCCCCAGTATAGCTAGTATAGTGCCCCAGTATAGCCAGAATAGTGCCCCAGTATAGCCAGTATAGTGCCCCAGGATAGTGCCCCAGTATAGTGCCCCAGGATAGCCAGTATAGTGCCCCAGGATAGCCAGTATAGCTAGTATAGTGCCCCAGTATAGTGCCTCAGTATAGTGCCCCAGTATAGCCAGTATAGTGCCCCAGGATAGCGCCCCAGTATAGTGCCCCAGGATAGCTAGTATAGTGCCCCAGGATAGCTAGTATAGTGCCCCAGGATAGCCAGTATAGTGCCCCAGGATAGCCAGTATGGGTAGGTGGTGCCCCCGCCGTTATTACCTAAACAGCGGCCGCTCTCCCCTCTCCGGCGCGTGTATTTATTCAAGCAGCGTATCTCCCGGCTGCTCTGTGTGATGCGGCAGGAAGCAGAGCAGCGGCTTCCTGTAACGGCGATATGTATCGCCGTTACTATGGTAACCGAGCCCTGCTTTCTGCGCATCACACACAGAGCAGCCGGGAGATACGCTGCTTGAATAAATACATCCGCTGGAGAGGGGAGAGCGGCCGCTGCTAAGGTAATAAAAGCGGCGGCCGCGGGGACGGGCGGGAGGGGGAAGGAAGAGGACAGTCCTGCGTCCCGCGGACCACAGGTTGGGGATCCCCGCACGGCACACCAGGCAACATCCCGCGGCACACTAGTGTGCCGCGGAACAGCGGTTGGGAAACATTGGTTTAGATAGTACAGGCCATTGGAAACACATATTCCACACATTATCAATCAGCAAACATGCCTGAACTAGGACTAAGCTGATTCCCCACAATACAAATGTTACATTTAACTGAAAACCTTAGTTGCGCTTGAATTGAACCTCCAGACAAATTTACTCAGCAGCACTAAAAAGGCTTGGTGTTTCTTTAACAGGTTCACAGCATCAGAACTTTGTTTTTCATACCCAAGCATAATTTTTAGTTGCTTAGAAGCTAAGCTCCGCCCCATCAAAGAAAACTACCTGGGCATTTTTCCCCTGATGCTGTACAAAGCATGATGGGATTTCTGAAGATGATGTTCTCGTTGCCAAGCAGCTGGGATGGGTGATCAGGGCAGTTGGAACTGTGTCTCATGCTCCCTGTAACCTCCTTTCAGCCAAAAAGATGGCTGCCCCTATGAAATCACAAACATTTGCCTGTTCTTTTAAAACAGGGTGGGTAAGAGATTATATTACCTATTTTAATTAATGTAACTTAATGACAGTATGTTTATTTAGGCTGAAGTTCATCTTTAAACCATGATTTAAAAAAAGAAGAAAAAATAACAGCCAGTATGGTTCTCTGTTTCCATGTTTGTCCCTAGTGCAGAAGGTACGTGTATGCTCACTGCTTACTGAGTGTACACACTGAATACTAGTATCAATAGTGTCGGTCATCACCTCCTTTGTTCAAAGGCAAGGTTATTGAGGTAATGAAGTAAATTGCAATGTGGAACAAGCCTTAAAGCTATATGTCGCTCCTGAGATTTCCATGACGGCAATGAATCCAACTAGTGCTACATATTTATTATTTATCAGCCGTTCACCTCGTTTTTAGCAGGTAAATTGTATTCTAGTAGAATACAAAAGGCATTTTTAATGATTCTGTTGATCAGTGAGGATGCAATCTTTAGGCTGGCCACATGTTTTCACCTACAGGAACTTTCACTTCAGTAACATGATCACATCTATGCAAAACTTTAATGACAGGTTATGAACCATCAGATAATTACAATAGCTTTTAATTAAATGTGATTAAAAAAATGGCATAGTAAGACATTAGATGCTATCAATAGCTACGACTTGTTCACAGGGCTGTGGAGTCGGAGTTGAGGAGTCGGAACTATTTTTGGGTACCTGGAATCAGAGTTGATGGTTTCAATAATCGGAGGAGTCAGAGTCAGATGATTTTTGAACCAAATCCATTGCCTTTGTAAAAGTTAGACTGAGGAGTCGGAGCAATTTTGGGTACCTGGAGTCGAAGTCTGAGTCAGTGGTTTCATAAAATGAGGTGTCAGAGTCGGATTATTTTTGTACCGACTCCACAGCCCTGCTTGTTCATGTGACATGGCACCACTGAGTGAACACAGGGAGGACTAAGGTCTGGTTCACACATGCAGAGTACGGTTCTCTCATGAAGCAAGGTGAAACATTTGCATCCGGTGCAGAGATTACAGGGGCAGCATGTTTGTACTGTGTGTTTACACTAACGGCATGCAGTAAGAGTTGGAGGAGAAGCGAGAGGAGAGCTAGGTTAAGAGGTCATCACTTGGTAAAAGCAGCTTGTTGTGCTGTGTGAGGAGTCAGTGAGTGAGGAGAGGGGAGGCTGCAGAGCAGCAGTGTCTCATTTGACTTGCACAGCAGAAGGGAGGAGGTGGCACTGCTGTCCTGACTGAGGAGGAATTGAGTGGCTGGGCGAGCAGTTTATTTTTCACAGACTCAGTCAGCCAGTATACTATTGTGTTGAGCTGCAGCATGTCATGTGATAACATTAAATGAAGCAGAATAAATTGTCGGGTGCTGTAGGATCATTCCAAATCGAGGAAGGGAGGGGCATCCTCACAAGTTTGCCTCAGGCAGCAAAATGTCTAGAACTGGACACACACAGGTGACTGCCAGCATTAGGGGATGTAATTTGCCACCAATATCACCCGACACCCGCATTGAGGTGAATGGGAGCACAGACATACGGTCAATAAAACATTTTTAGACAATGCACGCAACACTCTGCGGTGGTTGCAATTGGCAATTCCGTGGCCTCATGCAATGCGATACAATTATATTGCACTGTCACTTCCACACTGGTGCGACAGTAACACGCATCATACTGTGTGCTACCAGCCAGCACGCATGGTAACGTTTGCGGTGTAAGCATAAGTCAGTGGACTGTATGTTCTACTGTACACATAGTATCACACTGACAAAGTACTGTGCAATCTTTTAACACTATTGTGTTGCAATCCTATTTTTTTGGATGTAAGGTGTGAAGTGTGAAAGTACCCCAAAGGTCAGTTTGAGGTATAAAGGATAACTGTAGGGAAAGAATATGTGTCCCTCTTCCTTCCTTAAGCCCCATACACACGCTAAACCACGGATGCTCAGTACAAACGAGAAGACAAATTTAAGCGATAAAAAGATATGCCTTGACGTGCACAAGATAATAATACACACCGCATGACAAAATGAGCAACTTCCTTAAAAGAGGTGTGTTTACCAAATCGTTAAAGCCCCACAGCAACGTGACTTCACCATAGTCGATAATGGTCTAGATTTGTGTACCCATTAACAGTTTCAATTTGAAATCTGTTGGAAATCTGTGTATGGCACACATCAGATAGATTCCTGTCAGATTTGACTTGACAGGCATCTGACAGAAATCTATCTGATGGTCGAATCTGCTGCAAATCTATAAGTGTTTGGCCACCTAAAGTGATCTACATCCCCACTCCTCCCCCCTCCCCCCATAATTAGGCATGTTCCCCATCTAGAAACCATAATTAGGCAGAGTCCCCTCTTAAATCTTTAAGTATTAGGCATAATTCCTCCTGGTCCACAAATATAATGTAGTCAGAGCCCAGCGTAGAAAGCCAGTTTTGCCCTCAGTATAAGGTAGCCTCATACCAATATGCAGAGCGAGTGCTTCTCTCTGCACTCATCTGTTAGTACAGCCGAGAGACCTCTTCAGCCCTGATGGAGTCTTATCTCTATGACGCAATCTCGTCTAGTGGCGCCATTAGATGGTGTCATAGAGATGAGACTGCACAACAAGGCTGAAGAGGGCTCTCAGTGGCAGCGACAGGTGAGTGAAGCACACTCCGCTCGCTCTGCATCCAGTGCTTCACTTAGGCATGCGTGACTGCAATCAACCCAGTAGTCCTGTGCGATCCATCAGTAGATCACAGTAGATGCAATGGCACTCCTGCTTTAGAGAAAAAAAAAGTCACTAAGCCAATTTTGTGTCAAGTTGCGTGTTTGTAGAGGGATCACAGGTAAACTGTTACCTGAAATAATCAGGAACTATTGTAATGGGTGACAGACAGTAGTCCTGCTTGTACATACACAGCTAAAGTATGCAAAGCTATATAACTTCCGTAAAAAGAAAAATCCATGTTGTCTGTCAGCCAGGTTTATTGACATGTTGCAGTATGACAGCAATAACTTAAATGCAGTCACTTACAAATTGACAGACGGTAAAATGGTTAATAGCCTGAGTTAAATGGTGTCTGCCCTTACATATTACTGGAACAACCAGTCCTACATGTAACATTTAAAACAAACAAACCTAGGCAATATTTCCACCACTGCAGGATCATAGAAAACATCTATACAGCTTGCTTGTACTGATATGCATGTCTGGCACTCCCGCCTTGGCTAAATACCCTCATATCCTGCGCACCTTGTGACCACCCAGCCCCCTCTCTCTCACCTTATCTGCAGGCCTCATCATCTACGCACTATGCGCTAATCTTCCATTGAGGCTTTGGCTATTTAAGTAACAGACCGTTAAGGAACATCTCACATAGATTATAGGATTGTCTCAGCAGGACCTTTATCCCTTAAATGTGTTTAACACTTCTGCTGTAGTTGTAGCCCTGATCAGATGTTAAAGGCATTTTGTATGTCAGCATGCACGGTTTCATTCATGAAAGAAGATGGTCTGTAATGAAGTGAGGTGCTGTTTCCTACTAAAATCTGATCAGTTTTTCAAAAGTAGGAATCTGTCTGTGCATGATGGGAAACCAATTAAGGGCCAGTGCACACCAAAACCGCTAGCATATTCACAAACGCTCAGCGCTCTTTGAACTGATTTTTCAAGGCGATTCTAGGCATATGCCTAGCGATTTTATATTCATACCTAGCGTTTTTTGGAGCGTTTTTGTGTAGCATTTGTTTTAATGTACAGTACAACTGCTAGTGACCTGGCGCTTGTCAGAGCGATTTTCCACTTTCCTATACTTAACATTGAGGCTGAATCGTCTTAGAAATCAGCAGAAATGCTGCAGGACCCACATTTGCGATTGGGGAAAAAAATCACATCGCTGTGGTGTGATCCATCCCATTCTAATACATTAGCCAAGCACTTTTTCAATCGCTAGTGTTTCGAGTCCCAATTTATTAATGCAGGTAAAAAGCCATACAGTCAAGTCGCCTGGTTCCAGCACTGCCCTGGTGTCCGAGGTGTAGCGGAATTCACCTACCAGCTGTTTTTAAAAGTGGTGTGCAGCAGCCCTAAGCCTGGTAAACCCCTTTAATTTTGATTGGCCAATTTTACCACCTCCTTATAGCATGAAAGCTTACTTACACAATCTGTTCACAGTGCTCAAAATGTGTTGGGTCTCATACTACATGGAGGTGTTAAATTGGCCAATCAAAATTGAAAGTGTGTAACCAGGCTTTAGGGCATTGTCACACTTGAGCCGTTTTCCCCGCAGCCAAATCAGATGACTGTCAGCAAAGGGGAATCGCACGCATTGGACTCAATTCAGTAAGGGCAGTTCAGTAAAATAATTTAGGTCGGTTAAATACAGCATTTGGGATTTTACACCCCCCCCCCCCCCCCTCCCTCCCCAAATTTACTAAGATTACCTGCATGCAAAGATGTTTGGTAATTTACCCAAAAAAATGCTTTAGGCTAAGTTCACAGTGGGACGTTAAAGTCGCGCGTTAAAACAGCATTTAACGCAGAATAACTCACTGCAATGAAAAATCAATGCCCTGTTCACAGTGCACACGTTGCGTTGGTGTCTAACGCTGCACGTTAAGTAAAAGTACTGCATGCAGTGCGTTATACACGTTATTAGCTGCGTTGGACTGTTTGCACATGCTCAGTAATGACTTGGAAGCATACTTTTCATTGCCTGTATTTTTTACTGTATCTGCTGTATGTGACGGTAACGCTGCGTTGCCACTTTTTGGGCGCGTTGCGTTGTAAGCTTGCGGTGCGACTTTAACGTGGCATCAAAACGCAACGTCCCACTGTGAATCTAGCCTCAATTCACTAAGCCCTGCTCGGTAAAGGCCCATACAATCCGACGTGTGTATGAGCCTTAAGTCTCACTTACCAGTTGTGAAGCAGGTCAGACAGCCAGGGCTGTGGAGTCGGTACAAAAATCTTCCGATTCCAAATCCTCAGTTTCTGAAACCATGACTGCGACTCCGGGTACCCAAAATTGCTCCGACGCCTCGACTCCGACTCCTTAGTCTAATACTTAACAGGGCTGTGGATTTTGTACAAAAATCATGCGACTCAACTCCGGGTGCCCAAAATTCCCCCGATTCCGACTCCTCGACTCCGACTCTGACTCTGACTCCACAGCCCTGCAGACAGCTGTGAGTCTGTGTGCATCTGTCAGGCCCCGTTTCCACTATCGCGAATCCGCATGCGTCTTGCATATGCGGATTCGCATAGACAATATAAGTGAATGGGCCTGCTTCCACTTATGCGTGTGCGGGAGCGTTCTATTGTGCGGAGAACACCCTGCAGAATTTGCGTGCTTGTGGAATGCAGGCGAATCGCACACAATGTATCTAATAGGGAAATCGCATGCGTTTTTTGCCGCGAATTCGCATGCAAATTCGCATAGGTACCAATGTAAATTCACACAGGCAGTGACTTGGTTAAAATCGCATATACCCTCACCTATGCAAATTCGCATGCAAATTCGCGGCAAAAAACGCATGCGGAATCGCATCCGCATGCGATTTCATCAGCGGTGGAATCCAGGCGATTCCGCACCGCAATAGTGAAAACGAGCCCTCAGGGTTTTTTCAGTCTAGTGCATCCCCGTCCTCCCTTTAGATGTGCTGCAGCCACCAGAGGGAGCTCTATATACCAGAATACAGATATTCACATCTATAGGGATACAGAAAAGCATTTTACAGTATTTCCTTCCCCTGCTCTGCATTCTGAAGTCCAGCCCTCCAGAGTATCTGACCAAATTGAGTGAGAAACAAGGTTGTGTGGCTTTTCCTATTGGCTGTCGATGTTACCGCATGGAGAGTGTGAGCTACCAGCTGGTCAGAGCTCGGGGTAAATACCGAACTCTTTTGCTTGATTTACCGAATGGTTTAATCTTTGTGAATTGCAATTTCTTGACATTTACCGCACATGTTGGTAATTTACCTCACTAGTTGTTCATTTTACTTTTCAGTGTGGTATTAGGTTTAATGAATTGACATTTGGCAAGGTTATCAGTAAAATCAGCTGTTTTCTGCATTACTGGATGCTTAGTGAATTGCTGCAGTTGTGTGATAAAGAGCAGCAGTGTCAGAGGTTTTTGGCAAGCATGACTCTAGCTTTGGGGTACTTTACCAATATTCATGTTGCAATGCGCATCCTGAGGCTGGATTCAAACTGCACTTTGCATAACGCACATATAACATGTGTGGAGTGCAATGGACTTACACCATACACATTAATTTAAGGCCCCTTTCGCACTTTATTGATTGTGTTGCTGTGTGCACCACTGCAGTCCAGAAAGGTCGATCCACACATTACCACTGCAATGTAACAATATAGCGAGGCATACTTTCATTGTAAACTCACACAACAGAGAAGTTCTTGCGTCGCCATGACAGGACCTGTTGCTCTGAGATCAATGTGATATCCCCACTGCTTCTGCAATAGGTTGCTGCGATATATTAAGCGTGAAAGGACCCTTAAGCCTGCATACAGCGAGTTAGAATAACAAAGTCCATTACAATGCAGACATGTGAACAGGCCTATAGAATTGTATGGGAAGTGAGTTGACATGCAACATTTTTGGAGTTAGTATAGTTGGGCACTTCGGTAAAATAATTTTGGACAGTAAAATACCTCATGCGGTATTTTACACTTTTTTTTTTTTCTTTCCTTCCAAATTCACTAAAGTTTTTCCACATGAGACAGAAGTTTGGTAATTTACCAAACAAACATGCCTCAATTCACTAAGCCTTGCTCGGTAAGTGTCACTTACCAGTGGGCAGACAGGGAGCTGTGTGTCCGACTTTGAGGGCCCATTTCCACTATCGCGAATTCGCAATATAGCAATACAAGTTAATGGGACAGTTTACACTTGTCAGGATCCCTTTGCGTTTTTCTGTGCAGAAAAAATTCGCATGGCGGAGCCATCAGAATTCGCATGCCGCATGCCTCTATGCGAATCGCATACAATGTATTTAATAGGAAATTCGTATGCGGTTTGGGTATGCGAATTTTCATGCGAATTCGCATAGAAACAATGGAAAATCACACCGGCACTGCCATGGTTAAATTCGCATACATCGTCATCCATGCGAATTCGTATGCAATCCGCATGCAAATTTTTACCGTGGCGATTCCCACTGCACAAGTGGAAATGCAGCCTGAGGTTCTCTGTCCGAATGCCTCTTATCCCTTTAGATGTGCTGCAGCCACCAGTATGCTAGAATACAGATTTACAAATCTAAAGGGATGCAGGAAAGCCCTCAGAATTGTTATTTTCCTCTGCTTTGATACACTGAGGCTGGATCCACACTATGGCCTGGTGCACACCAAAACCCGCTAGCAGATCCGCAAAATGCTAGCAGATTTTGAAACGCTTTTTCTTATTTTTCTGTAGCGTTTCAGCTAGCATTTTGCGGTTTTGGGAAGCGTTTTTGGTGTAGTAGATTTCATATATTGTTACAGTAAAGCTGTTACTGAACAGCTTCTGTAACAAAAACGCCTGCAAAACCGCTCTGAACTGCCGTTTTTCAGAGCGGTTTGTGGTTTTCGTATACTTAACATTGGAGGCAGAAACGCCTCCGCAATCCAAAAAATGCCTCACCCCGGGAGTATGCGTTTCAGCAAACCGCCTCCCGCTCTGGTGTGAACCACCCCATTGAGATACATTGACCAAGCGTATCCGCGGCTGCAAAAACGCCAACAAACCCGTTCGGTGTGCACCAGCCCTATAAGCGCTTTTGTGAGCACTTGTGATTGCTCAGCGCTTGATGAGCGATTTTTCTCACTCATAAAAATCACGTAAAATCTTTATTGGTTCTTTTCCTTTAGGCGGGCGCAACCACTAGGTTGCGATAAAACTCCCAGTAGAGTTACATCTTTCCCTACTATCCATGGCGGCCTGGAGGGGGAATAGTAATTAACGCCACCTAGTGGCTGCGCCCGGCTAACGGAATAGTACCTCTTTTTATTTTATGTATTTTATGTGATTTATTTATTTATTTTTTACAGTGATTTCAGTGAAAGTGAATGGGAAAAAGCGCCCAGCAATCACAAGCGCTCACAAAAGCACTTTATAGTGTAGATCCAACCTGAAAGACCCACCCGATACCCCTTTGCATCGAATCACAGTGAGAAGCAGGCTGTGTGACTCTCCCTACTGGCTGCCTGGCTCTCCCCAAAGGCTCTCGGATATCAAATCTACTACACAGAGACAGCATGGAGAGAGAGAGTTATTGGCTGCTATGAACTGGAGAAAAATACAGAACACTTTTGCTGGTAAATTAAATGCAGAAATCTTTGTGAATTGACAATTCCTGAGGTAATTACCGCACAAGTGGGTAATTTACCTCACTCGTCAGGAACTCTGATTTTCTGTGCAGTAAGGTTGAGTGAATTGTAGTTTGGGAAGGTGATCAGTAAAATCAGCTGTTTTGAGCATAATCGAATGCAGTAAGGCCCCATTCACACTATAAATTGCTAAACGCTTTGGAAAATGCTGGGCTTTTTTCTGGCGTTTTCCAGCATTTTACTCCATAGGTTTTTCAGGGTTTTTTCACTGTATGAGATAGCGTTTTGCAGCGATTTGCGTTTAGCTCTCCCATACAGGAAATTGCCGCTAGACAGGAAACAGACGTGTTTTATGGGTAATCTGCAATATTTACTGAGGAAAAGCGCTGGAAAAACGCTGAGGATTGTGAACAGCCCATCGCTTTTGGGGTGATTTTGAAGCGATCCTATCTTTAACTATGAAGCGCTAATAGCTTAAAATCGCTCAGAAATGGTGCAGGCTACGAGTTTGCATTTCAGCTAATCGCTGAAAAACGCAAAATGCTTAATGAGAACAGCCACATAGACTTAACATTGCACAAGCACTTTTAAAAATGCTAGCAATTTCCAGCGATGCAGAAATCGCCTGAAAAGCGCTCTAGTGTGAATGAGGCCTAATGCTTTGTGAATACAGCCCATTGTGATTGGCGAATAGTGTGGGCATATTATTACTTCAACCTATCTGATAGCTAACAGTTCTAGAGGGTGCTGTCCAGCAATCACATTAGCGCAATTTCCCTATGGACTTTTACACTGGCTCACCTCAACCATAATTGTGCCAAATGTTTCTGCAACCCAACTGTTGCAGTGTGAATGCACCGTAGAAAATTGAAATTCCTCCTCAATTGTGTTGAAAAGTCATATCGCACTATATAGTGCTACAATATACAGTCTATAGACTTCTGCTTACACCGCAACCATTACCACATGCGTCAGCCAGAGTACCAATAAATCAGCATAAATTGTCAAAACAGCATACATTTAACCTCCTCAGCGGTGAGCTGCTGCAGAGGATTTCTCAGGCCCTGGTGGGCCGATTTGTACAATTGTTTTTTGTAACACGCAGCTAGCACTTTGCTAGCTGCGTGTACTACACGATCGCCGCTGCTCTGCGCCGATTTGCCGCCCCCCCAAGACCCCTTGTGCAGCCTGGACAATCACCGCCAGGCAGCACTAAGGGGTAAATTGGGACTCCCTCCGACGCCATGACGTCATCCCGATCGTCGCCATGGCGACGAGGGAAGCCAAACAGGAAATCCCGTTCTGAACGGGATTTCCTGTTTGCTCTGATCGCCGGAGGCGATTGGAAGGGGAGGGTGGATGCCGCTGCACAGCGGCTATTATGTAGCTAGCGCTAGGCTAGATACAAGATTAAAAAAAAAAAAAAATTAAAGTGCTGCGCTGCCCCCTGGCGGTTTTAATAGACCGCCAGGGAGGTTAAAGTGATATTCTCCTTTTTAGAAGAATCAGTGTCCCCTTGCCCGCTCTCTGGGCTGCGGGCTCAGTCCTCGCTTCGTTCAGACAACTTTTTATTCTAACTTGGACATTGCACACCTGGACCCAGGTTGCTAGGTTAGTACTGCTGATTGGTATTATGGGGATCATTTATGGCATGCATGACTTTGCACATGCTCAGTAGCATTTGTATGCTATTTTGATGTTTATGCTGAGATGTTGGAACACCTGCACTGCTCAGCATGCTGCATGTTATTCTGATTGACATTACCGGACCTGAAATGCACCTGTGTGGAAATACCATTGCAATACAGTAGTATTGCAATTATATTATCCATTGGACCGCAGTGGACATAGTGTAAAAAGGCCCTTTGGTGATTGGTGATCTAGTGATTATCTGCTGGTTTTTAGAGGCATCTCTGCCCCTGGTGTTCCAGTAATACATAGAGTTGACACTTGTTAAAGGGAAGGTTCAGGGACAGTTGGTAAAAAATAAAAATCCGAATCCACTTACCTGGGGCTTCCTCCAGCCCGTGGCAGGCAGGAGGTGCCCTCGGCGCCGCAGGCTCCCGGTGGTCTCCGGTGGCCGACCCGACCTGGCCAGGCCGGCTGCCAGGTCGGGCTCTTCTGCGCTCCAAGGCCCGGAATTTCTGCGTCCCACGCCGGCGCGCTGGCGTCATCGGACGTCCTCCGGGCTCTACTGCGCAGGCTCAGTAGTTCTGAGCCTGCGCAGTACAGCCCGGAGGACGTCCGATGACGTCAGCGCGCCGGCGTGGAACGCACAATGGAGCGAAGAAGAGGCCCGACCTGGCCACCGGAGACCACCGGGTCACCGGAGACCACCGGGAGCCTGCGGAGCGGCGCCGAGGGCACCTCCTGCCTGCCACGGGCTGGAGGAAGCCCCAGGTAAGTGGATTCGGGTTTTTATTTTTTACCAGCTGTCCCTGAACCTTCCCTTTAAGGCCGATTGCTACTTAACCGCGCAACATCGGCTGTTAGCAGAACATCTCCTGCTATCCCTCCCCCCTGTAAGGCCCAGTGCACGACAAAAACCTCTAGCAGATCAGCACCGCTAGAGGCTTTTGAAGCAGATTTCAGAGCGATTCTAGGCATGTTTAGAGACGCTTTCTAAACATGCCTAGCGTTTTTTGCAGTGTTTTTGTGTAGCAGATTAGAAATATTGTTACAGTAAATCTGTTACTGAACAGCTTCTGTTACAAAAACGCCTGGAAAACTGCTCTGATGTAGCGTTTTTTCAGAGCGGTCTTCCAATTTCCTGTACTTTAACATTGAGGCAGAAACGCCTCCGAAATCTAAAATATGCTGCAGCCCCCGAGTTTGCGTTTGTGGAAAAAACAAACCTCTCTGGTGTGTACCATCCCATTCACTTTCATTACCCAAGCGGGTTCCCCCCTGCAAGCGTTTTAAAAAACGCTTCAGAATCGCTCTGGTGTGCACCAGCCCTAATAATGTTCAGCAGTAGGGATGCCCAATGAGATGCATTGCAAATACTTCAGACTTGCATTCAAATTGTATGTAGTTTGTTTTGGTCAAATCCAAAATACCCAGAAGAGTGAACCTTGCACAAGGCTGGTCAGATTGGGAAGGCTAAGGCCACTTTTCCACGGACTGTTCAGCTGTGTGCTCAGCAAGCAGTTACCAGGCAACAGTGAACTGTAACCAGGCAGTAGTGAGCAGTTACCAGGCAGCAGTGAGCAGTTACGAGAGTTTGAGAGGCATTTCACTGCCTATCAACAGTCTGTGGAAAAGAAGCCTAAGGACTCTGGAACCTGGAAAATTACATCTCATTATCGTTTGTTTCTACAGGTAATCAATAGAGATAGCCAAAGAGATGCTAATAATTTCTACTGCTGATTAATGAAAGGCAAATACTTCCTCTTTGCATTCAAATTTCATGTAGATTATGTGCAGCTTGAAGTTGGACCAATCAGAATATGCCATGTTGCAGTACCTATTCTCCTGATTCAATACAATTATCAGACTGGACGGTCAATCAGCCCGCAAAATCGAGCAATGTATAGGCACCATTAAGGTAGCCATACATCAGGCGACTTGGCGGCCGATCGACCATCCGATTCGATTATTATAATCGAAACAAATGAAAATCTGTACTGCCAAGTGCATGCCCGATGAAATCGGTTGCAAGATGTAGGGCTGACTTGCTTGATCGTGTGTGCGGCAGTAATGGCATGTGATTTCGGGATGAGCGACGAAACCCATGGCGGTGTCCCCTCTGTTTGATATCCACCCCCATGCAAGTTATACATTACCTGACCGCAGCCCTCCGATGACTCCGGGCCCACTCCTTGCTCAATACACGCACACCCCACGTGGATTTCTGGTAAGGGTGCGAGTGTAACGTCAGACACATGCCCACGTTACTAAGCAACCGCATGCGTGCGTGTATGGAGATCGGAGGAAGCCCGGATCCAGCGAAGAACAAGCGACGGCCACGGACAGGTAATGTATATCTTGCACCCGGGAAGGGGGGGATGGAGGGACACATTAAACATTAAAAGGGAAAGCGTTAGGGCGGGGAGGCGGTCAGATGCGGCGTCACAAGGCTGATTCCTGATCAATTTCAGCATGAAATTGATTGGGAATTGTCCTGCGGTGTATGGGCAGCTGGCAGATCTCTCTCTAATCATATTCGATTAGAGCAGCCTTTCTCAACCTTTCTACCCTGGATGAACCCTGCAAATAGCTTTTGGATCTCAAGGAGCCCCTGCAAACAATTTTCATCTCGAGGAACCCCTGCATTTATTTTGCAGGAGGCACGGTCTTTAACCACTTAAACCCCCGCGGTACGAATTTCTCCGTCCCTTTTTTCCCCCTTAAAAAACCAGGGACGGAGAAATCCGTACCTTCCGCGCTACCGCCGCTGTCCGCGCTCCCGCCGCTCATGCGCGCGCACCCGCCGCTTGTGCACGCCGCCGCCTGCTCGCACGGAAATCAATGAACGGGAAAATCCATTCCCGTTCGTTGATCTAAGCCCCCGCAATGATCGCGCTACTTCTATTAGAAACAGCGCGATCATAGTGATTCTCCCAGCCTCCTACTGCTTCCTGTAAGCGTCCGGAAGGATCGCATGTAAACAAACACACTGTGGCCATCTTGTGGCCAAATAGTAAACTACACCCTAAAAGCATTTTACATAAACAAACATTACATTTACACAATACATTAACTCATTACCTCCCACACTCCCCAATTTTTTTATTTCTTTTTTGTAATAAAAAAAAAAAAAAATACAATAAAAAAACAAAACATAAATAGTTACCTTAGGGACTGAACTTTTTAAATATTTGTCAAGAGGGTATAACACTGTTACTTTATAAACTGCGGGCTTGTAATTAGGGATGGATGCAAAACTGAAAAAAATGCACCTTTATTTCCAAATAAAATATTGTCGCCAAACATTGTGATAGGGACATAATTTAAATGGTTTTATAACCGGGACAAATGGTTAAATACATTTCATGGGTTTTAATTACAGTAGCATGCTTTATTTAAAAACTATAATGGCCGAAAACTGAAAAGTAATAATTTTTTCCTATTTTCCCATTAAAACACATTTAGAATAAAATAATTCTTGGCATAATGTCCCACCTAAAGAAAGCCTAACTGGTGGCAAAACAAACAAGATATAGTTCATTTCATTGGGATAAGTAATAATAAAGTTATAGACGAATTAATGGAAGGAGCGCTGAAAGGTGAAAATTGCTCTGGTGTTCAAGGGGTAAAACCCCTCAGTGGTGAAGTGGTTAAAAGTATGTGTGGCTGTTTATTTCACTGTCCCTATTACACTGCCACTCATTATACTGCCTCCTAAACCCCTAATTTAGTGCTTCTTGTTACAGTACCACCTATTATAGTGTGCTCCATTATACATCCCCACGATGTGGGAAAATGCCAAGGAACCCCTGCAGAGTACTCAGGGAACCCTGGTTGAGAAAGCCTGGATTAGAGGGAATTTTTGTTTCTTGGTCGAATCTGCCCATCATCGCTAGATGTATGGCTACTTTTACAAGGTGCAATTTGCAGATAATGCAGTTCTGTAAACACTTGCTGCGCTGCTTTGCTATAATGCCCAGATAAGTTTCGCTCCAAACCCTGGAGGTCATAGTGTGATTGAGCTGAACTCTTGTGTCTTTGTATCACACTGACCCCTGGCTGGTGCCCAGTTAATAATTATCTGGGACCTGCAAGTTAAACACTATCCGGATTCCTGTGTTGAAGTGGGTGCAGCACTGTTAACCCTTGTAGATTCAGGCATTTACATTTTACTAAAGTGTGCAGCTGACACTATGTGACATTCACTAATGTGCTTCTGAGATCCTGTATCCATTCAGCCTGGAGGAAGCATCCTCTAAGGGCCCGTTTCCACTAGAGCGAATCCGCATGCGTTGTCTGCATGCGGATTCGCATAACCAATACAAGTGGATGAGACTGTTTCCACTTGTCAGTTTTTTGGTGCGTTTTTCTGTGCAGGATTTTTCTGCACGGTAGGGCCTGCAGAATTCGCCTGCATGTGGAATGCAGGCGATTTGCAGGCAATGTATTTAATAGGGGAAATCGCACATGCGTTTTTTGCCGCGATGTCGCGTGCGAATTCGCACTAAAACTAATGTACATTGAGCCAGGCAGTGACATGGTTAAAATCGCTGATAGCCTGCCTATGCGAAATCGCATGCGATTTTGTCAGCGGTGGAATCCCAGCGATTCGCACCGCACTAGTGGAAACGGGCCCTAAGGCTTTGTTCACATCTGAAATCGCTGACGCCCACGATTTTCGATTTTGTGAGCGTTTTTTTTCCCCCTCCTGGCGCTTACCTGCTCGCTTCGTTTTTTTTGTAAAGCGCTTTTCAAAGCGTTTTAGCAGAGCTATTTTTTTAACTCTTTGACCCGGAAAATGATACAATGTATTTATTCTTTAAGGCGCTGGGGAAATCGCTATACCAAGCACTTTTTCAAGCGCTTTGCGATTCCCCGATACCTTCCATTGAGCAAAAACGCTCAGAAAATGGTACAGGCAGCGCTTTGCTGAGCAGGTCGTAAACGAACCTCTCAGATGTTAACTCTCTCATAGGGAATCATTGCACAAGCGCTTTTAGGGCAATTTAGAAAATCGCTGGCGCTTAAAAAAACGCAAAACGCCCTAGGTGTGAACGAGCCCTAACTCATCTATGGCCAGTTTCATTGAAAAAGTACCCCAAATGTCTGAAAAGTCATCAGCCAGGGTGGCATTTATCCATACAGGAATGAAATGTACAGTAATCGATCACCTGTCACAGTACCAGCTCTGTGTAACCAGTGAAAGCTGTAAAGTGAAAGAAGCACACGCGTTACCGTTAGGTAGATGCATGGCTGGGAATGTATTTGGAATGCTGGGCATTCAGTGAAAATGTGTGAATGACAGTAAGCTCTCCATGTGAGTCTCTGCTGGAGACTTTCAGCAGTGCCATGTCTGCACACAGGATCTGAATGTCCTGAAGACTCCGCCTGGAGGGAGTTGACTGTTCCGCCCAGCCAGCACTCTCTGCAAACGGTTTCTGTCTGGCTTTGAGTAGGACTTCCTGAAAATCCCTGGGGGGATCATCCAGAGTCCAGAGTGCAGCTATATGGGAGGATAACCAGGGATCCTTCAGAGTGTCAGTTCTATGCAGAAATCTTACCACAGCACAGGGATCCATTCCCAGAGGTCTATCCCGGCCGTCCCTTGTCATCACACGCAGCATCAGGTAAAGGACTTTTCCTGTTTGTTTTTGAAATCCGTTGGTACTTGGCCAGTCTGTAACTTGTTTATAATTGTTGCAAGTCGTTTACAAAATGCTTTCAGAAGATCTTGGGTAGTTTTCAATAGCGGGAGAAATTGATGTGTATGGGCATTAGTATGCTGAGTTATAGGACTTAATGTTAACATGCTTTACTTACATGTCAGAATCCTCCTCTTGCTGTAATAGATGTAGATGTGTTGTGTCTGCTCCAGCGTTTATAGTTTTGAATGATGATGTAGTGATTCGTATCCACAGAACATGATTGTAGTTTCCTCAGGCAGGAAGTTGGGCACTTTGGCAGTGCAGAGGTTACACCTGTGTGAGAAGGGCTGGCATACACCTGTGCGCCTTGCCTGTGTGACATTTAGCAGTTTTGCATTGTGTGTGGAATGTAATGTTGTAACAGGTGTTTCTCTATAGCTTGTGTCACACATGAGGAGGGGGTGAGATTGGGGAGGTAGGAGGGAGAGTCACTCTCAGCCTGGCACAAGAACACAGACCTATTTACTGCGCTTGGCATTTGCAGACTGCTGCAGTAGCACAATCTCCTACACTGTCTTTCCAGTTTTATCAGTGCCTATTAACTCCTCCAGGCCTGATGCACAGGTTTCTGGCACTGCAGGCAAGCGCTTTTTGAATTGCGATGTTTAATCACTATATGTTGTTTTATATGCAGTAATTTGTTTATATGCAATGCTGGCCCAGTGGTGCTATAGAAATGATTGGGTCTTGAGTAACATTCTGTCTGCTGCCCAATTGCGGATATAATGCTGAAGTACATTTTCAGAGGTGACCTGCTGGTAAAACTGCATAATTCAGATTATTGTTCTGTTCCAAATCGGTAATATGTAAATTATTACCCTTGGTGCTGAGGGCCCTTTTCCAGCGATGCAGGTATTCCGAGCGCCGAGACTGGGCACCCCATAGCAGCAATATTATGCTGCGTGGGGCGCGTAGCGGTAATTCGGGTCTCCGGCGAGTGCCATACCCTGAATTACATCTCCCTCGGGTTGCAACTACTCGTATTTTAACAGGGCTGTGGAGTCTGAGTCGGGGAAGTTGTGGGGAGTCGGAGTCAGAGTCGTGGTTTCAGAAACTTCGGAGTCGGGAGTCGGAGTTGCATGATTTTTGTACAAAATCCACAGCCCTGTTAAGTATTAGACTAAGGAGTCGGAGTCTGAGCAATTTTGAGTACCCGGAGTTGGAGTCGTGGGTTCAGAGACTGAGGAGTCTGAGTTGGAAGATTTTTGTACCGACTCCACAGCCCTGATGTTTAACGCCACCGGGGAGTTTTGCAGCAGGGAGGAGAGACGTCATTTGGCTCGCCCCACACTGGACTGCATAACGCTGTAAAAATATGTACTCCTTTTCCACTAGCCTGCATTTTGCGATCTGATTTTGATTGCTAATGGATCGCAAAAGGCAGGGTACAGTAAAACGAATGGAAATGGCAGTGGCTATTTCCATTCGTGCAATCTGATTGTTTTGCGATTTTGTCCCGAGCGCAATCATCCTCCTGCCACGTTTTGAATGCGATTGAGTTCTCTATACTAAGTATAGTAGCTCAATTGCAGTCACATTAGTAGTAATTGGTTTGAAACGCGATCACAGTGCAATTGTGATTGCATTTCATAGGGGAAAAGAGCCCTTACACCTGTTCAATTTGTGTTGCCCATATAGATTGGGACTCCATCCTCCGAGCTGCAGTTCAGGAGCAAATACTGTACAGACACGTTGCTAGCCACAAGATTAGCAACATGTTCAGTTGCTATGGAGACGGGCAGTGGGGTGATAAACAGACGCACAGAGTGGGATGATCTGCTTTTGAGATCAGTACTGCACAAATTCTTGATCAGAAGCAAATCGGACATACGAGAAGTTTCCTGTCGATCTGGTGGGAAAATTGCATAGTGTGTACCCAGCCTAAAGTTATGTACATACTAAAATATTGGTGTGTGTGTGTGTGTGTGTGTGTGTGTGTGTGTGTGTGTGTGTGTGTGTGTGTGTGTGTGTGTGTATCAGTGGAGGAACAATTTTATTTTTCACAATATCCATGTGATGTTTTGACAGGCAATACGGTAAAAAAAATTTGATGAATGATGCAGAACTTGACTGAATCGCTGTAGACTTGGTTTAATAATTGGTCATAGCTCTGTACGCACTTCTGACTATGAGCAATTTTCTGCCAATGTGATCTGTAATGACAGTCGTTCGAAATGCATGAGAATCGTCGTAGGTGGTTAGTCTACTCTAAAGCATTGGTCCTCACACTAAGGCCCGCGGGCCAATTGCAGCCCCCTGAGGCTTTTTCACCGGCCCCCCACTCACAAAATGTATTATAGATGCGGTCCACTGCATCTTAAAATATTGGTGTCTCGCAGATAGAATAGCAGTGCTGGTAGCATCAATCCACAGGGAAGCCAGCGAGCAGTCATTCTCTCGCTTCCAATTCAGCATCCGGGTACACTGCAGTCCAATTGGACTACAGGTTGCTCCCTGAGTATGCTTCACTGTTTGGCGAAAATATTTTTTTTGCTATTTGCACATGCTGTATTGGGGGCATAACATCTGCTTTGGTTAAATGGGAGTCAAGAGGGCTGCACATGTAAACAGGTAATAGTTCACACTACCTAGGTTCAATGTAATGTTTTCTGCACCCTATCATGTATACTCCGGCCCCCCATTAGTTTGAAGTATGTTGACCCGGCCCTAAAGCTATCACTTGCTGGTTTTTTTTTTTCCCTCCTATATTTTGCACGATTCGTCCATTTTCTACAATTTTTTTACCCAGTTTGTGCAAGTCTTAAAGTAAACCTAGTGAAAATAGATGCCCATTTACTTACCGGGGGCTTCTTCCAGCCCCCTAAAATCTTCCTGCGTTCCTCCGTAATCCGGCTGACTGGCTAACACCCCCAACCCTCTTCCCATATATGTTTCTAGGCCAAATTGCTCCCAGGGCGAGGGTGTAAACATTTTGCCCCCCCCCCCACAATCCCCTGTGGGCTCAAAAACATTGTGCCCCCAATATAGGTAGCCAGGTCTATAGGTGCCCCAGTTTAGGTAGCCAGGTATAGGTGTCCCCAATATACAGTGGTGTGAAAAACTATTTGCCCCCTTCCTGATTTCTTATTCTTTTGCATGTTTGTCACACTTAAATATTTCTGCTCATTAAAAACCGTTAACTATTAGTCAAAGATAACATATTTGAAAACAAAATGCAGTTTTAAATGATGTTTTTTATTATTTAGTGAGAAAAAAAAACTCAAAACCTACATGGCCCTGTGTGAAAAAGAAATTGCCCCCTGAACCTAATAACTGGTTGGGCCACCCTTAGCAGCAATAACTGCAATCAAGCGTTTGCGATAACTTGCAACGAGTCTTTTACAGCGCTCTGGAGGAATTTTGGCCCACTCATCTTTGCAGAATTGTTGTAATTCAGCTTTATTTGAGGGTTTTCTAGCATGAACCCCCTTTTTAAGGTCATGCCACAACATCTCAATAGGATTCAGGTCAGGACTTTGACTAGGCCACTCCAAAGTCTTCATTTTGTTTTTCTTCAGCCATTCAGAGGTGGATTTGCTGGTGTGTTTTGGGTCATTGTCCTGCTGCAGCATCCAAGATCGCTTCAGCTTGAGTTGATGAACAGATGGCTGGACATTCTCCTTCAGGATTTTTTGGTAGACAGTAGAATTCATGGTTCCATCTATCATGGCAAGCCTTCCAGGTCCCGAAGCAGCAAAACAACCCCAGACCATCACACTACCACCACCATATTTTACTGTTGGTATGATGTTCTTTTGCTGAAATGCTGTGGTACTTCTACGCCAGATGTAATGGGACACGCACCTTCCAAAAAATTCAACTTTTGTCTTGTCGGTCCACAAGGTATTTTCCCAAAAGTCTTGGCAATCATTGAGATGTTTTTTAGCAAAATTGAGACGAGTCTTAATGTTCTTTTTGCTTAAAAGTGGTTTGCGCCTTGGATATCTGCCATGCAGGCCGTTTTTGCCCAGTCTCTTTCTTATGGTGGAGTCATGAACACTGACCTTAATTGAGGCAAGTGAGGCCTGCAGTTCTTTAGATGTTGTCCTGGGGTCTTTTGTGGCCTCTCAGATGAGTTTTCTCCTCGTTCTTGGGGTAATTTTGGTCGGCCGGCAACTCCTGGGAAGGTTCATCACTGTTCCATGTTTTTGCCATTTGTGGATAATGGCTCTCACTGTGGTTCGCTGGAGTCCCAAAGCTTTAGAAATGGTTTTATAACCTTTACCAGACTGATAGATCTCAATTACAGTACTTTTCTTCTCATTTGTTCCTGAATTTCTTTGGATCTTGGCATGATGTCTAGCTTTTGCGGTGCTTTTGGTCTACTTCTCTGTGTCAGATACCTCCTATTTAACTGATTTCTTGATTGAAACAGGTGTGGCAGTAATCTGGCCTGCGGGTGACTACAGAAATTGAACTCAGGTGTGATAAACCACAGTTAAGTTATTTTTTAACAAGGGGGGCAATCACTTTTTCACACAGGGCCATGTAGATTTGGAGTTTTTTTTTTTCCTACTAAATAATAAAAACCATCATTTAAAACTGCATTTTGTGTTCAATTATGTTATCTTTGACTAATAGTTAACGGTTTTTGATGAGCAGAAACATTTAAGTGTGACAAACATGCAAAAGAATAAGAAATCAGGAAGGGGGCAAATAGTTTTTCACACCACTGTAGGTATCCAGGTATAGTTGCCCCCACAGTATAGGCAGCCATGTATAGGTGCCCCCTAGTAAAGGTAGCCAGGTATAAGGGCTCCAGTATAGGTAGTGACATATAGGTAGCCAGATATAGGTGCTCCAGTATAGGTGTCCCCAGTATAGGTTAGCAAAGTATAGGTGCTCCCAGTAAAGGTAGTATAGTTGACCCCTGAACCCCTCCCTCTGCAGTATAGGTAGCTCAGTATCGGTGCCCAAGTAAAGGTAGCTAGTATAGGTTAGCAGCTAGATACAGGTGATGCAGTATAGTTTCCCCCACCCTTTGTACCCCCCTCCCTACAGCGAACCCCAAGACCATTACTCGCCAAGCCTCTCTCTCCCCAAGCGATCCCCGACGCCATTACTCGCCAAGCAATCGCAGATGCACCGATCACAGCATCCCTGCCGCACACAGCCCCGGTCTTCTCTGTGCAGAGTATCAGGAGCCCGCGTCAGGACATCAGATGCTCCGCACAGAGAAAACCGGGGCTGCGGTAGGGATGCTGCGATTGGATCTGCTGTGATCGCTGGAGAGGCTTGGTGAGTAATGTCGTCGGCAATCGCTGCAGCGAGGGGGGGTTCAGGGAGTGGGGAGCAACTATACTACATCACCTAGCAAAGAAATGAACAGCGCTACTTAAAAACAGAGAAGTGCCTACCTGCAAGAGAGTGCAAGCCCCACTTGTGGGATAAAATACACACCTAGCATACACATAACCTGTCTACCACTGGAGGATGTTGGTTTCCTGTAACAGCTTGCATGCAACTTGTTAGGTACTCGTCTCTCCCACTGCGGAGAAGTCATCCCCCTATGGGAGGGTACCTAACACTAACTAAATCCTAACCTATGCATAGCCTGGGTGCGCTACCAAGTAAAATTGAAAATTGCGCAAAAGGTGGATCAGCGCTTCACCAGGCCCCCTCCGAATCGCCTTCAATCAGAGGTGCGCTGAGCCCCCCCAGAAACTGCAAACGCACCTTGAACCCAAACAGAAGCTCTGCATATACACCAAAAGCAAGGCTGCTAAGTGGGAGCAGCTGACCAAAAATGATTTTCAATTTACTTGGTAGCGCACCCAGACTATGCATATGCATAGGTTATGATTTAGTTAGTGTTAGGTACCCTCCCATAGGGGGATGACTTCTCCGCAGTGGGAGGGACGAGTACTTAACAAGTTGTATGCAAGCTGTTACAGGAAACCAACATCCTCCAGTGGTAGACAGGTTATGTGTATGCTAGGTGTGTATTTTATCCCACAAGTGGGGATCGCACTCTCTTGCAGGTAGGCACTTCTCTGTTTTTAAGTAGCGCTGTTCATTTCTTTGCTATGTACTAATTTACTTCATTTTTGGTCAGCTGCTCCCACTTAGCAGCCTTGCTTTTGGTGTATATGCAGAGCTTCTGTTTGGGTTCAAGGTGCATTTGCAGTTTCTGGGGGGGCTCAGCGCACCTCTGATTGTAGGCCATGCGCTGATCCACCTTTTGCGCAATTTTCAATTTTCGATACTACATCACCTAGCTAGTTACCTTTACTGGGATCACCTATACCTTGCTAACCTATTTTGGGGAAAAATATTCAATAAAAAACATCCTGAGCTGCATGTCACTCCGTACTGCGCATACGCGAGTGCCACTATGCCACTAGCTGGGGGGGGGGGGGGGCGCTTGCTATGCATATGATCCTGTCGCCACACCACTTATCCTAGGTGTACAACTGGCCTAAGGGTCATAATAGAGTATTTATCCTCTGTAATAATAAAGTTCAGTGTTTAATTGTTTCTCTCGTGTGTAGTCCAGCTGAGCTGTTGTGCAACTTGACATTTACACATATAATCTTAATCTGGGTTATAGTACATTGCAAAAACTGATTTTATTTGTGCTCTTAATATCTTAAAACAAGTTCATTTGATTGTAAAGACATGTAACTTTTTGTCAGTTCTAACACCAGTTCCACATGAGTTTAGATAGTGCTTGAATAAAATAGAGGCAGATTCTCCTGCAGGATAAGTTTAACTTCACATACATAACTCAAAGATGTATCCAGAATTAGTTGTGCAGGGTGTTTGCCTAGTGTCCAGCAGCTATGATGAGAACAAGTATCTTCTCCTTTTACAGTTTGGGTAAAATGATTATTGGTTAGTATAACTTACTGGTTTTTATTCTTGTCTGTGTCCCTGTTGGAGAATTCAGCTTATTTATCTGAAACCAAGTGGTCTGCTTTTGTGGCTGTATTCCTTTTGAAGACTCCCATAGAGGTTGAGTGATGTTTTAGGACAATTAATAGATTCTTTATAGAAATATATGGATCAGAAAGCTTTTTTTTTTATCTGACACTTAGGATTTGCCAGGCTGCACAAAAGAATGAGAACTATCGTTCCCCATCACTTATTGCACCTGGAAGTTTCATGAAGTGCTTGAAATTTTCCAGTAGTTATCAGTGTGGAATGGGACCTTCTCTGTGCTTGTCAGTCTATTAGCTGAATGAGAGGATCAAAGCAGATTCCAGGGTGAGCAGATTATTTGAGGATGGATGAGGTTCTAGTGTCAGTTCTCTACAACACATCAGCATGTTTTCTGTATTACAGCTCCTTCAACCTGGGACCCACTAACAGCGCTTTTCTGAGCACTTGCGATTTGAAAAAATCTTGCTAATGTTATGCTATGTTTGTGATCCCACTTGAGGGATGTGATTTTATTTTAAAAATCCCCCATAACAATACATTAGCAAGAGCTTTACACTTTAGAAGCGCTTCGAAAACCGCTGCAAGTGGGCCCCAGGCCTCGCACAGTGTGCAGTAGTGTCGTATATTTATGTGGTCAGATCGGTAGGAGCATGAGACATTGTTTGGAAAGAAATATCTGACATTCCCATTGCAGTGTGGCTTGATATTAAAGGACTACTATCGCGAAAAAAAAATTAAATTTACCGGTAAAATACATGAAAACATAAATGTAAAGTACATTTCTCCCAGAGTAAAATGTGCTATAAATTTCCTTTCTCCTATGTTGCTGTCATTCACAGTAGGGAGTGGAAATCTGACAACGGACAGGTTTTGGAAAGCCCATCTCCTCATGGGGGGATTATCAGGATATTCTTTATTTTCAAAAGTACTTACTGAATGCCAGTTGCTCAGTCCGACTGCCAGAATAGTGTGCAAACAGGTAGGGGAGCGGCCTGCATCTTTGTATATCTCCTTTCCAGGTAGAGCTTTTGTAAAGAATAAATGAAATACTGAGAATCCCCCATGAAGAGATGAACTAGTCAAAAACCTGTCAGATTTCTACGAACTACTGTAAGTGACAGCAACATTATAGTACTTCTTATTTGTATGTCTTTACATGCATTTTAAATGTTACCATTTTTCATGATAGTGCTCCTTTAAGCAGCTGCATGCATTTCTGTGCACTGCCCTATGCCTTGTAATGATGGCCATAAGTCTTATGACAGACAGTACTGAGGTTGACCACATGTTGTCTTGCAGCTGTGCTCATTCGTGTAGTGGCCAGCACTCTTACTGCACAGTGCTACAGTCCTGGGTTAACTCACTCCAAACACACTATCTGTGTGGAATTTGTATATGTTCCCCACGTCTGTGTTGGTTTGTCCGAAGGTCCATACACACGATTAAGCTCAGGCGAAAATCTAGTTTGTGTACGGCACAAGTGTGTTGCCCGAGCACAGCCTAACTTTAGCCACTGGCTGTGTTGCTTGCTGGGATGCACAGCTATGGTAGCTTCAGTATATGAAATTTTAGGTCATATTCATTTTCATGCTGCACTAATTGTTTCCTAATGACACAGCTGACCTAAATGGCTATTTCACGAGCTAATAAGCATCTCCATACAAGAGTAAATTTAGGTTTGTTTACAGTTCCGGTCTTCTCTGTTAGGGTGTTGGTGCTCAGAGATAGGCTGTGATATTGCCACATGTGGTCCTGTATATCCTGCTCTCCTCACCGCCCCCTACGCTGCATTCCTGGTACTGGCATCATTGCGGACACCTGGCCGCAGGCTGTGGGGCTGGCTGTGCGAGGTATTCACTCTGTCTGGTGCTGACCAGGATGCCTAGAATAACTTGTCAGTGGGGTGTTTTCAAAACTACAACATGCATTATGTGGGATGAAACCTGTGAATGTAGAAACGTTTTATGGCAGGATATGTGATGACTGAACATTTATTTAAGTATTTATATAGTGGCAACATATTACGCAGCACTGTACAGAGTATATTGTCTTGTCACTAACTGTCCCTCACCGGGGCTCACAATCTAATCACTGCCACAGTCATATGTCTATCTATGTATGTGTAGTGTATGTATCGTAGTCTAGGGCCAATTTGGGGGGAAGGCAATTAACGTTTCTGTATATTTTTGGGATGTGGGAGGAAACCGGAGTGCCCAGAGGAAACCCATGCAGAGACGGGAAGAACATACAAACTCCTTGCAGATGTTGACCTAGCTGGAATTTGAACCAGGGACCCAGCGCTGCAAGGCAAGAGCACAAACCACTATGCCACCAATATCTTCACTTGTACCTCCCTATTTTGTTGTAAATACAGTTCACTGGCACCTTTTTATTTTATTATTTGATGCTGACCTCTTTTGAAGCACTTTACACAGCATACATGTTCATACACTCGATTTTCTCATTCAATTCCTTGCATATTCGATTTAAACTGTTGGGAATTGAGTCCCCAAAATATCAGACCAATCAATTTTGACTATAATCGTTCTAAAGTACTGATCGAACTGGACGTGAAATTCAAATTAAATCAATCGCGGAGGGGCAAGAGCATTGGCAGATTGATGACCTATAGTCTTGCAGTGCAACACTGCAGTTCGATTGATTTTAAATAGTCTCTGCTGGAATCTAATGTAAATTGATGTGCAGTGCATGGTAGGAATTGATTCCTTCTGAATCTATTTCTTTTCAGAACGGAATTGATCGGTTTGGCACATTGGGTGGAAATCTATGTGTATGGCCAGCTTGAGAGGAACTCTCAGTCTAATCCCTACCATAGTCAAATGTCCCTATTCTAGTCTAAGGCCAATTTGCTGGAAGCTATTATACCCAACTGTATGTTTTTAGAATGTGGAAGGAAACCAGAATGCTTGGAAGAAACCCATGAAAACATGGGAAGGACATACTTACTACATGCTTACAGTGTTGTGGCCCAAATTTGAACTAGTGACCAGCACTGCAAGGCAAGTGTGCTACCTATTGAGCTACCACTCCACCCTTGTTCAGTATGACAAGGAAACTATACTCATGGGCAGCATTATTTTGTGTTGCAATTACCAAGTGGTAGAACACAATCACAGGCAGTGTCTTGGGGCTGGGGAATGCCACCTTAACATGCACATTTGTCTCATTGCCTGTTCCTTTTTGATTGTGGCATGCATGAGTTGTCGAATGTTGCAGCACACATCTGTTGCTGTCCCAATGCTGAAAGAACGCCAGAAACAAGTGCATGAAAAAAAGAAGAGATTAGTTGCTGCAGTTACAGCGTGGTGGGAGGTAAAAGGTCCTTTCACATTGTGTCCATTGCATTCCATCACAACAAACAATATAATCTCATCCCAACGAGATGCAATTATATTTCTTTGAAGCTTTCATATTGTGATTGGTGCGGCGGGTTGCAGCAGAGTAATACAGATTGCGGTGCGTTCACCAGACAACGCGTGTGTTTACAGTGGCAGATGAGCGTACTCTTAATGTACTGCATGCATCACATCTGATGACAATGCAGCTTTTCACCACCATGTAGTTCTTATAGTGTATAGTGTGAAAGGACCCTATTGGCGACTTTGAGTGTATAAATCTCTCTTAACATTTCCTCAACTTTAATTCGGGTGGCATTGGCAAAAAATGTTTTTGTAAAAATGTGTGTAGATCACTTGCTTTGCAACTACTCTGTAATGAAGAAGTCCTCAGTTCTTCCGTATAAATGTGTATAAATGTCATAATTTAGATTGAAAGTAAGGCTGCATTTCCACTTGTGCGGTGCGGAATCGCCAGGAAATCGTCGCAGACGAAATCGCATGCGGGTGCGATTTTGCATGCGTTTTTCCCGCAATTTCGCATAGGGTAGTAGGTGGGCGATTTTAACCATGTCACTGCCTGTGTAAATTAACATTACCTTCTATGCGAAATCGTGGGGGAAAACGCATGCCAAAACCGCATGCGATTTCCCTATTAAGATACATTGTATGCGATTCGCTTAGCGGTGGGCAGGAAGTGAATTCTGACGGCTCTGCCGTGCAGATTTTCCCCGCACACAAAAACGCTCAGCACAACGCACAAGTGGAAACAGGCCCATCCACTTGTATTGGCTGTGCAAATCCGCATGCGGACAACGCATGCAGATTCGCTATAGTGGAAATGAGCCCTAAAAGATTGTATTTAATCAGTCCATAGCATTAAAGAATCTAACTTGCGATTCTATCTAAAACAGTTCAGATCGGATCTGAACAAATCTGTCATGCCGATCGACCTTTTCTTTCAGGAAACCATTTTAACGTTGATATTTAGATTGATGTCCGTAGGAAAACAGGGACTCTGGGCAGGAGCAGTACAAAATGTTTTTTTACACATAGCTCACATTTTCACATTGTATTGCAATAGGCACTACAAACCCATCCACTGCAATAGTGCCACCAATATTTGAGGACCTGCATTTTCTAATGTTCATTATTACTAGCCAAATACACGAGCAATGTCATGTCTGAATTTACCATAAAATGTTTTTGGTTTTTTTTTTTGTTTATTTATAGGGACTGACAAACTATGTACAATATTTTATCTGGTTAAATGTTAGATTCAATAAAATCTTTGAATCTAATAAAATAAGAAAGCAGAGTCTTCCATTTGTGACATCTAGCACCACTGCTGCCACGGCCACTAGATGGTGATGTGGAGTAGGAAATAGATTGGTGTGGGGAAGGTGACTGTGTCAGACAGTGTTCAGGTATTATGCTGGTTACACACGATACGTTTTTCCGCTTGACGATTTTTCCGATCGATTCTCCACTCTATTCTCTTATCTTCTGCTTGTTTTTCTTATCTTTTTACATTCACTTCTATGAGGAATCAAGCCCCCCAAAAATTGGGAGGAATATCGGACATGGAAATTATCTATCAAATCCATCTACGAAAGGAAAAACCTGTGGTGTGTACCCAGCATAAGAGACTCAAGGTGGGCCTAAAATGGTATTTTTAGAACTTCATAAGAGTTTTTACGCATAACGGCCACTTTGTAACGCGTCAGTGCACCACCTATATCAGTCATAGTGCGGCAGGTGCAACTGTGTGGTATGGTAGGCTCATATTACCTCTTCCTGGATCAGTAAATATTTGTTTATAATATAACGCAAAATGCGTGAATTAACAGGTATGGTGAAGCATGGTTTTCATTGTATGCTTCATTCATTTGCATTCCTGTTATACAGGGAACACAACTCAATATCCCACTGTGAACCTGGCCCTACCATTCAGTTTCTGAATGTGTGTGTGTGTGAGAGCGCTTCTGAGCGCTTTTAAAAACGCCAGCACTTTGAAAAGTGCTTGGCTAGTGTATTTGAATAGGATGGATCACACCAGAGCGATGTGATTTTCTCCGAAACGCAAACGTGGGTCTTGCAGTATTTCTGCTGATTTCTGAGGTGATTCAGCCTCAATGTTAAGTTTAGGAAAGTGAAAAATCGCTCTGAAAAGCACTAGAACAGAGCAATTTTTCTAAGCATTTTTGTTACAGAAGCTGTTCAGTTCCAGGTCTACTGTAACAAAAAAAAACAAAAAACTGCTACACCAAAACGCTCCAAAAATCAATAGGCACATGCCTAGAATCGCTCTGAAAAATAACTTCAAGAAGCGATGAGCGTTTCGGATATAGCACTTCTTTGTTTTCACTGGTCCTAAGTTTGTTTTGCAGGGTTTTTTTCAAGCTTTTTTTTTTTTTCTTTTTTTTTTACTTTCTTGAGGAAAAGTGAGCATTTGGATATTTTTCATTTTATGGGAATTTGGAGCAGAAATGGCCGTGTTGCCTTTTGTGCGTATAGTCTGTGCACCTTTTCCTTTTTCAGACTTCCTGTGCAGCATAACCTGTAGGGGAATAGAAAATATTGACTCAAGCAGTACAGATAAGAGGGTCCAGTGTGTCATTGTTGGCAAAGAAGGTGGGGATTGCTCTTTGAACTCCTGAGGAGATATTTGCAGCTGAAAATATGTATCTGTTTTTACATCAGTTTTTGGTGTAGTTTGAGAATGATTAGCGCTGGGTGAAAAATTGCAAATATCCACTGACCCAGGAAGAGGTAAATTGAGCCTTTTCAAAACCAGTATTTGCCGTTTCATTTTATTCTCTAAGGCTGCTTTCACAGTAAGACGTTACAGGCGCAGCCTGTAACGCAACCTAACTCACAGCAATGTAAAATGAATGGGCTGTTCAGTGCCCACGTTGCGTTACAGGGTAACGCTACACGTTCACATATGGTGCAGCATGCTATGTGTTGTAAGCGGCTTTAGCTGCGTTAGGCTGTTTGCACATGCTCAGTGATGTGGGTTTTTTTTGGGGGGGGGGGGGAGAGGAGGCGGGGAGAGTCTGTTAATGCGGCCAGCCACATGTCTAATTCATATTCACTGCACTGCAGTGTTTATTTCCTGGAGCGGACGCTTATCGGCTGGCGGGACCACGTGATGCGGAGTGTTCCGCTCACGTGGTCTCCGCTGGCGCATAGGACAAGTGGTTCTGGGTCACCCCGAGTGTCTTGGCTATTCCATTCATACAGCGTCTGTTAGAAACAGTTGTGTGTTTATATCAGGGCTGTGGAGTCAGTCGAAGAGTCAAAGCAATTTTGAGTACCTGAAGTCGGAGTCAGGGAAAAAAATGCACCTACTTCGACTCCTGATAAATTTAAACTGTTAAGAGAAAGGACTTGATTCACAAAGCGGTGCTAACAGCACGCTGGTGAAAAGCCCTTTATCATGCCTAAACTCAGTTGAGGTGTGATAAGTTTAGGCGTGATAACTATAGCACCAACTGGGTTAGCACCGCAGTGCACAGCTGATCAAAAGTTTTGCGCTAGCAAAGTCTGGTGCACTTCGCATAGAGTTTAATGGCGCTGCTTTGCGTGCGGGACTTTGCGCGCGATCTAAACTTATCACGCCTAAACTGGCTTTTCACCAGCGTGGTGCAATGGTTATCACGCCTAAAGTCTCTAACTGGGTTAGCACCGCTTTGTGAATCGAGCCCACAATATGATAAAATGTTCTATGTCCCTGGCCATTTCTATATCAGATATAGAAAAGGTAGAGGCCTTTTTCTGCAAGAAGGCAGGGCTACACACTGGAACCCAGAAGATATCAGACTCCTGTGAATCTTATTATGCAGACAACATACTGTGGCATTCACATTGGCAATGGCAGGCCAGGATGGTTGATTCACTATCACTATATCTCCCCTTACTGCACGCTTACCGTACCTTATCAGAGTTAATGTGTCTTATCAGGGTAGCATAGCGAGTGCTGCAAACTTATGCCTGCTAATAGGCAATGACGAGAGCTCACTTGACAGGCAGCCTATTGGGCCAATCAAAGTGATTATGTCCTTTAAAGTGATTGGTCCAGCAGGGGCTCAAGGCAGGATGAGTGGAGCTCTCATCATTGCCAATTAGCAGTCTCTCTCTCTCTCTCTCTCTCTCTCTCTCTCGTTGGAGTCTGTGGAATCAGAAACTGAGGGGTCGGATGATTGAGACGAAGTAACAAAGCCATAACGGTTTCTCAATCATCCTTGCAGCATATCAAGCCAAGCTAAAAGGCTTTTTTTTTCTTTTTTTTTTTTTTTCCCCCCTCAACAAAAGTGGAACTTTCTTTTTCCATTTTTGTGGTAGACAGGGGTGTTTCTAGGTTCCTGGGAGATCCTGGGCACCAAAAGGGAACGCGGCAAAAACAGGCGTGTCCATGCCGTGTAAAGTGGGTGTGGTCATAGGTGGGGCCAAATGTACATGAACATCACAGCGGTGTAACTTAAATATATTCAATAGGCAGTATTTCACATATATAAACTGTCTTCTGTATTGCCTTCGCTGGCTGGCCTGTGCGCTGTACTCGGCTGGCGGTTATGCTGTGCTGGCCTGGCTGGTGGTGATACTGTGCCAGCTTGGCTGGCGGTGATGTTGAGCCGGCCTGGCTTTGCTAGGTGACCTGCTGGGGCTTTGCTGGGCAGGGCAATTTGCTGGGGGCTTTGCTGGGCTGGGGGCTTTACTAGGCTTTGCTTGGCTGTATGCTTTGCTAAGCTGGGACCAGGAGGCTTTGTTAGGCTAAGGGCTTTGCTTTGCTTTGTTTTGCTGGGCTGGGGCTTTGCTTGGCTGTAGATGGGTAGCTTCCCCCAGTATAGGTTAGATAGGCAGCTTCCCCCAGTATAGGTTAGATAGGCAGCTTCCCCCAGTATAGGTTAGATAGGCAGCTTCCCCCAGTATAGGTTAGATAGGCAGCTTCCCCCAGTATAGGTTAGATAGGCAGCTTCCCCCAGTATAGGTTAGATAGGCAGCTTCCCCCAGTATAGGTTAGATAGGCAGCTTCCCCCAGTATAGGTTAGATAGGCAGCTTCCCCCAGTATAGGTTAGATAGGCAGCTTCCCCAGTATAGGTTAGATAGGCAGCTTCCCCCAGTGTAGATTAGATAGGCAGCTTCCCCCAGTGTAGATTAGATAGGCAGCTTCCCCCAGTGTAGATTAGATAGGCAGCTTCCCCCAGTGTAGATTAGATAGGCAGCTTCCCCCAGTGTAGATTAGATAGGCAGCTTCCCCCAGTGTAGGTTAGATAGGCAGCTTCCCCCAGTGTAGGTTAGATAGGCAGCTTCCCCCAGTGTAGGTTAGATAGGCAGCTTCCCCCAGTGTAGGTTAGATAGGCAGCTTCCCCCAGTGTAGGTTAGATAGGCAGCTTCCCCCAGTGTAGGTTAGATAGGCAGCTTCCCCCAGTGTAGGTTAGATAGGCAGCTTCCCCCAGTGTAGGTTAGATAGGCAGCTTCCCCCAGTGTAGGTTAGATAGGCAGCTTCCCCCAGTGTAGGTTAGATAGGCAGCTTCCCCCAGTGTAGGTTAGATAGGCAGCTTCCCCCAGTGTAGGTTAGATAGGCAGCTTCCCCCAGTGTAGGTTAGATAGGCAGCTTCCCCCAGTGTAGGTTAGATAGGCAGCTTCCCCCAGTGTAGGTTAGATAGGCAGCTTCCCCCAGTGTAGGTTAGATAGGCAGCTTCCCCCAGTGTAGGTTAGATAGGCAGCTTCCCCCAGTGTAGGTTAGATAGGCAGCTTCCCCCAGCGTAGGTTAGATAGGCAGCTTCCCCCAGCGTAGGTTAGATAGGCTGCTTCCCCTAGTGTAGGAGGGGGCACTTGGCGGAGCAGCAGGGGGAGCGGACAGTTAAAAACTCACCTTCCTTCAGATCGACGCAGGCACAGCTTCCATGTGCTTCCGACTTCCTCCTTCGGCATCTCTCGCATTGGTAACAGCGCCCCCTGTGATGTCATCACAGGGTGCTCTGTAAGCAAGGCGACGGGGGGAGTAAGCCGGAAGCACATGGAAGCTGTGCCTGTGACGATCGGAGGTGAGTTTTTAACTGCCCCCCTACATTAAAATATTGTATCCGGGGCTGAGCGGATCAGGTAGCCATGATTTCCGCCGCTCCTGTAGCCTGCAGTCTTCCACTTTCGGTTTTGTGACCCCTGGGGTCACGATGCTGGAAGAAGAGCTGCTCTGATGGGCAGCATGCAGGTAGGTGGGAGCGACCAGGGAGAGACAGCTGCCCAGTAGCAGCTTGGGAAAGCCTGCAAGAAGGCCCTCAGTGAGCGTTTGAGCAGGCAATACCTCTCCTCCCTTACACTCCGGAATAGCGTCAATTGCTTGTGACTAAATTCAAAGGGGGTGATAGCTCTGCGGTGGGGGGGACACAGAGGAATGTCCTGCAGCAGGGAACATGCCTCTGTGTCCCATCTGACACCCCCGCCGCCACACTGCCTCGGGTACACTTTAAAGGGGAACTGAAGTAAGATGTATATGGAGGCTGCCATATTTATTTCCTTTTAACAAATACCAGTTACCTAGCAGCACTGCTGGTCTAGTTCTCTGCAGTAGTATCTGAATAACACCAGAAACAAGCATGCAGCTAGTCTTGTCAGATCTGACTTTAAAGCCTGAAACACCTGATCTGCTCCATGCTTGTTCAGGGGCTATGGCTAATAGTATTAGAGGCAGAGGATCAGCAGGGCTGCCAGGCAACTGGTATTGATTAAAAGGAAATAAACACGGCAGCCTCCATATACCTCTCACTTCAGTTCCCCTTTAACACTTGGAATGTGCTTGAAAGCACCTGCATTTGGATACCAGAGTCTGTTGGATTGCATTGCATTAGATAAACTCAGAATTTTGCATAGACTTACAACTACAATCTTATGTAAACTGCGCAGGCTCAGTTTTAAAGCTGTATTACGCTGTGTTTGGTTTTATCTGTTTTTATATGTACACTGTGGATTAAATACTGGATTTATACTTTTGCAAAACTGGAGCAGTGCAATTCTGTTACTGTGGAGTTTATACGCTAGACCCACATGGATTCTGAGGTGGTGTCAATCTGGTGAGCTGCTATACTGAACGGGTGTTGTGTGGATTTTGACACTGAGTGGATCACAGTGGATCACGGTGCACGCAAGGGTGGCTGCATGCTATTGCATTATAGTTATAACAGTAACGCACTATGTGGAGTTTTCTCATTTGAATTTACAGATCACACAAAGAGGAGCGCTGTCACAACTTATACTAATAGACTTACAACTGCCTTCATTACATCGCACTTCATTGCTCCACCGTGAACATAGCCCAAAGGTTTTCCAGCATATTGGTGAATCTCGGCATGTTGCCTGGACTATACTTTTTTATGCGTGCAGCGCTCCCACTTTGTGGCACAGATTATGGACAATAATTGTAGTATGGCAGATTGGGTTTGAATTATATATAACACTCCCACTTTATGACATACATTGACCGGTTCCCCATCCAAACAATATCCTCTATCATCAGACTCTAATACATTTTTATAAATCTTTGCACAATCCAGGAATGGTTATAGTGTTCAACATATCACTAGTCCAGTTCATCTATATCAATAGTCCATTTCACATTCCATCTACATTCAGCAGGAACAATATCCAATAATTATACTCTTACCGGTGTCCAGAGGCTGATATTATAAACATCAGCAAAAGCGCTTGGATCCTAGTCCAGACAACAGTTTTCCTCGCTGGCTTCACCCTGTATGCAACTCAGACAAACAAGGGGAAGGACATAGCGTGATCCCGTTTTATACAACTTTCCAGATAACTCCCTTCACCAGTGAAGTTTGAATGACCAAAAGACACCCTGCGTGTGTGTGCTATCAGCATGCACCCCACACCGCTGATACATAAAAACGCTCACCAGATTATCCGGCTGACCAATTACAGACCAGCAACTACGTTTGAGGTGTCATGCATCAATGGATTTCCGCTTTGCCGGTTGTCTCCTTAAAAGACTCAGAAGAGAAAGTCCATAGCGTAATACAGTTTATTGTAAAAAAGTAAAACCATAAAATTGCACTCACAATTGTGAGGCCTCAGGCGCGACGGCAGCAGAGACGCAAATGTGGGAGAGCGGATGAGGACGTCCATTTATGATATGCGCATATCTTTTTTACAATTGTGAGTGCAATTTTATGGTTTCACTTTTTTACAATAAACGGTATTACGCTATGGAACTTCTCTTCTGAGTCTTTTAAGGAGACAACCGGCAAAGCGGAAATCCATTGATGCATGACACCTCAAACGTAGTTGCTGGTCTGTAATTGGTCAGCCGGATAATCTGGTGAGCGTTTTTATGTATCAGCGGTGTGGGGTGCATGCTGATAGCACACACACGCAGGGTGTCTTTTGGTCATTCAAACTTCACTGGTGAAGGGAGTTATCTGGAAAGTTGTATAAAACGGGATCACGCTATGTCCTTCCCCTTGTTTGTCTGAGTTGCATACAGGGTGAAGCCAGCGAGGAAAACTGTTGTCTGGACTAGGATCCAAGCGCTTTTGCTGATTATAATATCAGCCTCTGGACACCGGTGAGAGTATAATTATTGGATATTGTTCCTGCTGAATGTAGATGGAATGTGAAATGGACTATTGATATAGATGAACTGGACTAGTGATATGTTGAACACTATAACCATTCCTGGATTGTGCAAAGATTTATAAAAATGTATTAGAGTCTGATGATAGAGGATATTGTTTGGATGGGGAACCGGTCAATGTATGTCATACAGTGGGAGTGTTATATATAATTCAAACCCAATCTGCCATACTGCAATTATTGTCCATAATCTGCCACAAAGTGGGAGCGCTGCACGCATAAAAAAGTATATTTTTATCAGGGAGGTTATACCCCCAGCATGTATAGCGATGCACTAGTGTGGAGCATCATTGTTTATTGCTGTAAGGTGCTTAGAGTTAAAACAGAGGAGCGCCCATACCACATAGGTATAGATGTTGCCTGGACTGCTTCTGGTGCAATAGTAGTCATCGCTACACTCCTTTTAAGGCCTAAATGCCATAGTGTTTCTGGAGGTGTGTTTAGCTATCAGGGACATCAAATGGATGATTTGCATATTCAGCAGTGATGCATTGTGGGACACCTCCTACACTCTCCATAAAGCAGGCAAAATTCTGCTTTACATATCATTTTAGTAAGGAGGCTTTTTGGTCCCTTTCAGCCCCTTACATACTCCAAGGAGTTTTAGTTCACCATAAGCTTACTGGACAATCTGTAACTCTGCCAAAAGTGAGGATAGATCTGATTGGCTGCCTTTGTTTGGCCTTCTCCATGTGTTAGTGCTGCGGTAATGTATGTAGGCTTTGCCCCGATACATGCCTGCAGATACAGATGCAATCAGCACGTCTGCTCAGTGATGGATTTCTGCTTGTTGATATCCTGTTGATTTTTACATTCTTAACCTGTGAGTTTAGTCCACGCCTGTTCCCACTCCTCCATCCCTTCCACAGGCAGGCTATGCGTGCCTTGATAAATAGCCCTCAGGAATGCATACTTCATCTCTGACCTCATAAGTTTAAGTGCATACTCCCCAATAGACAGCTGACAATCTTCCCAGGGGACTTCCAGAGTGTCTGCTTTATGTACAAAACTCCAGTGAATGTAAATGTAAAGCAGAACAATTTTGCTTTTATGTAGTTTTAATGCTTCTGTATTTATAACCTGTATATAAGAAAAAAGGTTTGCAATTCTGTGAGGTTTTTTTTGTTGTTATTCAGATAGCTAAGAGTCCAGATAGCCAGCAGAGTCTGCTTCCTGACTTGATTCGCTCCATTTTCCTGCCGCAATGCAGGCAGGCCAGGATATCCTGATTTTATAGTGAAGAGCAGCAGCACATTGATGAGTCGTCAGTGCTGTATCTCATTCTGTAAGGTTGCCAGCACTGCGCTACCTTTATTTCCCTATTTGTGCAAGTGATAAATAATGGTAGGTATGCTAACTATAAAGCACATTTAACTTAAAGAGGAACTTCTGCCTAAACAAACCTACTGTCATTAAGTTACATTAGTTATGTTAATTAAAATAGACAGGTATAATATCTTACCCACTCTGTTTTAAAACAAACAGGCAAATGTTTGTGATTTCATGATGGCTGCCATCTCTTTGGTTGAAAGGAGGTGACCGGGAGCATGAGATGCAGTTCCAACTGTCCTGTGTCCTGATTACCCTTCCTAGCTGCTAGGCAACGTGAATAACAACATAGGAAATCCCATCATGCGTTGCACAGAATCAGGGAAAAAAAGCCCGGGCAGTTTTCTTTGATGGGTGGAGCTTAGCTAAAATGCAGCTAAAAATGATGCTTTGGTAAGAAAAACAAAGTTCTGATGCTGTAAAACTGTTAAAGAAACACCAAGCCTTTTCAGTTCCGCTGAGTAGATTTTTAGTCCGGAGGTTCACTTTATTGACAGTATGTTTGTTTAGGCTGAAGTTCCTCTTTAAGCAGGGTGAATTGTTCACATCTATAGGTATATCTGTATGACCATCACTTCTAGTGCAGGCATCATCTTCAGTTATTGCAGCTGTAAGCTCTACTACTGGCTTCACTTAAGGTAGCCATACACTGTTCGATTTGCCATCAGATTTCGACCAACAGATAGATCCCTCTCTGATCGAATCTGATCAGAGAGGGATCGTATGGCTGCCTTTACTGCAAACAGATTGTGAATCGATTTCAGCCTGAAGCCGTTCACAACCTGTGGTGGTGGTGCTGCTGCCGGTCCCCCCCCGCATACATTACCTGCTCCGCCGGCGCGACTCCCCAAGTCTCCGCTGTCGTCTTCTCTGCTCTGGTCTGGTCTCCGGATCCAGCAGGCTTCACTTCTTCCTGTCTGGGGGAAGTTTAAACAGTAGAGCGCCCTCTACTGTTTAAACTTCCTGCCGGGACAGGAAGAAGTGAAGCCTGCTGGATCCGGTGCCCAGCGTGGAGACGCAGCAGCGGTGACCAGGGGGATACGCGCCGGCCGGATCAGGCAATGTATTGCAGCTGTATTGCGTCGGGCACTCGAACGCCGCTAGCGACGTGCTCCCTACCCGCGGGCGATCGACAGCAATTTCCCGCATGGAGCGATCGACGGGACCGATCTATTTCGGGACTAAATAGATCGAAATTTAGCGTGTAGCGTGAACGATGTGACAACATATTCGATCCCAGTGATCGAATCTGCTGTCGATCAGCGGGGAATCGGCCTAGTGTATAGCCAGCTTTACTGTACATTAGAATGAATGACTCATTGTCCCGAAATCCATACAGCGACTGCACCCAATGAAGGGTCACAGAGTACTGGATTTACATAGTAACAGAGCAAGGGAGAAAGTGAGTATACATTTTTTCACCGGCATAGATTTTAAAGTTAACCCAGATTTATGTTTTTATTAACTTTTTTGTTGTTGTGGTTACAATGGTGTAAACATAATACTGTATATCAATACTTCTCAATTTCCCATTGCTTTATATGTTTCACGCGTTTTTATGCATGTTTTGCATCCAATTTTGACTCTCCATTGAAACATGACACTCTGACTAAACAGGAAACATGAAGTAGCATGTTAGATTGGAAACCGGATACTTTTTTTTTTTTTTTCCCACATCTGGGACCATGGAATTTCATTATACCAGGAACAATGCGTGGTGTTTTTCTGCATCACATTCAATTACAAAAATGGAAACTCATTGTTATTAGTACTAATGCAAATTTTCGCAATGCAAATTCACACTCTGTGGAAACAGGCCCAAAGAACACAGTTATCCAACATGATAAATGAATTTTAGCCCAATGTAGTTGAACTTGTTGAAGGCAATACTGTGGAATGGACATGTCACTTCTTATTGTATCTAGCCACAATAATTTTTGCTCCCATTAAGTTTGTACAAGAATGCTAAGCCATTGTCAATGGAAATCCCAGAAGCGATGAGGGGAAAAAAAGTTATTTAAATACATCTGTTCGAGAAGGGCTGCTTGACTCCAGCGACCCATGCTGAGTACCATAACCCCTAAATGACAGTATTTTTTATTTATTTATTTAATTTTTTTGCATTACTAGTAGTTTTTTTTTACAAAAATTCTCACAGTTTAATAACTTAATTTGGTGCCATGAAAACCTATTAAATATAAAAAAAAAAATTATTTTTAAAAATCTAAAATTTAATTTTTTTGTGTGCAACTTTACTAGATGTACCAAAGTGATTTATTACATTTTTATTTCTGGATAGAATAATAGTACCATCCATTCAAACTTTGGAGATGTGCACCTGAACCCCTCAGCTAAGGGAAATTCCTTTCTGCAGCTTGAGATGTAAGCATGAGCCATTCTTCATTACTGTATGTAGGGAGTGGCTCATTCTTCTCATGAGGGAATCGTTGTCTGTAGCAGGAAGAAAGGCAGCTCAGCTATAAGTGCTGAAGAGAGTGTGGAACTGACCTAGATTGGGTGGAGATGTTATTCTATCCAGTGATAACTAATATTTGTTATGGGTGCGCTTTTTCAGCCCCGGATCTTGCAAAGCCTGCAGAGAAATTCACAACTAAAAGTAGCTATACATGAGTCATTAACAGCCAGACTGATCCCAGCATGGTTTATTCTCAGACTGAAATAATGTTTGGGAAGCGTAGCGATAGCCCATTGCAACATTAAAGTGGATCCGAGATGAACTTTTACTCATTGCATAATTGTGTTCCTTTCCTATTGTTTATAGAGCATTCCTCAAGCCAAATACTTTTTTGTTTTTGTTTTAATACTCTAATTCTCTATAAACTAAAGAAGCCCCGCCCACAATTTTCAGAGAGCCTTGGCAGTAGCAAGGGCTCATGGGAGCTCAATCTGGGCAGGAGGAGGGGGAGGTATTACTAGCCAGAGATTTCAAAGGCAGAGGGGAGGAGGAGGGGGGATTAGGTTTTGCGCTGATGGTGCAGATAAGCTTGGCTGTGTGTAATGTTTACAAACAACATGGCTGCTGTCAGTGTATCACAGGAAGAAATAATCATATTCTATTAAAGCTGTATGCAGACAGGTGTGCCCATTAGGTAGATCCCGACCCCACTACATTTTCCATTCTGTATATACAGTACATGTGTGCTCCTAAAATTGTACATAGGTAGATCATTTTGACTTGCTAATTTTTTTAAAGTAGCTCACAAGGCGAAAAAGTGTGGGCACCTCTGATCTAAACTGTACATAAGATACTGTACATGTGTGCTCCTAAAATTGTACATAGGTAGATCATTTTGACTTGCTAATTTTTTTAAAGTAGCCCACAAGGCGAAAAAGTGTGGGCACCTCTGATCTAAACTGTACATAAGATACAGTATATATATAGACAAGTTACTTGTTATAGTTAGTTTTTCATCTCGGATCCTGCCATTCCCTGGACAACTTCCTCAACTGCCCAACGTTATTGTATCCAAACAAAACCTGAAGTATAAATAAAGTGAGGAAATAAAGACAAAAGCTATCATTCATAAAGGAGCTTTCGGTAAGGGGAATCAATGCGGGAAAACACCGCTGCCAGTATTTTAGACTTCTGGGTGGGCATTCATAAAAATGTATCCATGTGCGGTAGCAGTGCGGAGATTCCCCGAACTAGGCTGGCGGTAGGCCCCAGGAAGAAGCCCCAGGTATGTATAAAACTTTTCTTTTCATCCGTCTCAGGTACTATTTAATTCGTAGTCACCAAACCAAATTTTAACAAGATATCAAATTATTTGATTTCAGGACCAAAGAGAGTGCATACATTTGCATAAATCAGCATCAACGCAGAATTATTTCCATCTCATTGACCATCTCTATTAGTGACACGACTACACATCAGGCTTTATTCTTACAGCATAGATGTTATTTAGTATATATAAGAGATTCCTGTGTACACATCATATATACTGTACACTCACAATCAGATATGTATATCGGACTTTAAAAATACGGGGACTGCTTTATTGAAGCATCACAAGTAACTAATTTTGATTGGTTTATTTCATTTTTGTGAACTAAGCATGGCTATTACTGTATATATTAATTTATGATAACTATTATCAGAGAAATAGAATATTTTATCAAATTTTCTATTTTAATTACAGTTTAAATTTATTAGGAGTCGGAGTTTGTGCATTTTTTTTCAGGGCTGTGGAGTCTGTACAAAGATCTTCCAACTCCAACACCTCAGTCTATAAAACTCCGACTCCGGGCACCCAAAATGGCTCTGACTCCTCGACTCCGACTCCTTAGTCTAATACTTAACAGGGCTGTGGATTTTGTACAAAAATCATCCGACTCCTGACTCAGACTCCTCAGTTTATGAAATCAACGACTCCGACTCCACAGCCCTGATTTTTTTTCCTGACTCAGACTCCAGGCACCCAAAATTGCCCGACTCCACGATTCCGACTCCACAGCCCTGGTCACAGGTGTGAACCCAGGATGAGCGCACCAATACTAAGGACAGTCATTCCCTCATCATGCACCTGCCTGGGTGCTTTAGAAATTGCTAGAATGTAGATGTATAGGGAATGGGTGGAACATATTTACCACTATTTGTCAAGTGATTATTTGCACGGCAAGTTTCCTGGAAGTTTGTCTGGTGGCCTGCTTGAAGCTAGCATGTTCTCATTTACAGAATGACAATGTAAACAGCAGGTTGGGAGTATGGCATTGAGACCCCAGAGGCACAAAAGTCTAACATTTTGAAGTTATTCAGAAGTCCAGTTCAAATAAACGCACAATGTTAAAGCTTTTGTTTTCTTTGTCTCTTTTCAGCCCACGTGTTAAATTCCAGGATTCGACTGAATTTGTCCCCATACCGCCATTCTTAAATTGCCAGACAAATCACAATGCAGCAGAATACCTATTTTACGTATGTTTATCTTACACAGGTTTCAAATGACATACAACATTGGACATTTTGAATGAAGAGCTGCTTAAAATAGCGCAGTTCATGCAGGTGTAGTCAGGATGCTGGAGTGTGGAGAAACTTAATATGACATGTTCTGGCTATGATGTCTCCCATGTTCCTTGAATACTTTAATGTATTTAGAAAGATTCACTTTTTGAACTCTTCAGAGTTTTTTTTTTTTGCAAGTGGTTATTTCTTTGCAGAGGTTTCCGGACTGCTGTGCTGTCTGCCTAAGGGTATGTTTCCACTAGAGGCATGCAGATTTGCATGCTATTTGCAAAAGCACTTGCGAATTTGCATTTGTAAATGTGATTTTTTTTTTATATGCGAATTAGCAGGCGTAATTGCTCATTTTTTCCAGATTTTTTTTTTTTTCGTTTTTTTGGTTTCTGTTGACATTAACGATTATGCACACATGCACATGAAAGTGCCATGCGGAATCCAATATTTTGTAGCAGTGCTGTCCAGTTTCTGTGTGCATGCTATTTTTGGATACAGTAGAAACCGGCCCATTGAAATACAATGATATGCAAATCCGTGTGTCGAAGATGCACACAAATCTGCATCTAGTGGAAATGTGGCCCTAAGGGGTCGGTGATGTGCAGTGGTTTGCCCAGGGTCTGGAGCTCAGCAGAAGTTTGCTCAAGAGTTGGTGCTCTGCAGTGGTTTGCCCAAGAGAAATAAAAAGGATCATTAGTTCGTAGATTTTAGCGCTGGCGTACTTCAAAGACTGTGTCATTGAGCAGAGACAATGAAACATTAAACAGTAAAAAAGTAGAATTTAAACACATCATTTTTGTACAATTGTTTATCTCATCTGTTTAATTCCACCTCAGTATTCCTTTAAACTCAAGCCACAGTGCACAAATTGTGATGCGACAGAAAAATGTAGAATATCCCGGAGACCTGTTTTAGGGAATAGTGAGTAACTATCGTGCTGCAGGCAATGTTTCTTCCATCTGATGTACTGAAGGTGTGCAATAATCACATTATAATATGTTGCCTTATTACTTCACATCTCAGAATGAATTCCAATGGGAAATGGACTTGAGAGCTGAACAGGAAATGCCCCACGTAAGAGCTGTATTGGTGTGTCATTGGCCACACTGCAGACGTTTCATGTCACCATCCACTTTGGCTGCACTGTGTATATAAAGGAAGAATCTGGACATGCTGTGTTTGTGTTACTTTTCTTGTTTGAAGTAGCTTTACAAATGACTTTAATCAGTGTGGGAAATTCGTGCAATGCCTCTGAAGAATTAGGCTACATTCGTTTTTCTAAATTGTCTAAATTAGCATGAGAAATGTCACTCTTGTACTAAAGTCTGCTCAGTTTACATTGAAAACCTTGTCTGTGGCTGTTTTGTATGATTTAGTTAAGTGTTTCTACAGACCCCTTTGGCCCAGAATAGGAGAAATTGCTTTTAATGCTTTCCACAAGGAGCTGCGGAAGAACTGGGGTTGCTGCCTGTATGTCACTAAGTCATTGTTCAGTGTGGGTTACAAATGGATATGGAGTGTGTGTGGGTGTTTGGGGATAACATTCCTTTGTGCTTTAAGGGAGTCTGAAGCTTATTTAAAATAAAAAACAGATAATTACCTAAGGAGAGGGAAGGCACTGGGTCCTTCCCGTTCTCCTCCCGGTGTCCGCGTTCCCCCACAGGCTCCCCCGTTAGCAGTCCACAACCAAATTGGTTGTAGGGCTCTTTTCCGGGTTGAGGAGCACTTCGTCAGTCTTTGGAAGCACTCTGGCTTCCGAAGACCGCTGCTCCATACAGTACATTTTCGCGAGCGCCCTCTCTCGCACACTTTTATGTGCGCAATACAGAGCAGTCTGTCTTTGGAAGCCTCCCATGGCGGGAGATTCAAACGGAGCCGCTTGCAGGGGACTGAGAGAACGGAATGTCTCTATAGGACCCAGATCCTTCCCTCTCCTTAGGCGAGAATCTGTTTTTTATTTTTAGATTCTCTACAGATTAACTTTAAAGTGTACCTGAGGCGAAACCTCTGTTCAAAAGTTAAATGCTTAATGAAGGAGAGGGAAGCCGCTGGATCCTGTTGGACCATAAGGTAGGCTGAGAGCCGAAGAATCCATGCCTTTCGAGTCGTGATGCTGGTGAAGACATTTGATAGTCACTTGGACTGCAAGAAGATCCAGGGGCTTCACTCTCTTTAGGTGAGTAACTTTTGACCTGGGTTCTGTTAAATATCTTTTCATTTACCGTACATGCTAGATGGTTCTTGGCTGAGGTGATTGGTTGAAGCCACCTGTGTTTAGAATCTAGACCAGGCATGGGCAAACTCGGCCCTCCAGCTGTTATGGAACTACAAGTCCTACAATGCATTTGCCTTTATGAGTCATGACTGTGGCTGTCAAACTCCTGCAATGCATTGTGGGACTTGTAGTTCCTTAACAGCTGGAGGGCCAAGTTTGCCCATGCCTGATCTAGACTGTACAGCAGCCCCTGATCCCTCTAAGCACCTGGTCGAGTAATCTGCCTGGTGCGTGGACTTAGCTGGGGCAATATTCTTTTACTTACTTCACGCACTCCATGTTGTTCCATCGGCTCCCCCCTCTCAGTTGCATAGCAACAGAGCAATCCTTCCTGGGCGACAGTCCTCACACGTGAATGAAGCTGAATACTCCCCTTAAGATCGCCCTGGGAACCTCAGAGCGACGTCACTCGATGAAGAGCATTCCACAATCCATCTTCCAACCTGCGGGAACACACGACAGCACACGATGGGAGCAAACAAGAGCTTAAACTATCGTGGTACTTCATATGAGGGTTGTATGGGGATCTTAAAGAGTCGACCCGTAATGGTTGTAATAATCGTGTGTCGCAGAAGTCATTTGTGTAATTGTGCACATGTACACATATCGCAAGATCACGGAAACAATCACTCGTCACTCAATCGCCCATCCACTGAAACATTGCGCAATGCACCTTGAGGCTTTAAAAGTGTTGTGTTCTTTTTTTGTCATCTAATGCTAGCGGAGCAGTGCTTTTCAGCGCTGCTAGATTTGGCCGCAGCCGGCGCCTCCATAGACTAGAATAGGAATCACTCCTTTTGCAGCGCTCAGTGAGTAACGTCGGCGCCATCAGAAGACGGAGCCGAGGTTGCTTAAAAGACACAATAATTCGGCCTCCAGCAATCGCTGGAAGCCGAATTATTTCATTCCCCCACTATCCATGGCGGCCTGGAGAGGGAATAGTATTAACACGGCCCGGACTTGTGCAGAAGCAGGATCAGCCATATACCGGCTGTATCCTGCGCCCAAGTCTACCGGGGCCGATTTCAAATGTACTCCATGCTAGGCACACGCATGTTTATTTAGGGCTGCATTGTCTTATGCTTAGGATGCATCAGCCCTTGTCCAGAAGTCATTCAGGTAGAGGCATTGCTGGGTAACTGCCATATTGCTATTGCATGGCTACAATTGCCTGAGCTCTGTTTATGCAGGGAGTAACAAATGAGAGGCAAAAAGTATTTTCTCTTTGATTTTGTCTCAACTTGTACTGTTTCTGTAGAATGGCAGTTTATAGTTTACAAACATTCCTGCTGATTAGAAGAGGCCAACAGTGGTAAAGTCTGTGATGTAAGACATAAATAACTGATGGCTGTATATAATGTGTATATATAATAACAATAACCGGTCAGCTGATAGTCTGGCAAGACAAATCCCTTCCAGGCAGGAAACTGCAGGGACTCCACCCAGTGCATGAGGGAGTCATCTCTTCTCTCACTCCAGTAGCTGATGCAGGAAGAACTGGGCATTCTCTGTCAATCCTGTTGCTTCATTGCGTTTATTTCTGTGGGCAGACATTTTCTTGGCATCCTAGCGTGTTCACACACGTATGTACCTGCTATACTGCACTGATAAAGGGAACCTGTCATCAAAGCCAACATAAATTAATAGGCACATGCAAGAATTATTAAATCTGCTCATCATTTTATGTCAGCAAATAGTACATCCTTGCCTTGGGGAAAAAAATGTTCCCAAGCTAACATTTTCTATGTGCATCTAAGCACAACATACCACCCTATGAAGTAGCTTTTCAGGTTTTTAAATATCTAAAAAATTAATTATAAAAATATTCCTCTCATAATTCCTAGACATGACTCTCTTGAAAATCATACATACATTTTATTGGGGGATGACATTTTGTGGTGTGCTCCTTACATGCACACTGCCACTGACTAACTTAGTCGCCAACTGAGTTGTCGGTGAGCAGTCAGTGATTGAGAGTGACTCTACTAAAGTTTAAAAATCTATATAATCAATACTCAAGTCATTTGCGTCTGAATTCCATTCAATGTTTCCAGTTCAGTCTGCAGGTTTTGTTTTTAAGGAAACTTCTGCAGAGTATCACAACTTCTATACAGCTTGAAGTAAAAAATACCTAGAGCTTTCTTGTCTGTGTTTGTCATTGATTTAGTACAAAGCAAGCAGTAAAGTACAACACATTCCTTCACATCTCACCAGTAGAAAGTTGACAAAAGTAGCTGGTTCTAAATGCAGGCAGGGAAATGGGACTGCTGGATTTATATGAGAAGATTGACTTTCCTGGGGTATTCACAAGTTCAAGAGAAGCAAAATCCAAGCACTGAATCCATAAAATTAAACCTTTTTATTAGATCCACATAAATGCGCAACAGCATAATAAACTTTAAACAAAAGTTTTTGTTACACCTGATACAAATCCTAAAATAGTTCTGCACTGTTTTTACTTCCTGATTCATGGAAGCAGACATATTGTTAACAGCCTGTGCTTTCAAATGGCCTTATCTGCCATCTCTGCCATAGGCAGTCATGTGACACGGGGGGAGATCAGATTACAGACTTGTGATTAGACACACATGAGGGGGAATTAACCAGGCTAAACTCTCTGATACATACAGGGTGCATTTCTTTGTGTTTCTTTAGTCCTCTGCAAGAGATTAAGGTCCACTTTAAGAGATTCAAACATGTGGCTAACAGTGGTGGTCAGAAAAGAAGCAACAGCCTAAGGCCTCGTTCACATCATACGCGATTCCGTGAGCATTTGGAAGCGCGTATGACGTGGTGACACGCAGAAGGGCACAGACAGCCCTTCTGCCGTTCACATCTACTGTGTTGCGCAGCAGTACAATGCGTTATGATGCTCTGGCGTACTGCTGCCTGCATTTTGCCCGCAAGCGCAGAGCTTATCCCATTACTGTCTATGGATGGGATCAGCAGTGCAGCGGGTAGTGGCACAGATAGCGTGCGATCATACGGATTGCGTTCTGATCGCACTGCCATCTGCGCTGAGTAGATGTGAACGAGGCCTAATGGCTGTTTTGTGATGCTACTGCTTCATCAGATGCTTCATCAAATGGGAACCACATGGAGCTGAGGATTTTGTTTACAGCTCATTCAAGTGAACATTGGAGGTAAGGGACTAGCTGATATTTAGGGCACATTAAAGCAGCAGGGATAGCCATACTATGCCAGGGAAAAAAACACATAACAGATGTATTGTACTGTCCACCTTCTGATTTCAGTAAATTAAGAGAACTGTTCCTGGCATTTTCCATTTCTACTTCTTCTCACTGAAGCAATCCTGATGTAATTTCCTCGCTTAACCACTTGAGGACAGTAGGCTTACACCTCCCTAGTGACCAGGCTATTTTTTGCAATTTAGGGCTCTGAAGCTTTAACAGTTCGCTGCAGAGCCATACAAATGAATTCTCCCCACCCCCTTTTCTGCCCACCAACAGAGCTTTTTGTTGGTGGGCTGTGATTGCTGCTGCCAATTTTTTTAATTTATTTTTTTTATTTTGAATAAAATTGGTCAGCCTATGAGAGCCGATCGGCCTCTGAGCCTCTCCAGAGAACAGCCGGGTGACACAGCTGTCCCCAGTACAGCGCTGCCGTAGATCGCAGCGCTGTACAATGTAAATAGACGGTGGTTTCAGTGTCTAACAGTCTAATAGCTGTTAGACTGATGACAGACATTCAAGGAGGGATGCGCGTGGATTGGTGCGCATGATCCCCCTGGCGTGCATTGGCACGCATGATCGGGCCACAGGACTTGACGCCTTTTGACGTTAGGCAGTCCTGGGGCTGCCACCTTCCCGACGCCTATCGGCGTTAGATAGTTGGGGAGGGGTTAAGGGGCCCATACACTGGTCGATTTCAGCCATCAATAGATGGCCGATTCGACCGCTCTGATCGAATCGGCTACAAATTGATACAGCAGAAAAGATGATAGATTTTCCAGCCAATTTTGATCAATTTGCTCGATCAATCCGGATGGAAAATCTAGGTCGATCAGCTGCTAACAGAAGTGTTGCTAGCCTACTGGCCAGCAACGTGTTTTGTTGCTGGGTGGGAATGTGAGGGGCATGTTTTGTTACTATGTAAGGCGGAAGGGTGGGGGTAGTGGCGCAAAACAGGCGGGGTGAGTTAGGCAAACACTGTTCTCATCTGGCACTCTGCATAATCAATATGCCAGGCTAATTACTGGTCGAGGCATCGGGGCCGTTGTACACACGCTGGATTCACGGCAGAGGCGGTTGTTATTGGCCGTCTCAGCCAAGTTTCATCTGGCTTGTGTTCGAGGCTTGAGATGGATGAATGTGTGGCATGAAGAGCATTGATGCTTGTAGCTCTGTAATGTTAGTAATATGAGGCATATGGTATGGGCACAGTCAGTATGGCATATTAACACAATGGCTTCAGTATGTAACCTTGGGTCACATACATTACAATAAATTCCAAGCATATTCCCTCCCATTTATTGTGACCACGCCCAGTTTTTGACATGATATTATTATTGCATCACATTTTCTCTCATAATAGCTGTGACCACTTTTGCTGGAGTTGGGTGGGGATTGGGGAATATGGCTTTTCATAAATATTCATGCTGGATGCCAAGTAGGCTAGGTACAGCACTGGCACCTGATGATATTACTGCACATTGCTCACCACTGAGGACAAGGTGCATCATGTTTACTTTCACAGCGAATCCTCTAAAAATGTTCTACACCCATCTTTTATTAAGCCATAGTTTGCGCAATGTTCCTGAAGGCCTCAGATCTGTGTAGGAAACTTCCTGCTCTGTACTTGATCAATATTATTTCTGCCATCCGAAAGGCAATTAAAGAGTGACATAAGAGCATGGGACAAGTGACAGAGCATAGTACTTTCACTATCTGCTGTGATTCATTCAGCAGGGGCTGGGATTCTGTGTGTGTGACGTCCTTTTCATTATAACTTCTGCCAGCATGCCTCCTGGAAGGAAAGGGTTAAATGGGTTGGTCCGTGTAATAGAAAATGCTGCATATTTTTCCATCTGACAGAATATTATCAGCAAGTCTAGACAAGAGTGGCATAGTTATTGTATGCAGAAAATGTGTATTGTGGAGGTGCTGAGACGTCCAGTGTAATTATGAGTAATGTTTACACCTCAGTGACTAAGCGCACTATACTGAACCATGGAGAAAGGCGAGCTCATTACCAAAAAAAACCTGTTCACAGTGCAAAGATGCATTGCAGAATATATCTGCATGTCAACTCACTTCCCATACAATTCTATGGGCCTGTTCACAGTACTGCGTTGTAACGGATTGTGTTACTCTAACATGCTGCATGCAGGCTTTGCATTAAGGTCTATGTCCAGGTCTCCATTGCAGTTCAATCATTAGAACACATGCGTTATACAACTGACCACTGTGAATCTAGCCTCAAAAAATAAAACGTAAGGAAGGGAAAAGGCAACAACATGAGTAAAATAGACCATGCAGGTTACCTGGAGGGCAATGCATGTATCCCCCTACTATACTGGGCCAGACACGCAAAATGTAAAACAAAGCTACTACTATTATTACAAACTGTCTAAAAGATAAAATGACGTGTTTAGTTAGCCCTATGTACCTTTCCTGAAAACAAAATGCCAGATATTAAATTCCCTTTTATTCAGCTTATGAAATACCATTGTCCGATGTGTGACCCTTCTCTTCATAAAACTGTCTACTGCCGAGAGGAAGATAGCTGGCTATATCCCAGCCAGCATGCTCTGTACAGACTTCCCTCATTCCAGAGTATTCCCAGTGAATGCTGGGATATCCCAGCAATCCTTATGCTGCTGTGTGAAGTGTATACCACTGCTGGTAACTTTGCAAGGATGTAAATCACTTATTTTCACTAGTTATGCTTTTCTTAAGGTGCCATTACTCTATTTGCGACATCGATATTCTGACCAGCTGGAAGGATCTCGCTTGAAAGCGCTCAGTCATGTGTGCAGCGATATCAGAGTTTGATTTTCCGACAACCAAGGAGGCAGCTTTACAGATTCCAAGTACATTTTATGCTTAAATCTATTAACATCTATTTGGTGTGTGTGTGTGTGTGTGTTCCGTGAGCTATTGCTGCACCCTGGCTCTTTGCTATCCCTATTGTGCACCTCCGAACAGGAAGCAGTGCACTGTCTTTCTTTTGCTGCTTACAATGATGGACATTGGAGTCTCTCGAAGGCCACATAAAATGGTAAGGTGGGCCATATTTGGCCCACGGGCCTTGTGTTTTACACATGTGGGTTAAGGGCACTACCAGGGTTTGAATCGTGGCTGAAGGCAGTACCTATTCTTAAGGAATTTTTGGGCAAAACTCCCCAATACTGCAGGGTGGCTTGTTGAGCATTCCCTTAGTGCATTAGTGCATTGAGCATTAGTGGAATTCTCAAGCGGGTTGAGTCCGCCAGGAGAAAAAGCCCTTTAAAAATGTTGGCAATGTTATTCTAATCCTTGCTATATACAAACTAATCTGAAAGTATTATTTTTTTTAATGAACCCAAAAAAGTATGCAGTTCAAGTGTTCTGGCTCCTGAATTTTTAAGTGTGTGACTAACACACCATATAAGGTAAATGATAAGCATGAGAACTACTACTTGGAATTCGTAAGAATAAAGGTGGGTACACACGTCAGATAAGTCTTTGGAAAACAAAAGATCACAGACCAATTTTCCCCCTTTCATGTAGTATGAGAGCCATACCTTCACAGTCTATTCTATGGAGCTGAACTCACCATCAGATAAAAATCTTTGCAAGATGCTGCACACAAAGATGTTGTACACACGCAAAAGATCAGTATCTGCAAAAGATCTGTTCCTGCAAAAGAGCCGTTCCTGCAAACTGCATTCATAGTCTATGATATCTGCAGATCTCATACACACCTTGTTTAACGGACAATTATCTGTAGATCAGATCCACCAGGTTGGATCTTCAGATCGGCAGATCATTGTCTGATCTGCAGATGAATGTCCATTAAACAAGGTGTGTATGACAATCTGCAGATGTCATAGACTATGAATGCATTTTGCAGGAACAGATTTTTTGCAGATACTGATCTGTTGCATGTGTACAGCATCTTTGTGTGCAGCATCTTGCAAAGATTTTTATCTGATGGGGAGTTCAGCTCCATAGAATAGACTGTGTAGAGTATGGCTCTCATACTACATGAAGGAAATTTGCAATAATTCAGTTATAAATGAACATTTGTGGTTACCCACAATGCACACCTACTAAATATGCAAATTATCCCTTTCCGCCCTTGTTAAGCCAAGCAAGCATCCAGAACCGCTGGTTTATAGCAAGCTTTAAGTTTTACACAGCCATACCAAACCCACATGTAGACAGCCTGTTTCGGACTTTTGGTCCTCATCAGTACATGGCAGGGATTGATAAGGCTGTATGAAATAGGGCTTGGTCGAGTACAACAGAGTAACCAAGCAGCTTAGGGTGACCCAAACTACTAGGAATGTATAGGGGGATGAAAGGAACCAAAAAGCCCTCCTACTAAAAAAGCAAAGCTTGGTGTAATTGCCTTCTTAAAACAGAAGGAAATTTGCAATAATTCAGTTATAAATGAACATTTGTGGTTACCCACAATGCACACCTACTAAATATGCAAATTATCCCTTTCCGCCCTTGTTAAGCCAAGCAAGCATCCAGAACCGCTGGTTTATAGCAAGCCTATAGCTTTAAGTTTTACACAGCCATACCAAACCCACATGTAGACAGCCTGTTTCGGACTTTTGGTCCTCATCAGTACATGGCAGGGATTCATAAGGCTGTATGAAATAGGGCTTGGTCGAGTACAATAGAGTAACCAAGCAGCTTAGGGTGACCCAAACTACTAGGAATGTATAGGGGGATGAAAGGAACCAAAAAGCCCTCCTACTAAAAAAGCAAAGCTTGGTGTAATTGCCTTCTTAAAACAGAAGGAAATTTGCAATAATTCAGTTATAAATGAACATTTGTGGTTACCCACAATGCACACCTACTAAATATGCAAATTATCCCTTTCCGCCCTTGTTAAGCCAAGCAAGCATCCAGAACCGCTGGTTTATAGCAAGCCTATAGCTTTAAGTTTTACACAGTCATACCAAACCCACATGTAGACAGCCTGTTTCGGACTTTTGGTCATTATGGGTATCATTCATAAACAGGCTGTCGGTAGTGCGGGAAAACACCGTTCTTCTCCGCAACCGGTAATTAAGACTTCTGGGTGGCCATTCATAAAGAAGTCTGCCTGTTGCGGAAGAAGTGCGGAGGTTTTCTGGAGGAAGCTGGCGGCAGCGTGGCGGAAGACATGCGGAAACTTAAAAGCTGCCCGATTCCCTCCCTGCGCTGCTCTGTCTGATGCTGCTTGGGAGGTCCCTCCCATTCATTTATATGTATTCCGCCCGCCTATCGCTACTGTCGAGCAAGCGGTATTTTCCTTCCGGATACCGCTTGCTCTAATCTTTATGAATGGATGTGTTTGTTACTTTTTCTAGATTAATCTAGAAAAACTCCGCACAAGGCGGAAATGTATCGCTCTGTCACATTTTCATGCGGAAAGAGCCTTTATGAATGGGGCTTATGCTGAGTGGTCGGGAAAGTCACCGGTGTTAAGCATTTCCGCATGCGGAAATGCTTTATGAATGATACCCTTAGTAGGAGGGCTTTTTGGTTCCTTTCATCCCCCTATACATTCCTAGTAGTTTGGGTCACCCTAAGCTGCTTGGTTACTCTGTTGTACTCGACCAAGCCCTATTTCATACAGCCTTATGAATCCCTGCCATGTACTGATGAGGACCAAAAGTCCGAAACAGGCTGTCTACATGTGGGTTTGGTATGACTGTGTAAAACTTAAAGCTATAGGCTTGCTATAAACCAGCGGTTCTGGATGCTTGCTTAATTTGCATATTTAGTAGGTGTGCATTGTGGGTAACCACAAATGTTCATTTATAACTGAATTATTGCAAATTTCCTTCTGTTTTAAGAAGGCAATTACACCAAGCTTTGCTTTTTTAGTAGGAGGGCTTTTTGGTTCCTTTCATCCCCCTATACATTCCTAGTAGTTTGGGTCACCCTAAGCTGCTTGGTTACTCTGTTGTACTCGACCAAGCCCTATTTCATACAGCCTTATCAATCCCTGCCATGTACTGATGAGGACCAAAAGTCCGAAACAGGCTGTCTACATGTGGGTTTGGTATGGCTGTGTAAAGCTTAAAGCTATAGGCTTGCTATAAACCAGCGGTTCTGGATGCTTGCTTGGCTTAACAAGGGCGGAAAGGGATAATTTGCATATTTAGTAGGTGTGCATTGTGGGTAACCACAAATGTTCATTTATAACTGAATTATTGCAAATTTCCTTCTGTTTTAAGAAGGCAATTACACCATACTACATGAAAGGGGGTAAAATTGGTCTGTGCTCTTTCATTTTCCAAAGACTTTTATCTGACGTGTGTACCCACTTGAAAGATAAATGAAAGATCATTCTATTGAGCTGAACTCCCCATCAGATAAAAATCTTTGCAAGAGGCTGCACACAAAGATGCTGTACACATTCAAAAGATTAATATCTGCAAAAGATCCGTTCCTGCAAAATGCATTCATAGTCTATATCTGAAGATCATCATACACACCTTGTTTAACAGACATTCATCTGCAGATCAGATCCACCAGGATGGATTTTCAGATCTGCAGATGATTGTCAAATATGCAGATGAATGTCTTTTAGGGCTCGTTCCCACTATCGGACGCATGTGGATTCACACATGTAATGCAAGTGGATAGGCCTGTTTCCACTGTAGCGTTGTTGAGGTGCGTTTTTTTTCAGCGGTGAAAAAACGCACAAAAGAGCCGCAGAATTCGCCTGTGAGTGGAATGCATGCGAATCGCATGCAATGTATTTTATAGGTAAATCGCATGCGGTTTCCCCATGCGTTTTTTGCCGCAAATTCGCATAGGTACGAATGTAAATCCACACAGGCAGTGACATGGTTAAAATTGCATATACCCTCACCTATGCGAATTCGCAGCAAAAAACGCATGGGGAATCGCATCCGCATGCGATTTCATCACCGGTGGAATCCAGGCGATTCTGCACCGCAATAGTGGAAACGAGCCTTTAAACAAGGTGTGTATGAGGATCTGCAGATATCATAGACTATGAATGCATTTTGCAGGAACGGATCTTTTGCAGATACTGATCTTTTGAATGTGTACAGCATCTTTGTGTGCAGCATCTTGCCAAGATTTTCATCTGATGGGGAGTTCAGCTCCATAGAATAGACTGTGTAGGTATGGCTCTCATACTACATGGAAGGGGGTAAAATTGGTGTAAGATCTTTCATTTATCTTTCAAGCGTGTACACACCATTATTCATGCAAACCTTCAAAAGTTTCTTATCCCGGCACTTTCTTTGTCAGGTGTCATTTGCCAAACATAAAATGCCAATAGTATGCACAGGTGGTAATCCAGGGCGTTGAGTTTACAAAGACTTATAGCGGATACCCAGGGTAACCCTGACATTTAGGGCCCATTCACACTTGTGCGTTTTCAGAGCGATTTCAGCATTGCTGAAAATCGCTAGCGGTTTGAAAAACGTGTGTACAATGAAAGTATATGGAAGTGTTCTCATTTACTGAAATGCAAACGTGTTGCCTGCAACGTTTTCTGAGCAATTCTGCAGGCTAAATTGAAATAGAAATCGCAAAACGCTAATCGCTGAAAAAACACTTTCTATACAGCGAAAAATCACTGGGAAATCGCTAGGAAAAAACACCTTAAAATCACTTAGCGTTTAGCGATTTCTAGTGTGAATGGACCCTAAGGATGTTATACATTTACACACAATGTGAATCTATCCTTTGATCCCTTTCACACAGATGGCTGAACAGTGTACAATTCAGCCTCCAATCAGCCACCGAGCACCTTCCAGCTGCAATTTATTGCATCTGAATGGCAGCCTTTGTAACCCCATGTGTGTCAGCGGTTGACGTCAGGTGCGGTTACCCAGCAGCAAATGTCGCATCTCATCATAGCCACACTCAGATGTGATTCGGCGCGCTACGTGCCTCTCCACTTCCTGTGCCAAGCACTGGCAAAAGCCTGGCTGGTGCAGGGAAGCATCTGACAGGCACTGCCTTCAGTCTCTCATGTGAAAGGGGCCTAAGGTTGAGTTCACACTCGGATGCGTTTTGCCCACTCTATGTTGATCGCCAGCGTTCAGCAAAGTGCTGCTGCACAAGTAATCCTATTGTATTACTCACACTGCAGCGATTGCGGCACATTTGCAATATTGGATGGTCCCAAACGTGCTACATGTAGCATTTTCCCAGTGATTGCGTTGTGATTCTCAAGAAATCGTGGCACACCACGATGCAAAATCGCAATTCTTGTGTCGCTGAGTGTGAACGAGGCCTCACCTTACTTGGGGAACGTGGAAAATTCTGATGGCAGCCTGCCTCCCGTGATAAATCGGGCACTCCTGAGTGTAGTGTTGCACAGTACTATTAGTCACTCTCTGAGGAAGTTTATGCATTATTTTTAAAAGTACTGGTGTAATAATATTGGTTTTGTCATACTTGGCCCCTTTACTTGCGTCTTAATCAATCTGCAGACTTTAGCTGGCACGACCTGGCTGCTGATAGAGGTTTCCGCTGTATATACATTCTTGGGGAAGTGAGAAGAGCTGTCTTTGTGTTGTGGAGAATCGTAATCTTCCAAGTGAAATCCAGCCTAATCAACCTTTTTGTTCTGAAAAGAGGTAATCATAAAATGGCCATAAAGGCATATATAAATGAAAACGCCAAGTTTTTGTGGCATTTGAAACAAATGTCTGTCAAATATCCTCCCGCCTGAACCTAGCCTAAAAGCTGTGCTTGGCTTTAAACTCTCAGCAGTAGTTTGATTGTTTTTTATTGGTAAGCTTTATTTGCCAACCACAGTTACAGAATGTTTAGATTGTAGTTTCTTGATAGGGGGTAACCCATATCTGACACAGTAAAGAGAAATGTATCTAATTTCCTACTGTGTCACAAAAGTGGGCAGGCTTCAGTCGGAATGGGAAGTTGATCGTAAAGAGATCCCGGTTTATTTTGTCAGTAGAAAGTCTGCCAGTGTATGGAACGCTTAAAGCTAGTATTAGCAGTCAGAGAAGGAGCACTTGGAATGCAGGTATGAACATCCTATTGTGAAAGGATTTCTGGAGTATCTGAAACACCTTGCAGTGTGATTTCGGTGGGAGGGAGGAAAGGAGATCTCTTGACAGCTTGTTTCCTGTGTGGAGGCGGAGAGAGACACAGAAGGGTGGATTGAGAGATTACAGGTGATAGAATGATGTCAGTCTATCCACACCTCTCATGAAGTGAGGAGAGCACTCCGTATGGGGCAAGGAGCACAGGCTCCCAATCACTCACCATGTTTGATGAGAGGGGTCGGTTTGAGGGGCTAAACCGCAGAATCTCCCGGCTGTTTGGTATGTGTATTTTATTTGGTGTTGCTGCCATTTTTTTTCTTGTTTTTATGTTGCTTTTGTTTCTATTGGTGTATGCTATTTTGCAGGAGACTGCTCAGACAGTGGCTTTGATTTCTACTTTCTTGGCTACTTCTCAATGATTGACCGTAGTGAGATAATACTTGTCACAGTGCTATGTGTTAGTACTACTGTATGCTTTTACTGTATTTGTATCTACTGATATGTGTATGTATGTGTTGCACTGAATTGTGTATTACTAAGGGAATTCACACATTTGTCTTTATTTTATTAACCGATCATGCTCTGCTTTGGACAACTGATTAACCTTTGGGATCTGGTACAATTGAATTGGGAATGGTGGAAGATTTTCCAGTATGTGGAATCACTGCACTCATTTTATTTTTCTACAGAACCACAAATGGCTATCAGTGTATGCAGAATTAATTGGAGGGCCAGAATCTCAGCTTGAAGTGGAGGGTGCCAGTGTTGACGTCCCCTATACTTTCCTAGTAGTTTTGGGTCATCCTGAGCTGCTTGGGTATTCTGTTGTTCTAAAAATGTGCTGATTGTCTGGTTGTCATGCTGATCTTCTGCTTCAAAGAAAGTATAATAGTGGTGTGCCTACCATGAACTAACACGCATAAGAGGGGCTTTAATTAAAGGTCTTATTTTGCTATTTTGCTGAGCAGCTTAGCAGTCATATAACCCCTAACAGGCTTTCAAGCAGAACTGCTAGGAAACATCATGCACATTTTAAGACTATGGCAGTCCAGGCCACACCTTTAGGTTTGTTGGGTAGTCCAAACCACACCACTTTGTAAAGCACTACAGCGGGTGGCTGCCTGTCAGTAACTTGACACACATTGCCCCTCTTCCTTTGTAGCGGGAGGGAAAGAAAAAAGGGTCTGCCTGGGGTCATGTGACCATAAATGGTTATTTTTCAACTAATGTGCCTGCATTGTTAGAATAAGGGGGTACCACAGCTATTTGAAGTTCAGGATGTGTTTTTATTTTTAGATACATGTGATCAGTTTTAGAACAGTAAATTTAAATATGTCATAGGCTCCTGGCACACTATCAAGATTACTTTGTGATGCGACTGATGTTTCTGAAAAGTTGCATCGCACATATATGGTGCGGTCCAACCATGCAGTAAGGCATACAGTACAATTACCGTATGCCTTAGGGCCCATTTCCACTGGGGTTCCGTGTCTGTCTCCAAATTGGACGCGGCACCCATGCCGTTGTGAAGACAAATCGCTGTAGCTGTGCTATGCTCAACAATGGGGATTCGGATGTGTGCTGCAGTAAAGCAAGTATTGACTGAATAGGCAGCGTTCCCCGTCTGACTCGCATGCAGGGAAATGCTGCATATTCCGCACTAGTGGAAATGGGTCCTCACTGCCACTGTAAATTTACCTTGTATACTCACTGCATGCAGTGCGTTACTGCATCGCAACCCACTGCACCGCAATCAGTGTGCGGCACAATGGACACAGTGTGAAAGGAGCCTCAGTGTCAAAAGCCTTGTTTTGTTTTTACTGTGTAAATGTATATATATATACTGTGTACATTGAGACAGCAGTTTTTACTGATTACATGTGTGCTTCTGAATCCTAGTCCTTGTCTGTCATGCACTGCTTTTCACTCATCTCCCAGAGTAATAATTAAGGGCCTTTTTTACTACACAGCTGAATCGCAAATCGCTAGGGTTGCTACTTTATCATATAAATAATGAGAAGTATTTTCCACTATAGTGATTTTATTGGCAAATTGCTTTCTGGAGCAATTTTAAGAGGGATAATGCAATGCAAATGAAAAATCGCAATTGCTTTTTTTTCAAATCGAGATCGCTGCAATTTTATCGTGATTTCACTGCGAGTCAATGGGAAAGTTTTTTTGCTTTGTTTTTGTATGCTCAGAAAGCGCTAATAGTGTATCTACAACCTTATAGTCTCCTCTTGCTCTGCCCACAGCCTCAGTACAATAGGAAAACCCCCAACACTGCTTCTCCTCCTGAGCTTCTCCATGCTGCTTTCCCTGTTCCTAGGTACATATGGGCAGTCAGAGCTTGAGAATTTCACTATCCCATTGTAACTGAGTAATACAGCAATTATGCTGTGTTGATGAATGTGCATTTATGTGGAGTTGAGCTCTAGGCAAAATGTACTAAAATCATTTGGGTTAATCAGGTGTGTTACTTTCAGTTGTTCCTGGTATGCTCCTACTATGACACATGGTGCATGCTTGTACATGCAGGTGTAATAAGGCATTAATCATGTACACAGCACTGTGCAGTCATACTTTCTTGGGAAATACATGAATGCTGCAGAAAGGGTTCGTCTTCTTCAAGCAATTTGCATGAGTGTGATGTAAACACAGCAATAAAAGTCCAGAGTAATGTAAATGTTCTATACAAGAGCAGGACCAGGTGTCTGACTGTTAAGTGTGTATAATATCCCAAGTATTACAGGTGGACGTGCGTCATGGAAAAACCACAGCCCTAAACAAGAAATAGAAAAAGCAAGTAGACCCTGGAACCTTCAAGGGGTTGAATATCATAAATCACTTGATTAATGGATGTGATGAGATAAAATGAGATAAAGTTTAAAGGTAACCTGAAGTGAGAGGGAAATTGAGGCCTATTTATTTCCTTTTTAAACAATGCAGATTGTCTGGCTGTCCTGCTGATCCTGTGCTTCTAATACTTTTACCCATAGACCCTGAACAAGCGTGCAGATGCTGCATGCTTGTTTCAGGTGTGTGATTCAAAAACTACTGATATCAGGAATATCAACAGGACTGCTGGGCAACTGGTATTGTTTATAAGGCCATATTTCAGCCTCCTTATACCTCTCATCTCAGGTGTCCTGTAAAAAAAATAATACAAATTTGTGCCATTTGCCATTTAGGAAATGGAAAACGTTTAAAATTTGTTTCAAATTAGTTTAAGGCGTCATATCCATACACATCAGAAATCGTGATTAACAGCAGTGAGTGTGATATCACTATCTGCTTGGGGTCAGGTTATGTAGCTCAGGCCACATACACAGCCTACGTATGTCGCCCGTTGGGAATAGGGACCTGATCCCCTTGGGTGACATTGCTGGCCTGGGCAGCACACATGTCAGCAGTGTGTTGCTATGATGGAGGGTCGACCGGCGCATGCGTGATGTCAGGCGGGGTAGCGGCGCCAACAATGGAATCGGGGGGGGGGGGGGGATTGGTGTCGCTGGGGTTGAGTACATCTGTTCAATGGAATGCTTGCGGGTTGGGCGTCAGGTGCCATACACAAGCCTGATTGTCGGCTGAGGCGGTCGTTATTAGCAACTTAAGTCAGGCGTGTGTATGAGGCTTAATACGTTAGTGTATCTTTTCCAGAAAATGGCATCTTTCATGGAAACGCTGGTTGTTCTAACTTGTATGTTTATTTATTTTTTATTTGGGTATTTTAGGTTTTTTTTTTCTTTGCCAAATCATTATTAACTTACTAACTATGCTTTTTAAGCCTTATGGTTATGTGTTAAGCCCTCATTTACGCTGATGGTATTTTAAACCCCACGAAAAAAACACGTTTTAAGCTGTCTGAATCAGCCAAATTAGGAATGAAAACTCCTATAGATATGCATAGGCAATGGCAGTGTTATCCTCAGGCTCTTTTAGCCGGGCGCTCCACCCAGCTAGTTTTGGTGAGCACCCGGCTGTCATCGGCCTACCTCCTCCTATGTTGTAAGCAGAGTTGCTTACAGAAGCACCGGCCCTGCATTCTCTCCTCTCGCCCCACCCGGCTACTATTTCATGCCACCCGGCTGGAAAAAATTTCTGGGGAGAACACTGCATGGGGAGATGATTTGTATGTTGACATACATGTATTATCCGTATATCTTTTCCCAGACCTTTCTTGACTGCACACTGTCACCCTGCGAGCTCTCATGTATACTGGAAGATAGACGTGACTGAAAGTCTTGTGGTGATTGCATGAAGATGCAGGGTTTTTGCGCTGAAACGCCATCAGTGTAAATGAGGCCTAAATCATCTCTTCTGTGGGAGTTTTTTTTTCTTGCGCCAATATGGAAGCATTATATATTACATTCAACCCAATTAAAATCTTAAGGTCTACTTTTATTTTCCTAGAAAATGCCATTTAGCTACTCAAGCTTTCAACCTGAGAGTTTGAACTTTGCTCATGTAATTTTAATGATGGCTTACTGAGGTAAATTTAAAGGCCAAGTTCATATTTTTTTTTCCTTTTTGCATGCTTTCATTCTGATTATTTTGCTTATTATATTTAATACTTTTTTTTACTGAAAATATATTGATTGCAAGAGTAAAAGCGGTAGTGTACCTGTTGCCTATTTCCACTGAACCTGATATCATGGTAACTGATAACTTCCCTCTCACTCTCCCGTGTGTCAGAGCCTAGTCCTTTCTTCTGACAAGAGACTGGCAACAATGACTTGTTCTACTGTACATAGACTGTCATACTCGAGAACATGTTGTTTTAGCATAGAGAACACACACGTGGCTATTATGCTGATTCCCTGCCTGGAATACTTTTAGCCATAGAACCTAAACAAGCATGCAGATCAGGTCTGATTGAAATCTGTCTTATGGTGCTGCCCATACAGGGTACAGTTTTATTAAAAAAAATTTGATTACATAATTTCATTCGATCATTCCGTTAGATCGAGTATAACGATTTTTACAACATGTCCGAACAGATTTTTTTCCATTAAATTTTTTTTTTCGACTTTCATCATTTTGGTCGAATAAACTGGAAAATCGATCGTTTTTATTGTACCATGTATGGTCACCATTAGCTGTATGCTGGTTTCAAGAATGTGACTCCTAAATACTACTGCAGCCAAAGAGTTTAGCATTACTGCCAGGCCAGATATTGTTAAAAAGTAAATATATATGGCATCCCCCATATGCATCCACATATGGTGCACCACCCCACCCACGAACCAAATCTTCTGGATTTTCACGTTACCTCTTGACTTTTTGTCAGTAAAGTGGGCATGGTTCAAATGGAGAACAGAGGGTATGAAGTTCCCGAGGACCTGGACATTAGAAGAAGAGTAGGTAGGCACTGCTGAAGTTTAGTGAATGCAGAAGCAAGAGTCTTTGTAGCATAAACCAGAGAAAATTAAATAATGTATGCCTAGAAATGGAACATGAAGTGGGCTGTAAAGCTTGGCTAGCTTGAGGCAATAGAATAAAAGCGAGGGAGGGGGGACATCTGCACTGTGTTAAGTTGGTGAATCTTTCCTCCCCTTTGCAATTTTCTGTATTTATCCTTCTTTTATTGTCTTTGGCCAGACAAAAGTATAATTGAGACTCAGCTACTGGGCCCCCTGCAACCTCCCTCGCCTGCATACTTCACTACTGACTAAGAACATAAAAATCACGTTTTATGGTGGAGATCATTACTTTTCAAGAGATATTTCCTGGGCTATTAAACATTTTGAGTTTCTTTGAAAATGTTGTTTGCTTCAAACTTCTGAAGCAGATTTTAAGCTGAATTTGTAACCTTTTCAATACAGAAAACGCAGTGCTTCCTTCTGCTGCAACCAAGATTGCAGACTAAGGCAATGGTGGTCTCTACTGTTCTACTAGAATTGCTGCCACCATTCCTGGCTATGGTGTAGCTGCAGTGGCTCTGACTCTTGAAGATGGCGTAGAGCAGTGGTGGTGAACTTGCTAGACATAGGTCTCAGTAGCCGACTCCATCAAAGGGTTGATCACTAGGGCTTATGTTCATTGGTACTGCCCTTTAATTAGTGCATTTTTCAAGTGTTTTTTACTCTCATAATGGGGAGGGGATTATTCTTCTCACAGGGATCATACCCGCAAACATGAAATGGCTGTTATTAGGTCATATACATTTGGCACAGCTTCCTCCTTACCAGTCCACCTGGGAGTGCTAACAGGGGGGGGGGGGGGGGTGATAAGTGACACAGTGTAAGCAGAGATCAATGGAAGTGGGCATTCTATCCACATCAAGCTTCCTGTGGCCATGTTGAGGGTCAAGGCTGCTTAAAAATTGAATGGAGGAGGGTTAACACTCCAAAATCAGGTAACAGACAGCATTGACTGTTAACTGTACTTTCTTTTGTGATCGATTGCATTTTCAATTAGGTTATTCAGATCTTATTGTATGAAAAAGAGAAGATGGTGTTTTTTTTTAACGAATTTTTTTTTTGTCAGATTTGATATTCATTTGAATGGCTTCTAACATGTAATATATTAGAATTATCATGGTAAAAAAAATATTCATCCACTCATGTCATGGCTTTGTGCCTTACCATTTTCTAATGTCTTTTTAGGCAGGTAACACTTGATGGTGCATTTTTCCCCGCAATTTCCTGGGTTTTTGTTGTCCTGCGTTCATGTTTCCGATCACGTTTCCCCCACAGGATTTTAGGTGTTCATCCCCGATTTTTTTAGGATGCAGCGGAATACGTTGTAATTACAAACACGCGAGTCGTATGCGTAAAAAGCATAATGCTGTCTGATTTAAAATCGATTACCGAGTGGGCCATTGACTGTTATGGCCAGTGCATGTTTTGGCAGTGCAAGTGTGTTGCCTGCCTAATAGTCATATTGTGTACTTGTGCTTCACTATCTTCTAATGTCTACTTGACTACATTTCCATAATGTTGCCTAGAGACAATAAGTGGCGAATTTCTGTTCCTTTTTTATAGAGCTTTTATGATAGCACATAGTGGCTTGTAGCTGTCCGGAAGAGGTCAGATTGTGTTGATGGCGTGCAGAATTAATAGTATACTGTGGTTTCTGTTTGACATGTGAGTATGTGTTGTGACGCAGGTTATTGATTTACAATCTCTTGAACCTTATACAAGTTATGCAAGGAATTTATGTATGAAGTTTTTCAGTTATATTGCTGTAAATTACAACTTGTGAAAGCAGACACTCGGAGCTTCTGAGGGTGGTTTACAGGACCTATCTTTTGAACTGACACATTTCCCGGAATGCATAGCTATGGCTCACTGGGCAGAGAAACTGATAACACCTGGTTTGGGGACAAATATAGAATATATTGTTCAGCAAACACACACTTCCATAATGAGAACATCGATACTGGTGTGCAGTAACTCATTTGCAACTCGCTTTGTGACCTTTGTACTCGGCCCTCATCCACACACATTAACACCTCCTTACTGTTACTCTGTCATATGTCTTATTTTTAGAGTTGTGTTGGTGAGTATGTGTATAAAAATTATTGAAACACACCTGGGCATAGGTTGCTACATTCATTACAATGTAGGCTTCCAGTACTCTAGCATGAATTGCAGTGGTGTGACAGCGATATGTAGCTGGCCATAATTACATAAGAATTTGATGACAGCTGACTGATCTCTTCTATTGATTTTCACCCTTTTTTTTTTTTTTTTTTTTTTTTTTAAATATCCAGCAATATTTTGCTGTATTACAAAAGAAAATACTAATTGTTATTCTGCTCCTTTTAAACTGAAACTTTAACCCAGGATTGAACTTCATCCCAATCAGTAGCCGATACCCCCTTTCCCACAAGAAATCTTTCCCTTTTCTCAAACAGATCAACAGGGGGGTCTGTATGGCTGATATTGTGGTGAAACCGCTCCCACAGTGGGATGTCATGACCAACAGTTTGCTGTCTGTGTCTCTTGTTGCATTGTGGGAAATAACATATTTTTCCAACTGCCAAGCAAGCAATAAAACTCTCAGTAAACAGCACGGTGGCGTAGTGGTTAGCGCTCTCGCCTTGCAACGCTGGGTCCCCGGTTCAAATCCCAGCCAGGTCAACATCTGCAAGGAGTTTGTATGTTCTCCCCGTGTCTGTGTGGGTTTCCTCCGTGCACTCCGGTTCCCCCCCCCCCCCCAAAAAAAAAACCATACCGATAAGTTAATTGGCTTCCCCCTAAATTGGCCCTAGACTACAATACATACACTACAGACATAGGACTATGGTAGGGATTAGATTGTGAGCCCCTTAGAGGGACAAGACGATATACTCTGTACAGCTCTGTGGAAGCGCTGTGCGCTATATAAATACTAAAAACTAAAGATGTCGCCACCAGCGATACATTTCAGAATGTAAATCAGAGAGGGGAAAGATTTTACAATGGGCAAACACTGACTTAATCATCTATAAATGAATATTGTAAACAATAAGCTATTTTAATCAGTATTTTATCTTCAGTACAGTTCTCATTTAAGTGGGACCCTTGTAACCTCTCCACCTTCCAAAACTTCTGCCGAATTGCAATGCCAAAAACAAGCCTTCGCGGAACACCATGTTAGTACACTGTGTTCCCTGGCTGGCTATCTTCCAAGCAGGAAGCGGTCACTCCTCATGCTTGCACTCGCTCCCTGCTTCGGGTAGGCGAAAGTGCACAGAAGCGTATAAGATATTTTAATAAAACCCTTCATCACTATAAACTAACATGACGTCCGGGCCAACACCGGTCACCGCGGGTTCTGCAAGGTAACATAGTTTTGTGCTAGCGTTAAATTTGGAACTTTCTGGCGCAGCATACCGCAACGTGGGAAGTATGAACTTCCACACAGGGTTACATTAGGCTTCGATAGCAGTGCGTCAGGTTGCCGCAACGCACTGCCCTGCCCCAGTGTGAAAGGGCCATTAATCTATCAGGATCAAAATGGCCTTAAACCGCTGTGTGCAAGGATGCATTATTTGAGCCTGTAAAATATACTAGCCATAAGTGTCTTATAAGTCATAGCTTCTGCGTGCAATAGGAACATAATAGGAATTTTACCTATTCACTCACTGTGTTGTAGTGATGCTTTCTGGTGTAACGTCTTGCTTATGTGAAGTTGAACACTTGCACATTCACGCTGTTTTAGGAAGGCAACATTGTACTTTGCACACAACAGAAGACTGCTGGATCTGCAGAAAGAGCAGAGAACAGATTTCTTCACTGGAAACCACAAAAGACACAAGAAACCAGCTCAATGACTAGCTGTCTAGCATCTACCAGAAAACAAACAAAAGTAAAAGAAAGCTGAGATTTGGCTGAGCAGTACACGCCTGCGTGGGTAACGTACAAAGAGCAGCCATAGAATGGTGCTCAGTCTACAGCCTGCGCCCACAGATCACATCATTTGTAGTCGTGTTGACTTGTGTGTAAATGGAACCATTATTGTATATTACACAAACCACCTTAACTGCAATCACAATCACATTTCAGATATTCATCTTTTTTCTTTTTCTTTTTTTTATTGTCAGATCTGACAAGATTAGCTCCATGCTTGTTTCTGTTGTTATTCAGACACTACTGCAGCCAGATATATCAGCAGTAGAAGGGGTTTGGTTGTTCTTGTAGGGACCAAGAGCACCTAAATGAGAAATAGAGGGAGATCAGAAGCCCAGTGGTGCAGTATTGTTAGTGCAGTATCCAAAGGAAGTCTGACTGATAGAAGGGTGGGGTGAAGGCACTCAAAACCTATGGGTATTAAAACATAAATGTAACTGAGAGGTAATTGCTTACCTCTGCAGAAGATACAGTCACCCGTTCAACTAGAAAAATATTTATTCAAAAACTGACAACGCATTTCGTGGGTCATGGCCCACTTCCTCAGGTCAATTCAAAATGCCTTAGCAGCATAAGGAGTACAGTGTATGCACCTCTATGCTATAAGACAACTATGGGTCCTTTCAGATTATGCACGTTGCATTGCAATAAGATCGTGATGGTGCTGAAAGGTCACATTGCACATAAGACGTGCAGTGCGACTGAGCAGTGAAGCATATAGTATAATGAAAGTATGCATTACTGCTACTGTAAACACGAACGTTGCATGGCAGACGCACAGCGTTACTCTGTTGGAACCTGCCGCACCACACTTAATGTGAAAGCACCCTAGGAATATCATTGCATCATGTAGATGTATATTGGCGCAGTACTGTACTCTGCCGGAGAGAGCGCACTGCGCTTTCTCAGACTCGCCGAACTTACAGGACTGTTAGCGAAGACTGAGGATGACTGCGTGGGAGCGATCCGTGCGGATACGGCTGGAGAAAGCCCCAGGTATGTATAAAACTTTTAAGGTTCATTGTCTCTGGTTCACTTTAAGGTGGCGACACATAATTCATATTTTTTATATTTATTTTCAATTCGAGAAGTATAATCCATTTTTATGATTGTAACATTTGTTACATTTTTCTTCAATTATAAAAAAATGATTGAAAACTCTGAATAGTGTCGTATTTATTCTGTACAACTAATTATTTTTATTGAATTGCTGTAAAATCAGATTCTTCTGTGAAAAAATATTTTGTGATTTTTAACCAAGGGTGGAGTTTCCCCCTAAGGCCATGTGACTAACTTTTTAAAGCAGATTTTTAGTTGCAGGTGGCTCACTTGACACAAAATGTGAACATTGGAGCACTCTACTTACTCTTCCTGTGGGCAGTTCTGTTTAGCTCTGTGTGTGGAGTTGGATGTTAATTTATGCTGACATCATTAATAGGAGGCGGGTGTTAGCCTGCTTGGCTTATTTTTCTCCCCAGGATCCAGCTTTACTCTTGTGTGCATTGGCATAGCGCGGTTGATCTCGTCCTGCCTGTACTGTTTTTAAAACTTGACTTGGTAAGATCTTTGGAAAACATTAGTAATCCGGAAAACCTGTTCTAAATTAATTCAGAATACAGTTCTGTGCACTACCAGGATTTGACACTGTACTGTGCGGTGCTTTGCATTGTGCAGAATGTCACCAGTCCTTCTCGTCTTCGCAAATAACTTATCGCAATATCTGCAGGGATTTACAAAAAACAAAACTTGATATAGTAGAAGATATGTATCAAACTTGGGGTAACATGAAGGAAAACCTGAAATGTGCAAAAATGCAGTGTGTGTATTCTTACTACATGGTTGTCTATTTTAATTAATGTGCACCTGAAATGCTGATGCTAGTTATTAAAACGCCGCCTCTACAGCTAATTAACTAAAAGGTGCGCTTGGCTTTTGCAGATTCGGAATTAGATTTTGAGTTTGCAGGGATGACATCAGCTGGAAGTATTGTAAGCTGCTGGCGATGATGTAATGAATAGGGCAGTGTGCCCACACTGAGAGATTTGCACTGCAGCTCACGCTGTGGGACATGAGAGAGAAGCAGCTCATTGAAGTGGGAGGGGGGGGGGGGGGAGACACGTGCTGAGGTGATACTGCATGAAAGGACTATGTACACACACAGCCTGCCATTGTATGTACAACCCACCTACGTTCTGGAGGTAGTGATAGACAAATGACCAGGTACTCAGCACAGTGATAATGACTTTATGTACTGTATTGCCAGGTAGCAGACAGACATGCCAAAGTTAAGTTCATTCTATATACAGTACTGTAACATCTTTGTGATTATTAGTATGTATTTACATAGTGTTGTGCTCTATATAGCACTTTTACAGAGTCTGTTGTCTTGCCTTGTCAGTAACTGTCCTTCAAAGGAGCTTATTATTCAATCCCCAGCATAATCGTAGTATAATTTTCAATATGTTTTTGGGCTGTGGCAGGAAACTGTTGCAAACAGTGGGGAAACCTACAAACTCTATGCTAATAGTGCTGGGGCCAAGTTTTTATCCTGGGACTGTAGTGCTTCATGGTGAGCGTTCTATCCACAGCGTCAGAGTGCTGCCTGTAGGTTGCCTATATCCTGGAACTGAGATGTGCATAGAAGAGACCTAGTTTCCAACCAGAAGTCTCCTGTGCTCACCTGGCACAAAGATACAGATGGACACAAGAGTGGTCAGGCTATTAAATCTTGCTTGCAGTTTAAAATAGTAAAAAATGTTATAACTGACAAGCTGATTAAGTGTTTGATAGTCTTGACTTTCAGTTCTAAGTTTTCAGGTTCTGTTCCCAGTTCTCACATAGGATACTATTTGCATTTATATGTGTCCCTTTATTGGTTTGTACTTTCTTCAAATAATCTAATTCCCCCCCCCCCCCCCCCAACCCAAAACCTACTGGTAGATTTCTGTGTATCGTTGGACATGCGACGACGAACGAACTTTTAATTGCTGAAATAATGACCTAAGTAAAGTTAGTTTTTAAAAGTGTGTAACGATCTGATCGTTAGAACGAACGTTACATCACAGAAAGCAACTATTGCGCTTGCGCATAAAAATGAAAAGTTCCATGGAGAAATAGTGAAATGCGCATGTCAAGCCTAGTACGAACGACCGTTTACAACGATGTACTACTTTTGCAAACGATCGTCATTGGCAAAAATCCGCCAAGCTAGATCGTTCGTTTTTAACGATCTAGCTTGTCTGTTGTTAAACTTAATGGTCGTTGGCTGCTTTTTTTAAAACGATTGTCGTTTGAAACAATCGGGGAACGATCGTTTCAAACGACGATAGTCGCATGTGTGTACGCACCTTCAGTCTGACGAGACAAATTGCATTTATATTGCGTTTTCTCCTAGCGGATTCAAAGCCCCGGAGCTGCTGCCACTAGGGTGCACTCTATAGGCAGTAGCAGTGTTAGGGAGGTCCTTTGAGGTTTTAGACATGTGCTGTATTTTCTGCAAAGGGGTGTGGGTATAGAAATCTTAATCAACGTACACACATACAAGGACCGTGACCCAAAGGGAGTCCAGTGTGTGGGCTGAGTTCTGTACAGTGGCGTAATGGTTAAGGGCTCTGCCTCTGACACAGGAGACCTGGGTTCGAATCTCGGCTCTGCCTGTTCAGTAAGCCAGCACCTATTCAGTAGGAGACCTTAGGCAAGTCTCCCTAACACTGCTACTGCCTATAGAGCACGTCCTAGTGGCTGCAGCTTTGGCGCTTTGAGTCCGCCAGGAGAAAAGCGCAATATAAATGTTATTTGTCTTGTCTACATGTTAGAATGCTATTGCTATAAAGGGCATGTTAGAATGCTATTGCTATAAAGGGACAAGAAAGGTCATTGTTGCACTGCACAACAGAGAAGGAACACAGAAGGAGAAGGTGCCCTCTCACTGTGCTCAGCCAAGACGACTCTCCTGGCTGACCTCTCTCTGACACGTCAGGGGGAGGGGGGGTTAGGGTTTACTGTACACACACTAGATTTTTAGCAGGGGCATCCATGACCGGCCACCTCAGCCAAGAACCATCTAGCGTGTGTGCAGTGCATTATGGGCTAAACGTGTGCATAGTGTTGTGGAAATACTACATGCAGTGAGTTGGTCCCCAGTGGATTCCATAGACCACCCCTTTGCTTGCTGCCCACACTATTAAAATTTGTGATCAAAGCCAAAATGTTTGTAGTGGGGAAGGGCCATTGTAGTGATCTCATGTTATAGTGTACTATAAAATTTACAAATTGTGGATGGAGAGCCTACGTAAGTGATTAGTCCATTATCCACGTATAATGCTTACTGTGGCAACAGTTGTGGGTCTTCATGAGGAAGCATATCTCAATGTGATATCTTTCTAGTTGAAATGTGAGCCATCTGTTTCTTGTCTAAACCTATCACAAGCTGAGCTGTGATTATAAAATGCATATTTCCATGAAAAAGCAGATGATTCATTTTCTTAGAGTAATACAGAAGAGCCTATAGTGGCCTTCTATAGCCATTATGTAAAGAGCATTGGCTCATCCCACTGCTGTTTACATTCCCCAGCAGACTGACGTACTCGGACAGTAAGGCTGCATTTCCACTTGTGCGGTGCGAATTGCCGCGGTAAAAATTTGCACGCGGATGCGAAATTCGCATGCGGGTCCATGCGAACTTTCATGCGAATTCGCATGGATGACTATGTATGCGAATTTAACCATGGCAGTGCTGGTGTGCTTTTCCATTGTTTCGATGCAAATTCGCATGAAAATTCGCATACCCAAACCTCATGCGAATTTCCTATTAAATACATTGTATGCGATTCGCATAGCGGTATGCGGTATGCGAATTCTGATGGCTCTGCCATGCGAATTTTTTCTGCACAGAAAAATGCAAAGTAATCCTGACAAGTGGAAACAGTCCCATACACATGTATTGCTATGTGAATTTGCATGCGAAAAACGCATGCGAATTCGCGATAGTGGAAATGAGCCCTTACTGCCTGGATGGGTCCCGAGTCGACGCTGCTAGTGAGAGCTAAGATTTCACATCTTCCAGTCAACCCATCTACACTGAGGGTCTTTTTTTTTTTGCCATTTTTGTAAGTAAGTTGGTCTAAACATTAAAGGACATCCAAGGTGAAAATAAACTGATGAGAAAAACCGTTGTATCCTCCTTCTCCTAAAAATGACTTTTTTTTTTTTTATATAGACGTCTCAGTTTATTTCTATATTTAAATTTCGTTTTTACTGTTTCATTGTCTTCGCTCAATGACACCTTCACTGAAGTACGCCAGAGCTCAGATCTATGAATCATTGACCCTTTTATCTCTTTTCTGCTCACAGAAGCCATTTAATGACAGGAAAGTGTTTTATGGCTGTAATTACTTATCGGTAAGGGTTATGCTATAGTGTGACCCGGTCCGACCCTGACAGAAACTGTCACTTGCATACCTGATTAACTTTTTCAGGCAGAGGAAGAAAAAAAGTTATTTGCGTGCTTGGCACTGTACACACCCATGTCTATCTCATCATCTCACATGTCACCTCCGTTGTCCTTTAATCAGTACTGCACATTTCTTTGTGATTTAAAGCATGAGGTCAAAGCTGACCTGAGGCAAAGCTAACTAAGGTAAGCATAGAGGAATGTTTGCTGGATTCATATACCTCTGTGTGCTGTGTGCTCCTCTCTTCCCCCTTAATCATGTCTTGAAAAATGGTTAATTTTGGCTTAAAGGACAACTGAATTGAGAGGGATACGGAGGTTGCCATATTAATTTCCTTTTACGCAATACAAGTTGCCTGGCTGCCCTACTGATCATCTGCCTTGAACACTTTTAGCCCTAGACCCTGAACAAGCATGCAGCAGATCAGGTGTTTTTGACATTGTCAGATCTGAGAAGATTAGCTGCATACTTGTTTCTGGTTTGATTCGGACACTACTGAAACAAAATAGATCAGCAGGGCTGCCAGGCAACTGGTATTGCTTGAAAGGAAATGCATATGGCATCCTCCATATTTCTCTCCCTACAGTTGGCCTTTAAAAATCTTCAGTCAGGAAGAGGCAGGCTTGCAGTGATTTCCCCCCCCCCCCCCCGCCCCCCAAACATCCATGCACCCATTGCCTCCTCTTAAAGCAAACCTTGGGTAACAAAGCACATAGTCTGGACCTCTGTTGCCCCTCCCGGACCCCCAGAAGAAATCAAGACAATTACTTGCTGAAATCTATTGGAGATCTGTGTGCAGTGTATGGGCAGGTAATAGAGAGTGAGCTCTCTGATCAGTTTCAGTCAGATAGGGATCTATCTAATGCAAGGTACACGCTATACAATTTTCTGGCAGATTTACCTGATCGAAGTTTAGATCGGACATGTTGGAGAAAATCAATCTGCCAGAAATTTTGTATGGTGTGTACCGAGCATAATGGTGGATCTTCCCTATTTGCAGACCTGGACAAATAAAGTAATCAGCAGTAGGCTGTCATACACACTTTTGGGAACACTTGAGAATGGCTGTGTCCTATACTTGCATGAAAAGCAAGTAAGCCAGCTAAGAAAATGTTTGCCTTAAATGCTTTAAGCTGTACTGAAGAGTTTGGCACTTTAAGGGGGGGGGGGGGCTACCCCTTTTAGTGTAAATCAGGCTTTATTTGACCTGTACAAACAGCTTGGGAGTGCATAATGTTAGATGTGAGATTGCTGGAATGGTGTTACTATGGAGGCCCCTGTTGCCGGGGTTGTGGGATGACCTTTCCAAGCAGTGGTCACATTTAGCTAGTAAATCGTTGGAAAAAGAATGTATACGTGATTTGGGTAACTTTATCACACAGCTTTATATAGAATTGGTACCTTATGACCCTTTTACACTTAATCAGTTGCTCTCAGTTATATCTGAAAGAAAACACATTTTCAAAGTAATGCCCATGCTTTCCTATGGCTCAGTTACCACTATGGCTTCAATTCATCAAGCATTACCGCATTCGGTAATGCTGAAAACAGCCGACTTAACGGAGCACTTAAGAAAATGTTAATTCATCAAAGCTGTTACTGAATGAGAAGCTGAAATGACAGAGCAATGAGATAAATTACCGACTTGTGCTCAACACATGTCAGCAAATGTCAGTAAATGTTAATTCATCAAGGTTACCACATTCGCTAACACATTCGGTGATTATCTCCAGCTCTCCCCTGTCCTTACAGGCTTCGAAAGCCTTCTGTGTGAATGTTTTCATGATTAGCAGGAGCAGGCAGCCAATAGAAACAGCCCCTGTTCTCCTGCAAGTGCCACTGATAGGTGCTGATAGGTCACAGGCTTCTCCACACAAGCTTCCAGACCCCCCAGGCAGTGAGCAGAGAGAACCGTGGTGTAACCCTTTGAGTCCCTGTTTAAATATGCAAAGATGCAAGTGGTGAAATCACCAAGCATGGCATTTGTAATGTCTCCAGGAAGTTTATCTACTTTGTGGCAAATAAGTAAAATGTTAAGAAAGACTGATGGACAGATTCAGAGCAGCAGAGGCAGTATAAGTAACAGTAAATATAACACGTTTACATGTAAAGGGATGTCTGGATGCCTTCTATTGTTATCAGCTTGTAACAACACAGGGACATTCCAAGCTGCTCTGCACCACTCTGCTGTTATCGGACAGCCTTTGATGAACTGAAGCCGTAGTACTTCGGTAACTTAACAAACCTCTACCACACATGGGAAAATATTGATGAATTAGCACAGTGAAGTGTAAAATACCGAATGTGGTATTTTAAGGACTGGGATTTTGTTATCGAACACCCTTTGATGAATTGAAGCCTATATGCGTTTTAACTGAAACCTTTTTCACCAGGGCTGTGGAGTCGGAGTTGGAGTCAAGGAGCCGGGGTCGGGGCAATTTTGGGCACCCGGAGTCTGAGTCGGAGTCGTGGTTTCAGAAACTGAGGAGTCTGAGTCGGGAGTCGCATGATTTTTGTACAAAATCCACAGCCCTGTCAAGTATTAGACTGAGGAGTCGGAGGTGAGAAGTCGGAATCTGAGCAATTTTGGGTACCCGGAGTCGGAGTGGAAGTTGGAGTCGGAAGATTTTTGTACCGACTCCACAGCCCTGTTTTTCACAATGCATTGCTATGGAAAAACGCGTACTAACGCATTAAGTGTAAAAGGACCCTTCAGTATTTATTATTTTTGTAAATTAGTACAGGTGTGAGATTCTCTATTAGATGGAATTTGGAAAACCATAAGAGGCTTTTGATATGATCGACTGTAGCCACTGGACTACATCAGATTGGACAATCGAGCTTTGAAAGTTACCAGCTACTAAAGTTTAAACTTTCTTCTGTCAGCTGGCCAACTTGTCTGTTCGAATGTTGTCAGGAATTATGCTAATTACACACCATACAATTTTCTGGCAGATTTACCTGTCAGATCGATTATTTGTCTGATCTGAATTTCGTTTTTTTTTTTTTTTACAATTTTCGATTTTTTTAGTCGTTTTTCCGATTGTCATAGAACTGAATGAAAATTTATTGAAAAAAATTATCAAAAAAAGATTAAAAAAAAAACTTGATCAAAATCTAGATCGGACATGTTGGAAATAATCGATGTGGCAGGTAAATCTGCCATTAAATTGTATTTTGTGTACCTTAAGCAGAGGAGGAGATTGTGTGCATTACAGCTGTATATAAATAAACTGTAGCATAAGGGGCCCTTTTCCACTAGAGCGTTTGCGATTGCTGAATCGCAAATCGCTAGTGATTTTAAAATCGCTACGGTTTGCTAAATAACATAGGAATTGTGGTAGGTAATTTCCACTACCGCAATTTATTTTTTACTAAATCGTGATTGCGCTGCGGAACGATTTTTGCCGCGATTTTGCTATGCAGTGCATAGCACAGCAAAATCGTGATCGGAAATCGCCGGGAAATTTTGGACTTTTGCTGAATCGCAATCGCTAGCGTTTAGTGCGAATGCTGGCATTGCTAGTGGAAAAGGGCCCATCAGGTGCGTATTCACACAAAGTGCTTGTTGCCCAAAGAGATCAAGACTCTGCCCCTCAGACGAGTTCTATACAGAGTGATACAACTGTTATTGTGGGGAAAGTGGGAGGGGTGATGGTGTGCAGGGAACAGATACAAATGTTATGTAGATCAAGAATTGTCTGTGTGGGAGCTGAAAATCCTTAAACTGCCATAATGTACCTGAGACAGTTAAAGGTTTAAATACAAGATAAAACTCTTGGATTCCAGGAAAGTCCTTTTCAGGAGTAGAACTAGAGGTACAATAGTTCATCTCATCCGTTTATTTTCATTACATGCTTGCTTGAAGTAGCTGTTTGTGCAAGACCATGTAACTTTGCTACTAGGAAGTGCCTTCTGGCTCCAGGGATATTCTGGCTTGCTCCACTTCTGTCTCATTCTTCAAGGAAAATCTCTGTCTTTCTGCAGGCTCTGCTCAGTTCATTGTATCCTATGGACACTTGTTCCAGGCTTCAGTGCCTCTTTAGGTAGGAAGATAAGTCATTCCATAGCTGTCAAGTCCCAGCTTAGAGTCCCATCAGGCTGCTTGTTGCTTCCTGGCAGGAAGGACAGTGCCCCTTCTTTTTCCAACAGATGACACCTCCAAGTGCCCTGGGCAAATTCACCAACAATGGACTTCTTTGAATGGGAATTAGCATGTACAGTTTTGTGTACAGCATTCATTACTGCTTTCCCCAAAGAAGCTGGCTGGCTTCAGAGAGCAGTTTCCTGTTTTGGAAAGCACCACCTGCTTTATGCTTTGATTAGAGATTTATTTGCAACACAGATTCAGGTTAGGTAAGTTTTGTATTATTCGATAGGCCACTTAGAAAGTATCAGATTTCTACATATATTTATCTTCCTTGTAGTGCGGTCACATCTTCACAGATGGTGCGTTCTGTACCAATCCTATTTTTAGCAATGATGCAACCTGTAACAATAAGAGCCAATCATGTAATGCCTGGGTTAAAAAGTGAACATTACCAAGGGGTGGATCCAGAGAGATTATTCATGGAACTGGAAAGTCACTGGTGCACCAGCTCAGCACTAGACACACTAGACTGAACTTGGCTGAATCTTTAAGTGACAGCAATAGGCAAGTGCATTATACCTCTTCTAGCCCTGCCTACCAGAAGCTGCTTTATGATCCAGGTTGTTTGCTAATTAAATTCAGAACTGCCTATGTAGATTTATTTGCTATTATATAGCAAGGCCAGATTTACACTTTTACCACCCTTAGGCCAAGTAATTGTGGTTCCCCTTCAATGTGTAGCCCCCTTGTCTATGTGTAACATCCAAGCACTGCAGCCTCTCTCTTTCATGTACAGCTCCCTTAAAGCTTCCCCTTTTCAGTTTTTTTTTTTGTCTCATATGTAGCAACCTCTAGTTTATGTCCAGGTGCCACTTTGGACTGTAGGCGCCAAAGGTCCGGGCCTATCTAGAAATCCGGTCCTGACTGTAAGATCTGCATGGATTTTCTTTCTTTTATAAATACTAAGTTACGCACACTCTTTGAACCTCCTTCTTTACAGACCATTTCAGGCGGCAGTTTAGGAAAAATCGCATCTGTGTAGCCAGAATTAGCCAGTCTTCCTTTTTCCATTAATGATCAACCAAATACAGTAGGCAACATGACAAATCCATCAAATACTAATTGTAAAGCGATCTCCAACTGTGTCTCATCTACATCACAAAGAAAACCGATCACCATATGAGATGCTAAGTAGCAATAAAGTTTACATCCTCCTAATCCTCACTGTCTGGTCCACATTGTGCATCTCTTATGTTAATGCTCTGTGCTAGAGGACAGGTATGAGAAGACCATGTGTATTGGTCTGAGGAAATAGTTGCCTTACGCAACAGCCAAATAGGGATTTGGGCACAAGAAATGGTGTTCTGCTTAATATTCTGAGGCCTCCATTCTCTGTATTCAGGAGCTTCTGTGCTGCTTGAAATGAAAGTCATGAGGTTAGTTCTTGTTCATTCCACAGCAGTGTTCTTGAAGCTTTATGTATTCCGCAGCCAGGAAAAATCTGTTGTACATGATTAATCTTTGTTTAGTAGATGCTCTTCAGGATTGACTGCTCCTCTTTGCTTAGACTTTGTGTACTGTTATCCCAAATGGTTTCTGCTGAGAAAAACAGAACGGTAAGCCCATTTTCAGGAATTTTCTTTTATTCCTCTTAAGGTAGCCATACATCTAGCGATGATGGGCAGATTCGACCAAGTGACAAATCTCTCTCTGATAGAATCTGATTAGAGAGGGATCTGTCGGCTGCCCATTCACCACAGGCTGATTCCTGATCAATTTCATGCTGAAAACTCTCGGGAATCTGACAAGTCTGCCACCTCACCGTTGTTCCCTTAATGTGTAAATGTGTGTGAATTTTTATACATTACCTGTCCTGTGTCACGGTGCCCGTGTGTCTTCTGAATCCGCCGCTCTTCCATAGCCGCTTACACGCCGTCAGCGTGGCGTGATGTCACTCGCCAGTGTGCCATGCGCACGCACATTTATACACTAGGGGAACAGTGGTGGGGTTTCGTTGCTCATCCCAACATCGCTCGCCATTACCACTGCGCACCCGACAACTTGCTGCATGTCTGACCGATTTATGCGACCAATTTTGGACTGAAATTGGTTGCATTGTTGGTCAGGCATGCACTTGGCACCAATATTTATCCAATTATAATCAAATTGGATAGTCAATTGACTGCAAAGTCGCCTGATGTATGTCTACAATTCTGACCTGCATACAAATATAATGCAAATTCTGCTCAACTTTGGAATTGCCTTAACTACTTGCTGCATGCCGTGCAGTATATTCACGGCCCTTTAAAAAAGACAGGATGCAGCAGGGCCGTGAAAACAAGTCTGCAGCGGCATGCAGCCGCCGCTCGCTCCCGTTCGCGCGTGCGCGCGCACCGCCGTTACCGCCGCTTAGAGGGGAAGTTAATGAATGGGACCGCAGGTCCCATTCATAAATCTAAGTCCCCGATTCAATGAATACCAGCGTCTACGAGACGCCGGCATTCATTGTATCTTCCTGTGTTACACAGCCACGGATTGCTTCCGATTCACGTGCTTACGTACGTGAATCGGAAATGACGACTGAGGACATCTTGTGGCCAAATAGTATATTGCACTAAAATTGCTTTTTATTTAATAAAAATCCCCACACTGACTGATATAATTAACTATTTCCCTCCCACACCCTCTCATAATACCCAAACTTTTTTTTTATTTATAAAAGGGGGGGAAAAAAATTACATCAAAAAAAAAAAAAATATAAGTAGTTACCTTAGGGACTGAACTTTTTAAAAATTTATGTCAAGGCAGTATATTACTATTAATTTTTAATTTATGGGCTTGTAATTAGTGATGGACGCAAAATTGAAAAAATGCACCTTTATTTCCAAATGAAATATTGGCGCCATACATTGTACTAGGGAAATTTTTTGAACGTTGCAATAACCGGGACAAAAGGGCACATAAAATGTGTGGCTTTTATCCACAGTAGAATCTTTTATTTTAACACTATAATGGTCAAAAACGGAAAAATAATGCATTTTATAATTTTTTTTTCTTATTATTCATGTTAAAATGCATTTAGGATAAAATAATTCTTGGCATACTGTACCTCCCAAAGAAAGCCTAATTGGTGGCAAGAAAAACAAGATATAGATCATTACGCTGTGATTAGTAGTGATTAAGTTATTGGTAAAAGAAAGGGAGGAGCGCTGACAGGTGAAAATTGCTCTGGTCCACAAGAGGAAAAATGCCTCAGGTGTCAAGTGGTTAATCAAAATTGGCAGTAAGTGGCCTACTTAAACTTGCCTTAGCAGCGTTCGTAAACTAGGGCCACACGTATTAGTTCTACATAAATTGCTGATGTGTTCTTGGTAATCAGTGCTTAAGGCTGCTTTCACAGTGGGACGTTAAAGTCCCACGTTACAGCAGCCTGTAACGCAGCCCAACTCACAGCAATGATAAATCAATGGGCTGTTCACAGTGCCCACGTTGCGTTGGAGTATAATGCAGCACGGTAAATGAAAGTGCAGCATGCTGTGCGTTATACTCGTATTTGGCTGCGTTAGACTGTTTGCACATGCTCAGTAATGTGTTTTGTTTTTGTTTTTTTATGTGCCGCATGCGCCGTTTTCGTTCGATCCGTATGCGTCAAAAAGTACGCATCAAGAGACGCATAATGCAGTGCAATGTAATGTCCAACTTCAAAGCTAACATGCGTTGCGTTAGGGGCACGTTATGCGACCTTAATGTCACATCAAACGCAACATCTTAGCGTGAAAGTGCCCTAAAGGGACAGAAGGCTGGTCCACACTTGCATCACAAAACGCAGTTGCAATCGCCTGTGATATTGCAGTACAATTTTTCTGTAACTGTTCTTTGCAATTTCGTTTAAGGAACGAGAATGGCATTCTGAGCTCTACAAAAATGCTGCATGCACCGTGTTTGCGATTTTATAAAAATCGCATCCATATGAAGTCACTGCGCTTGCACTTTGCCAATGGCTGGCAAGTACACCTGTCCCCCAGTGTAAACCAGCCCTTACTGAACAAAGTATAGAATTACCATTTGTTGATTTACTGTCATTGGTGTAACTGTAATCATATAATGTAAATTTGTGAAATTTTAAGGTATTGGTCTCATTTTGTGTCCATCTTGTTTTACTTTTGGTAGAATCTCCCCGGCTGTCATCAGGATCTTCCAGCAGCAATGAAAAATTTCCCAGCTCTGCCTCATTCTCTACAGACTTTTATGATTCGGACCGGCCCCTAAGTGTCCTCTCTGCAGTATCTTCTGGTTCACTCCAGGAAGACCGTGATCTCTATGAAAACCTCGCCGGCAGAGGAGCAGAAGAGGAGCAGCTGGGTAACCGAGCAACTGGTCCAGACATGGAGCTAATGTCTTCTCCTGCACAGACTGTTCAGGCCACTTACATACAAAGTGGACTGAAAAACTCCCGTACTCCAAATAACAACAGCGTGAACCGCCGCAGCCGCATGGGCTCTAGATCGCTCTCTCCATTTGGGAACAAAGTTAGCGGGATCTCACACAAACTCACTTATGTGGAGCGTGTGGTATTGGAAATAATAGACACTGAGAGAATATATGTCCAGCATCTGCGCAGCATTGTAGAGGTAGGTAACTGTCAGCGTACAAATTGGTTTGTTGTTTGTGCTTTTAACTGGTTTCAGCAGTATAGAACCACTGGTGCCCATACATGGTTCCATTTTTTTTTCAATCAGAGAAATTCAATTGATTCAATTTTGTCGAATAGTTTTTATAATTTCTTTACGAGGTACCATAAATAAACGTTCCATTTTTCTGAAAATACGAGAAAATCTATCTGTATGAAGAAAAAGTTGATTTAACTTTTATAGGATTTTCTTATACAACCTTCCATACCATATACAAACCATCACCTAGATTTTTTCAACTTGTCGGATAAGATTTTTATTGAAAAAAATGTAATAATTGTTAGTTTTTCTCAATAAAAAAGTATTATTTTCGACTTTCACTCTTCTATCGTTTTGATAAAATAAATGGGAATAAATTGTACCGTGTATGGGCACAATAAGGTAGAGTAGCTTCACTTTTCCTTATACCTTGTCAAATCATGCAACATAAGTGGGCGGTTATGGATCCTTTCACACGTCTGTTGCGTCACTTCGCAATGGATAAAATTGCTGTGATGCAAATGCAGTGAAGTCCTTATGGGGTTATCACACTTATCGCTGTGTGATACGACCAGTTCCATTGGGATAACTCAGTGGATGCAGTGTGTTTGCAGAACAACATGTGCCTTTACACTTAAAGGGAGGCATACTTTCATGCCTCACTGTAGGGCCCCACCGCACTGTTAAGGTGTGATGCAATTTTTCTGAAATATTGTGGTGCGATTGAAGAATAATTGCATTACAGTGTTCTCTTCATAGTGTGAAAGGAGCCTTAACCTCAATGCATGGCACTTACATTTCTCTCTGCTGCAGTACTAACACTGTTCAATTACATTGATATAGGCAGTGCTTCATATTTGCACCTGAAAAATCCTTAACAAATCATATTCCTATATTTCAAGTACCGTATTTTAACAACTTGATTACATAGACATGTCTGTAATTTTTCCCCCAGTCACAGCTAAAGATTTCCCATGTGCAAAGCCTACCTTGTATCACGGTCAGCTTCTGCTGACATGGGAGTGGTTATCCTGCTGCAGCGTATGCAGCCCCTGCATGACCAGGATCTGACTTGCAATTCCTGCGTGTGGAAAAAATGTGTTGCAAAAGGTTGAGGAAGGGAAAAAGTATCTGCTTTGTGCCAACAGAAACTGTTGTAGGATTTGCTTTCCTGCAAAGGATGCCCCTTACTGTTTCTAGCAACCAACGAGCTGCTTGTCTGTAAATTCTGCTGGAGGAGACAATGACAGAGAGCAGTGCAGAGAGGACACAGAGATAGGTCACTGAGCGTGTCTCTGTGTCCCATTTGTTATATTAAAGGAATATTATCAATGCCCAAGTGTTCTAAAATGACAAAGTTCAAATAATGTCTAAGTAGCTCTGTTAACATTTCATGTTAACTATTCATGTTGAATATCAGAGGCAAAAGCTTAAATTCATTGTGTGTAGATTTTAGCTACATTTGGAATGTCTCATTTGCAGAGGTATGAATCTCTGCAGTCTGACATGCTAAGAACCCTGTAATATTGAAGCAGATTTGAAAACAGGTATCCGGTTTCACACACTACAGTATTACAAATGTTTATGTTGCACATAAGATACATTTCCTCTGCTCTCTGTGAGATAAATCTCTGCCTGTCTCTGACTGAGCTCTTTGCACACAGAGTTAACAAACTGTGAGGGAATTTCCCCCCTCCGCTCATGGCTGAGTCTGCCATCAGAATTTCAGCAGACTGCAGGCAGAAAAATGTGAAAGGAACTATATAACAGTAAACAAATAGATAAGCAGTGAAATGTATACACCAGTACTTAGCAGCACTTCCCAAACATTTCCTATCTTAATTGAAAAAAAACATGTTAATCGATAAAGTTTCTTTAAATCCACCTTGTGTACACTTTAAAGGAAACCCTGTAGCATTGACAAACCCACCTGCTCCACAAAGAAGCGGGACACTTATGTCGTCTTCAACCCCATTGCCGCTGTCTGGGACCCTCTTCTCGTATGTTGTGAGGGACTGTGCAGCAGCAGTGGTGGGATGGTGGGCTCATAGATGGATCTGGAAGTATCTGCATCATACAGAGACTTCTTACAATGGTACAGGTTTGCTGCAAGTCCTGGTGGCAACGTATCTTTTAAGTGTCTTCTAAAAGCTATTGTTGTAAATGTGTCCTGTGAAGCCTAAAGATGAGGCCTTGTGACTGGATCGGACTCAACCAAAAGTGATGTTCATGCATCACATCCTGTAGGAATCTCTGTAGAAGCAGGCTCTGCACCGGAATCCTGTCAAAGGATTATAGTGTGAGAATGTAGTTGCTGTCCTGTGTCTTTGTCTCCAGCGGGCAGTCAGATGCTTGCTGGACCCCTCTAGCAAAACGTAAATTGCACAGGATTCATTGTTTGCGCATTCCACACCAGATCATGCTGTTTTATTTTCTGACTTTCAATTAGCATCCTTTTCACCTTCTTAAAGGGGCACTACAGTGAAAAACTGTAAAATTTAAAATTTGTGCAAACATAAACAAGTACATTTTTTCCAGAGTAAAATTGTAACGCGCTTACCTCATCCTGGCGGGTCCCGTGACAATTCCAGTGGCGTCTCTGGCGGGACTTGCTTGCGGGGAGAGTCTGCGGCGCCGTCAGCTCCGGACGGCATCCCCGGCGTCTCTCCGGCTGACAGTCAGGGCGCGCGCAGTTCGCATAGTCGCACACGCGCGAGTCAGAGCGGCCTTTACAGGCTCTGATTAGACTCGTCCTCCTAAGGGCTGGCCTGACTCATTCCCTCTCTGGTTTATTAGGCCAAGTGAGTCAGTTGCTCACCGGCCTTGATACTAATCAGTTCGCTGGTTCTTGGCCTAGCTAGCCTGTACTCTAGTAGTCAGTCTTTGCTGTTCTGATCATTGATGGCTGTATTTGTAATATTCCTTCGTAATATCCTCCTGATAGTATTGAAATGTATTTACTGTATATTTATCTGTGTACCGACCTTCTGCCTGCCTTTTGACCTTGCTCTAGTCTAGTCCTTCTGTACGTTTGCCATCTGATTCCCGTTACCGACTCGACCTGTTCCTGACTCTGCTCCTGTCTAATCCTTGCAATACGACTGAGATCTGATACCCGTTACTGACTTTGCCTGTATTTGACTACGACTTAGCTTTGCGACTTGGTACCTCAAAATTATACTTGTGCACAAGTAATTGACCGGTCTAGACCTTATTACTGTATTATTATTTCCTGTGTCTGTTATCTCATCACGCCCCAGCCTGATAAAAATGAGCCATACATTACTTTTCTCCAATGTTGCTGTCACTTACAGTAGGTAGTAGGAATCTGACAGAAGTGACAGGTTTTGGACTAGTCCATCTCTCTATAGGGGATTCTCAGGGATATATTTATTTTCAAAAGCACTTAGTGAATGGCAGTTGCTCTGTCCAACTGCCAAAAAAACTGCATAGCGAGCAGGGAAGCTGGCCAGCATCTTTGTATAAATCCTTTTTAGGGAATATCTTTTTATAAAGAATAAAAGCCTTGCTGAGAATCCCCTATGAAGAGATGGACTAGTCCAAAACCTGTCACTTTTGTCAGATTGCTACAACCTACTGTGCGTGACAGAAACATAGGAGAAAAGTAATGTATGGCTCATTTTACTCTGGAAAAAATGTACTTCTTACTTGTATATGCTTGCACTTCTTTTTAATTCTACAGTTTTTCGCTGTAGTGCCCCTTACACACAAGTACACAGTAGAGATGACATTTTATGTGCGTGTTTGTTACAAATGAGCAGTTTCAGCGATTCCGTAGTTGTATGAAGCAATTTATCTCCACCTGTTTTGTCACGGCAACAATCTGCTTTTTCAGTCTTTTTTTAAACTACATTTAGTGAAGAAAACAAAGTTTGTGAATTTGATTTACGGCATATTGCTCCACCACGATAAGATATTGTGTTTATTCCTGTAATAAAAACAGATGACCCGAGGAGCTGTGCGCTGCTAAAGCAGTAATGAGGCAATAAAAGGCATCGGACATGATTAATATGTGAAACTTAAGTGCCTTTCCCTCTTTTTCCCTGTAGGATTATCTGGGAGCCATCATAGACAAACAAGAGCTGCCGATGAACCCAGAACAAGTCAGCGCTCTCTTTGGAAATATAGAGGATATTTATGAACTGAACAGGTGAAGCCTTTTTCCTTCCATCTATCTCTCTGCTCAGCACAGGAAATTAGCCGTATTAATCATTATCTTGGCTTTTCTGTATTCTGCGTGTAACCAAATCTGTAAGGAATGTTTGTTTTCTATTGATTACAATATAACTCTCTTGCCATTCATTGTTATTCTGGGGAGGCAATGCCCCATCTAAACATGCTCAATTAAAGCCTACTGATAATGGCCATGTCTGCCAGTAATCCAGCGTGTGTATGGCAGCCCCTGACCGCAGCGATAAACCAGAAGTAGGAGAGTCAACCTAAAGAGTCTGTTTTATGCATATTTAGTCTGTTTACCGTTAATCCTCGTATACACCTTAGATGAAATTTGGCCAATGCGGCTGTTGGGGGGGCCTTCTGAGCAGAGAATCCAGCATATGTACCCCTGTCCCCTGAGCTTATTTAAAGCTCTAGTACAAGTTAGATTAAACTCGGCAGAAGTGGCTGGTAAAGACCGCCTGGGGCAAGAATCTAGTGCAGGGGTCCCCAAACGTTTTGGGTCGAGGGCCGGGTCAACCTACTTCAGACTGCTGGGAGGCCTGAGTATACATAAAATGATGTAGAAGTCTTTTAACAAGACAGTGAAGCATACCCAGGTGACAATCTGCAGTCCAATTGGACAGCAGTGTCTCCTGATGTGGCATTTGAATGGAAACCAGCGAATTACTGCTTTTTGGCTTCTATGTGAAAGGATGGTGCGAGCACTGCTATTCCATATGCGGACAACCAATATTTAAAGAGGTAGCTGACCGCATCTATAAGTAATACATTTTGTGTGTGGGGTCCGGTAAAAAAGCCTCGGGGCCACGTTCGGCCTGCGGGCCTTAGTTTGAGGACCACTGATCTAGTGTGTGTGTCAGTGACACTGTTTATCAGTGAGAGATTTGGCATGCCAGATGATCTAGCCAGACACCTCACCCCTGTTGTGCGCTGCACAATCATCCCCCTGCCTCTCTAGAGTGACAGAACTCAACCCTAGCATGTTGGTACAGCCTCTGCCACAGACTGTTGCTTGAGATATTGTATCCCGATCCCTGCCAGGCAACAGTAATCTAAAGTTTGTATAAGGCTTAAAATGACCTGAGCTCTGTTTTTGTTTGCTAGGGAGTCTCTGTGCTTTATAGGCAGGTGTCCTGGCCTGGAGTTCTTTAATCTAGGAGCTCCTTTCCTGTCCCAGGAGGTAATTCATGAGACGGGATCAGATTTTATAGAACTTCTCCATCTTGTCTTCCACCCGTGCTATTAATTTTTTTTTAATAATATTCTTCCAAACCTGTTTTTAACTTATTCAAACAATAGCCTCTCTGGCTGCTGCTATTGTTACTAGCAATCAATTTTTATTGCTTGATTGTAACAATTCAAAAATATGACCAATGTACCATATACCAATGTTACATTTTTCCCCAATCATGAATAAAATTATTGAACGCTCAGAAAAAAATGATTGGAACTGTACATCAAGTAATTGACAATCCATCACACACCATACAATTCTTAATAAAGTTGGTCAGAAATTTCCAACATGTCCAATCTGCAAAATTGGGGAATAAAAAAAAAACGGAAAATCGATCGGATTTATCTATTGAAAACAAGGAAAACTCGATTTTTCGGGACAACCGATCATTTATTGAATTGCTGAAAAATTGGATCTTTTAATTATATGGTGTGTATAATTATAATTTTAATTATATGGTCTTCGCTTAAGACAAAGTGTGCTATTTGTAAATATTACTATATTGTAATAAAAATCCCTTGGGAGGCAACCGTTTATGTATTTATAATGCTTTATATGATTTACCACGTGTCAGTCAAAAGGGCATGTAGTCAGGTCTGTCTGTCTACCATCCATTTGAATAAACTTCCCCACAAGGGAGGTTAATAATGATGTTGTTTGTTTGTTGTTGTTGTTTTTTTTGGGGGGGGGGGGGGGGGGGGCACCATTACTTGGCAACCTGTAGGTAAGCAGTGATGCACCCCAAATGGTACACACAGTTATAAACCCCCTTATGGGGAGGTTCATTTTAAATAGAACCCGGGGTGGTTTTTAAGGGGGCAGGTGGGACACAGAGGCATGCTCTCTGCCCATTGTGGTGGTTTTTGAGGCTACTTGATCCGCTCAGCTCCCTGGATCAAGTAGCCTTTTTTTTTTTTTCCTCATTTTATGAGCCTACCTGGGCTCTCTTTAAAAATAAATGGTACTCAGTCGCTTTAGGTCTCTAGTTTAAAATGACCCTAATGGTCGATTCATATGCATGGATCCACTTTACAGTAACTCTAACATTCATTTTAGACTCTCATATTGTGCCTTTGGTATATTCATGCCATTGTGAGGATTCCAGGAACTGAAAGGGCTACTCGATAACTGGATGTCTGTAGCTTGCCCTTTTTATAATTAAAGTAAACCTGAGACGAAGGGAAATAACAGATTTATACATTCCTGGGGCTTCCTTCAGCGCCCTTCAGGCTGCTCGGTCCTTCGATGTCCTCCTCCGCCTTCTAGATTCTCTGCAATTCAGTCTGGCAATTCCGTCATTTGGGGCATACCGCGCATGTGGGGCCTGGCCATACATGCCCCCAAGAGAGTTCAGAGCCGCAGCAGAATGCTCCCGGCCGCAGGAGAGCAATGGGGAAATGTGTGCGGCTGGGATTACCATACTGCATTGCGGAGTTGGAACCGGACTGAATTGCTGGGGAGGCCGGCGAGGGACTGAGCAGCCTGAAGGGGGCTGGAGGAAGCCCCAGGAATGTATAAGACTTTTATTTCCTTTCGTCTCAGGTACATTTTAAAGGAAGACTCTTGAAATACAGTTTTGCCAAGTAAACCAATTAAAATTTTATTGGCTTATATAGCATCAACATCTTCAATAGCGATGTTTGCATAAAATTAGCATATTTGCATATCCTTGGAATTGTTAGCATCTCACTGACTTCCGCTAGTGAGCACTAAGCACTGCATGGTTGAGGGACACTATGGCAATAACAAACACTGAATGTCTCTTTCAGCCATCTTGTTGTGAATTTTATAATGGTTCTATATACATAGTGGGTCACCAAATGTTATTTTGCATTTTATCTTTACCCTCTAGTAGAGATATGAGAGCACCATATGTGACAATGGTAAAGACTTGATTATGAGCTCTTCTGAGCGGCTCTGCAAAGCACTTTGTAAGATGTCAATGCTATAAAAATGTACCATAATTTCTCGTAAATTGGCATGGTTTTCTTGGACATTGGCTTACAGATACCGATCCTTAATCTTACATTTTCTGCATTCTTTCCTTAATATATTTTATCATGATGTCCAAAGTAGTGAGCGTTTGGCAGGTAGGTTAATGAAGAATATGAAGCAAGAATATGCTGCATGTATACTTTTATTTGTATTCATTGTGTGCTGCATGAACTTCTTTGCAGTTGATGGCTTTTTTTTTCCTCCTACCTCCTCCACTTTGTTTATTCTTTTCCAGATATAATTTTATTTCCCTGATATATTCTTTACTTTGAAGTTTGTGTGCTTTTTTTTTTTTTTTAACAATATATTGTCTGTGTGCCTTTTTAGTGCTGTTATACATGAGTATTGTGTGTTACTGCATGTCTGGTACTCATATCATGAGCCTTTTTGTGAACTAAAGCCCCCACAGCTACTAGAATTTTGATAGCTGCTTTTGTGATCATTTCAGCTCATAATGTCATTCTACCTAATGTTGCACATTTTCATCTCCCAAAATAGTACAGTCTAAAATATGATCCCCACATCTAAAAGGGGCACCTGGTAAAATTGGAACATGATAATGCTGATAGTAGGCCTGAAAGATAAATCGAATTTAAACCGAAATCGTGATCACCAATATCACAATTTCAGAATCGTCAAAGCGGCGATTATCGCGATCACACCATTTTTCACACGGGGGAAGTTTGAAGAAGCGGCTTCAAACTTCCCTATAGTCCCGTCGCGTGCGGCTCGCAGTATTGGACATACCTTCCGTACAAGACCTTCCACTGTCCGCCCTCTATCGCCGTCTGCCAGCTCGTGTGCTTGGCAAACTCCGGGTTCCTGTATGTCACATGACATAAAGGAAGTATTCTGTGCATTAGAGCCTGCAGGAGGCGAAGTGGATAGACGAGCATTGCTAGACTTGTCCTGGAAGCTACTGTATGTCCAGAACTGATGCAGTTTGGGAGACAGAGGAGGCACAGAGACAGACACAGAGGGGGCACAAAGAGAGACACAGAGGGGGCACAGAGGCAGAGCAGGCACAGAGGGGGCACAAAGAGACACGGGGGGGCACAGAGAGAAACAGAGCGGGCACAGAGACACAAAGGAGTCAAGAGAGAGATCCAGAGGAGGCATAAAGAGGCAAAGGAGGCACAAAGAGAGACAGGGAGGCAGAGAGAGAACAAATAGGCACAGAGGGGGAACAAAGATTGATTTCATTTGAAGGAAATCGTGAATCAAAATTGCAATTTCAGACAGAAATCGCTCAATTCAATTTTTTCCTAAAATCGTTCAGGCCTAGCTGATAGTAGGATATTGCATTGGTAATTTTACAGATATTCTACTATCCCCAATTCCCGATAGAATATTGGTAATTATATGGATATTCTAATATACTGTTGTGTAACCTAAATCTCACACTACCCCCCCCCCCCCCCAGGAGTGCTACTTGCAGTCATTTTCCTTGTCTGCATCCACCCTGCCTCGGCATCTGCTAAAAACAGATTTGGCACACAAGCCCATCGTGCTCAGCAGTGGCTGTGTCCGTGATTCCCCCCTGCCCCGGCATCTGCTACAGTCGTGCTTAACAAGGCTGTGTCTGTAATTCCGCTCTGCCCCGGCATTTGCTACAACAGATTCTGCACACAATCCCCACCGTGCTCAGCGGTGGCTGTGTCCATGATTCGGGTATGGACCACAGGCTCCAACATGGAGTTTGGCTGTATAGCTGAAATTGTGCACCCAGCTACCACATTACCATTCTGGCATTGCCATAGTTGGTAATTACATTGTGGTTCATGTTTGTGCCCAAATTACCAGGTGAGCTGTGAGCCCATTTTCATTGTTTCCCATAGAGCTTCCTGATCTCACAGTGTCCGTTGCCTTGGTCACAGAATAATTATTTGAGCCAATAGAGACCAATGTCGAGGCAGTGTCATTTATATTTTGAAAGACTACTATCATTGTTGCAGTACTAAGGCTTTCATATTACCCCTTACTCATGCTGAGACTTTGTACATGTGCTACCTAGTAAATCACTTAGCTGAACAAATTACAGTTACTAGTCTGTGATCTACCATATCCCATTACCAGCTTTCAATAATGAACAATTGTTGCATGAAAAATGGATACAAAACAATATTTTCAGCCATGCTTGAAATACTGACTGGTGACCAATGAAAGAGTTGCACATAAGACCTTATTTAGACAATGCAGACATGCTAACAATCTTTCATTTTGTATAACATGGTTGGATTTTAATCTACTGGTTATGGTCACCCTTGGTTTCAGTGTAACCTTTGCATATGTGATGTTGGAATAATGATCTCCTTTGACCTTGTCTTATTATCATCTTGTATTGTTTTCTTGTCTATTCAGTGAACTCCTCCAGGAGCTGGAGAGTTGCAGCGATGACCCTGTGGCTGTGGCCAACTGCTTTGTGGAAAAGGTCAGTGAGAAGTTAGCGTTTTTATCTGAACTTCTTGTGTATAAACATGGTTCATTGCCTTCTAATGTGTTTCTGACGTCTTTATAATGTGAGTGAAGGGAAGCAGTTTGTGACCCCTCAGCAAAATGTGTGTTAGCAGAAACTAACTCTGAGGCAATAATTCAATTAACTTTTCTCCTGAGTTTTCTCATAGATGTTTTCTCATCTTATCTTCAAAATACTTAAAGAGTAACTGTCAGGCTGCAAAAGCTAATTTAAACCTCTATTCTCCTGTGTTAAACAGTTTAGAAGGAAGCCAAAAAGGCAATACTGAAGTTAAAAATCTCCCTTACTTTTGATGTGTGCTGAACAGCAAGGCTGTTATTCCCAAGCTCTTAAAAGGACGAGAGGCCGCATAACTTCTGCAAAGCATTCTGGGGCTGCTTCTCCCCACCTTGGGTCCTCCCCTCAGCTGCTAGTGAGAAGTTACAGGCTCTTGTTACAGCAGCTGGTATTGCAGTCCAGCTCACAGCACTGAAAAATCACAGGGCAGAGTATACTGCATGAGTCCGCTATTGTTCCTAGCCACATGGCTAATTAATATTCACTGCACAGTAGTGTTGTCCATTAGGATCTTTTTTGTGAGTCGAATCATCAGGAAGCAGGCAGGACATGACGGCACAATTGGCTTCATAGGAGACAGACAAACATGGAACCTGCCATGAGCTGTCAGGAGCATCAATCTCTGCATATACTATATAAAAATTCAGTGAAATCCAAACGTGGACAGTGAAATGCATATGTAATGCAAGTACAGCCAATATTTAGCTACTGATGTGTTTTTTTTCCTCTGAGACCTTATACCTAACAGCTCCTCTTTAAGGTCATACAAAATTATGCAGGATATCAACTACTTATATGACAACCGTCTCACCTATAGAAGCAATGGTGGCTGGATAGTGTACTGGTTAAGGGCTCTGCCTTTGACATGGGAGACCAGGGTTCGAATCCTGGCTAGGTCAAGTACCTATTCAGTAAGGAGTTCAAGGCAAGACTCCCTTACACTGCAGGGTGGCCTCTTGAGCGCGTCCTAGTGGCTGAAGCTCTTGAGCGCTTTGAGTCCAACGGGAGAAAAGTGCTATACAAATGTTCGGATTATTATTATTATAATTCCAAACAATAAACAAATTTATAGGGAGCCTAGGTAACAAAGTATAAATCCTTTATTTATCTATCAAATTCACAGCTAAGACATACACTTAAAACCAATTAAAAATCTCATAGACCTAGTAGTATAATTGACAAGGATATTCCCAGAGCTAGTATAGGTGCACCTATAGTTATTTTTGAATACTGGTATCAGTTCTCTCGCAGGCCCCTTTCAAAGTACACTTGTAATCACCACTATGTCAGCCATCAATAAAGCTTGTCTTCAATCCAGCCTGTGTGCTTCTATGTATGCCTCTTATTCATAAAAGAATACGCTCTCATTACAGGCATATGTATGCCTAACCTTTCAGCATCCAACAGACGATTGTATATGAACATCTCTTAGATAATTAGAAGTATAGTTGCAAGCGGCTGATAGAGGCAAAAGCACAACTCACCCCTTGTGAGTGTGAGCGTTCAGCAAGCTCCAGCAGTTAGCGCTATTTGCACTTTTTTGAACATCCCTTGTGAGTGCGAGCGTTCATCAAGCTCCAGCAGTTAGCGCTATTTGCAATCTTCCGGTCATTACCGGTACTCACGTGTCCCTGATAGGACTTCACGTGTCCTGACGCCATCACGCTGATCCGCCCGTGCCTCCGCTCTCTTCCTGTACCTGGACGCCGCAAACAGCGCGACCTTTTAAAGTGACTGCGTCTGGAGGAAACAGATTGTTTGAAGCAACAACGGCCCCTGTGAAGTCCTATCAGGGACACGTGAGTACCGGTAATGACCGGAAGATTGCAAATAGCGCTAACTGCTGGAGCTTGCTGAACGCTCGCACTCACAAGGGATGTTCATATACAATCGTCTGTTGGATGCTAATGCTGAAAGGTTAGGCATACATATGCCTGTAATGAGAGTGTATTATTTTATGAATAAGAGGCGTACATAGAAGCACACGGGCTGGATTGAAGACAAGCTTTATTGATGGCTGACTTGGTGGTGATTACAAGTGTACTTTGAAAGGGGCCTGAAGAGAACTGATACCGGTATTCAAAAATAACTATAGGTGCACCTATGCTAACTCTGGGGATATCATTGTCAATTATACCACTATGTCTATGAGATTTTTAATTGGTTTAAGTGTAGAGAAACCGAGAGCCCAATATAGTGTAGTATGTTAAGCATAAATGAAAAAAAGGTTATCGGGAGAAAATTATACTCACAAACATGGGTTACCACAAAGGCAACCACTGTATAGGCAGGTGAGGAGATTAGACCTGTCCTCACTCAGGGATAAGAAGTCGCTCTCTGTAGATGCGAAAGGGGGTAGATCACCCCTCCACCAGGGGTGGACACGGTATAGCAGTAGGAGAACAGAGGCGCCAGCAGGATAAAAGCGTAAGGCGCTACACCTGCTAATGCCGAAATTCTGTTTTGTCCCCACGTTTATTGCCTGATGAAGCGGGCTGGGCCTGCGAAACGCGTTGCACTTTTTTGGGGTACTATTTAATAAATGTGATTGCTACTATTCAGACAGTCTTTCGTGTCTGCTTTATGGAGGTAAGTCCACCACTTCCTCCCAGCAAATTTTAAAGTTTTTATCCGCTTTTATCCTGCTGGCGCCTCTGTTCTCCTAATTGGTTTAAGTGTATGTCTTAGCTGTGAATTTGATAGATAGATAGATAGATAGATAAAGGATTTATACTTTGTTACCTAGGCTCCCTATAAATTTGTTTATTGTATGAAAATACTTAAGGTGCCCAATGCCATACACTAACCCGATTTCCCGTCGATAGGCAGCAGATTCGATCACGGTGATTAAATCTGCTGTGAAATTGATAACGCAAACGTGGAACGATTGACCGATTTCCATCTGAAATCGATCGATCCAGGAGGAAAATTCTGCTCAATCGCTGGCCAGTCGGGAGCGCTTAGTTAGCGGTGTTCAATTCTGCGACGACCAATGCAGCAATAATCTCACCTGTTCCACAGATGCAAGTCACTGGGTCCGTGCTGTCCCTTTCTCCTGCTGGTCGTCTTCTGCATCTTCAGTTCACTTCCTGTCCAGTCCTGTGACCAGCGGAAGTTCAAACAGTAGAGGGCGCTTTACTGTTTGAACTTCCCCTTCTCCAGGGACGGGACAGGAAGTTAAGAGAAGATTAAGAAGGCCAGCCGGAGAAAGGGACAGCGTTGTTCGGGATGCAAGAAAAAAAAAAACCTGAATAACTTCAGGTGAAATACAGGACTCTGAAAACATGTGGTGTGGCAGTTTAAAGATGCATAATGAGGCACTCGCATGGTCGATTTACCAGTAAAAATCCGTTACAAATTCCACCTGCTATCCCACTTACAATATGCCAAATGGCACAAAGACAATCCTCAAGTCTTCTGGCACAAAGACATTTAGAGTGAGGAGACTAAAATTTAACTTTTTGGCCATAACTATAAACACTACATTTGGAGAGGCGTCCACAAGGCCTATGATGAAAGGTACAACATTCCTACTGTGAAACTTGGTAGTGGATCGCTGAAGTTTTGGGGATGTTTGAGCTACAAAGGCACAGGCAATATGAATGTAGCAAGTTATCCAAAAATACTGGGGGAAAGTGTTTCACTCATCAGCCAGGAAGCCGAGCATGAGACGTATTTGGACATTCCAACATGACAATAATCCAAAACGCAAAGCCAAATCAACCGGTAATTAGCCACAGTAAAATAAAGTGAATGTTCTGGAGTGCTCATCTCAGTCTCCTGACTTTAATATCATTGAGCAAATAGGGGAGACCCTAAACGTGCATGCAAGACTGCCCAATAATTTATAGGAACTGGAGGCTTTTTTTCCAGAAAGAATGGCCACCGTTACCATCTGAGAAGATAAGGAGCCTCATCCACAACCACTACAAAAGACTTCAAGCTGTCATTGATGTTAAAGGGCAATACACAGTATTAATTAAAAACTGGAGCATGTAAAGTTTTGATCAGGGTCATTTTTATGTATTTTGTGTAGTGATTATGAAATGGTTTAGAAATTATAAATTCTGCCAGGGTATGTAAACTTATGAGTGCAACTGTATATTAGTGCGCCTTGTAGGTTGCCAATGAAGAGAACCTACTGTGTGCTTAGGCATTTATTTTACTTTTTCTCAGTGAGAAAACAAGCATCAGCATCAATTGAATGCATAAGCTATACACAAGTAATGAGTACAGCCCTCAAATGAGACAAAAATAGTGGCAGTTTTAATTGCATGCATGTTTATTTACGGAGGTTGTTAATATTTATTATATCTTGTAGCCCAATAGTGGCCGGACCTCCACTGAATGGCTAGCCTAACCAGCCATCTTTAATAATCTGATCCTCTTTGAGTATCCGCTCTTTCAGTTTTGTAAGTGACTACCGTATTTTTCGGACTATAAGACGCACGTTTTCTCCCCCAAAAGTGGGGGGGAAAAGTCAGTGCGTCTTATAGTCCGAATGTATTATTTGGACCTGTACCATGTATTTTAAAAATGTTGTGCCTCTGTAAGTGTAACAAGGGTGAACTGGGGAAAGAGGACAGGATCCTACTTACAGCTTTCCGGATTATTGCGGCGGTGGGGTGCACTGCGGATCACGTGGGTCCGTGAAGGAATGAGCGTGACCATCAGCTTACTTCCTTTATCCCCCTGTGTCCTCCTCCCGGTGTCTCTGGGTCCCCCTTTGCCTGCCGCGCTGCTCTCAGTTCCCATGTCCGCATATATACAGTATACGAGTTGCAGCCACGCCGTCATCGATAGCAAGAAGCCACGCAGGTTTGGGTGCCATCTTCCAATCAGGCGAGGGGGCGCTGCCCCAGACCGCCAATCACACAGCTCATTCCTCCATTCACTGCGTAGTGATTGGCCGCAATGAAGGACCTGTGGTCCCGCCTTCGAGACCAGCGGGCCCGGAAGAAGGAAGGAATGAGCTGTGTGATTGGCGGTCTGGGGCAGCGCCCCCTCGCCTGATTGGAAGATGGCATCCAAACCTGCGTAGCTTCTTGCTATCGATGACGGCGTGGCTGCAACTCGTATACTATATATATGCGGACATGGGGACTGAGAGCAGCGCGGCAAAGGGGGACCCAGAGACACTTGGAGGACACAGGGGGATGAAGGAAGTCCCGTAAGCCGCATACACGCGGACATGGGAACTGAGAGCAGCACGGCAGGCGAAAGGGGACCCAGAGACACCGGGAGGAGGACACAGGGGGATAAAGGAAGTAAGCTGATGGTCATGCTTGTTCCTTCACGGACCCACGTGATCCGCAGCGCACCCCACCGCCGCAATAATCCGGGAAGCTGTAAGTAGGATCCTGTCTTCTTTCCCCCGTTTACCCTTGTTACACTTACTGATACGTGTAATTAGGACTGGCAGGGGCTCTCACACTGCACATTACACTCTACCACTTCTACTGGATACTTTCACTCTCTGTACATGGCACTATTAAAATGTGCACTGTATTTTCATTTGTTATACTGCAGCATCTTTGAACATGATTTGTAGGGCTTTGCTATATGCAAGTATTTGATTACTCTGCACTGACTCTGTGTGTGCACTAGCTTTTCAACGAATCCATGTGTGCTGTGGATCTCCCTTTCCTACTTTCCCATTTCCATCCCAGTCTGCTCAAACCAAGGAGTAATAACTGGCTCCCCCCTCACTGAGCTCCCTTCTCCCTCTTCCCCTGCTTCCACACACTATACACGTTTCCCAGGGCTAACATAAGTCACCCCTGGACCATGGAGGCAACAGGTTTAGTAGATTTTTTTTTTTCCCTGATTTTTGTCCTCTAAACCTGGGTGCGTCTTATAGTCCGGAGCGTCTTATAGTCCGAAAAATACGGTAAGTTGTGTTACCCTTGTTAATAAATGATAGGAAATGTAATGGCATAGCAAACCTTTACAGCTATTGAATGATGGAGTAGATATATTTAACAATAAGGCATTGTCTGTATTTGGTACCCATTTTGATATTGTTTAAACAACTTCATCTGTCCACTGATTAGGGCAGTTATGACCAATGTATGCATTGTTCCTAATCTGCTGCTTTTTTATCTTTACAGAGCCAAGATTTTGATATTTATACCCAGTACTGTAACAACTATCCAAAGTAAGTCTAATACTACAAATAGAAGTTTGTACTCCAGCATATAGGCCCATAACCTATTAACTTTTCTCCTGAGAGGAATCTATCTGAGTGTTGATCTGGTGGCATATCGAACAGGTTTATGGCCACTTGTTTAGATGAGAGATGGTACTCCACCTACTCAGATGGTACGTGTTCAGATGAGAGATGATACTCCAGCTACTCAGATGGTATTTGTTTAGATGGGAGATGGTACCCCGATTACTTAGATGGTACTTGTTTAGATGAGAGATGGCACTCAGAGGTGAAGCTAGACCTGATCTCTTCTATAGGAGCAACTGGTGTCAGGAAGGAGGAAAGCAAACACTCCTACAGAAATCAACATTTCAAAATATAATCCTAACCATTTCTAGCAACAAGGTATTAGTATCCACCTGGTCACATGGATAGCAATAGTGACTCATTTCTGTGTCCACAGATGTACTATAATGGCATGTTAGAGGATTCTCTGCTCACTCTTTACTCTGTTTGCGCTGTATTTCTCACATAAGTATTATGAAGCGGTGCAGTGTTCTGCTTGATCAGTGAAAAAATCCTCGTAGTAAAGTCTTTTAAAGGTTGGAACTGATTTTAGGCTTTTGAGGTTTTCCCTCCTGCGGAGGCTGGTGTTCCCTTTTGGCACATGAAGCGACAGGGAGGTGCAGGAGACGGGAGGGGAGGTGGACTTGTTTAAACAAGTGTTGGGCAAGAATCAGGAAATGGCAGCAAGAATTTCAGGGCTGTGGGTACTGGCTGTTCATTTCAGAGCACATGCTCATTAGTCAGGAGCTCCGATTGCCTGACCTTGTAGAATCAGCCACATTCTTGTGTAGGTTCCTGCCTTATAGGACCTCTATTCTCCAATAAGGCAAACCAACATGTAACAACTAGCTGGCTGTACACATTTAAATGTCTTTGTATCACAGTGACACAAAAGGATAAGTAAATCAGGCAAATGTATATAGTAATATTAAAAATGTGGATGCTATACCGAATAGACTGCAATCATGAATGAAAGAGAGGGCATAGTATGAATAGTCATGCAGTAAATGATTTCCAAATGTTGCCAGCCTATGAAAATATATTGCCCGACTAATGTTACATCCTATGGCCTGCGTTTGGCATGTGTAAGGGATGGTTGTGTAAAACTGCCTATAGAAACAGGCAGCTACTACACTGACCACAAAACTCCTCTCACCCCAGTGTGACTGCGTGTTGTGAGGCTCTGGAGCTTGTTGCTTTTATGCTGTATTATTACTGTGGTTCTTTTATTTGTGGACAGCTATTTGTTAGTTGGAAGCTTAAAGTGGAATTCCAGGCATCACGCCGAAAATCACATTGGTAGTATTGTCTCGCTCTCACTAAAGGATCAAACCCATAGTCTTTAAGGGCAGTGCTGAACAGAGGGATGACGCCCTCTAAGCGGTATTCAACAAGGAAAAAAGCTGGCACATCCAAAATTAATCTTTATTGGTTCCATGTAAAAAATATGGCCAACGTTTTGGAGCCACGTAGGGCCCCTTTATCAATATTTGCTCGGAGGCAGACCAGGCTGCTGCTGATCCCAGATAAGACACACACCGCTGTCAGCGAGTGTAAGAGGAGCCAGACTCCCACTTCCTATGCAGGAACTTTTGCACAGCAGCAGACAGATCTCTGCCTCCGCAAATATTGCCTTAATAAAGGGGCCCTACGTGGCTCCGAAACGTTGGCCATATTTTTTACATGGAACCATCAAAGATTAATTTTGGATGTGCCAGCTTTTTTCCTTGTTTAATCACGCTGAAAATGTCTTGATATTTTTAATAGTCACAGTCTGCCTGAATGGTTGCCACTTTTATGTGGGATCACCACATTTCCACAGTGTTATTTATTGGTACTTTAGGTATGATCACTATATAGAGTGTCAAACAGAGCAATGGCTACTTTAGTGATTGTCATGTTGTTTGCCACTTTCAGTGCACTTGGCAAACTGTACCCCTAGGTAGAGATGATGTGAAGAGTCTTCCCACGTGTGTGTTTCTGTAGATTAGAGTAACAGAACAGGAATTGGCAGTTATGGTGAACTGGCTATTATGGAGAGGCCTCTTGACTGCAGATGATGTATTCTATGCCACATTTTTACTGGTACATGCTACATAGAAGATATGGTATAAACTTGAGATTGAGTAAAGGTGGCCATATGCTTGCAGGTGGCCGATAAATTCAACCAACAGATCACTCTTGACTGTTAGTGGAATCTGGTGGCCATCTGCAAGTGTACCGTCACCTTAAAGAGAGTCTGAAGCCATAATTAAAATGGCTTTTTTTTCCTTATATATAGCAGGGGCATGTGTGCCCATGCTAAAACGCCACTATCCCACGGCTGAACGAGGGTCCTTTCCAATCCAAATCCCCCCTGTGCTGCCCGGGGAGCGCTTCTGTGTGAGGCAGGGCTATGAGCTGCAGCCCTGCCTCACACGCGTCTATCAGCCGCGGATCTCCGCCTCTCACACGCGTCTATCAGTCTGCCTTCGCTGAGAGGGGCGGGGGAGAGGTGGAGATCAGCTGCTGATAGACGCGTGTGAGGCAGGGCTGCAGCTCATAGCCTTGCCTCACACGGAAGCGCACAGGGGTAGCAAAATCTACGACCAAGTTGGTCGTGATTTTGCAGGGGGGGATTTGGAGGGGAAAGGACCCTCGTTCAGCCACGGGATAGCGGCGTTTTAGCAGGGGCAAACATACCCCTGCTATATAAGGAAAAAAGCCATTTTTATTAAGGCTTCAGAGTCTCTTTAAGTATTCTTATTTCTACTCCTGATCACAACACAGAAATTTGCATTAACCACTTCCCAACTGAGGGGTTTTACCCCCTGACCACCAGAGCAATTTTCACCTTTCAGCGCTCCTTCCATTCATTCGTCTATAATTTTATCATTACTTATCCCAATGAAATGAACTATATCTTGTTTTTTTCGCCACCAATTAGGCTTTCTTTAGGTGGGACATTATGCCAAGAATAATTTTATTCTGAATGTGTTTTAATGGGAAAATAGGAAAAAATGTGGGAAAAAATTTATTATTTTTCAGTTTTCGGCCTTTATAGTTTTTAAATAATGCATGCTACTGTAATTAAAACCCATTAAATGTATATGCCTATTTATCCCGGTTATAAAACCGTTTAAATTATGTCCCTATCACAATGTTTGCCGCCAATATTTTAGTTGGAAATAAAGGTGCATTTTTTTCAGTTTTGCGTCCATCCCTAATTACAAGCCCATAGTTTATAAAGTAACAGTGTTATACCCTCTTGACATAAATATTTAAAAAGTTCAGTCCCTAAGGTAACTATTTATGTTTTTTTTTTATTGTAAATTTTTTATTTTTTTTTTAATTACAAAAAAAAAAAAAATTGGGGAGTGTGGGAGGTAAGGAGTTAATTTTTTGTGTAAAACAAGTTTATTTGTGTGTAGAAAATGGTTAGGGTGTAGTTTTACTATTTGGCCACAAGATGGCAACATTACCAATTTGTTTCATGCGACCTGCAAGCGTCCTTCCGGACGCTTGCAGGAAGTAGAAAGAGGCTGGGACTTTGTTATTTTTTCACAATGATCGCGCTGCTCAGCCGAGCGGCAGCAGGTCATTGCGGGGCTTAGATCAACGAACGGGAATGGATTTTCCCGTTCGTTGATCTCTGGGCGAGCGGGCGGCGGCGTGTTTACTAGCGGCGGGCGGCGTGTTTACGAGCGGGAACGCGGACAGCGGCGGGAGTGCGCAAAGTACGGATTTCTCCGTCCCTTGGGGGTGAAAGGATGGAAAAAGGGGCTGAGAAATCCGTACGCGCGGGGGTAAAGTGGTTAAATGATCAAGGCACTTAAAATTATTTTAAAATTAAATGATAGACTTTATTAATTTTGATAATAAAACTTCAAGAAATATAATAGCATGAACATGTACTCAACCACTACTAGCACTAAAATAGAAACTAAAACTGTCAAACTTCACAGTCGTCTCCACTGACCCCACCACCCAAGTGCCTAAATGCCAGGTAGAGAGGGAAGATTGGAATGGCTCGCTAGAAAAGCCAGCTGCACTAGAAGAGGTCCCCCTCGTTCCTCCTCCTTTTCTACCTGAATCCTCTAAACGTCTTTTCTTCTATGTGCGTCTGCAGCATTTAACTATCCCTGGCAACAAGTGCCAACACAAGTGGTAAAATGCTTGCTGAGGCTGGCAGAAAAGGAGAAAACTTTGCCCCCTTCCTTTGAACTCAAATGAGTGATGGTGAACATTGCGCACAGTCTCCAAAAAACATTGGTGTTATCGCTCGAGGGGTAGTGAGTACATCAAAGGGCAGTGTGCTGGAGATGATATGATGATAAAATGCATCTGTTACAAACAACAAGCAAGCTGACAGTGCAGGTGGACCAGTATTAAGTGTGTCTGTATCCGTAAGCCGGAATGTTGAAAGGGGAGAAGTTCCGGAGTCGAATCTGGTAACCAAGGTTACGTATGACGCGGCAGGAACGCCCTCTGAAGGCGTACATAGTGACGCATAAATCACCGCCCTGCCCGCCGCGTCACACATCCTGACGAAGCTCGCAGTGGGCGGGCGCAACGCGTCGATGGGCGGGGCTTCATCGCAACATGCGTTTTGAGCGCTCCTACTAGCCGGCCGAGCTGCAACTAGCTGAACTTCGGTCCTCGGTTGCTCCCTCGTTTATTCCTATTACCCGGGGTAGAGCCAACAGCCATAGGCTCCCCGCTGTGGTGCGGGCAGGGTTGAGCCGAAGACAAAAGAAGGAACCTGACGGGACTACATTGGGACAAGATGAACTGACGAGTCTAACTACCGGTGGGGTGGTAAGAGCCAGCTGTCCTGTAGTATATACATAATCGGGAGGAACTGTGCAGCCTGAGCCTTGTCACGGCTTATCAATATTACCATATAGGCAATACAGCAGCCACATTGTCCAGCACTCTGGGGATTTTAGAGGATTGGTACGGGTACCAGAGTGAATGGGATGTGTGTGGGTATGCTGAGCAGTGTGGTATCAAGGAGCGCTCCGCATTATTTTTAATTGTTTGTAGGGTAGGATGGTGAGTGGTTTCTATTTTTCCAATAAAGGCAATTATTCAAGGAATCCCTGAGCGGCAGCAGGTTTCTTATTCTTTAAATTGCAATTGTTTTCTATACCTGCAGCTGCTCCTGTAAATTACAGTGAAGGGTTAACTATCACGGGTGAGTGAGATAGACAGGTTTATTGTCTTTATTAGAAAAGGAGAAACTATCACTAGCAGAGGGAAGCCTTTTTAAAACATGTCCCTAGGCTGCAGGAGTCACAAGGGGAAAGGCCCTTTCCATATGTTTACCTCCCTGTGACATTGTTATTAAGTAGCACAAAAGAAGATGGTGGGGTTTCCATTACAAAGACTCAGTAATTGGCCACCAGTTGTCTAAATGCTCGGAGAGCAAAAGTGCATGCCTGATTGATAATGGGAAATAACTCCATTTTCCTTTTTGTCCTAGTTTTCACAAATGCCTCCTTTTGTCCTCATAATCTTCTTTACCATTAAATAGGTTAATTATTTCTGCCAGTTGGCTAGAAACTACAAGATCATAAAGTTGGTTCTGAATCAGAGAGCATAAACAAAGGGCCAGGAGCATGGCGGAGCCAGGGGTTGGCTGACCAGTCAGCTGATTTATGTGGCTTCTCTCTAGCCCTGCAATAAAACTTCCCAGTACAATGGCTGCGTATGTGCCGCTAGCCGCTTCTTTGACAATCTCACTGAAGGCCAGTCATGGATCAGCAGTGCATTTGTAGTGCAAGTTTCAAGGAGTTACAAGAAATTAGGGGAAGATATTTCAGCATCTTAATATACAGTGACTTCTAGGGCAGGTAAATATAATTTGGCCACCTTAAAACATAGCATTGCTTTTTTAGCAAAAGTGTTTTTTGGGTATTTTTAATTTTAAGGGACCTAAAATGATAAAATTAGAGCAGTTCAACTTACCTGGTGCTGCTTGCAGCCCCCTGAATTCCTCCTAGTCCCTGCTCTCATTCCTCGCAGCTCCATTAAGCCACTGTTCCCCTCGGTAAACTGACCAGCTGTGGGCCACTGCACATGCGCGGCCCTGGTTGTGTGCCTCCTCGATCCACGCTCCGGCATGCACAGTAGCAATATATACTTACTGCGTGAGAACAGCTATGGGAGCACAATTGGGGGTAGCGTGGGCAGCGTTCAGAGGGGGACAGCAGATGAATGGAGCAGCTCAGAATGAAGGGGAGGGACCAGAAGGACTTCGGGGGCCGGCAGAACCCCCAGGTAAGTTAAACTGCCTACTTTTATTACACTTAAGGTTCCCTTTAAGCCCCAATATTGTCCTTTTAGCTCTTGATTACCATGAGCTATCATAGTACACTGTCATATGGCAGGCTGTACTTAAAGGGAACTATAAACACTGAACATGCATGCAGATCAGGTATTTCTGACAGGATTAGCTTGTTTTCAGGTGTGATTCACGCACTACTGATGCCAGAATGGCCAGCAAGGCTGCCAGGCAACTAGTATTGTTTAACAGTAAAAAAATAGATATGGCAGCCTACATAATCCGTCTCGCTCCAGGTTCCCTTTAAGTAAGGCATTAGCTGTCGGCAGAGTTTAGTTGGCAGGTTCTCTCTTCCTGGTGATTGTAGTGGTCAGATGATAATGGCAATTCCCCATATTGTTTTTGTTCACCTCTATGTGGGATCGTTGTTTATATAAAATAAAACTCGTAACCTGGAGCGAGACACTTCCTGATAATAGTTCCAGCTGGCAAATAGTTCTGTGAACTCTGTAGTAACAATTACGGGAAATCTGCAGCATCTGTCCACAATTGAAATAAACCAACACAGTGACAAATCATTTCTTTCTCTTGCTTGTAGAAATGGTCGTGTAGTACATTGTGCATTCTAGCGGTATATTCTAGATGTGATTCATAAACACTTTCAAAGTTTAGAGACCTACCAAATAGCAGTTCCTTGTCTCAGAAGCCATATGCCATCTTTTCCAACCTAGGCTTGTACTTGAATATTTGAGTTGTGATATTGAGCTGCTTTCAAACTACTGGATTTGTAAACGACATTTGCATTTATATTTGTTTTCCATGTGCATTAGAGACAGAGTAAACCTGTTGTGGGTTTTATAGTCCTCCTGTTGATGGCTGTCTTGTTTCAGCTCTGTGGCTACCCTGACTGAATGTATGAGGAACAAAGTCTTGGCTAAATTCTTTCGAGAGAAGCAGGAAATGTTGAAGCAGCCTTTCCCATTAGGAGCCTACCTCTTGAAGCCAGTACAGAGGATACTGAAGTACCACCTCCTGCTACAGGTAAGTAAGATACAGGATCTTGAGAGCCTATTGCCTACGCATACGTTTTTTAGTTCCTCTGGTTTCCCTGGGACTGACCAGAAAGATTACCTTGATGTGTGTCACGTGTATGGATGGACTCCAGTTGCTTATGCTACATACACACTTTGGTTTGAACTCTGTGGTGGCTGATGATGATGACCACCTTGGGATCATGAGTCAATCTAACGTGGGTACAGTGGCCGTCTGACATCTGCTAAAGATCTGACATGTTGAATCTGTAATGATGCCCGACCCTAAGTAAGCAATGATCACTTTGTTTTCCTCTTCCCCGCCTGCTGAAATCGGCTCCATCACATGCTGCTCGTTCTCCCTCCACCCTCCTCTATAGCAGCAGAAGCGTCTCTAGCCTGGAGGCTGGTGACGCGTCTGTACAGTGTTGGGACTGCATCACACATCTGAAACAGTGGTTAGTTTGTTCAAACTTTAGCCAGCACCTGATCTGTATGCTCATTTTGGGTCTTTTCCTTAAAGAGCAGTTCACCTGAGATGGATATGGAGGCTGCCTTATTTATTTCATTTTAAACCATGCACATTGCCTGGCTGTCCTGCTGATCCTTTACCTCTAATACTTTTATTTCTAGACCCTGAACAAGCATGCAGATCAAAAGTTTGACTGTCTTTGCCACACGCTTGTTTCAGATGTTTGATTCAGACACTACTGATGCATGAAGGATCAGCAGGATGTCGGGCAACTGGTATTATTTAAAACTAAATAAATATGGCAGCCTCCTTTGCAAGAGGAAAGTAAAGCTATTGATCCTTTAAAGAGACGCTGAAGTCTCCTAAAAATCAGCTTTTTATTATAAAATCCTCTTTCACATTACTGCCCTAAATAAAACGTGCAAATTTGGACAGAGGCGCCAGGCAGGTTAAAATGATCTAAAAACAACTAAAAAGGAGGAGTACAGGTGGACTTACCTCCTGAAATGATGGACAATCAAGATTGTTCAAATCGCAAATAACAATTTATTTTGGCACTCCGCAACGCGTTTCGCAGGTATAACCCGCTTCATCAGGCAAGGAGTGCAAGCTCAAAAAGGTCCAATAGTGGCAATGCGCCTCTGTCACAGAGGCGCATTGCCACTATTGGACCTTTTTGAGCTTGCACTCCTTGCCTGATGAAGCGGGTTATACCTGCGAAACGCGTTGCGGAGTGCCAAAATAAATTGTTATTTGCGATTTGAACAATCTTGATTGTCCATCATTTCAGGAGGTAAGTCCACCTGTACTCCTCCTTTTTAGTTGTTTTTAGATCATTTTAACCTGCCTGGCGCCTCTGTCCAAATTTGCACAGTATATAGTCCACCTTGGGTGGAGGGGACTGTCCCCTTCTTTCTATCTACAGAGAGCGACTTCTTAAACCTGAGTGGGGTCAGGTTCTAATACTCCCCACCTGCAGTTCAAGTGGTTGCCTATGTGGTAACCCGTGTTTGTGAGTATATCCACATCTGTTAATTATTTCGCCAACAATTGTTAGACTTACTGCACTATATTGGGCTCTCGGTTTTTCTTTTTGTTTCAAGTGCTAAATAAAACGCTGCATCCCCGCAGCTGAAATCTAACTAAATCCCCCATAACTCTCCCCTCCCCCTAAATCCACGACTTTTGTGGTCATGGATTTTGCTGCTGGAGGAGGCAGAGCTTTCAGCCGCAGCTCTGCCTCCTTGCGCGTTTATCAGCGCGTATCTCAGCCTCTCCCCCACCCCTCAGTTGAAGAAGACTGAGAGGGGCGGGTGGAGGCGGCGATCCGCGCTGATAGACGTGTGGAGAGGCAGAGCTGCAGCTGAAAGCTCTGCCTCTCACGGAAGTGCTCCCTGCAGTGTGCCCCCCGGGGAGTTAGGGGGGATTTATTTAGATTACAGCGGCGGAGATGCGGCGTTCTAGTTAGGGCATTAATGTTAAAGAGGATTTTGTATTAAAAAGTTGATTTTTAAGAGACTTCAGAGTCTCTTTAAGAAACTTTTTTTTTTAAACAAGAGCTTGTTCTTGGAATTTGTAGTAAATTTATTGGAGCATAAGGGAAATTTTGACTGTAGTGCTGCTTTAATATAGAATGAAGAATCTATTCAGATGCCCCATTCAGTGTAATGCCCAGTTTATACTTTTATTTTTTTTTTATTTTTTTAAACTATACGTGGTAATGCAGACATTTTCTTTCAGGAAATTGCCAAACATTTTGATATTGATAAAGAAGGGTATGAAGTGGTGGAGGAAGCTATTGAAACCATGACTGGTGTAGCCTGGTACATTAATGATATGAAGAGGAAACATGAACATGCTGTGCGCCAGCAGGTGGGTCATGTGATGAATTAACTCCTGTTTGTGTAGCACTGTTTGACCTGTATAGACCATTACTGTAATAGGTTATGATAAGCAAGGTTCTAAAGAGAACGTTATGGATAACCTTTGCAAACACAGTACTTTCATGGTTTATCAAACTTAATGCTTTGTCTGGTATGTTACATGGTGCATGCTTTAACTATGAATATTTTAATAAATTAATTTGTCCTTGGCTTAGTAATAAATATATTTAAATATCCATGGAGGATTAACTATTGCCTCATAAACAGCTATATAAATTACAGTAATTCTAGCAACCATTGTGATGTCTTACCCTCTGCTATAGAGATAGACTGGTGAGGCAGACAACTGCTATGTAATACCAGTGATGTGACTGAGAAACGGAGTGGAAGTGGTAATTGGGTGTGTCTTTAGATGATCCTCTCAGGCTTGTTAAATGAGAATGTTGGGTGTGACTTTTGCCAAATTGAGTATTGCTTCTGGGCTTGCAAGGTTGCATAATTTGATTAATCTGACTTAATATAATTACTGACTCACAACTAGGCTTATGTATTAATGTTTAATTTTATTTATACCTGAAATTTTAGAAACCTTTCTCTTTTGAAGGATTTGTGTGAAACATTAACACTGTTATGGGATAGTTCTAGCTGTATGTTGGGGTATCATTTTTGCTTGTTTACATGGCATTGTGTTGTATTATTTGAAAGTGGAAATCTCAATAAAAGTGAATCCAGAAAAGTACCTTGTGCATACCACAGTTTTGAATTGTGTATTAGGGGGAATAGTATTCCTCACTAGCTGGTGGCTTGCGCTATGCTGCGCAGGGCAAGAGTGTGTGCTCCATCCAAACAGCGCCACAGCCAATACAGCGGCAGGGTGTGTGTTTTGGGCAGGCGGACACAGCACTGTGACTAATCAGGGTAGGCCAGGAAGGGGCGTGTGCAGGAGAGAAGGATATACACACATACAGTGGATGACTTGGAAATTATTTTTTTGGCGTAAGGACATTGGTAAAACGAATGGCTTTTTCAGACATTTCCTGCACAGCTTGTGCCAACAGCTCTGAAATAAACTGGTCCGAGCTGGTCACTTACAATAGAAACAGAACTCAACACAGTCTGGTTTACTTGCATGTCGGACTCACTAAAAATGTTTACTTTATGTAGTTACATTTATTGTTAGGTATGAGATATTAAAAAGTGCACAATTTCTGAAAACGTTTAAACAAGTAATTACTTCCAATTTCTTAATTACAAATTATATTAAAGTAATGTTTGAATCCCTCACCTGAGATAAGCCTGTAACTTATCGTGTCGGTTTTTTTGTCAGAAAAATCTGTTCTTCTTTGTTTAGGGTATATTGGCTAAAAGTATTAGAGGCAGAGGATCGGCAGGACTGTCGGGCAACTGGTATTGTTTAAAATTAATGTCAGCTACCGTATCCCAATAGCTTTAAGTTCCCTTTAAACATGTGGCCACATGAAACCAGGCATGCAAACGGCAGTCCTTTTGTTTTATAATAAACAGAGCTGTTCTCCAGTATAATTTTCAGATCCAGCATTTCATACTGAATTCTCCCAGTGAGATAATTGTACTGTAGATCCACACATAAGCAGCAGGTGGACTGACATTGCAGAAAGCAAATAGAGAAGCTAATATTGAATTATAGTTATCAAAGAAGGCAGACCTGCTTTTGCATGGGTTCAGTAGCATGTGTGGTTTTTAGATAACTGCCACAGTGTACAAGTTCAAAGCAAATACAGATAGCAGCCATTTACACTCAAGTCTGGTGGCTTGTGACAGGCTGACACAGGCAAAGCCTAATTAACATGTTCATGTTATATAACAAGACACCTGAACCTATATTGCCCCATAAAGTTGTCCCACAAAGACAGCTGACTATCAGAGCATGGTTGTGTTTTGGCTGTATAGCTTCTTCAAGCTGGAAGCTGAAAATGGTGCTGAAACACCTTATAACGGACTCTCTTGCTGGTAATTAAAGTCCAGGTATCATTCTTCCACCAGACTTCATAGTTGTGCTTCAGATATCTGGCTAATGGCAGAAAGGTCCACGTGTACTGCTGATCATGCCTAGTGTCCCAACTTGTTTCACCGTGCTACGGCTTGCTCAAGTAGACAGTAGTGTCTGGCTTCACCACCTCAATGTATTGCAGTTTGTGTCAGTTTCTTGTGCTTTGTTTGTGGTGGTTTACTCCTTTTGATGCTTATATTTTCCCTCAACATATGGCTATTGTTATAACAAATCAAATGCGGCGGGCATATTTTACGCTTTAGAGTCGAACTGGGTAAGGCAAAATATTTCTTACGTAATGTGATTGTAGATACAGTAAAAGTCTTAAAGAAATTGTGATTGCATCAAAACCAAAATAGAACTGTTCATGCAATCTTCAATCAGACCAAAACATCAGTTGAAAAGGAAAATCTTATGACTGGGTTGTGTAACATGTTGATACCAATCAGCTCAAATATTTTTCGTAGTGCCATTGTATAACCCGAAATACCCTGTAACTGTACCATAGTGAAATGCTGTAGTCTTGTTTCTCAGGGCACTGGGGCCAACAGTCCATTCCTAACAGTTGCTGTAGCATTCTGCATCCTTCAAACATATTGAAATGTCACCAACTAAGATCCTATTTTCCTATTTATATTGGTGATTTTTATGAAGATTGTTTTAGTTTCGCACATGTATCTATCATGCTGCCTGGGTTTAATGTAATAAGATACAGCTTGAAAACCTTTTTTATAAACAAAATGGAGTGCTCTACTCCAGTCTTCAGGGAATTGACAACACCTGCAAGTTTTCACAAATGTATACCTTTTATATAAGCTGACACACAACGTTTCGCGACAATTGAGTCCTCCTTCAGTCCAACTGAGCCTGGACAAAGCAGGAATCCTTTGTCAATCCACTTGCTACCAAGCGATGTGGTCCATCTGGTGGCCGCAGCACAGTGGTGATTTAATATATAGATGTTGTTGCTGTGTGTGCACATGCATCTGCAATAGCACAAATAGTAATTTGCTGACTTTTCCGTAAGGGCCCATTCACACAAGAAGTGCTTTTCTGAGCATTTTGCGATTAGCGTTTTTAAAATCGTTCCCATTAACTTACATTAAAATGGAGGTTAAAATCATGGAAAATCACTGTGAGTTTTCACGTATGCGATTGGGAAATCTCTGCGATTTTTACTGCGATTTTAATGAAAGTGAATGGGAGAAATTTTAGAACCGCTAATCAATCGCAAAATGCTCAGAAAAGCGCTTCTAGTGTGAATGGGCCCTAACCCGTCCTGTTATGGGATGTGGCAACCCAGGCAAGGATTAGAAACATTTGTAACAGACCAATTTTTTAGATAATCCAACCAAGTTTTTAGGATCACAAATGTTCCTTCTGAGTTGTGCAGATCAGGAGAACCTCGGTAAGTCAGACCCATGGTGTTTCGTATGATCTGTAAAGCTTGCAGTCTAAGCAGAATTGTTGGCCTTCTATTTGCAGGAAATCCAGTCTCTGCTGCTGAATTGGAAGGGTATGGATCTCACCACATATGGGGAGCTGGTTCTGGAGGGCACGTTTCGAGTGCAGCGGGCCCGCAGCGAGAGAACATTTTTCCTGTTTGACAAAGCCTTGCTGATCACAAAGAAACGGGGAGACCATTTTGTTTACAAAACCCACATTCCGGTAAAGACTTAACACGTCATCATGGCTTTCAATAAGAAGTTTAATGTGTTACTATGCTGAGGAAGTTACTACGATTAGAAATAGAAAACTAGAGTTGTCAGATTTTCATCAATATAACAATGTAGTTTTGAGAACTAAGCATAGATTCCTAACCATGCTTATGTTCTATACTACAGTATTAGTTTATTATACTCTATTATTACGGTATTAGAGTAAGCATGCTTTTTTATGATTATACATTTACTTTTCGTTCCATTTCATCTTTTTATATGAAGCTAGTTTATATTACTATTATATTACTTAATATTGCTCCCAAATTTCTACTTTGTGTGCCTTTGCCTAGAAAGCAGTAACTGGACAGAGAAAACAGTCTTGTCCTATTTCAAACACCCCCCAACCCCCTCACCACCACCCCCCTTTTTATTACATTTATCCATAGCCTTATTGCTCTGTTTATCCATAGCCTTCTATTTAAAATAGATGTTCTCATTTCTTTGCAAGCTTCCTTTAAAATTTTGGTCATATGACCCACGAGAAGAGTGTTCTAACTTAAATGGTCATTCTTTTTTTAACAGGAGGGGGCTAGGCAATACCGCTCTATGTTATGTATTGTGCATAATATAATTTGTTTCTGTTTTCAAAAGAATCTGCACTGTCCGATTTGTACAATAAAAAAACATACCAATCGAGTCACTGTGATCACCTGGATCCCTCTTTGCCGGTGCCGCTGCTCCCCGTCGCTATCCTGGCTTTTAATCGCCAATTTTAGGCAGTGTTTACAAACAAAAAACAAGGCCGCTAACCAGGAAGTTATGTGTGTGTGTGTGTGTGTGTATATATGTATATATATATATATATATATATATATATATATCTTGTTACATTACAGTATACAACAAGGTTTTATTACATAAAATTATAATTATATAATTATCTGCACTCCAGTCTGGGATTCTCAGTTTCTCAGTGTGTGACAGGCAACTCCCTCCCCCTTCAGCCTCACAAACTGCATCACAGACAAGCTGAAACTGAGAGTGAGGAGTAAACAAAGCACACAGAGCCTGCAGGGGGCGTGCATAACTTGTATTCATTACAACAGAGGCAGCCATTTCTCCCTGGGTCGACATAGCTTGACAAAGAAAAGATTAGATATATTACTGAGACAGTGCAACTAGAAATAGGCTGCAGTAATCCAGACCACATTAGAACAGGTATAGGAACTTATAGGATAGAAGAAATAAGGCTGAAAATGTTGTTACAGAGTCTCTTTAATGTTTTTTTAACTCAGCCAGAATTTGAACATGTTTATATGACATTTTGTTCTGCTCTGTTTCTGTGATTCATCAGTGTGCAACTCTGATGCTGATTGAGAGTACGCGGGATTCCCTGTGCTTCACTCTAAGAGACTATAAGAATAGCAAGCATCAGCATAATGTGCAGGTAAGTGGAGTGACTCTGATATACTTTTTGGTGTGGCAAGAAAGGTTGCCAATAAGCCACAGCACAGATTCATTGGCCTCTGTGCAAGGTGCTGCAGGACTTATCACAGAAGTGACCATCTGCTGAAGTGTATGCATGGGCTTTGTACTCACTATGAGCATCCATTCACATTCATGAGAGTTAATATTTAATGTTTGATATGAACACGGGTAATTGCCTTCACTGCACTTCACACGTTAGGCCTTGATTTGCTGATGTATGAACTGCAGAATCGGGGAGATTTCTTTTATTGGTCATTGCTAGGCACAGCTTCCATCATTATTTTCACATTTAGGAAATCACAATTTTTCCTAAGGCTGTCTTCACACTGAGAGCGTTACATAATGCAAGCATTTCAATGTGTTTGACCTTCAATGGAGACTGGACATAGACTTCAATACAAAGCCTGCATGCAGCAAGTTAGACTAATGCGCCGATCTGTTACAACGCAGCACCATGAGCAGGTCCATAGAATTGTATGGGCTGTGAATTGACATGCAGAATTCTTCTGAAATGCAATGGACGCAGTGTGAGAGGAGCCTAAGAGAACTCCCCAAAAAACAGTGTAAAGGCGGTGTATGCCGCATCTGCCATATGCAATGCGTATCAAACATCAAGCAGAAACATTAGTGTAAACTCCACCATAGAAACTTGTGTATCTTTTTGAGGGCATTAAACTGCCATTCTAAATTTGGTGGGTACTGCTCTCTCGCACTGTTTGGTGTATTGTGGTATAATGCAGCAGACAGCTGATGCCCAAAGGATAATGCGTCCACACTTTCCTATGGGCCTTTTTATGTGTCTGTTACGTTTTTCTGTAGTGTGAAAACACTGCAGTGCATGTTTTTCTGGACTGAAGACTGTGGCGCTATAACTCATATGAATGTCACACGTCTGCACCAGACCTCCAGCTGATACAGACTGGTAAATTTGGGAATAAAATGCTATGGTGAAATAATTTACAGTTGGCAGCATTTCTCAATTGGCAGCATGACTTCTGCTTGAATGTTTTTTTTTCACCTAATGTCAGAAAGTTTCACATTCACTCATCCTGCTGTGTAGCAAGAATTGCTCTGTGCAGTGTAAAGTGTGATATGCAGATATATGAATGGTAAATTGCAATGCGTGCTTAGTCATTTGTGTGTTTTCCCATAGAGAATTAGAGTAATATTATAGTTTCTTCGTGACAGGTCCTCTTCAGATCAGTAATATAATTCTAGTTGCTCCAGGCATCCAGTCAGATTCACTGTCTTGATCCCACATTCTTGCTGTGGGTAGTGATTGATGATAGCATTTTAATTGATATAGTTCAATTCCTGATTTCTTTAGGCCAGAACTGTTGAGGAGAAACACCTGTGGACTCACCACATCAAGAAGCTCATCATAGAAAACCACCATGCCATCATTCCACAGAAGGTGAAGCCTAACTTGCTGACACTGATGAAATGATATCTTCCCTGTGAAGAAAAATTAGAATCATTCTTCCCATTTGTTTATATTTATATTTTCTTTTCTTTTTTTCAAGGCCAAGGAAGCAATTCTAAAGATGGATGCCATGTGTAAGTCTACTAAATAAATAATGTATTGAACAAACATTCATAGATTTAGAGAATACCCCTTTCTTAGACCAGATTTTGGGCTTTTACTGGAATGTTTTCAGTGCAATATACAATCTACTTCACAGATGACCAGGGCAGTGTAAGACCTGGGGCCCACTGGTAGAGTTTTTTGGAAATCACTCAAGGCTTGCCATTTTTTTGAATCGCTGAAGTCACGCTATTTTAAACGCGATTCCTGGAGCAGTTGAGATTTGGCTGCAACCATTGAATGTGATTGCCCGAAAAATGCTGCATGCAGCACCGTGCGATCGTAACTCAAGTGGAACCATCCCTATACGGTTCCGCTGTTGTAGCATTTTGCCGATCCACGCCAGTGGGCCTCAGGCCTTATAGCTGGTAGGACACTGCATAATTGGCTTTCGCCACACCTGGGCTAAATTTTATTTCACTTGAACTCCTCTTTGCCATGTTTTACATAGCAAATCACATTGTGTTACTATTGCACAGTGTTATCTCGCCATGCTGGACAGCTGAAGAATATGCTGTCTTTGTTTTATGAGGGCCACCATCTTACTTTCTGCAATGGGCAGAGCTTATGATTCTAAGTTTCATTGGTCACTTGCTTTTGACAGTGAATGATTGTCTGCCTCTAAGATCCCCTGAAATTTGTCACTATATGGGGACAGAAAGGTGGTCAGTGGGGCAGCTCTGAATGTTTAGAGCTGTTTAGTGTAGAAGTGGACAGGAAAAAAAACGCATTTCTCCTGGAAACAGCATGACGTGCAAACAAAAAGTATATATGGAATAGTATTTGAAATGGTTACTTACGCATAGCGTTTTTTTTTTTTTTTCCAAAAGTGTTCTTGAGCTCGAAAAGTCCAGTTACTAAATCAACACTTGAATCAAAATGGCATGTTCGCTTGGGAGCAGCCACGTTTGCAGATTAGATATGAATCTGCTTAGGGAACCTTAACTGAGAGGGATGTGGATGTTTCCTTTTTAAACAATACCAGTTGCCTGGCAGTCCTGCTGATCTATTTGGGTGCAGCAGTGACTGAGTCTCACACTTGAAACAAGCATGCAGCTAATCCAGTCTGACTTCAGTCAGAGCACCTGATCTGCATGCTTGTTGAGGGGCTGTGGCTAAAAGTATTAGAGACACAGGATCAGTAGGAGAGTCAGGCAACTGGCATTATTTTAAAACGAAAAATCCATATCCTTCTCAGTTTAGGTTACCTTTAATCTTCTATGCTCACTTGGATCTCTTTGAGCCTTATGTAAGATCGGTATGCGTTTTTTGACCAGTTGAAAAAAGGAAACCTTAAGTAATGGGGTTTTATTTGTAGCTAAAAATATATAAAATCAAAATGAAACCCTGCTATGTTGCTAATTGTGATATTTTTAGTAATGTGTCTATATGAAACACAGAAGCGGGAAAATCGTAGCCAGATGACCCTGCAGTATATGTAGCCAAATTTAGTATCTGCACCGATCCCCCCCCATTTGGGCAGCCAGATGATCCCTGCAATATATGTAGCATAATGTAGCCCCCTCCAGTATAGATAGCCCAGATGAACCCCTTAGTCTGAGCGACAGACGGGGCAGAACCCGGAGGAGGTGAGTGTATGGTTTAATATGGGGGAAGAAATATAAAAAGGGATGAGTCCCTGTCACAGGAGCCCTAGTGGTCGGAACGCGAAATGCCTTCCAAACGGTGCCAGCGCACGGATCGTGCAAACTCTGGTCGCAGTCAATGCGTAGGAACCGTTGGGAATTGGCCGCAGACAAACCAGAAGGGAGCCTGTGAGGTACGGTAATTACAACTTACACACGATTTCAGGGTATAACTGCCACCACCACTGGTATGGGCCAGTGGACCCGACTGACTGACTAGTCCTGCGAATAAAAACGGTTAAACACACTTTATTCTGTCTAGATATCAACAATAGTAGTAGCGTCTCTTCAGAGACCTGGGCTCAGTTTCTTTGTATGGCTGAAAAGCAGGGTAGCGGAACAGTGAATGACTTTGATAAAGTCTTTTATTCACGGGCAACATGAATAATTAATATATACAGACAATTATTAAAATCAACAATTATTGAAACATTAATAGCCAGTATGAAAAATAAAAGAAAGGGAGAAAAAATACTTAGTTCCTGGAAAGATGTCCTTTAGTGGGAAGAATCAAAGTTCCTTGGTAAAGTCCTTTGTTTCAGCTCAATTTAAAATTCAAGCAAAATGGAAAATGTCCTTTGTTTCAGTTCAGACAAGATGGCCGATCAAGATGGCCGCTAGCCATGTGTCCTCTGGCTAGCCCCAGACAGCTCTCATACAGATGGAATGTGGAGGACTGAGGGCCCGCCTCTTTGGGGGTGTGGCAATGCCGGCCCTCTCTGGGTTACCAACCAATGACAGTTCATTCCCTCTGAGAGATTTTAGGGCTAAACTTATAAAATGCCGTAACTCATGAACGATACATGTCATATTTAGAGGGATAGCAGATTCATACTTGTCAGAAAATACCGATTAATATGACATCAGACATGGCTAGGGCAGCGGAGCAGGTTCCTGAGAAGATTCATACCGCAGTAACCGGACGGGCTATGGCGATGAATTTCATATCAGCACGTTGGGCACACTTTAACGAATAAGACTATATGAATTTTATAGCTGTGCGATATACGGTCTCCATTTAATAGGTAAGAAACCCTATCCCACAGGTTTTCATATCTGCCTTGTCGGTGCCGCTCCGGCTGCTTTGTCATGGCCCCCTGGAGAGCCAGTTTCCTGGTTCTTTTCATGGGGCCATCTGGCTGTGGGGGGAAAGGAGCTGGTCCCTGCAGGGAATCTGGCCACATGCGACATTCCTGAGGGGTGAGGGGAATGCTTTGCTCACAGGTGAACAGATCTCTGGATTAAAAAAAACACAAAAGTGTTGTTTTCTGATCGCTTGCACGACTGCACAGATCCGACAGGGAGCGATCAGGAAATCGACTGTGAATTCTCTAGATTCACCTGCGTTTCTCACGGCTGTTCCGTGACAGTCCTGGTAATGTGACTGTGGGTACATGTAAGAGTGATGTGCAGGTACTCTGCAGGAGAATAAGGCTATTCTTCCTCTATTACACATTCTTCATGCACAATCTGAACCAGGTTTATGGGTGATAGACAACACCTCTGTGTTCAATGTGCACAACATTCTCAGTGGATTCCCTGCAGCTCTGTGGGGAGTGCATATGTAGAGTATAGTACTACTGTGTAACAAAGTACACCTGAGACAGATGAAATTTAAAGTTTTATACATACCTGGGGCTTCCTCCAGCCCCCTTTAGGCCAATCAGTCCCTCGCTGTCCTCCTCCACCACCTAGATCTTCTGCTATGAGTACCGGTATTTCAGCCAGTCAGGACAGTCCGGCCACATGCCACTCCTACAGCCAGGAGCATTGTGCACCTGCGCAATAGTGCTGCGCAGGTGTAGTACTTGAGCCAGTCTGGCGCACTACGCCAGACTGGCTCAAGTACCTGGACTCATAGCAGAAGTTGCAGGTGGCGGAGGAGGACAGCGAGGGACTGATTAACCTGATTACATAGCCTAGGACCTGATAGATGTTCTTTGTTCCGGTCTGTACATTTTTTAAGTACTCTTACCAAGGACTAGTTTTAGTCTATGACTAAAGGGAATAAATATGGCAGTCTACATATCCTTCCCACTTCAGTTGTCTTTTAAAATCCCTAAGCGTTGGCAGTTAAGAGACGAATTTCATGTTACATACTTTCAGTCAACAAGATTCTAATATGCAAATTAGAGGAGTCTGAGTCGAGGAGTTTGAGTCGGTGGAATCCTAAACTGAGAAGTCGGTGGATTTTTGTGCCGACTCCACAGCCCTGCTAGAAACAGGGCATGGTTTGGACTTCCACATGCGCTCTTGCAGAGCCTTATGGCAGCTAGGCATAGTGGGATGTAAGGCATAGCCCGATATGGGTGTGGGACGAGAGGAGCCCATTGGTCACGACTTGACTCCCAGAAATAAATAGTGTACCTTAGATACTCGCATATAAGCCTAATTTTTCAGCGCAAAAAAAAATGTGCTGGAAAGATACCCCCTCAACTTATAAGCGAGTCACTGGAGCAGAACGGATGGTGGAGCAGGTTTTGTTACTGGCAAAGGAGCGTAAGGATCGTGCACTAGCAATCCTGCTCTTTCTAGCTGAGTCCCTGCTGGATCCGTCCGTCCCCCCCCCCCCCCCCAAATCCCCTGCAACATGGTGTACAGAGTGTGCTGGTCAAGACTTCCTGAGTCCCCTGGCTTGTGGAGCAGAGCATGCAATTAGCGGTGCAATGATCGGGGATTCTTCCAGTATGACAATAGCTGTCTCATATCTGACACCATCTAGTGGTGTCTTGAAGCACAGCTGTATCATCCTTGGGGCACATCTGGCTATGGGAGGGGTGACATGTACTGTGGGCACATCTGGCTGCTGTGGGGGCGCCTATACTGGGGAGGGGGCTTTTACGCAAGTCAATCACTTTTTCCTGGTTTCTGAGGGGAAAGTGGGTACCTCTGCTTATAAGCAGGTCAGCTTATATGCGAGTATACACGGTACGGCAGGGAACACATTTGACTTTTTCAGTTTTCCCCGTGCGTTTTTCCGCAGACTTTTTCTGCACACCAAGTGTGTTTCTATGCAGGAAAACGCACGTGTTTTTTCACAGTAGCTGATGTAATTGATAGAGAAAACTGACAAAATGTGCAGAGTCCTCATGCAGAATGTCAGGTTTTTTTTTCTGCGCGCGAACAACACAGTAAGTGTGAACTAGCATATCGATTAACATGAGTTCTCAGTTTTTCTGTGCAGAAAACGTGCACGAAGTGTGTTCCCTGCCTAAGTGTTTACGGGGGCTTTTTATAAAACATAATTTGTGTCTTCATATTGAGAGCGAAGTGCAAGAGTAGATTTTATTTAAAATGGACAAAAAAAATATTTTCTTATGCTAATTATTAGGTAGAAGAGAGTTTGATGTAACAAAGTATAAATTATATGTAGTTAGTCACAGAATTTTGTTATTTTTCAGATACTGGACATTATAGATACAGTCCAGAGAGAGTGAAAAAGACCATGTCAGCAGATGACCCCACACAGGTCACACACCGATCTGGCCGCAGGCAATCAGGTAAAGTATTCCGATGTGTGTACATCTGTAAAGAGGCAGATCTCTCTGAAATGAGCTTGTGCGCCAATCTAAATATTACTTTCTTCCTGTATCAGTATTGCAACTTCTTATATAGATAAAAACCTAAATGATCAGTGTGTTTTATCAGTGGCAAATATAAGGGGTAATTTTATGCATATGTGATTACACTGGATTGGCAGAAGTCTTACCAAAGCTGATTTATCTGCATCTCGATCACCTCTTGATCACCAATTCCCAGATTAGCCGATCTGACTTCCCTTTCAAATAATTGCTTCTTGCTGCATCTCTGCTTTGAGATTTCTCTGCTCTTGACTTCTAAATGCAAAAGACTTTCTTTCTTTCTTTCTTTCTTTCTTTCTTTCTTTCTTTCTTTCTTTCTTTCTTTCTTTCTATAAAAACCTTTAAATGAGCTCTGCAGCCTAAATCTTGAGGGACTTTATCAGTTAGTGAGTGGAAGCTGATAGACCTGTATGAGCACATTGCATGAATAATAGATTTCTGAGATTTTCATCAAATGATTAAAATGCACTGTGTGCTTTCATCCACCGAGGATTAGCTACAGGTTAGCCAAGCACTTCCTGCACATCTTCCTGCAGCTTACACTAAACCTATAGCCCTGGGAAATGCCTTCTGAGATGCCGCACACATTTCTGTTTTCTGCAGGAATGTGCTTTTGTACTCCTAATATGCACACATATGAATAAATTTAGTGAGTTAAAACAAATCCTAGTTCTCAGATCCCAGAGTGAGTGGCCATGGGACCAAACTGTGGGTGGGTTAGCAGTATAATCACTGCTGATGAGGAGAATCCCTGTCCATTCAGAGCATCTGATTTGCTTTCAACAGAGATCATGTGGCCAGTTTGTTGGTCAAAATTCCAGCGTCTGTCGGAGGCTGGAGCATCTCTGAAATTGTAGAGAGACCCCTATTGTCAAAAAACAAGTATCTATGCAAGAATGTTGCATAGATACTTGTTTTTTGACAATAGGGGATTCTCTACAATTTCAGTCATTCATAATGATGTCTTTCCTTGCGTTGAAAGACATCCATGGCTATAATTACTAGGTAATTCCAGATGGTGTTGGTACAGGGATTTTATCTGATTGCCATCTGAGTCAGTTTCCCTTTTGGGGCCAATAACTAATATAACGAAGAGGAACAGGCACTTCCTGAAGTCCCCTTGTAAATGTGTACTTTTCTGATAGCTTTTCAAACTTTGTCTTTTTTAAGCTTAATATTTTCTCTAATAAGTATATGTTATGATTGCCAGAATATGTATTGCCTTTCCTTCATAAGGGGAACATTACTTTAGATTTAATTTCTCATGATTGTACATGATTAGGAAAGGTAATTCCTTTTTTTCATGAATCTGTTATTTTCCAAAAAGATAAATCAGCCATTGGTAACTGTCCAATATTGCCGTCTGTTGATGTTTGTTGTGATTATTCTACTTCCTGCTGATAAAATCAAGTGCTTGAACACAACTATGTGCAGCTCCCCTGGAAATCTCCTGCCATAGTTGGTGACACCAATCGGAATTGTGCATAAGCTGGGAGACTGGTGATGGGACCTCACATGACCAAACATCCTAACAAGGTGTCTGTCCTGTCCCCAGATCCATACCGCTCTAAATACAGCCTTGGAATTGTTAAGGAGCGAGGCGGATGCAACACTGGCCGCAGAAAGTCTGGTGCGATATTTGTTGTTTTTCTTTAACCCCTGGAGCAGCGGTCAGAAGACTCAGGACTGTAGAGCGCAACAGAGATTTACATAAAGACTCCTCTTAGTCTAGCTATACCTGATTACAGTAAACAAACATTAGATAGTATCTGAGCATGTGATGAAAAAATACTAAATCAGCTTAACAGCAGGGAAAAGTCGAGACAGGCAAAAAAGGCTCTGGAAATGTGGGCGCTCCATGCCCCACCATAGGCCGTAATGTAAATTACGGCTATAGCAGCGCTCAGAGGATGGGAACACACTAGGCATAGATGCTAACGTTGCAGAAAACGCACATAATGCAAGTCAATGGGCCGCATGAAAAATGCATATGTTTGCGTTCAGCAATGTGCGCTTTTAAAAATGCTGGTTTTGTTGCATATTTTCCCAAAATGCATCAAAAACGCACATAATGAAAGTCAATGGTGACGCAGAGGTATTGCACTTTAGTGCGTTTTGCATGTGTGTTGTTTTTTTTTTTAGCTTCCTGTTGACTTCCTAGTGATTTGCATAAAATGCATTAAAAGACCGCATGCAAAACGCATATGCGTTATGTATATGCAAACTCATTAAAACTCAGGCAAAATGCGCGAAAAACGCATGTGCGGGAAAGCGCAAACTCACAGAAAACACAGGCAAACACACTAAAAACGCATATGAAGCAAAACTTGCCCTTTACCGCACCGCCAACAATAGCTGGAAATCCATGGCGGCCTGAAGAGGTGAAAGTAATTAATGCTGTCAGGAATTTTGCAGGAGCATGGTGAGCAGTTATGCGCCTATTGCCGGCGCCTTAATTACATGAACGCGTGAAAACTATGTATCAAAATGACAACTTGCGTATAGCCAGCAAATTTTACTGACTAAGGGAGCATGTATACACACACAATCGTCTCCCTTAGGGATCGGGAATAGACCCCTTGGGTGATGGTTCGGGGTCGAGTGCTGGAAAGGCGTAGCAGTGGAGGGGGAGAAAGGACGATGGTGTAACATCTGGCAGGTGGGGTGAAGGGAGGGACAATGGGATTGGGTGCCGCTGTCACTAATGATCTAGCGTGCCAGATGTTTATACAATGTCCTAATGGACATCTGTCCTCCGATGAAATTTGTTCATCGTGTGTTCGCTAATTGTTGGTCAATCTGGGACTGCTTGGTTTTCCGACCTATCTCTAGTCACAGATCTGAACAACAGTGCCCTTTTTGTTTTTCATTTTCGTGCCAAATGAGGCAGCTAAAAATTCAGTAAAAATGATTTTGGTTCTGCCACCTGAAACAGCAGAACTGATGGTGCCAACAGAAGGCGAAATTACTGAGCACCATTGTACTATTCAGATATGAGGGGATAGAGTACAGAGATACCTGTCTGTGAACATTACAGCTCTGTGGAAGTCTGTGCCACAGCCAGTAGCTGGTATATGAGCCCCTGACCACATACTTTAGTTATATCCATAATGTCCACTTATTAAGAAAATTATATACAGCTAAAAATATACTGCCACGGAGTACCTAAAGAGGACCAGAGATGATCAGTTAGCTGATGCAAACTGCATGCAGCATGAAACTGGGCCAATCGAAATTGGTGACATTTCCATGTAATCAGTTCACCAATCATCTCTGAAGAGGACTTGGGGTAACCTTTGTGCGTTAAGGTGCTATGATATAAAGGTACATTACTTGGTGTAGACAGGAGACCTGAACTCCTCATCTCAAAATGATCTTGTCTTTTTAACTTGTCATTGTCAAAACATTTTATCAGTCAGAACTGCCAGTGAGGTTAAACCTATCCTTCGCTAAATTACTGAAAGTATTTTAAACCTCTCAACAAATGTAAACAGTATAGAATGTTTGGGGGTCGTTTTTCATTTTCAATCTTGGGTGTGCTAGTTTCATATTCACTTTATTTATGATTTCTTATGTACATTTTCTTTTGTATTAATGTTTTTGTTTTTTTTAATATAGAACCTTCAAAGCATATTTTGAAGCAGCTTGGTGAGAAAGGTATGAACCTGTGTGACTTGTGCGATTTTCTCTGTGTTATTTAGTCCTCCATCACTTTAATGTGGCAACAGAACGTCACTTTCATGTTTGGCTCTTCATTCCCTCCCCTAAGCAGTTTAACAGGCATAATGGGAATAAATGGCAGCTGTTTTTTAGGAGTGTCTTTAAAATAACAGTTACATTAATGCTGGCCTAGTCTCTTCTAGCTTTTTACTCTGAGATTTTTTGCTTCTGCCCCCAAGCTAAGGAAGCACTGGTGTACCTGAGGTGAGCCTAAAGACAAAAACTACATACTTACCTAAGAAGAGGAAGGCCTCTGGATTCTTCAGAGGCTTCCCATATGCTGCTGGTCCCCACAGTTGCCATGCACGGTACTCCATATAATAGCCAACTGGAGCTTGTGAGATGTGTCATTGTGGCTGCGTTCCTCCTCACACCTGAGACCCGTCATACTGTGCCTGCACGAGTACGGCTGTCTATGCGCAGTACGCAGAAGCTGCTCGTATACGCTGTCATTTCCTGCAAGCACAGAACGGCCACGCTCATGCGTGAAGAGGAGCCCGGCCACCACAATAAAGGGCAGCAGCGGTAGTTTTCAGGAGGATGTGGGAAGCCTCTTATTAGGACAGTATCTAATTTTTTTCTTAAGGTTCCTCTTGGGTTCTTTTTAACCACTTAGGCTGCTGCGGCACCGCGTGCGCTCCCGCCGACTTCCGCTGCCCCTGAGATCAATGAATGGGAATACAGATCCCATTCCTTGATCTATGTCCCCCTAAGGAAAACCGACGACTTTCTCTGAAAAGCCGCGATTTTTCTATGTCCCACGTCACCTCTTCAGTTCCTGTAAGCAAGATCTCTCGCTTACAGGATGAAAAAATCAAAAAATCACTGTGACCATCTTGTAGCCAAGTAGTAAAACTACATCTACATACATATTTTAAAAAAATATGCACAATCCATTACATTTCAAATTACCCGTTTACCTCCCCACTCTGAAAAACCCCAAATATAATTTTTAATTAAAAATAAAAAAAATTACAATAAAAAAAACAAATAGTTACCTAAGGGTCTGAACTTTTTTAATATGCATGTCAAGCGAGTATATTACTATAATTTTTTTTAAATTATAAGCTTGTAAATAGTGATAGATGCAAATTGAGAAAATGCACCTTTATTTCCAAATAAAATATTGACGCCATACATTGTTATAGGGACATAATTTAAATTGTGTAATAACCAAGACAAATGGGCAAATAAAATACGTGGGTTTTTTAATGGCAGCATGTATTATTTTAAAGCTATAATGGCTGAAAACTGAGAAATGATTTTTTTAAAAATAAAAATTTTCTTAATATTCCCGTTAAAATGCATTTAGAAAAAAATAATTCTTAGGAAAATGTACCTCCCCAAGAAAGCCTAATTGATGGCGTAAAAAACAAGGTATAGATCAATTAATTGTGATTAAGTCATTGGCGAATGAATGGGAGGTGAAAGTTGCTCGGATGCATAAGGTGAAACGACACTGTAGGCTGAAGTGGCTAAAGAGAACCCAAGGCGGTTCCTTGGGAGGCAGATGGGCCATAGAGGAATGTTCTCTGCCTTATGACATGCCTCTGTATCCCCATACCGCTGCTCTCTGCCCCTACCCTGCGCTATAGCCCCCCTGAAATTAGCGCCAATATTTGTTGCTATCTCAAGGGTAAATAGAGTAGAGGGATTCCCTATTCAAAAAGCCCGCCAGGGGTGTTCCTGCAGGTTTTCCAAAGCTGATATTGGGCAGCTCTCTCTATAACTCCCTGGCATATACCCAGCCACCAGGGGGAGTACCCACAGCTTTTAGTAACCTAAACACGACATATGTGATTAATGTGCCTTTTTGCTAAGGACATTTGATGTGTGTCATCATTTCAATGTGCTTTATTGTTGCTTTTATATCATTTTTAACCATTGTTTCATTTTTTTTGTTTTCTTTCCCCGGTTGCGTTGGATCTGCAGTTGGTTTAAAAGTAAGCTTAGTTGTATACATTTATAACTGTTGGGAGTTTTGTGGGTCTGATTTACTAAGGGCTGTTTCACACATAGGGCTTGATTCACAAAGTAGGTTAGCACCGGATTTCTCAATTAGATCGCGCGCAAAGCTTTGTGCGCAAAGTTTTGCGCGCGCAAAGTCACATGCACGCGCTAAGTCCTATAGGCTTTAATGGGCACTTCGCTTTGAGCGCCCTGCGCTCTGTGCAGTGCGCGCAAAGTTTTACGCGCATAAAGTTTTGTGCGCGAAAAGCTCGTTTAGACGTGCTAAGGGGGTTTTCACAGGCGTGCTAACAGTTAGCACCTCTTTGTGAATCAAGCCCATAGTGTGCGATTATGCAAGGTTAAGTTAAAGTCCATTGACTTTCATGTTGCCAATTGCAGTACAGAAAGCATTGTCTCCCGTTGCAATGTAACGCATACAAGAACGTTTTATTACACAGCGTGCACAATTTCCCATTGGGATCTATTGTGTTGCTATTGTATTGTATTGTGTTGCTCCAAACTATAAGGCACCCTGTTGTGGATGCTGTGAAATGCATGCATGAAATCGCATTCCTGAACGCGTTGTGTATGTGAATGATCCCTAATGCATGTCCAGAGATTACCAAGCCTCTCCAGTGGGGTTATTTTGAAGCATTCAACAAACCTGTACTGGAATAATGTAAAAGGTGTCTAGTTCTTCCCCCCCCATATCAGATTACAATGTAGGCTGCTGAGAGGTTTGTGACACCTCCATTAACCACCTTGGCGGTAATGACGAGCTCAGCTCGTCCATGACCGCCGCGGTGGACAGCTCAGGCCCTGGTGGGCCGATTTTCACAATTTTTTTTCTTTACACACGCAGCTAGCACTTTGCTAGCTGCGCGTCTTAGACGCTCGCCACCGATGCGCCGCTACCCGCTGCGAAAGAGGCCCCTCCTCACACCCCTTGCGCCGTCTGGCCAATCACCGCCAGGCTGCGCTATGGGGTGGATCGGGACTCTTTCTGACGTCACGACGTCGATGACGTCATTCCGTACATCGCCATGGCGACGGGGTAAGCCCTAAAGGGAATCCCGTTCAGAACGGGATTTCCTGATGGGTTTGATCGCCGGCGGCGATCGGGTGGGAGGGATTCGGCAAGGGGGGGGGGGGGGGGGGGGAGAGAGAGAGAGAATCGGGTAGCTAGCGCCAGGCTAGCTACATGATTAAAAAAAGCAAAAAATACTGCTGCGCAGCCACCTTGGCGATCTTAATAGGACGCCAGGGTGGTTAAACCACTATCACAAAAACAGCTATTTCGCTAACTTTTCAGCAAGCTGCTATTCTTCCCAACCTCCCCCAGAATGACCCAGAGGCAGGGACTGCAATCTGATACCGCATAATAGATCATTAAAGGAAAATATTCCATCCAGGTTTGCTGGATCACTTTTGAGTGAGTGTGTGCGCAGTGTCTGCTGAGTGCGACTGTCAATCATCCACTGTTTATGTGCTCGGGTTTTGATAGTGGACCATTTAGGTAGACTCAGTATTTATTGTGTATAAGATGAATGAGTGGAACAGCATAGTTCCAGGCATCACAGTGTGATGTGTCCAAGGTCTGTGTGAAGTGTCTAATATGCAGATATTATGCTGTGGAATCATAATAATCTGAACATTTGTATTGCGCTTTTCTCCTGTTGGACTCAAATGGCTCAAGAGCTGCAGCCACAAAGGGTGCACTCAGTGCGCCACCTTGCAGTGTTAGGAAGTCTTGCCCAATGATTTCTTACTAGCCAGGATTTAAACCCTGGTCTACCACATCAAGGGCAGAGCCCTTAACCAGTACACTATCCATCATTGTCACCATTTTTTCCCTTGTCTGCTCAGTTTAGAGGCTGCATTTCTGAGTAAATTCTCAATTCATTTGCAAACAAATCATGCCTCACTTCAACAGTCTCTTTTTATATTTACTAATTCCTCTATAGTCAGACTTGCATTGACAGGCAAGTGAAAGGTGACCGGTGGGGTATATTTCCGGAATCCTGGGCATAGAGAGCCAAGGGGTATTGTACCTGTATGTGCTGCTCATCGGAATGTGCCTGGCCATTGCCTGTGGCCTGGTTCAGAATGGGGTGCTTTTCTGCAGCAGTTCAGCGCTAAGCCCTGTCCCTATGGGACCATTCTCATTGCAGCGTTTGTGATTTGTATAAATCAATCACAAAATCATTTGGCGATTCTTTCCCCAAATGGGAATCTCAAAACGCATAGCCAAAAATGTGCACAGCAAATTTTTTGTGATCTTATTTAAACCAGCCCTAAGGAGAAGAGATGAGGACGGATGCCAGGAAAACAATGTGACACGGGGAAATTAAACTTCCCAAATTGATTTTTCCCTGAGCAGGGGGGATAGGTCAGGACTATGTGGCCACTCAGCACCATCATCAGATAGTAGTCCAAAATTGAGCAACTGTCATCTCTATGCAGCTCCACCTAAAAATGATCCTATAGTCCTTACATTAAGGATTATAAAACCTAACACAACGACCATTTTTGTCTGAAAACTAAATTGAAGTAGTACTTCATGTTTTTTTCAACCATTGTTCTTAAATATTATTATTATTATTATTATTATTATTATTATTATTATTATTATTACATTATTAGAAAACTGACCTTTTCTGCAGCACTATACAGAGCACATAGTCATATCACTAACTGCCCTCTAGAGGAGCTCACAATCATCTCCCTGTCATTTTGTAAGGCAGATGTTTGGGTGGATCAGTTACATAATGTATAACCTAGTACAGAGGCTACTATATGTTTTAAAAAAAATCAAAAATTCTGCAGTATTGATATGACAAACACTAGATAAATGACCATATAAAAAAATATATCTCTCATCCTAGAAAACTATGCTTGGTGAAATTTCCCTTCTTAAAATAGAAGGAAACTTGCAATAATTCAGCTATAAGTGAACATTTGTGGTTACCCACAATGCACCACTACTGAATATGCTAATTATCTCTTTTCGCCCCTGTAAGACTGACAGGCATGTAGAACCGCTGATGTATAGCAAGCCTATAGCTTTAAATATTACACGGCCACACCAACCCCACAAAACCATGAGTGCTAAAATGACAGCAGATTACTTTGTGAATACTTCCTCTAGTGCTCAGTTTTGGTACTGCACTAGTCTAATCACGCCTTGATTAAATCTAAACTGGCTGCACATGGAATAGACAGTCTGTGGTCTGACATCTACTGGTATTTACAAAAACAGAATGGATAGTTGACAGGAATACATGGAAAATAGTGCAGTGGCATTGACCGATCATTTGTGCTTGCACATTCCTTTCTGCACTCATAAAGGCTGTGTTGGTAAATGCACTTTCAGGGCTGGAATACAGGCGCTCTGTGGCTATTGGAAAGCAACCATGAAGTGCCACAATTTCACAGAGATTCCCGGAGCGATCATGATTTGGCTGCTGTAGCCACTGATGCAATAGCTCACAAAATGCTGCTAGACTGCTAGTGGGATCATCTCCATAGGGATCCACTGGATCGGCAAGCACAGCTAAAGCGCTCCTAGTGGATTACAGCCCTTACAGATGGGGAAAAATGAATTGAAATAAAACAAATCTGCCGGCCCCTATTCCACTAAGAACAGAGACACACTGCAGAGCACTTTGTGTTCCATTTTTGTTTTGAAAAAGACACTTCCATTTACTGGAATTAAAATCACGGTAAAATTGTGGTGATTTTTCAAAAAATTTGATTTTTTTTTTTTTTACCACAAACTTATCAAAAAAGCTCTCTGCAGTGTGTCTCTGCCCTAAGACTGCCCCTCACGGTGATAGGCCAGTAGAACGACATGCAATGTTTGGAATATTGTAGGGGAACGCAGAAAAATCCTTAAAGAGGCACTATGGTGAAAAATTGTAAAATTGAAAGTATGTGCAAACATAAACAAATAAGTACATTTCTTTCAGAGTAAAATGAGCCATAAATTACTTTTCTCCTATAATGTTGTCACTTACAGTAGGCAGTAGAAATCTTACAGAAGTGACAGGTTTTGGACTGGTCCATTTCTTCATAGAGGATTCTCAGCAAGGTTTTTATTCTTTATGAAGATATTCCCTAAAAAAGATTTAAACAATGATGCCAGCCAGCTTCCCTGCTCCCTACACAGTTTTTTTGGGCAGTTGGACAGAGCAACTGCCATTCACTAAGTGCTTTTGTAAATATAAATTTATCCCTAAGAATCACCTATAAAGAGATGGACTAGTCCAAAACCTGTAAGATTTCTACAACCTACTGTAAGTGACAGCAACATAGGAGAAAAGTAATTTATGGCTCATTTTTCTCTGGAAAACTGTACTTATATGTATTTGTTTGCACATATTTTACAGTTTTTCGCTGTAGTGCTCCTTTAATGAGTTGCATAACACCCATGCTACCATGGAGATAACACAAACTCTGAGTAGACCCAGTTAATAGTGGGATTTGAATCCTGCACCTTAAAGCTTCAAGAGAGGACTTCAAGGCACTGTAGTGACATATAGTAGAATGCAGTACATTTATTCAGGATCCCCTTTTTACAGTAATTTTCCTTGTTTCAGCATCAGAAACTCTTCCTACATGCTGTATATTTCTGTATATTAGCATGTAACCCAGCCCTTCCAATGAAGCTTATCCTAAGCTTTTTAGCTTTATGGAATCCTCCCCTAGAGGATTCTGGGAGACCAGGTATATTTTCTACTGGCTTTAGAACTCTCAGTAAACAAATATTCCACAGACATCACCTGACAGGACTAAAGATGTAGCCTGCTGTGATAAATTTCACACTGTTACGGGTTAGCAAAGATTTTACAATGGGCAAACACTCCAAAATCTATAAATGATTATTTTAAAAAGTAATTAATTTTATTAATTGTGGATGTTATTTTCACTGCAGTTCCTCTTTAGATCATCATTATTATTACTGAAACCTCTGTTCTTTAAAAATGGGACTTTTTAATGTTTTTTTTTTTTTTAAAGTAATTGCTCAGTTCTTTACTGATAGATTGTTGGCCCACCCTTTCTGGGGGAGCATGGGGCAATTTTTGTTTTTGCCTCTCTCCCAGACCAACTGTGGGTTGTTTCAATATTCGTATTCTTGCTTATTTATATAAATACTGAATTAGTAAAGCACTGCATTTCCATAAAGCGTGGAGGTTACAGAGATGACTTTTTCAGGAGATCTAAAAAGCTTCTGCCATGTGAAGGTTGCTTTTTCTTCTTGTTTTATCCCATGCAGGCATATATTATCCCCTGTTAATCATAGCATAGTTCTAAAGCTTGGCAACAGAAACCCGACCTCTTTTTGTTGAGTAATTTAGATGATAACATTTTTAAAGGCAGAGTGGGGGTTTGCCGGGCCACATGTTTATTCATATTCTTGAGTGTTTTTATTCATGCTCAGAGTGACCAGACTGCAGTTGCGTTTCCATGGTGAAAGCTGCATTTCTTCCGCAGACTATAGAGCGACTCGGAAGAAAATTTTCATGTGGCGCTCTTGCGTGGCTATATAAATCATTGGCCATTACTAAGCTTGTGTACCAAGGTTATGTGATAGGCTAGATTATCTTTACACTAGGGAAGAAAGTATAACTGAGATTTCCTACAGTGTGCTAGAAGTAAACAACTTGTATAGATAATTCCATGTTGTTATCTTGGGCTCAGATTCATTCAGAGCTGTATTTAGCAGAAAGCAAAACATTCTCCTAAGAAAAATTAAGCAGCAGCTGGTTAATTACGGTAACCACCAGCTAGAGGCTTTCGTTGTCTCAGTTCCCTACCTAGATCAGTGGAGATTTGCACCAGTAGCCATACAGTGTACCCAGGGCCGGTTTAAGCAACAATGGGGCCCCAGGGCAAAATAAACCTGGGGGGGGGCCCCCAACATATACCCCGG